>NC_089583.1:21192872-21792872 GCF_019320115.1 Miscanthus floridulus
ACGCTGAATTTCCCGCTAATTCGTTGCTCCAAAGCATCAGTCGTCTAAACAAAATTATAGCCCTATGTACCAGCTTCAATTGTTGTTCAATGATCGAGCTCTAATTCTCACCCAAACTCGAGTTATAAAGCCCTGAAGGTTAGCTTGTCAGGCTGTCAGGGTTTCACGACTTAGCAAAATTTGCTAAGTGTAGAATTTGTGATTTCTCTGATTTTTGAAACCCAATTTCACACATGTTAGGAGCTGATTCAGTCAAAGGCCCAAAAATCAAAGTTGTTCCTTATGTCAAACACTACAACTTTGCTTTAGTGAACTCCTCCATGCAAGGTTCCTAACACCTAGTTCAACTTTAGTCAAACATGTCACTTTAAAATCATGATGCACATTCAAACCATGGCCAAATGACTAAACTAGCCCTAGCACTAAATACCAAAGTTGTTCATGATGATACTCTAAGCATGTTAAAACAATTTGCAAGATCATTTAAGCATTTCATGTAGTAGTCACTCATATAGCTATTCAGGTCGACACATGAAATAACACTTAAATGCTTTGATCAAGAAATGTGGCCTTCATGAACAAGGTTCCTTTTGTTAACCTAAGTGTAGCTAAGGTGTTATAGTGGCCAACATTACACACTAGCATTTATTTGCACATGATCATATGCATATGTTCTAAGGAAACATGAAATAACAAGCAATGTTTCATATGTTTCGATCAAATGTTTCAATTGCAAATGATGATTTATGAATGCTTGATGCTCATGCTCATGTTATGCAAGTCAAGTTATGCAAGGCTAACACCCGAGGTGTTACACATCTCACATATGCTTGATAGTAATCATTCGATTGTGTGAGAGAGCGATTCTAGTGCGATTGCATCATGAGATTGCATCGAGTGGCACTAGGTGATCGAGTTGCAAGCTGGTGGTGCTTGTTACTCTTGGAGGTTGCCACCTCCTAGACGGCTTGGTGGTGGTCTCTGTTGAAGCCCGCAAGAAGCTTGTGCAGTGCTCTGGAGAAGAGCTTTGTGAGGGGCATTGTGCTCGCCCCGCAGGAGCCGTGAAGATCAACTCTAGTTGAGCGTGTCATTGAGGTACCCTCACTTTTGGGGTAGGTTCTTGCGGTGCCCGATGTGCAGGCTTGGCGGGTGATGCCAATTAGCCGCCAAACCACCAAGTGAGCGGTCGACACAATGGGGACGTAGCATGTTGGCAAGCATGTGAACCTCGGGAGAAAATCACCGTGTCAACCTTGTTCTTCCCATTGGTTTGCAATCCCTTTACACAAGCTTGTGATTACTTTTATATACATTGTGCTTGTGTAGTTGCTCTTATAATTAGTTAGCTTGTGTAGCTCACTAGTTACCTTCTTGCTTGTGTAGTATAGAAGTAGTTCCCTTACGTGGCTAATTTGGTTTATGTAACCTTGTTAGTCACATTGCTTAGTTTGTGTAGCTAAGTATTTGCGCTCTCTAATTTGACATTGGTTGCCTTGTTATTGAGCATTGCTAGTGAGCTTAGTTAGCTTTGTGCTTTTGCTTACTAGCATGTGTAGGAGCTCCCTCATTGCTTGAAGTACTAGTGGCATAGGTTTGTGTGACCTTGCTCCTAAAATTGGTTAGGTGAGCTCTAGCTAGCCCGACACCTTTGTTGCTTAATTAGTATCTTAGCGAGGTGCTAGAGAACATAGATAGAGGGGTGTAGTCTTGGCTTTACTGATAGTTTTAATTCCGCAATTGTTTTGGTTAGCCAACGCGATTAAGTTTTAGAAATAACTATTCACCCCCCCTCTAGTCGCCATCTCAACCTTATAGTATGTCCGTCCTGGGAATTCCTAGGACCTCAAGAGCTACTAGTAGGAGCCCAACGAGTCCCTACGGGATTACATCCATAGGTTCTCAAAATGATGCAACTCCCTTTCTAATGTCGTTGACGTGGACGTCATCAGTGCGTTCCTCTCTGGGACAACCTGTGAGTCCTTGATCCACAAGCTCAGCTGTCTGAAGCCCTGTACCACCCGCGACCTGCTCGACGTCACCATGAACCACGCCTCCGACGAGGAGGTGGTCGGAGTGGTCTTTAGTGGAGGTCGGGACAAGGGCAAGGCTAAGCGCAAGGACCAAGACGAGGGCCCCTCCACGCAAAGGGGCAAAAAGAACAAGAAGGATCAGCGCTGACCGGCCAACTCCGCTTTGGTCGCCGTGGCTGATCGCGTGGGCAAGCAGGCCCAGCAGGGCCAGCCCAACCACTTCGATAAGCTCATGGAGAGCCCATGCACCAACCACGCCTACTCCGTCAAGCACCTCTATAAGGACTGCGAACTCCTCAAGCGCTTTCTACGACAGGCCGATGGACCAAAAGAAGGAAAGGGCAAGGAGGCAGCGGCCAAGAGAGGAGGTGTGGCGGGCAAGGATGGGGATGGCTATTCCAATCCCAAGGAATGCCTCATGATCTTCGGGGGATCCGATGCCATCTACTCCAAGCGCCAGCACAAAGTGCGCTATAGAGAGGCATGCATTGCCGAAATGGCCGTCCCCTTCTTCCTTAGCTGGTTAGAATCTACGATCACTTTTGATCAGAGGGACCATCCTTTCCACGTCACCAGACTGGATTGCTACCCGCTCATCGTCTACCCCATTGTCTGCAAGAAGCGCCTCACCAAGGTGCTGATGGACGGAGGCAGCGGCCTCAACATCCTCTACGTCAACACCCTCGATGCCATGTGCATCCCCTGGTCGGAGCTCCGCCCAGTGAGCTCTCCTTTCCACACATGATCCTGAGAACGCAGGCATACCTGCTCGGGTAGATCGACCTGCCCATCATGTTTGGCGACCGAGCCAACTTCTGCTCGGAGGTCCTCACCTTCGAGGTGGTGGACTTCCTAGGCTCCTACCATGCCATCTTGGGGCAGCCATGCCATGCCAAGTTTATGGCGATCCCCAACTACACCTATCTCAAGTTGAAGATGCCAGGACCGAACAACATCATCACTGTGAGTAGCACCTTTTTACATGCCTACACGTGCGACCATGAGCATTACGAGCTTGCCACTACCGTCATCAACTCAGCCGAGCTCCCTCGGCTTAGAGAATCATCGACCCTAGCAGTCCCGAACTGCAACAAGCCAACCTCCTCGACTGCCTTCCGCCCACTTGAGGAAACTAAGGCAATGGGGATCGACCCCACCGACCCAACCAAGACGGTGCGGATCGGGACCCAGCTCCCGAATAAATAGGAATGCGAGCTTGCCGACTTTCTATGCGCCAATCGCGATGTCTTCACATAGAAACCTTCTGACATGCCAAGCATACCATGGGAGGTCACCGAGCACGCATTACGCCTTGTCCTAGGCTCAAAGCTCGCCAAGCAATGCCTGCGTCGCTTTGACGATGAGAGGCGTAGGGCCATAGGCGAGCAGGTCACCAAACTCCTGGCAGTCGGATTCATCAAGGAGGTATACCACTCCGAGTAGCTTGCCAATCCTGTTCTTGTTAAAAAGAAGACCAAGAAATGGAGAATGTGTGTTGATTATACTGGCCTCAACAAGGTGTGTCCGAAGGACCATTTTCCTTTGCCACGCATAGACCAGATAGTCGACTCCACCTCAGGATGCGAAATCCTCTCCTTTCTAGATGCCTACTTAGGCTATCACCAGATCACGATGAAAGAGTCCGACTAGCTCACAACTTCATTCATCACCCCATATGGTTCGTACTGCTATATAACCATGACTTTTGGTCTGAAGAACGCTGGCGCCACCTATCAACGGTGCATGCAGCAATGCTTCACCGACTAAATCGACCCGCTCGACTAGCCTAACTGAATTGAGCGGCCAAAACCAACAATCACCGTCTATGTTGATGACATAGTGGTCAAAACGGCTCAAGCTTGCGACCTGATCGCAAACTTAGCCACAACGTTCGTGAACCTCCAAAGGTTCAACATCAAATTGAATCCCGAAAAATGTGTTTTTGGGGTTCTGAAGGGGAAGCTGCTTGGATACATTGTGTCCGAACGTGGTATCGAGGCCAACCCTAAAAAAATCATGGACATCTCCAACATGGGCCCTATACGCAATGTCAAGGGCATACAAAGGCTCACCGACTGTTTGGCCACCCTGAGCTGGTTCATCTCCTGGCTAGGCGAGCGGGAGATGCCTCTCTACAAGCTTCTCAAAAAGTCAGACGCGTTGGCCTAGACTAACGAAGCACAATAGGCTTTGGAGAGCCTCAAAGAATCACTGACGTCGGCCCCAATCCTCATCGCTCTCGAACGTAGAGAACCCATAGGAATAGAGGCAAGATATGGAGAAGCTTCAACCTGAGCAGCAACTAGTAAGGCTGGATCAGAGGGCATAAGAAGAGACATCCTATCCTTAGAAGAAGGAAGTCATAACTCAACAACTCTCTGCTTAAGGTCTAAGACTACCCCATAAACTCGCAACCAGTTCATACCTAGAATTACATCTATGCCTTGCCCAGGCAGCACCATGAACTAGAGGCGGTAAGTGTGAGTGGCTAGCACTAATCTGACTGTGTTCGTCCGAGTATTAACGCACAACTGTGCACCTGGAGTACTGATTCTATAGGCAATAGGTATAGCCATAAGAGATATATTGTGCCTCTGTGCAAACCCTATGCTCATGAATGAATGTGATGCACTAGAATCAAACACATATGCTGGCTAGGAATCAATGGTAAACATACCAGCCATCACTGGTTCATTCTATAAGATCTCCTCAGCCTTAGTGAAGTTGACTTGCCCAGAGCGGCTTACGGGCACCTTCTTCTTGATAATCGTCCGCTTGACCAGACGGGAGTTGGTTGAAGGCTGGGAAGACTGCATAGGCTGGTTCTGTGGACACTCCCGAGCATAGTGGTCTTCCTTGCCACACTTGAAACAAGCACCTGGCTTGTTCCCTTGTCCCTAACAAGGAGGAACCAGCTGTCCTTGGGGCTACTGTTGCACTTGCGGAGTAGGTGCACAGTACTGAGTGGGAGGTGCCTGGTAGGTCTAATGAGGCTGACGGAACGATTGCCCACCCGAAGACTAATAGGGCACCCGCCTGATAACCTACACCTTCTGAGCCTGGGGGTGACTAGAAGACCTAGTAATCACCCACTTGCGCTTCCACTTAGCCTGTGAGTCACGTTGAAGTCCCTCCATGGCAATAGCATCATTCATCATAGCACCAAAAGTCTAGTAGTTCCCTATGTACAGTTCCTTCTACAGACTGCAAGAGAGGCCGCGATAGAAACGGTCCCTCTTCTTCTCATCAGTATCGACGTGGGTCCCAGCATACTATGACAGATGGTTGAACTTGTTTACATAGTCCATCACTGACATGCTCCCTTGCTTCAGGTCTAGGAAATCTGTCAACTTCCTATTCAGCACACCAACAGGAATATAGTACTCTCTAAAAGCAGCGGTAAACTCCTACCAAGTCACATGGTGATCCACCAGCTGCATGGCATTGAACTTGTCCCACCATGCACTGGCAGAACCCAACAGCTATTGTGCTACAAAGTGCACCTTCTGCTTCTCAGTTATAGTGAGTAGCCAAAACTTCTACTCCAGAATACGAAGCTAATGCTCCACATCTAGAGGCTCAGCAGTAGGCGTGAACGTGGGTGGGTGCATCTTTAAGAAATCCTAGTAAGAACAGGGCCCCTCGGGACTATGGGCACCACCCCTATTTCCACCATTGCCTCTTTGGCCCCCTCGGGCAAAGCCACCAATGGCCTGGGCAAGCATCTCCAAGCTGACTAGCGCCGAGCAGCCAACATCTCCACCATCATCTCCACATGGGTCATCGGAGGTGGCGGTGGTGGAGAAGGAGGAGCCAGAAGTGGGGCCTCGTGGCTCTCCCCATTGATGTTGCTAATGCCCTCACCACAGTCGTTATCACCCGGGTTTGCCCTAGCCCTGGTACTCCCGCAACCAGACCTCAAGTTCATCTACAAACAGATAGGAACCAACCATTAGGGACAACACCCTCCTAATTAGGAACAAGAGATTAGAAAAATGATAAGACTTTTATTAAAGCATTCTTTTAGGTTATCCTATCAAACCACTAATCCAATTTATACGTGTGGGGGAAGTTAAGTTTAAGCAAGATTATCTTTTCATGATGCATGCATCGGCCTACCCGTTCACTCAAGTCGGAATATAGCGGCATTCGCAAAAAAATTGGCACATCGCACACTCACTTTCCGTACGCTAAACCAGTGCCGCTATCCTAGATAGACCATATTGCTATGGCTTATACTTATTTACATAATTATATCACATTCTACTTTTCGCAAAACTTTTGTTGGTCAAATTTTAGGTTTTGAAAAGTGTTATGAAAACTTGTAAGTCATTATTGGCTCCAATACCACCTATGGTAGAATCGCCCAAAATAACACACCTTCATAGGCCCTCGTCTTTCACCAGACACTAGACACCCTAAAAGCAAGCTACATCGGACGGATTCCATCGAGCATACCCCAAGGGAGAACTCAAATAATCCACGTTTTTCCTCTAGGATCTAATAATGAGAAGGAGTTTACAATACTTAGTCCATTTTATACAACCAGAGTTCTTAGAAATACATTATTATAGTACCAAGTTTAGAGTGCGGAATTTAAACAGCGGAATTATAATAAACATCTAATGGTAGAATACAAGGATCCATCTGTACCCACCAGAGGAATCCTCCACACAATAGCTACTCTTCAAGCTGCACCTGCAATAGGGGTAAATAAACCCTGAGTACACAATGTACTCGCAAGACTTACCCGACTAGTGGGAATAATTTTCCTAACTCCAAAGGATATGATAAGCTTTATGGGTTACTGTGTTTCCTTTTTGCGGAAAGCAATACTAGCAGTGAATCCTTATGTATGTTTCTTATTAGCAGTCATAGTTAGTTCATTATCTAACCATTCTAGGTAAGCACCTGTTCTACTTTTAAGCAAGAGTTGAGCAAACAGATCCATTTCACCATCTTTCATCTTTCAGTTCTTACTACGATGTTAGATTGTAGACAAGTCATACCGGTTTACCCGGCGATTCATGAATCAATGTGCCCAGCTGGGTACCCTGAAACACACGCCTTGCTTGTACCATAGACACAAGTAGGACCAACCCACCACTCTCCTGTCAAGGGGTTTAGGTCCCCGTCCAAACTTGGACTCCAAGGCCCTACACCTGAGTCCCGGACTCAGTGTGGTGCTTAGACCTCCACCATCCCTGACTCTAATCAGTCGGTCCGGAAAGAGCCGAAACCCATGACAAGAGAGCAATGAGCCTTTCTTGCTCCCATAAACAAGTATGTGCTCAAGATAATAAGTCTGTGACCTGACTAGAACCCAATGCAACGGCCGGTCCTTAACCGACACGTACAGGGAACACATTGTAACCAAGCTATGCCTCGTTGGCTGTGGGACACATCCTCTTACACCCACCAATACCCGTACCATATCCCTGCCCGGTCTCTCTTTCTTTTCACCATTTTATCATGAGAGTGATAATAATAATCACCTATTGTGAGTAACGGTAGGTTACTCACGCTACCGATAGTCTAAGTATAGCAGCTACTCGACCTATGCTAGTAGGACTCATAGGTAGGTTATCTATGCATGTAGTTTTCATAAAATGCCTGTAACGTAAATGCACATCACACACACACACACACACACACACACACATATATATATATATATATATATATATATATATATATATATATATATATCCAGTGATTATTCAAAATAAAGGTTATGCACCGGGGCCTGCCTTGGGCAGGCGGGTGGTCAGCTATGTCAGTCGTCGGTGGCTCTGAGGCTTCCTCCTATACGAAGACCTCCTCCTCGTACTCCTCAATCACCTCCTTGTATTCCTGCTCTCCAATGGTCATGAACTCCATGCATGCAATGATGATGCAACAATTAGCATTTTAACAACAGCAGCTCTTAAAATAACAATACATCGACCAAGCTACTAAGCTAACTCTAATGACTAAGATGCTAAGCTACCCATCCTTTCCACTAAACAGGTATGAAACATTCAAGTATTATCTTAGCAACCAAAAATGCATTTCTTACTTTATTTGCGATTTCATATATACTAAAACAAGGAGTACTTAGCTACCCTATTTATCAACCTATTCCAAGTCTACAAAAATTACAGTGAGCACCTAATAATACCATGAAGCTACTGTAAAATTTTCAAAGCTAAAGCTATAACCGATTTACCACAAAAATTCCTATAATAATTAACCTAATAATATTAAGCACTCTCAAATGATTTAATAGTTCCTAGTATCAAAAATATATATCTGAACTAAATACACTAATAGATAGAGCACAATTTTAGGAATTTAACAAAATTAGTTTCAGAATTTTTTTATACCTACATGATTTTATATGATTTACCAAATTTCAGCTTGAATTACAATTGAAAAGCTATTTCTATTTTTCCCTAAAAATCTAAACTGATTTCGGCCCACGTGGCCCACGCATAGAGGCGACCCGCGGCACAGAGCCCGTGTGCACTGGCACATATGCAAAAACACCCTTGAGCTACCAGCAATTTTACCCGAGGTCCACAACACTATTCCTACAGACTGCTCCTATGCAAATAAGCCCTTCTCCTTTCTCTCCTTTACAACGGCCTGGTCCTCCGATCACCCCCGCGCGTGGCGGCGCGGCGGTGATGGCATTGGATGGCCACGCCGGCTAGCTAGGACCCGCGTTGGCTCCACTAACGGCCGACCCCTTTCTACAACCCTAGTGCCTACACTAGCCTAGGTTACAGGAGGGGCGGAGCTCGCGGAAATGGTCACCACGGCGCATGGCCATGCCGGCCACCCTAAGCCACCGCGAGGTGAACTAGATAGCGCTATAGCATCACTATCTTACCCTGGTTGTGGCTGCGGTGGTGGTTTGGCCAGAGGTTCCCCAAATAGGGCTGGCCACATGCGGGTGGTGGGATGCGGCGGCGCTTCGAGACGACGCGGCCACGTCAGTGGCTACGGCGAGGCGGAGAGGTGTACGTGGGGGCGCGGGGCGAAGTGGGGATGGAGGCTAAACTAGAGGCATAGATGGATTGGCCTGGAAAGGTGAGCTGGAGGTTGCCCCTGGCCGCGACGTTACATGGCCTAAAATGGCGCAGCGGAGAGGAAGCTCCCAAATTGGGGCTCATCGCGATGCAAATCAAAGCGGTGAGGTGGCAGTTGAGACGCTGGCGACCGGGCGCACCCACGAGGGCGAAGAATTGATGGCTGGTGCCCGCGCTCGGGCCCTCGGTGGCCGCGATGTGACCGCGGCGGGCAGAGGTGCATCAGGGGAAAATACGGCGGCGGCAGTGGCGCGGCTGTGCGCCCTGGCAGGACGCGTATGTCGCGACCGAGTGCTTCCGTCCAAGGCGCAAATGACGAGCGCACCCTCCACAACCGGCCACGTGCGCACGCGAGACGGGCAGGCATGGCATGGCCTACGCGGCCGCAGCGCCATTAAGGCGAGGCGACGACGTGAGCGCAACGGGAGCACCCCACGTGCACGCCGGCAACGCGCGACAGCGGCACAGCAAGCAGCGATGAGGCGACCCGCAGCTTGACACGATGAGCGGCAGTGAGGCAGAGCGGCCGTAGCGGTAGCAACACAACAGCGGGGCAGCACGACAGCGCGGCACGGTAGCAGCGGCGACCTCACACGGCAGCGCCCAAGACTAATCCCACGACACACGGCTAGCCCAGTGCGGCAACACGCGGCGCGCGCGAGGCACATTGACGCGGCGACGACGACCACTGACGCGCGGTGACCACGCCCACGTGAGGGAAACAAACCGAAAACGTGTTGTGCACGGATTTTAAAGCTTCTACCATGACCAAACCGTTGCTCCTAAACATAAACGGTCTTCACTACACTCAAGATGGTATATGAGGCTACTTAATCAAGCTATAACACTATATCGCTCTTTAACCCAATTCCTTAAAGTAGTTTGCTAAACATATCAATGTCTAACTGTTAACCGACTTTAAAATTTTTCTAAGTTTTGAGTTGAACTCTATTTCAAATTGTATTTCTAAGCTATTGAAAATATTAGCTAGTAATATCATTTTTCGACTGCAAGTATTTCATTATCAACTATAAAGTTTGTACTTCAAACTTTATTCAAGTATCACATATATGTTCTATAGCATTTTTGCTTAATAAAAATTACTTTTAAACCTTAAGTGATATAACATAACTATTGAATTAACTTTCGTTTCGCACATGATTATTGAATTAACTTTCGTTTCGCATTTTCGTTGATCGTTTCGAGTTACGGAAATTGATCTACACACCTTATTACATGCATTAACTCATAAACATGATGCTCATGACATGTTTTAGTAAATGATTTACGGTATAACACCAAGGGTGTTACATATATCTTTGTGATTAGAACACAACACTGCTCTCATACTATGAGGAGACAGAATCACATAGTCTAACTCTTCTTCTAGCCTCTCCTGCCGGCTGCCAATACAACCCAAAGTATTTTTCTTTAAAAAAATCGACATTATTTTCTCAACCTTTTTTTAATCATAAATTCACTTTGCTTCCAATATTTTTCTAAAAAGACGTATATATATGTAGTATAACTTTACTATTTCTCAATCCATGAAACTAGAGTTACAAAGTTACCGTAGCAACGCATGAACCTAAGGATTGGACCAAGAGTAGCCGTGTCGGGTGGTCCGGGGACGGTTGGTGGTGTCAAGAAAATAAGAAATGTCATGATTTGCGTGTGAGTGTGACCGTGACTGGCCTCAGCAAGCGAGCGTGGGTTACTAGGACAATTATTATAACGGATAAAGAATACAATATTCCGTTTCTAGTGCTATGGTACTAGTACCACAGGTGCTGATTCCTGATCTACATCTGGTCGCCTTGCCTTCCTCTTCCTCCCTGTAACTACTACTACATCTCTTAGCTAGCTTGTTCCACTGAAAGCAAGCAGGAAGGAGAGGTACCTCAGCTGAGCTGCTCAGGGGGCAGGAGCCTTCCGTCCGGCGATCAGGCTATATGGCGACGTCGGCGGCACCCGATGACTCCACCGTCAGGTATGAGAGGGAGATGGCCGGCTCTGCTTCCTGCTGACGGCCGGATCTGATCCAGCATCCGCATGTTATGCATGCAGAGAGACGAAAGCGGAGGAGGTGCTGCCCCCAACCCTGGGTTCCGGTTCTCAACCACCAAACCTCTTCGATGGCACAACAAGGCTCTACATCTCCTACATATGCCCATACGTGCAGAGAGTTTGGATAGCTAGGAACTTCAAAGTAAGTGCAGTATTATAGGTGCCAATTTGTGCCGTCTCCTTAGGCCCGCGGCTCTGCTATGCTCAAAATTAAAGCTTGGTATGTTGTTGCATTGGGCAGGGGTTACAAGACAAGATTCAGCTGGTTGCCATTGATTTGCAAGACAAGCCTGCTTGGTAATATAACTACTACTAGGAGTAGCAGCCCCCTTGTATTACTCAGTAGCTAGCTAGGACTAGGATCGTATTGCATGCTACTCTATCAAATCTTACATACGGAGTACTACCAAGGCTGTATATATGTTCATATATATAATATCAGTTCCAAATTCAATCCAACCGACTAACCTGCCTTTCACTTAATCCATCTGAATATGATGATGAATTGAAGGTTCCTCGAGAAAGTTTACCCACCGGGCAAGGTCAACAACCATTTCCTTTGAGGAACACATCACAATTATTTTCCTTTTCTTTTTCATCATCAACAATTACTAATCAATATGCTGTGATGCAGTGCAGGCCCCCGTCCTGGAGCACAATGGCAACATCATAGCAGAGTCCTTGGATCTACTCAGCTACCTGGACGCCAACTTTGAGGGCCCCAAGCTGTTTCCTCGTGATCAGGACCCTGCAAAGCAAGCTTTTGCTGATGAGTTGATTGCCAGCAGCGATTCGGTCATCATAGCCTTGTTCAGGGCAGGCCGTGCCCAAGCCCAAGGACAAGGAGATGATGATATCAGTGAGCTGCTTGCTCCTGCTCTTGACAAGGTGGAGTCGTCCCTGGGACGTTTCTCTGATGGGCCATTCCTCCTGGGGAAGTCCATGAGCGCAGTCAGTAAACTCATCAATCACTTATTAGTCCATCGTTTTTTAATTAGTTTTGCTGACAATAACCGAATTGCATCTATATATGCAGGTCGACATGGTTTATGCGCCCTTTGTGGAACGCTTCAAGGATTTCTTCGCTGCAGTGAAGCACTACGACATGACACAAGCAAGGCCTAAACTCAAGGAGTGGATAGAGGTGTGCGTCACTGCCACTGCATGCACCAATCAAATTCAACCATCATCTATATATAATTTCTTCTGTTAACTCCGCACAATTACATTACATCCTGTGCAATAACGTAACTGCAGGAGCTGAACAAGATAGATGCCTACGCAGCGACCTGGGGGGATCGCCGTCTGCAGCTTGCTGCCTTGATGAACAAGTTCGGGGTAACATCGGTGCTCTTTTGTTTTTATATATATAGTATGTATAAGTAGTAACGGGCCTATACTGACTCATCTTTGTATTTGCAGATACAAAGCCCGGTAGCCTGATCTGATCTGATCATCCCCAGGGGAGGGGAGCTTCTCAACATCTTCATTATCAGGTGTTTCATGTTGTATGAGTTGGAATAAGTCTCAACTGAATAAGATGTGTGTTTGCTATAATGTTATTCACACTGTACTCGTCTAGTACTCTCCAAATAATTTGCCTTGTTTATTTCTCTGAAATTCTCAATCAAATGAAATGAACAAATTACCATTCCAAACAAACACAAGCTAAAGTCAACCAAAACCTGCTCGTAATTGTACCCTGGGAAACAAAACTACCCCCAGGTACAAGGAGATCAACGGTGATATATACAACTATTGTTCATTTTTTGCCCGGTGAGCAATGGTGTAACGATAAGTTTTTCAAAACAAGGAAAACTATGGTCATGCTATCCCACCCGATAAGCTCTTATATCTGTTGATTGGAGATGAGCCAAATTCTAGCTGCTACCACATGCATCCTTCAACTTCTTTTTTCACTACAAGTGCAAACAATAGAATCATGTCAGCTACTGAAATGAATACGTTTCTGGAACTCGAGATGCAAAAAGAGCACACTCACACACCTCACAAATCGCTGAACTGTTTCTGGAGTGTGGGATTGATGCATGCAAATATTGATTTCTTCTTTCGCTTTGTTCCAAACAGGAAGTTCCGCAACGGTACCCTTGTCCTACTTGGAAAATGCTTGAACTGTTTCCCATAGCTACTTTCAGTCTCTGGCTGCGACAGGTGTTGGGATGAAAACTCAAAACTCTCACGTAGCTTCTCTAGGGCGTGGTTAACCTTGGCTTGAAGCCCCCTCATTCGTTCTGATGCTGCCTGCAGCTCGTTCTCAATCTTCTTGTTAGATTGCTGCATGTTTAGGACCTCCCCTTGAAACTTGGCAGCTTCATATGGTGTAAACAACTTGGCTCTGTCCATCTCCAAGCTACCACGCAGGGCTTCGGCTATCTCCTCTTGCAGTCTGCAAAGAGATGCAGACTTAAGCTGCACTTCTTGATCGAGAAGCGCGTTCTGCTCAAACCATACATCCAGTTCAGTTCGGAGCTCTCTCAACTTCTTTTCAGCTGGTTCGGGCTCTGCTCGAGTATCAGGTTCTCCAGTCTTAGTATCGTCCATGTTCTCCATTTCATTCTGTGTCTCCTGGTATCTTCTGTCAAACTCCTCCATGTGATGGCAAGCCATGCTATACCTTACCAGGAACTGCAAATTTTCCTCCACCAAAGCGTCAATGTCATTTCTGAACCTCACTTCAAAAAGTGACGTGTTGTTAGGTGCATCGATGTTGCTAGAACTGCTTTCCTCCACAGTTGAAATATCTCTACCCAAAGTGCCATTTGACCTGTCAACTTCTCTAAAAGATCTCACACTTAAGAAACCGTTTGAGTTACTACCCACTTTACTGGGAGGCATCTTCGAGGAATCCAGGAGATCTCTTAGTGACCGAATCTCAACATACTTGTTGGAATTTGCATTCCTTAACTCCCGTATAACTGCTTTTGTCTCTTCAAGATGCTCCTGGTTTTTCTTTTCCAGTTCGGTAAGCCTTCTCTTTGTTTCTTTGTAGTTCCGCAGAACTGAAGTATAGTCAGCTAGTAGGATCGCTTCTCTACCTTCAAGCCCATCAAGAAGAAATTCTTGCCAGCTAGGTACAAATTCCTCTCCCATCAAACCAGACTTTTCACCCTGACTCCTTCCTCCATGGTTGTTCGAGGTAGTTGCTTCGCTTGCAAGCTCTTTGCCATGTGAACTCTTCTCTAAGTTTGTCAGAACTTGCTCAGAATCTCCAGCTGGCACACAGAGAGAAGTTTCATCCCTCACTTCTGAGGAATACCTGTTCTTCATATCTTGGATATTATCAACATGACCTAATGAAATGCAGTCATCCTCTTTAAGCAATCCAACTTGGCTGCATTCGTTCAAACTTTCAATATTTTGTGGCCCATTTAGTTGACCACCTTGGTCTGGCAATTCTTCAACAGATTGTGCTTCATTTGCATGCCCCAAGTGCAGGCTCTTATCGGCACCACTGAAACACGTAGCTTCTGTCAATGAGGATTCTTCTAGGGAATCTTTTTCCTTTAAACTGTACAACTCTGAGGAAGCAATTGGACTAATCTGCCCACTGGTGTTTTGTGATTTACTATCTCCAAGTCCTTCCTCCTGGATTACACTACTGCTGGTAAAAGAACTTCTATCACCAATATTTCCCTCAGCAACCTCCATTAATGAATGAGAAGCTTTATTAGAGCCATATTTCTTGTCTAAAGTATCCATACTACCTGAGTGGAGGAGATGAGTCTGTCTGACAATTCCCAATGGATATTCACCCCTCACAATTTCGCCTTTAGGGAAGTTTCTACTTCCATTCTCATTTTCTGATGAACTCTGGAATACTTCTCCTGGTGAGCTATCAACATTGCCCTCACCTGAATCATGAACTCTGTTTTCATTTTCTGAACTGACAAACGGATTGATATGGTTCTCAGAATGTATAGACGATTTGTTTCTAACTTGCTGCATTAAGCAACTCCCAGGGATTTTTTCCTCATTAGCATTCCTCGAGCCATGGATGTCATCGTTACCATTATCATTAACCACTTCTGAGACATCTTCTCTATCTTGGCCCAAACTATGACTTAGAGTTGGTGCATCTATGTCTCTGAACTCCGCACCCTTGCTCTCTTCTGTAGACTGCTCCAGGACCACATCTTTTAAAACCGTTGCACCATCCCCTACCGCAGTTGACAAATTATGCAGGTCTTCAGGACCAACAGATCCAAGTGCCTTTGAGATATTAATTATGCAGCTAAAAACTTCAGAAAAGCCTATGCTAACAGAGGCTTCTTCCTCAATTATTGATCTTTCAAGAACTCGGACTGTGCTAAACTCATCCTCTAATTGCTTGATCTGTTCATTTAAGTCACTTTGGTCATCACGAAGTGCCATCTCGTCTTGTAACTCATCCAGTTTATTCTTTAGGTTCTCATTCTCTTGTATGAGTTGATTGATTTGTGCTGTCTGTTTTGGGAACTTGAGCTCCAAGTTGATGACTTTATCAACAAGTTCATCAACATTCTCTGCAATCTCCTCCGCAGAGGATTCAGAACCACTGGCAAAAAGCTTGTCAAGTTTCTCATATATGGGCTGCAACTCAAGTATTGTCTGGGTAACCAAGTAAGACCTTGCGTTCACCGACGTGCCTGTGCTGCTTGCCTCTCTTGAGGATGTGTCGGTGTTGCCATCCATAGCATACAGCTGTGCTCGGAGAGACCTTGTTTTTTCCAACTCCACGGCTGCAAGCCTGATCAACTCCTCAAAATGACGTACAAGCTTAGAAATGGTTCCCTGACAAGATCTAAGAGCTGTTATTGTCATCAAGACACGGGCTTCATCATCACCGATGGCTGCATGTGCATCAAATTTGTCCTGAATAACACAGATTTCCTTTTGTGTATCTGCAATCAGCTTCTCGATCTCCCAGTACCGAGCAATACCACTCTCGTAAGAACTCTTAACATACTCTTTCTCGGTTTGCAGAACAAGTATAGCTTTCTGAAGCCTGCCGATCTCTTCTCGTGCCTCCTCGGTGCTTATGTGTGGATCGGAGGGTAGCTTGTTCCACCCTGACGGACCTTGTCTCTTTGCGTTGAGAATCTCTTGGACCGTGGACTTGTGTACCTTGTGCGAGTTAATTGGTGTGATTGCCTTGGGGAAATCATGATCCTCCTCTTCTAACATTGCATACTGTACCTCTTCTGGACAAGCAGTTGCAATGGTGTGGTTGGCCTTATGGAGCTCCTTGGATATGTGGTCATAGCGTTCGACGAGAGCTCTGTAAGCTCTGTAGAGTTGCTCCACATGGCTTATCACCTCTGGTCTGGTGTGGTAATACATCTCGGCCCTCTTGCCAAAGGAATCGGCTTCCTGTCCGAGGAGTTTAAGCATGATCTTGACTCGATTCTCCATATCTGCACACAACAAAAGATCGGTCATCAGAGAGTTGAGGACAGGACAGCCATAATTCAGAGCAGGAGATGAATGAAGAACATGTGGGAATCGGAACCGGAACTGACCCTGCAGGTTTGCGTCGAGCCATTTGGACTGGGTGGTCCTGATGTGACTCGCCCACCACCACGAGTAGGCGTTGCTCGCCGCCCGCTGCAGCATCTTGACATGAATCACCCCGAGCTCCGGCGCTCCGCAATCGATCGGATCGGATCGGATTCAGATCCCCTCCTTCGTCTTCCTTCCCTGATCCCCGTGCTGATGCTGCTGATATTGGTTGACTAGCTTGAATTGAGTCTTGAGAGGATCGGATGATTCGTGGTTGTGCAGAGAGGAGACTAATCTTCTTGGCCTGGACCCTTTTCTCTCTTTCTTGGCTGAGATGAGAAAGGCAGACAGTGAGATGGGATGGGGGATGCCTTCACCGCGTGCAAAGCAAAAGGTAAGCTAAAGCTGGAGGCTGTGGGTGGGCGGTGGCGGCTGCATGCTCAGCACTAGCAGTTGACACTTGAGCTCTTCTCTTCCTCAGGAGGAACAGGAAACAGGCATGGGGCCATGGGCTGGTGGCAGATCTCATCTCATACTCAGCACACAACACCACGCGCACTTCGGGGAAGAGGGAAGACAGGCCGCCCGCGCCCCCAAGGAATTGACCTTGACCGCCGACGCGCTAGCGCGACCCGGATCTGCCCGGGTTTCATACTTCGGGGGTGTTTAGTTCCACCCAAATTCAAACTTTGACACTATGCAAAAAGAAAATTCTTCGTCACATCAAATTTGCGGTACATGCATAGAGTACTAAATATTGACGAAATCAAAAACTAATTGCACAGTTTAGTTGTACTTTGCGAGACGAACGTTTTGAGCCTAATTAGTCAACGATTGGATAATTATTACCAAATACAAACGAATTGCTACAGTGCGAACTAAACAAGGGCTTGGTCTCTCAGTCGGATTTCACGGCTCGGTTTTTAAGATTTCGTGATATTGGAAATAATGTAAATAAATTTCATCTTCATGAAACGTATTTCATACCATAAAACTATTTTCATAAATCTCTTCGTTTAAACTATGCCACATTAGTTTATTTAATACTATGAAACTCTCATTAAATTTTCATTGAGACGGGTTTTATGGGCTAGATCTGTTACGACAACTTTGTTCTTCTTCTTCTCACGTAGGTCTGATCGTCCAATTTACTGTCTCATTTGCTCCTTGAACTATAAAAATCAGTTTTTTACCCTTTTGATTTTTGAAACCATTTATTTCTGCACCTTAGGTGGTTTTGATGACGCGTCATGTTAGGGGGGGTTTTAAATTGTAATATGTTCAAGGTTCAAGAAAGTAAATCGGACTACGGATATTTTTAAAAATATCCAAAAAGTCATAAAAATATTTTTTCAAGAATTTATCAAATTATTTTACATGAAAAATAATGCAATTAAAAATAAATTCTCAAAAGGTGCCTAGCTTGAAATGTGCGACGGGTGCATGTGGCCACATAGGTTAGCGCTGCTACTTTGAAGATTTATCGAGAGCAAGGGAGCACCTAATATGATCCTGGCGACACTCTACTAGCGCTTCAGAGCTTCTACGTAGTCCAGACAATCAACACCAGTTATAATAGATAACGGGAGCTTCTACTAGCAAATAAGCACCAAAATGAGTTCAGAAAGATTCAAAAGTTTTCAAGTTAGGCACCATAACATAGAGCATGATTTTAGAAAAAAAAAACTAAAACTAGTTTCATAATTTTCCGAGCTAAAACAAATTTCCTAGATTAAACTAGATTTTAGGATTTTTAATTGTATTATTTTTCCATGTAAAATTATCTAGATAACTTTTTAAAAATTATTTTTATGAGTTTTTGAATATTTTTTTAAAAAGAATTCTAACCCGATTTACCTCCTGAACTTTTAACTTAGTCTAATTTATCCCTCTTGACGTGGCACCGCATGAGCAAAACCACTATCAAAACCATCCAAAGTGCAGGAACAAACAATTTTAAAAGTTGAGTGTCAAAAAATGGTTTTGCAGTTCAAGGAGCAAAATCGAATGACCGCTATAGTTGAGGAGGTAAATTGGACTTTTTTCAATTAACAATTACTCCACCAATATATTATTTGTTTAGTCCATCTGACCTCCTTAAACTATTGCGCAAGTTCAATTTATCCCCTCAATTGGAAAACTAGATTTTTAAACTTCTTCAATTTTGAAGACCGTTCAATTTAACTCTCCCAGCGATCTTAATAGCAGTTTTGGCTGACGTGACATCAGTACATCACGTCAACGGTCCTACATGGCACTGATAGTTTTATAAGGGTTTCAATTTGACCTTATAAAAAATTATCCAAATTTTTATTGAATAAATATGTATTTAAAAATACTAAAATCTACCTTATAAATTATAAATTTTGTTTTATGTTGGAAAATAATAAACAAGTTTCATATTTTTTCTAAAACCATGCTCTATGTTATTTTCTGAGGTAGGCACCGTAATATAGACCATAATTTTAGAGAACACGTGAAGTCTGGCTCGATCATATGCTCCTCATACACATCCATCGGCCAAGTCGCAGCCGTCAGTTTAAAAATCTGAAAAGTTGCGTGTCCGTTGGTTTTTTATGAAATATAGGAGTGGTTGCCCCTGCTGGAAATTTTATTAAAATAGGATGGGTTGCACGTCGGCTGTTGCTAATAGTTCAGTGAATCTGCACACATCATTGTCGTGATGTTTCCTGGAGAAGACATTATTGCTACAAAGTTAAACCACATTGATAAGGAACCTCCTTGAGGGTGCCTGATCTTCACGACATTAGATCGAAGAATAGAAGATAACTTGTTGCGAACAGCGGATAACTAGCTTTATACCTGCTCAAGGTTGGATGCAACCAAGCGACTGGGAGAGAGACACCAAAACGTGAAGACATCGACTCGATCTTCAAACGACCGCAGAACCATAATCCAAAACTAATCCACACAAAACGGTGTAGCCGTACTGAAAACCGCAGAGCACGAACTAAGGGACCCTAGAGGAATCTCTTTACAAGTACAAGTAGAACAAGGAAGAACAAAGATGTAAGACACTCGGTAGCTCTGCTGCAATACCATACGATTTATAAATTCATCAAAAGTTTTTAATAGTTTAGATGCAAGGGATATTTATATTAGGACAATCCTCCTAGGTGGGTATGAATCAGATGGACTTAGTCTAAAGGTACAGTAGGTGTGAAAGGTCTCCACGAGATGGAGGTTCGCGCAACTGTTAGCCTCATGAGCAGTCTCTACTAATATGGACATAAATCCTTATTGGGGAGTCAAAAAGAGGTGTCATTTGTTGCATTAGAAAGCTAACTTGATAAGCTTTCCAACAAATCCTCATTAACCCCTTGAGCACTATGAGAATCAACAGTTATGACATTTTTCTTTGTGCTGACCCGAACATGAGCACTAGTTGAGCCGATCATTGCACTTGTTCTCCATGTTCATGGCTTGCTCTGCTTCATGACTGAACCTAAGCAACATCAATGTAGAATAATTAGATAGTATAACATTCTCAAATATGTCAAAGTTAATTTCAACTAGGAACAAATTCACCTGCTCTTGTATCTTTTTTGTATGAATTTTTGTAAGTGGCCCATGGTTATGATCAATTGTGCTAAATAGTGAAGGGCAATGCTAAGGTATATATCTCAAATAAATCTGAGCAGTTGATTTTTCGGATTTTATGAATTACTTAATAAATTAAAAAATCTAGAAAAACAAAAAAAACTTCCTCGGCATGCCCCTAATGACGGGAGGGGAAATCATGCATGCCCCTAATGACGCGAGGGGAAATCCTTTAAAAACGTCCATCCAATTCCCCTAATCATGTTCCCTAAAAAAAGATTCCCCTAATCATAGAGAAACAGAAGTGCCCGGTCACGGAGAATTAAAATCGAATAAATGGTGCTATCCGAATTCAATTTCACATACATTCAGTCTATCCATACTCTATCTTAGAAAGCAATTTCCTATGATAGTATTTCTTTTTGACATTCCTTTGATAGTATATAATACATGACAATATATGATATCTTAATTTTTAATGACCTCAGTGTCAAGTCAAAACTAATTTTTGTTCTTCTTCCATGTCTTTGAGCACCGTAGAAATATTAAAAGTGGTTACTCCCTCGGTCAAGAAAAAATGTTGTCACTTCTTGGGGAGTCAAATAAATCCAAACAAGTCGTGCAATAAGGACATCACATTAACGTTGACTTTATGTTATGCATGTTACTAAATTGTGGCATCTTGTAATATTGGCTAATATAATCAATTTTTATCAGTAGATTATATGTACATGGCATGACACGTTATATGCATCAAAAGGCTTATCGGAGCAAAAGTTACAAGCAATAAAACGTTACCTGCACTAACATGTTATTCGCTCATGTTACCCACGCTCATCAAACATGCATGGACACGCTAGTCACGTACACACACGCTAACCACACACACGCTAACCATGTATACAGTAACCACACACGCCACGTACACATGCTGACCACGTACATGCTTACCACACACACACGCTACGTAGGCTAACATTATATGGTAATCAAAATATATCAAATACAAAGTTATGACATAAAAAAAGATTTACTAAATCAGTCAGATCACGCATGCATCAATAAAATCTAAAAAAGATTTCTTATATCTAAAAGTCTACGGACTTATATAGATTCTACCCATTTTGGCCCTCCTATTATTTATCATATTTTATAAAATAAAAAATTAAATTAATATACATTTCATCTATTACCTTCTAGGAGGTAAGAGCATCTCTAGCAATTCTCTAAATTCCTTCCTAATTCTTAGTTTTTAGCGAGATGAGAAAAAAAACATAATCCATTCTCCTAATCTTTTAGAAGTCACCATGTTCCGCGTTTTCGAGTCGCGCATATCTTCTCTCTCCCACGCGTGTTTGTCGGCCAATCTAAATATGGAAGGGCGTGAAAAGAATAAAGAGTAGGAAAGGATTCATGATGCAAATGTACAAGAGTGAAAGAATATATACAAGTGGTTAGAATAATTTAGAAATAGTATATGATTCCTATGTAAAATTATCTTCTATATTTGAGGAGTGGATTATTAGAATCTCTTGGAGATAGTCTTCTTTATTCCTTCTAATACTTTTTTAGGAGTTGTAAAACTTCATGTTTTTAGGAAGAAAATATTGGGTACTCTTGGAGATGCTCTAATAGATGATCATGACCGTCCGATCAAAATAAGTGAACGGCTCATAGTCATTTAGGGTACCGTAGCAAAGCCCAATAGTGAATGCTAGCTCTTCATGTAATGGAGCATGATGAGATAGGATGTTCTCAGTACACATGATATATGTTGTTAATGTGCAATCAGAACTAGAATTATATGTTGTCGGGTTTATAAACCCGGGGTCCCTAATGGGCCTGCTTTTCAGCAAAAGCTCGGCCCAACAGACGGCATTACAAACGATGCGCAACTCCTGGGCCGGCCCAAATACCTAACGACAGGCCGGAAGAATGATCCAGTCTCCTACCGGAAGGCCTCTTACTCCGGCCGACTTCTCCGGCCTGAAGGCCTAGCCAAGGAGAGGACGACGCTCGCTTCCGACTCTGACCCGCTTCTCCGGCCGGAAGGCCTGGCCAAGGAGGGGACGACGCCCGCTTCTGACTCCGACCCGCTTCTCCGACCGGAAGTACACCGAACCTCTGCTTACAGCTCTTTCTCTGACCTGCGCGGTTGGAGCCGACTGGGAACAACCGAACGGGGACGCCCACTCGGTAAGGACCCAAGAATCAGGCAGAGCAAATAAGGCAAGGCGCTCAAGTCAACCGCAATACCAAGGACCGTATCCTGCACACCTGCAGGACAGTACTGTCAGGCCATGTCAGAAGGGTGTTTTGCAACCTTTCAGATATGTCAGAACACAAATAGTGTTGTGGGCGTCGACATTTATCCTACAGTATGGTAGGCGCCGACATTTTCCATACCAGAAGAACACGATGGAGCCTACCACATGCATCTGAGCGTCAACAGTATTGTGGGCGTCGACAAATCGTCTTGTACCCGACGGCGTGGGCAACAAGACTAGGTAGCACACACACTATCTTTCTCTCACACACTCTTTCTCTTGTAAGGCCATCCCCTTCACTTATAAAAGGGGATGCGCTCCCTTCGAAGAGGAGAATGGACGACAAACAGTTCATTCCGACTCCCTCTGCTAAGCTTTAGACATTCTGAACACTCGAACAGCTTCACAGCTCTAGAACTCTAAAGCAACATAGAGCATATATTTGAACATTTAGGGCACGTTGGAGCTCCCATCACTCTTGGCCCTTCAGTCCAGAGTCCGACCGGACCTCTAACGCCCCCATCTTATTCCCACTCGTTTGTAACCCCACAACAAACTTCGAGCACCTGAGCTCAGAAATAAAGTCACCGACTGACTCAAACTGGACGTAGGGCACGTTGCTTGAACTAGTATAAATCCTATGTCATTGAGTGCTAGGCCACATTCGATCACAACATATGGAAAAATGACAAATATTTACTTGTTGGTCACTTTTCGCACCGACAGTTGGTGCCATTCGTGGGGAGGACGCCGTACGTTCACGCTTTTGATCATTGGATGGCCCACCTTTCCACCATCTTCGGCATGGAGGGCTCAAGCGATATGACTCACTTTGGCTCGCTGGAGTTTCCCATGCTCCCACCTATTGGGATGTGGGTTCCTTCCGTCTTTGAGCCATCCCAGACCTTCCTCTTCGAAAGCCTAGACTTCGTCGCCGACCAGCTCGGCGTGCTTTGCCTTCACGAGAAGGCACTTATCCCAGCTCTGATTGGAGGAGGAGCACCCTCCATCGGCTCCGGGCCACCCAGCGACCTCAATGACAAGGCGCCTACGCTCTGCTCCAAGCCCACACTGGGCTCAAACCCCACTGTGAGTAACGTACATATTGTTCCTTACTCGTCATTTAATATCTTCTGTCGACTCTCCAGAGGGACCCCGTTGTACTCACCACAACTGCTATGTGACCGGTTCCCCTATGGCCTCGTGTCCCCCATGGACGCGTATGCACGGGGGCTCCAAAAGATGCTGAGGCCGCCCCCTCTCACATCCGAGTTCATGGGGATGGCAGGCTATGCTCCTGCCTCTTTTCATAGCCTCATGGATGACGAGGTCGAAAGCGATGGCTCCAGCATCGGCAACGTCGTGGCACCTAGCCACCCTCTGTCCTAGGAGTGTGCTATGACGAATGCTCCGGGATAGCCGTCGGTAGTAGCGGAGTCTCTATAGACTTACACCCCTCCGGACCCTCGTGCGGAGGCCCTCACACATGCGCAGGAGCACGGCGAGGAGCTACGACAAAGACGGCAGAGCCAGCCACCACCTGTGCCAGCACGCTCGACGTAGCACGCTGCGCCACGATCGCATAACCCGACAAGCGGCGCCTGAGGTCACACCCACTAGGTCCAGCGCAACATCATGGACGAGGGAAATGATCCCCTATAGTTCGCTCGGGCTGGCCAGAACATTGCTGCTGCTACGATGCTTCTATACAGCCTTCTCAAGCCTAATGACCCCTAGGAATAGGCGATCCACCAGAACCTCCGAGCGCTGGTGGAAACCACCACCGTTCAACAGGCGGAGAGTTCCGTGTCACGACACTGACTCACGGCCTCTTTCCCTACTAGGGGAATGGGGGCGCATCAGTTAAATAGCTCCATCTGCTCACCACTACAGTCACCGAGCGTGGAACGGGAAGCCATAGCTGCACCATAGCTTGACCTAGCACCCGCTCCACACCAACCACTTATGCGCGAATGCCTTAGGGCCGAACCAAGATGCTCATAGCGTCATCAACAATCGGCGTCAAGCCCGATGAGATGATGACGTCCACCATGTGGCGGTAAGAGCGGGTGGCACGGGCTCTGGCCAGACCATCGAGGGGAGCGGGGAACGCACCCCAGGCATGGTCACCGATCGGACGATCGAAGTCCTAGCTCGGATGGCCTGGGACCATAGGCCTTTGGCCACCGCATCCAGAGAGCATTGTTCCCATAGTGCTTCTAACCACTTACCACATCGCCAAATACACTAGGGAAACGAATCACGGTATATGGCTCGAAGACTTTTGGCTTGCCTACCAAGCCAGGGGTGGATGATGACTACTTCATCATTTAATACCTCCCCATCTAGTGGGGGAGCATGTTCGAGCATGGCTCGAATTCCTCTCACCTAACAACATCCGCAACTGGGCGGATCTCAAGAGGATCTTCAACGGGAATTTCTAGGGGACATATGTCCACCCTGGGAATTCCTGGGACCTCAAGAGCTACCAGTAGGAGCCTAGCGAGTCCCTATGGGATTACATCTGTAGGTTCTCAAAATGCTACAACTCCCTTCCTGATGTCATTGACATAGACGTCATCAGCGTGTTCCTCTCCGGGACAACCTGTGAGTCCTTAATCTACAAGCTCAGTTATCTAAAGCCCCGTACCACCTGCGACCTACTCGATGTCACCACGAACCATGCCTCTAGCGAGGAGGCGGTCAGAGCGGTCTTCTGTGGAGGCCAGAACAAGGGCAAGGCCAAGCGCGAGGACCAAGACGAGGGCCCCTCCATACAAAGGGGCAAAAAGAACAAGAAGAATCGACGCCGACCGGCCAAATCCGCTTTGGTCGCTGCGGCCGATCGTGTGGGCAAGCAGCCCCAGTAGGGCCAGCCCGACCACTTCAACAAGCTCATGGAGAGCCCATGCACCAACCATGCCTACCCTGTTAAGCACCTCTACAAGGACTACGAACTGCTCAAGCGCTTTCTACGACAGGCCGACGGACCAAAAGAGGGAAAGGGCAAGGAGGCAGCGGCCAAGAAAGAAGGCATGGCTGGCAAGGATGGGGATGACTTTCCCAATCCCGAGGAATGCCTCATGATCTTCGGAGGATCTGATGCCATCTACTCCAAGCACCAGCATAAAGTGCACTACAGAGAGGCATGCATCACCAAAATGGCCGTCCCCTCCTTCCTTAGTTGGTCATAATCTTCGATCACTTTTGATCAGAGGGACCATCCTTCCCACATCGCCAGACTAGGTCGCTACTCGCTCTTCATCGACCCCATTGTCCACAAGAAGTGCCTCACCAAGGTGCTAATGGACAGAGGCAGTGGCCTCAACATCCTCTACGTCGACACCCTCGATGCCATACGCATCCCCTAGTCGGAGCTTCGCTAGTGAGCTCTCCCTTCCACGGCGTGATCTCAAGAACGTAGGCATACTCGCTTGGGCAGATCGACCTGCCCGTCACTTTTGGTGACTGAGCCAACTTTTGCTTGGAGGTCCTCACCTTCAAGGTGGTGGTCTTCCCAGGGTCCTACCATGCCATCTTAGGGTGGCCATGCTACGCCAAGTTCATGGCAATCCCCAACTACACCTACCTCAAGTTGAAGATGCCAGGACTGAACAACGTCATCATTGTGGGTAGCACCTTTTCACACGCCTACACATGCGATCGCGAGCATTACGAGCTCGCCACTGCCATCATCAACTCAGCCAAGCTCCCTTAGCTCAGAAATTCATCGACTCCGATGGTCCTAGACTACAACAAGCCAACCTCCTCGACTGCCTTCCGCCCAATCGAGGAAACTAAGGTGGTGGGGATTGACCCTACCGACCCAACCAAGATGGTGTGGATCGAGACCTAGCTCCTGGCCAAATAGGAATATGAGCTCGCTGACTTTCTATGCGCTAATCGTGATGTCTTCGTATGGCAACCTTCTGACATGCTAGGTATACCACGAGAGGTCACCGAGCACGCATTACACCTTATCCTAGGCTCAAAGCCCACCAAGCAATGCCTGTGTTGCTTTGACGATGAGAGGCGTAGGGCCATAGGCGAGGAGGTCGCCAAACTACTAGCAGTCGGATTCATCAAGGACGTATACCACTCCGACTGGCTTGCCAATCCTGTTCTTGTTAAAAAGAAAACCAAGAAATGGAGAAAGTGCGTTGATTATACTGGCCTCAACAAGGCATGCCTGAAGGACTATTTTCCTTTGCCACGCATAGACCAGATAGTTGACTCCATCTCAGGATGCGAAATTCTCTCCTTTCTGGATGCCTACTCAGGCTATCACTAGATCATGATGAAAGAGTCCGACCAGCTCGCAACCTCATTCATCACCCTATATGGTTCATACTGTTATGTAACCATGCCTTTCACTTTGAAGAATGCTGGTGCCACCTATCAATGGTGCATGCAGCAATGCTTCACCAAGTCAAGTAGCCAAAACCAACAATCGTCGTCTATGTTGATGACATAGTGGTCAAAACAACTTAAACTTGCGACCTGATCGTGAACTTGGCTGCAACGTTCATGAACCTCCAAAGGTTCAACATCAAATTGAATCCCGAAAAATATGTTTTTGGGGTTCTAAAGGGGAAGCTGCTTGGATACATCGTGTCCAAACGCGACATCGAGGCCAACCCCCAAAAAATCGTAGCCATCTCCAACATGGGCCCTATACGCAGCGTCAAGGGCGTATAAAGGCTCACCGGCTATTTGACCGCCCTAAGCCAGTTCATCTCCTGGCTAGGTGATTGGGGGATGTCTCTCTATGAGCTTCTCAAAAAGATGGATGCGTTCGTCTAGACTGAGGAAGCACAGCAGGCTTTGGAGAGCCTCAAAGCATCACTGACATCGGCCCCAATCCTCATCGCTCCTGAATGGAGAGAACCCCTCCTCCTCTATGTCGCGACAAGCAACCACATGGTGAGCGCCGCCCTAGTCGTCAAAAGGGAGGAGCCGAGACACCACCTTAAGGTCCAATGACCCATATACTTTGTCGGCGAGGTACTCACCGATGCCAAGGTTCGGTACCCCCAGGTGCAAAAACTTCTATACGCCATACTGATGGTGACCCAAAAGCTCCTACACTACTTCACCGACCATGAAGTCATGGTCATCACTTCATTCCCGCTGGGAGACATCATCCGCAACTGTGATGCCGCGGGACAAATCTCCAAGTGGGCACTTGAGCTAATGGGCCACGACATTAGGTATATCCCTTGAACCGCTATTAAGTCTCAGGCTCTTGCGGACTTTGTCACCGAATGGATGGAGGTCTAGCTCCCGACCCTAGACATCACCCATGAGTATTGGACGATGTACTTCGATGGGTCCGTAATGGTGCCCGGCTCGGGGGCTAGAGTGATTCTGATCTCCCCGGACGGGAGCAGGCTCCGCTACATGATCCGCCTCCATTTTTTGGCCTCAAACAATGCTGCGGAATACAAGGCCCTCATCAATGGACTGTGCATCGCCATCGAGCTCGACGCTACATGGTTGTATGTCCACGGTGACTCGGAGTTGGTCGTCGACCAAGTCATGAAGGAGTCCTCTTACAAAAGCCCCCCTCATGGCAGCATACTGCCAGGAGGTGTGCAAGCTCAAGGACAAATTCCAGGGGATCAAACTACATCATGTCCCCTGAAAGGACAACGATGCTACTAATTTTCTCACAAAATTTGCTGTCAAGCGGGTTCCGTCTCCAGATGGGGTCTTCATCAATGACCTTCATGAGTCATCTGCCCGCGTCCTAGAAGGTCCAATCCAGACACACCCTGACACCAGCCTAGCGCTCAGGGGCTCTAACCTTAGTGCCTCCTTGACGACGTCGCCCGCCGACATCGCCGTGATAGCACTCGATCAAGCCAACTGGCGAGTGCTGCTACTCGCCTGCCTCCTTGAGGAGGTTCTCCCAACAGAAAGGACTGAAGCATGACGAATCGCTTGATGTGCCAAGATGTTCATCGCATTCGGTAATGAACTTTACAAGCGAAGTCCGTCGGGAGTACTCATGAAGTGCGTCCCTACCAACCAAGGGAAACAGCTCCTCCTTGAGGTCCATGCCAGAATCTACGGACATCACATGGCCCCGAGGTCACTGGTCAGAAAAGTCTTTCGCTAAGGTTTTTACTAGCCCACTACACTGCGAGATGCAGAGGTGGTCGTCCGTAGGTGTGAGGGATGCTAGTTCTACGCTCGACATACTCATTTGCCGGCACAGGAGCTCCAAACCATCCCCATCACCTAGCCATTCATGGTCTGGGGCCTCGACATGGTAGGACCCCTCAAAAAGGGCCCGGGCGGCTTCACTCACCTACTCATAGTGGTGGACAAATTCACCTAGTGGATAGAGGCGAAGCCCATCACCAATATTTGCTCAGAAGAGGCGGTCAAGTTCTTCCTTGACATCATTTACCGTTTTGGTGTTCCTAACTATATCATCACTGATCACGGAACTAACTTCACCGGGAAGAAGTTCCTAGACTTCTGTGATGGATACGGCATTAGGATCAACTGGGCCTTGGTCGAACATCCACGTACTAATGGTCAGATCGAGCGGGCCAATGGCAAGGTCCTCTAAGGACCTAAGCCCGGCATCTTCGACCAACTCAATAAGTACATCGGGCGATGGGTTGCAGAGGTCTCAGCGATCCTCTGGAGCCTAAGAACAACCCTGAACCGATAGGCAGGGTTCACACCCTTCTTCTTGGCCTATGGAGCTGAAGCAGTGCTGCCCTCCGACCTTAACCATGGTGCCCCAAGAGTGAAGGCCTTCGACCGAGACCGAGCCACGGAGGCTCAGCAGGACATGGTCGACCTATTTGAGGAGGCTCGCAAGATGACCATCATCCGCTCCGCTCGCTACCAACAAACTCCCCACAGGTACCATGAAAGAAAAATCAGAGGCAGGATCCTCGAGGTCGGTGATCTCATGCTCCGAAGAACCCAATCAACCAAGGAGAAACATAAACTCTCTCCACCATGGGAAGGACCCTATATGGTGACCAAGGTGATCCGACCGGGCGCCTACCGATTGAAAGACAACAATGGCAACGTTCTCACAAATACATGGAACATTGAACAGTTATGTCGTTTCTTCCCCTAAAACTTGGTCTTACCATTTTTCTTCATTCAACGTTTGCTCCTACAAGCACCCCAGCCTGAGCACTCTCGATCTGGGTCGCTCGGGGGCTCCACAAGGGTGTGATACCACCTCTCTTTTTTACTATCATATAGTAAATACTTTTTACCAGAACTAAAGGGTAGTCCATTGCTTTAATTACCCTACTTAACTTTGTTTTAAACTCCTGACCAATCACACCATGACCTATGGTTACGAGTAGCTAAGCCTCACGGGCCACGCCTAGGTTCTTAAGGTTGTAGCCTATGGGTCAAACAGGTAGGTGCAAACACAGAAAGGATAAAAACAAAGCTATGTTAGGGGAAAAACAAGGAACGAATGGGACATGCTTCCCTTTTGAGTGATTCCATCACAAAACAAAACTAAAGTATTCATGAATACAAAAATTGTTTACATGGGGGCTCCCCCATGAACTTATCTTTTACATTTACTAACTATTTCTACTCTAAAAACTATTGTGGCCGCCCGGCGGCATCGGCTGACGGCTCGGTCGATGAAGATAAGGGCTGCTCGCTTGCCGATGGGACAATGTTTAGCTCGGTCGGAGGTAGGACAATGCTCATTTCTAACCCGGTCTCCACTCCATCCGTAGCCTAGATGACATCTTCTTGGTGCACGCCTTCAGCCACACTCGAACAGCGAGCCTCCATCACCCACTACGTGGAGAACTGCTCGGCAACCATCTGTGCGTATGGCACCAAGCTCTCCCTGAGCGCATGGATGGCATCCGTGCTCTAGCCATCGGTGTATCCTCTGCAGATGGCGGTGAAGTCTAGGTCTGGGTGGTGCATCGCCACTGTGGTTAGCACCCTCGACATCCCGTAGAACATCCCATCGGAGATGAGCGCTCAAACCTCATTCGGGACCTCCGTCAGCTGGACGGCGGGCATGCTGGTGCTCAGCGCTGACCCGAACACCTCAGAAATGACCACCTAGGTGACGTTGAGGATCTGGTCGAGCTCCCCCTCAAGAGCACATCGCTCTTTGAGGGACTTGGCTAGTGCCTTCGTGCTCCGACTGATCGCCGCCTTGGCTGTCTCTAGCTCCCGCACTAGAGAACCAATTTTTCCACCTAGTTCTAGAAAAAGCACGACAAGTTCAAAAGCAAGGGAAAGAAAAAACCGAGACATCAACCAAAGGCAGAATAGATACATACCGAGGCGAGTGCTTTCAAGGATGGAAAGCCCTTCCTCTTACTAGGTGACCTTCTCGAGTAGTCAAGTGTTCGACTCCACCCCAAGCATCTGCCCCTAGAGCACAAGCACTTCTCGATCAGCTTTTGACCAATCCTTTCGCTCTGTCTCTAGAGCCTCCAAGCACTTTTGGAGTGCCACCTCGGTCTCCGCTAGGTGGACCTTCACCGCATTGAGTCCCTACTCAGCAACAGTCGCCCGTTCCACCACAAGCAGTTCCACCAGCCGTGCTCCTATCGCCTCGGCCGCCCAGTCTTGGGACTCACGGTGGGTGGATTCTAGCTAGCGCTCAAGCTCAATGACCCATCATGACATCATGGCTTCCCGCTCCATCCGACCGTGTTCCTCCCATAGAAAATAGGACTTGCGGATCGACGTCACCTCTAACTCCTGTAAAGCGAGAAGCAAGCACGCTGAGACAACCAGTGGAAGACCAAGGAGTTGAGGACAAACACTAAAAACATAGAAGGCTTACCTCAGGAACATATGGCAGGTCAACTGAGATCGCCTGATGGATGAGCTCACCTGCTCTAAGGCCTCCTTGAGCTCCACCTTGGTTTGGGCGAGGTCAGACTCCATCGATAGTCCTCTCTCCTCCAGGAAGTGCCAGAGTGCCACCTGCTCCTCGTTGCGAAGGATGAACTGAGCATTTCTTGGGTCACTAGGGTAGGGCCACACCAGCTCATGGGTTGCCCCCCAACCCACTAGAAGATCCAATCGCTGCAACATCGTGCGACGACCGGACCATCGCTAGCTCCTATGATGGTTCGATGGCCGACGGCTCCACCCTAGCGCCTGCCTCACCGGAGCAGGGGATCTCCACTATCTTGACTCCATGGCCCACCAGTGGATGTTCTGCCTCTAGCCTGGCCGCATCTCCTCCTGACCCCTCTAGCTCCGACCAGGAGGGCGAGCTGTGTGTTCCTCCGCCGGGCGAGGCAGGGAGCCTGGTCTCCCTCCTCTCTTCCATCATGGCTATTAGGGGAGGCATTGCAAGGGTCACTTCTAACCCAACCTCTGCCATCACCACAGGGATCACCGCCATCACCGCCGCTGCTGTACTCGCGACCGGCCAGGAGGGCGCAACCCCCAGAAGGGAAGGTCGCACCGCCGCCAGTCTGGTTTCCCCACCGCTCGTCGCGATTCGCTGTAGGCTAGGCCTCCACTCCTCCCGCACAAGAGGCGGGGCGATGCCCAGTCCTATTAGTCCCTGGCCTCTATCAAAAAAGTACAGGTCAGTCGCGCTCAAAGAACTCAACTATGAGATCAAAAGTAACATAGGTACATTCCTAAACGAAAGGGGTGGGGCCCTTAAGCCCCAACCCGCTGGCAACGAGCCTATCGGATGAGGACCTCTCACCGGTCATGAGCCGTGCCCCCTCACATCGATCGAGGGAGGAGCCGACCCGGCCGGTTCTCGATTGGCCTATGAGTCACCGTGACCGCCGGCTCATGGCGCACCCACCGGGGCAACTGACAGGGCATCTCCCCGTTGTGGGTCGCGCGCATGCACCAACCCTGAAGACATGGGGGGTATGAGCATGCTCCTTTGACTGGCCGGCGTGCCCCACCACACTCGGAGCAGGGGGCAAAGCCAACGATGCCTCCGAAGGGCACGACGACCATGCCCGCTTTGCCTCTCGCTCGACGATGGCATCCGAGCTTGTGGCATGCTTTCTCGATGCAGGAACATCGCTGTGCCTCTTTGTATCCCACCCACCACCAATGGACGTGGCCGTAGGCACACGATGCTCCACTGAGGTCATGATGACACCCTTGTCTCCGTCATCCTTGAAGGTGCTCGCGTCGCCACCCATCTCCATGGGCTCCTCTGACACAAGCTCTACCTCCACGTTGCTCCAATTTTCACTGGCCCACACACACTGGGTGACCTCCTTCTTGTGCCTCCTCTAGGCCTTCTTAGCTCTCTTCTTCTTCTTAGCAATCGCTGCCTCTTTCAGAGCAGCTTGCCAAGCTACGCCCTCCGGTCCCCTCAAAAGACGTGGCTGGGACTTGTAACCCACGAGTACCTACGAAACGGAGAAGTCAAAATATAGGGGAGCAAAAGGGAAAAGGACACGGAATGAGAAGAGGGGAGCATACCAGATTGGATAGCTTCACGACGTGAAGAGGTCCGAGCTTTCCTTCAAGGGACTCTTTGTCCCTCATTTGCAGCACTCGGTCGAGCCGACTCTAGACCTTGTCCTTTGCTAGCTCCTCTGGCGATGCATGATCAGGATCTAATGGGCCGTAGTTGGCCCACATCGGCCGCCTCCTCTCTGCCAGTGGGGTGACGCGACGGTGAAAGAAGGTGTGGAACACCCACACCCCATCAAGGTTGTGCTGCACCAGCTTCTGGAGCTCCACCTCGATGACCTTTAGCTTGTTCTGCTGACTAGAGGGCCCCCACGACCAGCTCTCCTGCCTCTCCAGCCTTCTTCTGGTGAATGGTGGGAATGACGTCTCCGCTGGGTTCCTGATGTAGAACCACTCCCCATGCCACCCCCGATTGGAGTCATAGGGGGAGTATGTGGGGTAGGAGCCCGATGGCCTTGGCTTCTTCTCCAAAGTGAAGCCCCCAACTGGCGTGGTCCTAGGTGGCTTCCCCTTTGACAGGGCTCACCCAGTGAAGATCCGCCTTAATAGATCCACGTGCGGCTCCATCCCGAGGAAGGCCTCGTAGACGGTGATGAAGCCGGCAACGTGCAGCACCCCAGTTGGATTGAGGAGCTGCAGCTCCAGGCCCTACTCGTTAAGGAGCCCGCATAAGAACCAATGCGCGGGATATCCTAGCCCACGCTCATGGAAGGCGAGGAAGGAGACAACCTCGTCGGACCAAGGTCGCGGAACGGCAAAATGAAAAATCCCCCAGACAATTCTACCCGAATCGCTCGAGGGCTCGGGGGCTCCTGTCGGGTTCATAAACTCGGGGTCCCTAATGGGCTCGCTTCCTAGCAAAAGCTTGGCCCAGCAGACAGCATTACAAATGACGCGCAACTCCAAGGCTAGCCTAGATACCTAACGACAGGACGGAAGAGCGATCCAGTCTCTGACCAGAATGCCTGGCCAAGGAGGGGACGACGCTCACTTCTGACTCTGACCCACTTTTTTGACCGGAAGGCCTGGCCAAGGAGGGGGAGACGCTCGCTTCTGACTTCGACCCACTTCTCCGATTGGAAGGCCAGCCGAATGAGGGGACGACGCTTGCTTCCGACTCTAACTCGCTTCTCCAACTGGGAATACACCGAACCTCTGCTTACGGCTCTTCTCCAACCGGCACGGTCGGAGCCGACTGGGAACGACTGTCCGGAGACGCCCGCTCAGTGAGGACCCAAGAAATCAGGTGAAGCAGATAAGGTAAGACTCTCAAGTCAAACCGTAATACCGAGGACCGTACCCTACGTACCTATAGGATAGTACTGTCAGGCCATGCCAGAAGGGTACTTTGCAACCTTTCAGACATGTCAAAATATGAACAGTGTTGTGGGTGCCGACATTTGTCCTACAGTATGGTAGACACCGATATTTGCCATACCAGAAGACACACGATGGAGCCTACCACGTGCATCTGGGCGTCAACAGTATTGTGGGCGCCGATAAATTGTCTTGTACCTGATGGCATGGGCAACAAGACTAGGGGAGCGCTCTCTTTCTCTCTCTCTCTCTCTCTCTCCTAACTTGTAAGGCCATCCCCTTCACCTATAAAAGGGGATGCGCTCTCTCCCGACAAAGGATGATCATCCCGACTCTCTCTCTGCTAGCTTCAGACATTCTGAGCACTCGAACAGCTTCACATCTTTAGAACTCTAAAGCTACACAGAGCATACGTTCCAATACTTAGCGCACGTAGGAGCTTCCGTCACTCTTGGCCCTTTAGTCCCCATCTTATTCCCACTCGTTTATAACCCCATAGCAAACTTCGAGCACCTGGGCTCAGAAATAAAGTCACCGACCGACTCAAACTGGATGTAGGGCACGTTGCCTGAACCGGTATAAACCCTGTGTCATTGAGTGTTAGGCCACATCTGATCACAACGTATGGCAAAACGACAAGTATTTACTTGTTGGTCACTTTTCACAACGACAATACCTCTCTGTTAAGTTCTTTGAACATACTGTTCACCAAAAAAATTACTAAACTAGAATCACTGAACTACACAAACTCTAGGAAAGTACTAATTTGACAGTATGTTATGTAATCAAAGAGAGAGGTTGAAAAATCTGCAATTCAGTTCTCCAGTTTCTGCAGTTCTGAAGTTTCATAGTCCAATGTGCTGTTTAGTGTTCAGTTTAGCGTTTGAGAAATATTCTTTCAGCAAGTTATGTCTAGTTAAATAAATAAATTTGTAATATGCAGAATCACTAGCTTCACTTTACTGAACCTAATTTTGGAGTCAGGTGATGATATTCTTCAATCTAGTGTACCATACAGTGACATGAACAGACAAACATGTGAATGGCCTGAAGGGACCGTGACGCCTAAGAGGGGGGTGAATTAGGCAACTTAAAATTCTAACTCTAAACTATGACCTCTTTTTCTAACCCTAGCAAAACCTATGCAATAGATAAGCTATCTAGACGTGCAACTATGATTTTGCTAGTGTGTTGCTATCTCTACCTCAAACGTAGTAAAGTAATCATTGTAAATGCGAAAGCTAAAGAGCAAGGTAGAGATATGCAAAGTCCCGTCAACGACTCTGATATTTTTACTGAGGTATCGAGAAGCGCGCAAGCTTCCCCCTAGTCCTCGTTGGAGCCCCTCACAAGGAATCCCTCATAAGGGTCAAGCTCCTAGTCGGGTACCTCCATGGATAGCCTCGGGCCTTCCCCACGTGCAAGTGGGTTTCCGATGTGCCTCTCGACAAGCCTCTCCCGGATGCTCCCCGCCGTCTTCACTATCAAGCTTCCGGCCGAAACGCCACGGGCCTTGTTCCCTCCGGTACATGGTGGCGGCCACACCACAAACGCGGTTGATGTGATCTTGCAAGACTTCAAGCCCCTCCGATGTACAACACTTGTGCTCGCAAGCACGGGGTGGCAAGAGTTATGCAAACCTCACTAAACACTAGGCATAAACCTAGAGCAAGTGCATAAGCGGTGGTCTAATCAACCTAAGCACTTCGCAAAGCACTTATGCTAATCACCTAATAAAACACTAAGCACTATGCATGTGGAGATCACTAAAATAGTGTATCAACACCCTTGGTATGTTTCCTCAGCTCCACACTTCTCAAATGGCCGGTTGGGGGTTGTATTTATAAGTCCCACTAAGAAAGTAGCCGTTGGGGTCAAATTCCTGTGAAACTGCTACTGACCGGACGCTGAATCATCCTGACTGTTGAGCCAGCAATATACTGATCGGACGCTGGCCAGCGTCTGGTCGCCTGCCACCGGACGCGTCTAGTCGCAGATTTGCCGCTCTGGAACCTCTCTGTACTCGATCGGACGCTGCTGTCCTATGTTCGGTCGGTTGCTACGAGCGTCCGGTCTAGTGTCCGGTCGCCTGTCCGCCGAGCCACTTGCCCAGCGTCCGGTCACAGCGTTTGGTTGCTTGTCCAGCGTCCGGTCCTGCATCCGGTCACCACAGTGAGCTCATTTCTTCGTGATCTTGCATACGGCTTGGTTCCAATCTTCATGCTTAGACTTTGCTTGATCTTTTGGGTCTTCTCTTGTGCTCTTAAGGTCTTGCTTGAGGTGTTGATCATCAGATCATCACGTCGCCTTCGTCCAAGTTACGTCTTGCACCCTATTGAACTACAAAACAAACACTTGCAAATTCATTAGTCCAATTTGGTTATGTTGGTCATCAAACACCAAAATCTAAAGTAAATGGGCCAAGGGTCCATTTTCCTTACAATCTCCCCCTTTTTGGTGATTGATGCCAACACGACCAAAGCAAGCAAATAATAAGAATTTGGAAGTTAAAAACTACCTACTTGCTAGGATGCAATGCATAGGGCAAGTTTATTTGATACTTAAAGATATCAATTGAAATCAAATATGGTATTAAGGGATACCAATTAAAGTCAATTGTAAGATACCAATTAAAACTAAATGAAAGCTTATCTTGCCCTTGCAAAAATCCCCATGTGGCATTGTGGATTCCTACAAATTTTGCCATTACTTAGACTAATCCATAATCCACTTTCCTCCCTTTTCTCGGACCATTACCATTTGTAGACATCAACTTGATGCTTGCCTTTGGTCCTTCAAATTCTCCCCCTTTGGCATCAAACACCGAAAAGGTAGACATTAGTAGCACAAGGGAGGGTCAAATTTCGTGATCCTTTGTGTATAGAGTGAAATGGATCACAAAATTTGACTCTCACATTATATAGACTAAGCTCCCCCTAAAAATATGCATACATATGGTAGAAAGCAAAGCATATGCATAATTAGCAAATTATTGTACATAAGAGTTTAATCTATATAATGCATGGAGAAAGCATATAAATGTGGAATGAAATCAACATGATGATGCCAATTGAAGAATGATGCTTAACTCTGGGGACACCAATTTCCTTACAATGAGACTATTACACATGTGATAGGTTTGAAAAATTGATACCATTTGAAAAAGTGTTAGTCTCAAAGCATCCAAGTTGTAGAATAAGCTCCCCCTAAATCTGTGCACACAAGTGTTGAATACTTATAAAATTTGTGCACATTGATTTAAAGTATCAAAATACCACTTGAAAGATAGTATTTGGGAGAGATTATCTACAATTTGGACTTTGGCACATATTAGATAAAAAATTGTAAAACAAGCTATGTGCCGTGCTCCTAAACAATTGTAAACCATGTAGGTTTGCTCCAAGAATTGATAAAGAAACCGAGCAAGCCTACCATATGATATATACCTATTGAATGCATGACAAAAGATTTAAACATGTAAATGCAAACATAGGCATGAAAGATAACTAGATGCTTTAAGAGTATATCAATTTAAAAACAATACCAATTGAAATGAATACTAATTGAACGTAATGACATCTAGTTACCTAACATGGGTAGGGGAATTTGGGTCCATAGTATTCACTAACCTAATTGGCAATAACTTTGTCCTTCATGATGCACCCCATGAAATGCACTCATACTTTGCCAAGTCTCCAAATTTCCCGACGTCCGATGGACTTCTTACTTCCCTTTTGGGATCCAAACCTTCTTGGTGCTCTTCATATTTGAAATAATTTCCTTTGGCACCCAAAAGCGTTTGACCCCATTGTTGGCTTGGTTGTTCACCTTGATGGCCACCACCTTGTCATTTTTCTTCTTCTTCAAGAGATAAGGTGTGGAGGCCTTGTCCACCATGTTGGTGTAGGTGTTGGAGAACTTGCTTGTTTGCTTTTTCTCCTCCTTCTTTGCTCCTCCCCCATTCTTCACCTTGCACTCATAGGACTTGTGGCCTTCCTTGTGGCACACGTAGCAAACCACGGTTTGTCCTTCATCAAGCTTCTTCACTCCCTTGATGGTGTTATCTTGATGAAGTTGAGCTTGCTTCGCCTTGCCTTTTACTTGAGTCAAGTCCTTGGCGAGGCGAGCTACTTCTTGCTTAAGTTCCTCATTTTCCTTTGCAACCTCTTGTGTACATGTATCTACAATAACTTTCTCAACACAACCTTGGTTGCACAAAGGTGAGTCTAAACATAAATCATTGCAATAAGTAGAGGCATCCTTTTTAATGATAGAACTTTTCTTTTTAGATGCCTTGGTGGGGGTATTTTTGACGGCTTTAAGATTAACAATTTTATTAGTTAGCTCATCACAATGTTTGCACATGATTTCCAATTTAGCAAGCAAACTTTGATAATCATTTTGTGAGCTAGCTAACTTTTCTTTTAATTTTTCATTTTTCTTTTCAAGTTGCTTATCATTGATTGTGCATTCATTTGTTGTTGCACTAGCCTCAAGTTGCTCAATTTTAGTAGATAGTTCAACATTGAGATTTGCAAAGTTTTCATATTGTTCAAGCAAATTCTTGTATGCTTCTTGTGAACTACCTAGCTCTTCTTTTAATTTTTTGAGCTTCTTTTGTTGACTAGTGCAAACTTTAGCATATTTATGATTTTGTTGCACAATTGTATTATAAGAAGGCAAATCATCATCACTATCGCTCTCACTAGAGGATGAGCTTTCATTACCTCGTGCCATAAGGCACACACGAGAAGAGCTTGATGATGAGTGCTTGCGCCCTCGCCTCTTGTGATGATCTTCTTTACTTGAAGAATCATCCCATGACCTTATTGATGTGAGGGCTTTGTTCTTGCACACCTTCTTCTTTGCCTTGGGTGTGGGCTTGTTTGGACAAACTTCCACAAAGTGCCCCAACTCGCCACATCCATAACATCCTCTCTTTCTTTGCTCGTTTCTTTGATTAGTGAAAACGAGGTCTTGAATTTGGATGGGCACACCCTTGACATTGAGCCTTACGATCATCTTCTCCACCTTTTTGATAAGTTTGATTGATTCTTCATCAAGGTCAAAGGTGGAGGAGGAAGATTGATCATCATCACTTGATTCTTGTTCATCATCATCATCATCCTCATCTTCTTCTTCTTCACTTGAGGAGCTTGAGCTTGAGCTTGACTCAACTTTCTTGCCCTTCATCTTTTTCTTCTCGCTACAAGCGAGAGCTTTGCCTTTGCTTGATGAAGATGCTTCTCCTTGACCCATCTCATGTGACATTTCAAATGCCATTAGCTTGCCAATGACAATGTCTGGGGTCATGGTGTTCAAGTTCTCCATGTTGTGAAGGATGGTGATGATGCTTGCATATTTCTTTTGTGGTAGAACAGAGATGATCTTCCTCACGATGTCCGCATCATCTAGCTTTAATAATCCTATTGAATGGAGCTCATTGATAATTAGATTCAATCGAGGATACATATCACGAACAAGCTCATCATCATTCATAGCAAAGGAATCATAATTTTGCTTAGCTAGATAATGTTTTTGCTCACAGACATTACTTGTGCCGTCATGGAGCTCTTGGAGTTTTAACCAAATTTCATGTGCCGTATTTAAGGTGAACACTTGGTTAAACACATCCATGCTAAATGATTCAAACAAGCAATTCTTAGCTCTAGCATTAAAATGCATTTCTTTTTCGTCACTCTTTGTGGCTTTTCGGGATTCTTAATGGGTTTCATCCCGTCACGAGTGACTCTCCATACACCTAAATCAACCGCCTCAAGGTGGCAAGCCATTCTAGCCTTATAGTAGAGGAAGTTAGTGCCATCAAATTGTGGAGGCCTAGCGGTATCCATCCCAACCACTCTACAATAGCGTCGGCTCAATGGCGGTTAAGCCAAAGGTCCAAATATGAGCCAACCGGCTTTGATACCAATTGAAGGGACCATGACGCCTAAGAGGGGGGTGAATTAGGCAACTTAAAATTCTAACTCTAAACTATGGCCTCTTTTTCTAACCCTAGTAAAACCTATGCAATAGATAAGCTATCTAGATGTGCAACTATGATTTTGCTAGTGTGTTGCTATCTCTACCGTAAACGTAGTAAAGTAATCATTATAAATGCGGAAGCTAAAGAGCAAGGTAGAGATATGCAAACTCTCATCGATGACTCCGATATTTTTACCGAGGTATCGAGAAGCACGCAAGCTTCCCCCTAGTCCTCGTTAGAGCCCCTCGCAAGGAATCCCTCACAAGGGCCAAGCTCCCGGTCGGGTACCTCTGTGGATAGCCTCGGGCCTTCCCCACGCGCAAGTGGGTCTCCGATGTGCTTCTCGGCAAGCATCTCCCGGATGCTCCCCGCCGTCTTCACTATCAAGCTTCCGGCCGAAACGCCGCGGGCCTTGTTCCCTCCGGTACACGGTGGCGGCCACACCACAAACGCGGTTGGTGTGATCTCGCAAGACTTCAAGCCCCTCCGATGTACAACACTTATGCTCACAAGCACGGGGTGGCAAGAGGTATGCAAACCTCACTAAACACTAGGCATAAACCTAGAGCAAGCGCATAAGCGGTGGTCTAATCAATCTAAGCACTTCACAAAGCACTTATGCTAATCACCTAATAAAACACTAAGCACTATGCATGTGGAGATCACTAAAATGGTGTATCAACACCCTTGGTATGTTTCCTCAGCTGCACACTTCTCAAATGGCCGGTTGGGGTTGTATTTATAAGCCCCACCGAGAAAGTAGCCGTTGTGGTCAAATTCCGGCGAAACTGCTACTGACCGGACGCTGAATCGTCCTGACCAGACGCGTCCGGTCGTCCCGACCGTTGAGCCGGCAATATACTGATCGGACGCTGGCCAGCGTCTGGTCGCCTGCCACCGGACGCGTCCGGTCGCAGATTTGCCGCTCTGGAACCTCTCTGTACTCGATCGGACGCTGATGTCCTGTGTCCGGTCGGTTGCTGCCAGCGTCCGGTCCAGTGTCCGGTCGCCTGTCTGCCGAGCCACTTGCCCAGCGTCCGGTCGCAGCATCCGGTTGCTTGTCCAGCGTCCGGTCCTGCATCCGGTCACCACAGTGAGCTCATTTCTTCGCGATCTTGCATACGGCTTGGTTCCAATCTTCATGCTTGGACTTTGCTTGATCTTTTGGGTCTTCTCTTGTGCTTCTAAGGTCTTGCTTGAGGTGTTGATCATCGGATCATCACGTCGCATTCGTCCAAGTTACGTCTTGCACCCTATTGAACTACAAAACAAAGACTTGCAAATTCATTAGTCTAATTTGGTTATGTTGGTCATCAAATACCAAAATCCAAAGTAAATAGGCCAAGGGTCCATTTTCCTTACATGGCCATTACTTGTCAAAGATTAAAACCATATGATCTGATCCAGCATTACCCACAAAACATGTTTTCTTTTATTCACTCCGAATTTTCAGAGCTCACCTAAACTGACCCACGTTTACAGAACCTATTGACAAGAATGCTTTCATTCACAAATTGTTCGCAATAAATAAATATCCACAAATTTCTTCTCAAATCACATGTACATTTGTAATTGGCCTGACTATTAAATACCAAAATTGCATCTGGGTATTTGGGAACTCCCCGGAGTACATGCCGGACCACATTAAGCTAACTTCAGTTTCAAATTTTCAGGGCTCTTTGTATTCATGAGCTTGAAACACCAAATTGGTATCGATTTCTATGTTTTTTTCCTCACCCGTCTATTTGAGGACTTCTTCTCTTCTTTGTTCCTGCATTTTGTCACATTCTAATCAGTGGCGGAGAAACCCTAGTAACCAACAGTAGTACATACAATTCAAATGCAATAGAAATGTCTTTATTGTTCTCAAGTTCTACGTAAACTAAGGCCCTGTTCGCTTGTCAAATAATCCGTACTTTTCAGCTTTTTTTCAGCCGGAACAGTGTTCTTCTCTCACGACAAATCAGCCGGAACAGTGTTTTGACTTGTTTTTTCAGCGAAGCGAACGTGGCTTAAATTGATGACAGCAATGAATTACTAAAAGTAGCATGAGAAAAAAAGTTAAAGTAGAATGGACAAATCAATATCTGGTGGGCACATTAGCATATACTTGCGCAATTGCTAGTGCGCTATTGTTAAATTTGTTAATGTGTGTGCAGTGTAGCCTTGTCTGTGAGGGAGAGAAATGAATTGATTGCAATATACATACGGTACAAGCTCAACATGAGATGATGCATGGCGCATAGCCCCTTGTCTATATGGCCTAAACAAATCAACAAATAGAACCATAAGATAGTTCTCACAGAGTCACAGGGCCATACGAGAGAGAAATGAATTGATTACGGTATGCATCCGGTACAAACTTTCATGCAGGGCAGGGGGGCCATGGCCCACTATAATGTGGCTCCGCCACTGATTCTAATGATATATGTGTCCTTGTATCTTTGTTCCAAATAGGCCTTTAGAGTTGAGAGAGGAGGGATGAGAAATAATTGATGGATAGATGGGGAGGTGAACTAGCACCTCTGCTTAGGGTGATTTGTCTTTCACTTCTGTTGTTCAATCGCCTCTAAACTTGGTGTCCCTTAGGTGACGTCGATCGCTTCATTCTGGTGTTAGAGGTCTAATTGCACCCTGCAGCCTTAGAAAGGGACTTGGAGGAGGTAGGTCGGCCAGACGTAGGACGGTAGGAGGCGGGCAGGGGGATGGCAATTGGGTCAAGGACGGACGGAGGAGTCATGACAATAGCCCCACGACAAAGAGCAGCGGAGGCAGGCTTGGCGGTGGAGACACCTCTGAGGTTGGGAGGCGGCCGACGATCGGCGGAGGAGCCAAAATGGAGAGTGGTTTTCACCGTCGGTAAGAAGAAAGGGACAGTTGAATTGACACGTCCGATGGCTACTGTTCAGTGTTCACCACCTCAAAATTTTGAAAAAACAGAGTAGCAATTCCTTTGATCTTTCTCATTTTTATTGATGGATGCATACATTAACGTTGGACCATTGGTTGGCACTTGGCGTCCTTAACTATTGTCATGACTCCTCCGTAGCGCTCCAGGAGGGGGCAGAGCGGGCCGTCGACCTCGTGGCTGCAACGGCGCACGATGAGCGGGCACCGCTGCGTCGTCTCCCAGATGCGGCCGACGTCGGAGATGCCGGACGCGTTGGGCTGCCACCCCCCTGCGTGGCGGGTGCCTCGTGGCCGCGGAATGCGAGACAGGACGGAGAAGGGATCCACGGCGGCGGAACGGTGAAGTCCTCGGCCGCGGATGGCGGGTGCGCGTCGTTGAGCTCCTTTGGGCCCACGAACGCGACGCAGGCCGCAGGGAAGATCAGGAACACCACGCACGCCACCTGCACTTGCCACGGAGACGGTCGGTCAGACACTCGGACGAAATACGAGAAGGTGCTGTGGCTGTGATAGGTACGTGCCTTGTGCTCCTCGGCGATGGGCGGAAGCCAGTGCTGCGCGAAGTCGAGGATGATCCAGTCGGGCTTCTTGGAGTCAGTGCCGGTCCTCGGATTTTGAGGGCCCTCTGACGAACTTGTCGCGATGGCCCCTCTCGACAAATGTTTCTTAGGTAACATTCTAAAATTCTAACACCTGACTTAAATTACAAGTAAAACATAACTATATGAGTACAAAGTATTAGACAAAAATTGAACAAGAAAAAAAAAACTAGGGCCTAGACAATTTGGATATGAACTTATTCAGAACCAAGATTCACAAATCACAAAAAGGGCAGAAGGCAATAACCAAGATCAGATGTCATCGTCTTCGTCGAGCCCTGCTTCAACTGCCTGGTCGCCGCCGTCGTCTGGAACGCCGTCGTTTGGCTTCTGGAAGACTGGAACTCGAGCATCGGTGTCTCGGTGATCTGCGCTGGTGATCGCATGGTGAACTGGTGATCGGCGCTGCGTCTCTCGTAGTCTCCTGTCTCGCCAGAAGTCCGGAAGTCGCGACTCGCGATCGCTATGTGCGTGTGTGCGGGTGTTGGCGGCTCGGCTCCTTGCCTCCTGAAAAGAAAGAGGCCGACAACTCCTTTTGCTGATGGGCCGCTGCATCTTCTCATTAATCTTAAATCCTAATGGACTATAGCTAAAGAATATGGAGTATTATATACTTGGGCTTGGGCCCCCATCCCGCGAGGGCCCTCGGCCGTCGCACCTCCTGCCCACCCCTTAGGGCCGGCACTGCTTGGAGTGCCCTTCTCTGGCCTCCCCGTCGGCGCAAGCCTCGGCGAGGAAGGAGGCGAAGGGGGCGGCAAGGTCGTCGAAGGCGATCTTAGGGAGCTCGACCTTCTCCGGCGGGACGTCGGCCGTTGACTCGGCGCCGTCCTGGAGGCCATCCACGAGCGGCAGGGGCAGTGGCACGAGCCGGATGCGCGGCCTAACGTCGGCGGCGACAGGCCTCAGCTTGGCGAGGTTCCTCGGGGCACTGACGAAGGTGACGAAGTGGCCGCGCTTGGCGAGCTGCTCGGAGAGCTCGAGGAAGGGGATGATGTGGCCGAAGGCGAGCCATGGGAACACCACGATGTGCAGTGCCGGCCCTAAGGGGTGGGCAGGAGGTGCGACGGCCGAGGGCCCTCGCGGGATGGGGGCCCAAGCCCAAGTATATAATACTCCATATTCTTTAGCTATAGTCCATTAGGATTTAAGATTAATAAGAAGATGCAGCGGCCCATCAGCAAAAGGAGTTGTCGGCCTCTTTCTTTTCAGGAGGCAAGGAGCCGAGCCGCCAACACCCGCACACACGCACATAGCGATCGCGAGTCGCGACTTCTAGACTTCTGGCGAGACAGGAGACTACGAGAGACGCAGCGCCGATCACCAGTTCACCATGCGATCACCAGCGCAGATCACCGAGACACCGATGCTCGAGTTCCAGTCTTCCAGAAGCCAAACGACGGCGTTCCAGACGACGGCGGCGACCAGGCAGTTGAAGCAGGGCTCGACGAAGACGACGACATCTGATCTTGGTTATTGCCTTCTGCCCTTTTTGTGATTTGTGAATCTTGGTTCTGAATAAGTTCATATCCAAATTGTCTAGGCCCTAGTTTTTTTTTCTTGTTCAATTTTTGTCTAATACTTTGTACTCATATAGTTATGTTTTACTTGTAATTTAAGTCAGGTGTTAGAATTTTAGAATGTTACCTAAGAAACATTTGTCGAGAGGGGCCATCGCGACAAGTTCGCCAGAGGGCCCTCAAAATACTAGGACCGGCACTGACGATGTGCAGAGGAGAAGACTCCAGCTTTGTTGGATTTTTGCCATGAATGGTAATCTTCTTCTTGGAGCTTGATCGATGTGTGAATGCGAACACTGATCTTGGCGTGGACAAAGATGTAACCTCTCTCTCTCTCTCTCTCTCTATCTATCTATATATATATATATATATATATATATATATATATATAGGGAGAGACTATTCAGTAGCCGGCTACAAAATAAGTTATTCTGTAGCCACCTCCATTTACTATAATTTTATATACTAATTTACCATAATATCAATACATATTTACGATAGTTGGGTTACTATAACATATGGGGATATTTACCATAACGTTATATTAAACCACTTAGTAAGGAGTTACTATAATCTCGTAAATTAACATAGTAATTATCATAACTCAAAGTGGCTACAGAATAAGTTATTCTGTAGCCAGCTACATGATAGTAGTTCTATATATATATATATATATATATATATATATATATATATATATATATATATATATATATATATATATATATATATATATATATATATATATATATATATATATATATATATTTCTCACAATGTAAGCTATCCACATCATACCCAACTAATTATGCACATCATCTCCTAATAATAGTTATGTCATCTATCTATATCTATATATCTCTTATAAAGTTAATCCCTACTGCAAGTCTATCTCAACATACAAGCCATCCACGTCATACCCCACACATCATCTCCTACTAATAGTTATATCTATATCTCTTATAAAGTTTTAATCCCCACTACAAGTCTATCTTAACATGCAAGTCATCCACATCATACTTCACTAATTATCCACATCATCTTTCACTAATAGTTATGTCATTCTAGTAGCTTTCAGCCTCTAATCGCAAGTTATCCACGTAGATCATCCCCACTCACTTTTATTCCAAATTCTTCGTATTAGCCGTAGCGCAACACGTGGGTATCTTCTATCCGTGGGTATCTTCTGGTTTAGAAGAAGAGTATGCAAACATTTATGACTGGCTTGTCGGAATCAAATACTATCTCTGTCTAAAAAGAATGTAACTATCTCTGTCTAAAAAGAATGCAACTACAGGTTATGTGCCGGCTAAAGTGGTTCATGTTTGATTAAGTTTCTAGTGAATAGTATTCATATTTATGAATTCAAATTAATTTATTATAAAAAATACATTTCATACTTATTCTAATAATACTTATTTGATATCATAAATGTTGATGATTTTTTATCTATAATTAATCAAATTTAAAATACTAAAATATGATACTGTGCTAGAATTATATTCATTGTAGCATCCAAATTTGAAAGATCCCGTCGTATCGCGTGAACTATATAGTATTTACTTAGTTTCGGGCATGTGAACTATCCGTCTCACTATTTTAGTAGCATGTGAATATCAATGTATATCTTTTTTATTCTACATCAGTACTTTGATCAGCCATAAGATTTGAGAAGGAGGTGCTCAACTATGAAACAAATAAAATGGCCTTTTTACCATTTATTTATTGAGGGTCCAATGTCAGTGCTAAGGTTCAGACAATATAAACTGAGTGAAATACACCACCAATCTTTAAGTTCATCCACAGATATCATATAGATCCTCAAACTATTAATTTGTATGAGCCCGTGTGCAGGGTCGAGACGACGAACTAGATGAGAGATAAATAGTCCTTTCTAAAATTAATCACATCGGCTAACCAAAACAAATACGGAATTAAAACTGACGGTCTCGCCAAAACTACACCCCTGTATCTAAGTTCACAAGCACCTTATAAAGATCCTAATTAGACAACAAATGTGCCGGCTAGTTAGAGCTCACCTAATCAATTCTAGGAGCAAGGTCACATAAACCTATGCCACTAGTACTTCAAGCAACATGGGAGTTCCTACACGTAAGCAAAAGCACAAAACCACCTATGCTCACTAGCAATGCTCAGTAACAAGGCTACATAAGTCAAATTATATAGTGCAAATTACTTAGCTACACAAACTAAGCAATGTGACTAACAAGACTACTCAAACCGAATTAGACACACAAGGGAGCTACTTCTATGCTACACAAGCAAGAATGTAACTAGCAAGCTACATAAGCTAACTAATTACAAGAGCAATTACACAAGAACAATGAATGTGAAAGTAATTACAAGCTTGTATAAGGGTATTGCAAACCAATGGAAAGAGGATGACACGGTGATTTTTATCTCGAGGTTCACTTGGTTGCCACCAAACTAGTTCCCGTTGTGTCGACCGCTCACTTGATGGTTCGACGGCTAATTGGCATCACCCGCCAAGCCCATACGTTTGGCACCGCAAGAACCTACCCCCAAAAGTAAGGGTAGCTCAAAGACATGCTCTACTAGTGTTGCCCTTTACGGCTCCCGCGGGGTGAGCATGGTACCCCTCACAAATCGTTCTCTGGAGCACCACACAAGCTTTCTTACGTGCTTCAACGGAGACCACCACTAAGCCATCTAGGAGGTGGCAACCTCCAAGAGTAACAAGCACCACCGGCTTGCAACTCGATCACCTAGTGTCATTTGATGCAATTCTCGCAATGCAATTATACTAGAATCACTCACTCGCAATCGGATGCAACCACTATGTGCACAAGTAAGTTAGAGGCTCTCCTAGCACTCCCCAAGTAAGGACACTAAGTACCAAGGGTGCTAAGCATGTGCCAAGGCGGGCCACACATTCCTTTAATAGCCCTAAGGGCTAAAATAGTCGTTACCCACTTCATCCTAATTTTTGCGCACTGACCGGACTCACCCCGAGTCAGGTCCAGAGTCTGATCCAGAGTCCGATCAATGAGATGCAGCCACATAGCCTCGCTATTCGAAGATGACCGTTGCTCGCCAACGGCTAGCTCCCGCGCGCATACTCCTGACCGAACGCGCCTAGGTCCAGCGACCGGACGTGCCAACATCGAGTCCGGTCACCAACGCGCCTCTGCACAACTGACTGGGCTCCCATTTCTCCTATGACCGGACTCGACTCTCCCAGAGTCCAGTCACTTATAGAGGGGTTCTAGAGAACTCTTATGATGATCGAACACGTCAAGTCATCACTGACCGGACTCTCCTAGCGACCAGTCGCTTCTGCTTGCGAAAGAAACATTGATCGGACTTTCGACCGGACTCGTAGGCACTGACCGAATGCGTCCGGTCACAGACCTTTCATCACTAAAACAACCATAACTCTTAGCTCTGTAGTCCAATTTCGATGATCTTGTACATTTTAGAAAGCTTATTCAGAGGGCTACACATCCCACTTGCATATATGATCCAAAGCATAATGGATCAATACAGAATTCTAATCCAAGAACCATCATATAGTTTGGAGCACACCGAAAAACATTTTTTCCTTCTCCAAGTTGATCCAATTCAACTCCAACAACGTCTCCTTTGCAAATGTGCCAACACCACCAAGTGAGCACCACAATGTGCAAGTGTGTTAGCATTTCACAAATATTTTTTTCAAAGGATTAGTCATTCATTTCATCACGGCCACTCGATCGTAGCAACGATGCAAAGTTAGATCACTCGAGTGGCACTAGATGGCTGATATGGCCCATCTTGATAGTACGGCCATCTATCCTAAACCTGGTCATAAACTTCTCTACTCACCTATGACCGGTGAAATGAAATGCCCTACAAATATACATTTGCCTTGCACATTCCATTCCATCTCCTCCAATGTCGATGCAACACATGCACTAACACGATCAACAAATGATATGATCCACTTCATATCATCACGTGACCTTGTTGGTTCATCGATCTTGACCTCACTTGCTTTTCCCTGTTGCCTTCGTCCATCGGCGCCAAGTCTTGCTCAAGCTTCACCGCCACGCGGTCCATCTCTCCAAAGCCTCCAACCTACCCTTCACGCTTGCAACCGGTCCATCAAGCCAAGTCGTGTCTTGATCTTATCCACCTTAGTCACATGATCCTTGCAACAAATCCAAGCCATCTTCATCGTCATGGCATGAGTTGCTCACACAAGTGTACCTGTGGACTAATCACATGTGTATCTCACATTTAAACACATTAGTCCACCTAGGTTGTCACTCAATTACCAAAACCAAACTAGTGACCTTTCAACATGTTATATATATAAGTCTGGACGAAAGAAATTATCTATTGTTCAGTAGTTAGAGGAAGACAGACAAAAAAAATAGACAAACCAAAAAATATGCTGAAATTTTGTCTCTTTATTATTAGGTATAGATATTTATATCTATATCTATATCTATATCTATATCTATATCTATATCTATATCTTATAATCCTAAACTTCACTAACCATTCTATCTCGACAAGGCAAGCAGTTCACCTCAGCAATCCACTATCACATGCATTTAATTATCATCATTAGTATATACCACACCATCCACTACCATCAATTTATAATAGTTTATTTATTTATACAAGTAATTTAGTCTAGTTTCATTCTAATTCACGCAACAACGCGCGGGTATGCTTCTAGTAGTTTAAGAAACTAGATCATGTCTCTAGATGAATGTAAGAGCAAGTAATGCATTTAAATCGCATACATTTTGTCAAACAATTTTTATAAATGTCAAACGGTTAAAGTTTTCGTCATAAATTGGAGTCTAATGGATGCCACATGCTTGGTAAGTTTCCCTTTTAAGGAAACAATGCCTCCATGTACAGCAAAGAAGTAAAGTTGATATAAATGTCCTTAGGCGGGCCGAGGAGCCAGCCATGCGCCCCATTCTCATAGTGAGAACTCATGTGAGCATCACTGGCCGGACCCTCTGCCTTCATGCACGAAATCAACCTATAGAAATTTCATCACCCGTTTTGATCTCCTATACATAACAAGTCCGTACTCGTCTTGACTAGTCACCTTAATGCTTCTGACGAGGCTGACATAGTCAATGGCTAGTCTGATATTCTGACCCAAGGGATCACTCGCCAACGAACAAGCCCTCTTGCAGGCCACCGCCTCCATTGACTCTGGGTCACAACACTTCTTCTATCTTTCTATCTCCCATCCACGATCATGGCCCAAATTTTGTTCACGTTTTGGTTTGTGTGGTTAATTTAGCACATTGATGTAGCAGAGTCGGCCCAGTTCAAATTTTCAGATTTTATTGTCTTTCTTCGTCATTGTTATGCTATATTACACCTTATGGGCTTCTGATTTGTTTTGAGCTGGATTCATGCCTTGTAATTTTGTTTTCCCTGAAACAAGCAACATATGTGTGCATGCAATTTTAACTTATAACTTACTAGCAAACATATTCATGTGTTGCAATGAAAAGACATGTTGCTTGGTTACTTACGGCGCGAAAAAATTATGAAACTATCATGTCACACATTTGAAAAGCTCTAGCTTGATTTTGGTAATTGAGTGACAACTAGTGGACTAACCTTTTGGCTAAGTGTTGGTTAAACTAGGTGAAGTCCACACCAAGGTGGTGAGCAAGGTAAGGAGGGTGATCAATCCAACTCATGCAAGCTCACACTTGGAGAAGATGATGAGGGGAAAACAAGCCCGAAGGCAAAGATATATGTTATGTTTTCGTTTTTATTGGTCGAGACATAATAGAGTGTGTGGTCGGGTTTATGATAGATAATCGTACTATAAAGAGGGTTTAGGATAGACATTCGAAATTTCTAGATAGGATCGAAATTTCTGGCCAGGAAAAATTAATTCCAACCTAAGAATCCCTGATCGGAAATTACATCAGAAATTCCAAAACTGCTCAGGATTTCTTACCAAACCCGAAATTTCCGGAGTAACTCAGCTAAAATAGCCATAACATTTCGCCTCCGATTTTGATGATGTTTGACTCTAGAAAATTTATTTAGAGAGCTATCCATCCCAACTAAAAATAAGCTCCAAAACCATATCATGTTAAAACATCGGGAAAAGTGTTCCTCTCAAGTTGACACTTAAGGTTTAGTTAGTCTGAGCCCAAATACTTATCAACACATTTAATGTAGCATCCCTTTTTATAGTATTACATACCTATACTCAATACTAGGTGAATATATACCTCACGCTTTACTGCAGGAATTTAACGAAGATGAAAGATTTCATGTGTAACCATGTATAGATAAAGAGGAGCGTATGTTAATGTAGTAGCTGTAGCCCTTAGGGCACTTCCAACCCATGGTTTCTATGGACAGTTTTCAAGAAAAAAAGAGCCCGATTAATATCCCTTAGAAACTACTCTTCTCAATCCATAAGTTCTATAGCAGTTTTTATACAGAGTAAAAACTTAAATGCAACAAAAAATGAGTTGGATCAACTCTGCACGTATACAGTCCATCTCTGAAACACTCGGACGGCACAGCGCAGCATGTATATGTTGATAGTAAACACTATATAAATAATACGAAACACGTTGATTTTAAACTCGATATCAATAGTAGCAGTCCATTCCTTGTTAAAAAAATAGTAGCAGTCCATTGAAATAAGTGTTCAGACATGTGCAAACTATCGCAGCAACTGATCAGACTATTGAAGACTGTTCAGCCTATTTGCAGGAAGTGTTCCGGCTGTGGCTGTGTTAGTTCCTAAAAATTTTTCTAAAAAGTGCTATAATAGACATCACATCGAATTTTGCGATACGTGCATGGAGCATTAAATATAGACGAAAAAAACTAATTGCACAGTTTGGTTGAAAATCGCGAGACGAACGTTTTGAGCCTAATTAGTCCATGATTGAACACTAATTGCCAAATAAAAACAAAAATGCTACAATAGCCAAATTCTTAAATTTCGCAAACTAATCAAGCCTCAGACTGTTTACTTTACCAGCAACAAGAATAAGTCGCGCGGGAGGGAGCTTCGTACCAGACGAGTTGCGCGCGGGGGAGAGGGGAGTAGATGCGTGCGGGGAGTTGAGGAAACAGCGGCGTCGATGGATACGGATGTGTCTGCGCACGGGATCCGGACGGAGGTAGCGCAGGGAGCTGAGGAAACGACTGAATTTTTTTATTTTTTAGCTATTTTTAAATTTTTTTTACAAATATATCTCTGAAGGAAAGGTTTTAGAATCTAGACCCTTAGCTCGCCAGCGTCTCCGACACCAAGCTCTTGAACTCAACACTAACGTAACGCTGATTTAGCAGGTAGCTCCACGTCGTATGTACTGGCGCCGAGCTTAGAGCCGGAGAACTCCATGCAAAAGCTGCCGAATCTCTGCTTCCTGCGTTGCTTTTGCAGGTAGGATTGCGCAAGTTCTGAATCCATGCAAAAGTTCTGAATCCACCGTGGGCTTGGGTACGATTGCGCAGCGGTACGTGAACTTTGCGCCCATGGCCCGCACGCTCTTAAATCCGGCTTGATCTGTTTTTTTTATTCGAAATAATATTTTCCACTCATAAATTTCTTCAAATTCATTTAAATTTCTCCAGATTCCTCCAAATCCTTCCAAACGAACGTGGCCCGTGTGGCCTGGCCCCCATGCATGCATGTGTGCAGTACTGCCGTGCAGTGCAGCAAATAAATTCTCGCGCGCGCGCCAAGACCTAATTTTTTACTATTTAACCCTTTTTTGAATAAGATTTACATTTGGTCCCCTAGAAACTTAAACTCATCTTTGGACTCTGGGGCCAGCGCCATGAGTCCTGGCGCCGAGGTAACACGTCTTGGCGCCACAGATCTTGGCGCCGAGGTACCTGGCCGTGCACAGAAGAAAATCCTACGTGGCTGGTACCTTGGCGCCATAATACATGGCGCCGAGGTCGGCGCCACAGATCTTGGCGCCGACCTCGGAAACGCTGACGACCGACAGACTGGTGGCCGTGTTACCTCGGTTCCCGTGCTCGTCACAAAACTGGCTGACCAGAGCTGTGCTGGTGCATCTGCCTGCCTTCCTCCACTCCTCTCTCTCCCATACGTCCGCGGCGCGGTCAGGCACGTGCGATGGTGATGGGGCGAAGCTTTCCGTTGGCTTTCCGTTTCTCAACCCGACGTCGCAGTCGCCTGTGTCGTAGCTGTCTGTGGCCCCCCAGGCGCTCGCATTGAGGCAAATTATTATATTTTAAGACAAAACAAACCAAACACAACGCAGTGACAGTGAGGTGAGTCGCTGTTGTTCCGGCCTACGAGTGCAAGGAGCTCCGTTCGTCTGCACTCCATGATAGAAATCTGTGAGTACAAGTATATATTGTTAATATTCTGTGGATCGACTAGGGTAGATCTAGTTGGATGAACACTTAAATCCGTGAAGCACATGCACATTTAGACCTAGTACACTACACCGAGAGGGAGATAGGGTAGAGAGGTGCTGGTGATGAACCTGAGCCTTCAGACGAAGTCGCGGTTGTGCTGGCCATCGCTGGTTCGGTGATGGAGGCAGCACACGGGCAGCGACGGGTGGAGTAGAGGTTGCACGGACGTCGATGCAGTGCGGTCGGGCGTAGCAGTGACGACGGTGAGGATCAGCGGAGCTTCCCGTCGCTGGCTGCGCGCCCTCTTAGATCGGTCTAGGGTTTTGTCGGTGGGTTTGCGGCTCACGGCGAACCTCGTGCTTTGAGCCGCCGGCCCCCACCTCTTTATATAGCGCAGTGCGACGGGGGCCCACCAACCATGTAGGGTTGGGCGCCCCCGATCAGGACGCGAGACCAAAGGCCCAATAGGCCGTTGGGCTTATTGGTCAGGAGATCAATCTAACATATATATACCAACATGCTTCTTGTTCTTTATTACATTTTTTTTTAGAAAATCAAAATAATACTGCTTAGTACTGAGTACGTATTTGACAGCCAAAACATGCCTCCAACTAAACATGATAACTTGATCTTAATGTGTGTCTAATGTGTGTCAAGGAATAATATTTGACAGCCAAAACATGCTCACTTACATCTTAGAATAATATCATTTTTTAGTTCTAGTGTGTGTCAAGGAATTATATATCTTAATAAAAAATTAATTTAGCGCTATACTAAATTGCATCATTTGTAGGTGCGAGAGAGTAATAAGATTAAGAAAATATAATAGCAAAACATCAAGAGCAGGTGAGCAAGCGTGCCACGATGAACTTTGAGGTGAACGAGGTGAGCGTTAGTGCGATATGAATGCTAGTATTCTGACACAAGCAACCGGAGCGCGGCGGTGCCAGAGCCAGACGGCCGGCCGCAGGGGCGTGTCTCGTGTGTCTTTGGGCGCCGCGGTTATCGAGGAGCAGCGCATCGAGCCCGTCTTTTGGAGTCCATACTATCGATTATTTTTTTACAATTAATTCGGTTATTTTTTTAACGCATGTCTTTTGGAAAAAAAATCATATGCAACCTATTCATCACGTGAGATCTTGTTTTGAAGGATTTATTGTCAGAAACTCAATAGTACCATCGAAATTTAATTTGGATATTTGGTTTAAAAGTTATGACTTTTTTTAGTTGGTTGAAAGTCACTGCGTACATACGCAAGCTGACACGCCTACAGGGCCGCTCCTCACCACACAAGCCGCACACAGGCTGCATGCCCGTCACTAGCTACAGTGTACAGCATGGCCCCTCTCTCCCTTCCTTTTTCTCCTGCTTTTCGACCGCCGTCGCTCGGCCACAGCGCAAGCGCACCGAGCTCTGCTGCTAGCACCCATCCGCCATGGACTAGCTCGGGGCTGAGCCCAAGCGCTGCCTCCCCCTCCCTTTTCTTCTTTGCTACTCATTGGCGCCGCCGAGCCAAGCTGCCACTGTCGTTTCGCCTCCTCCGTCACGCGCCCGAGCCGCAGCCCCACTGCGTGGCCCTATGCCGCATCCACGCCGTCCGTGGCCGGGCCTCCTCGCAAGCGCGTGCACGCCTCACGGCTCCACGGTGTCCGCGCGCGTCTCCGCCTCCGCTGCGGACCACGCTGTCCAGCTGTCGTCCGCCGGGTTGTGCCCCGTCCCAGCACAAGCAGCGCCACGTCCTGCCAGTGGCGCCATCCACGCCTTGTTCCACCTCCGCTGCACCCCGCAGCTCCACAGTCGCGCGCCTGGAGCACCGTGCTAGCGCTGGACCCGTCGCTCTGGCTCCACGGCGCTGCCTCTTCTGTGCGCGTGCTCCTCGGCCGCGCTGGTCCTTCGGCCCTTCCCGCTCCTTCGCGAGCATCGGCGTCCTCCTCTTCTTCCCCGCGCCGCGCGCCACCGCTGCGTAGTCGTCGCTGCCGGCTTACCGCCGCCATGGTTCGCGCGGGCGGACAGCTGAGGACCCACTCGGGTCTTTCCGTGGCCAAGCATGGTCGCGCGGGCTCCTATGCTCCTCACCGGCGAGTTCCCGCCGCCGTCGTGCCTTCTCCGGCCGGGATTGACCGCCGGGCGGTGATTTCCCCGTCGGTGCTCTGCTTTGGAGGATGAAGAAGGGTTTGAGTCCAAGCCGAAATTTTATACATGGTTCTTATTGCGAAATACATGACTCATTTAAACAGTACTATGGACCTAGGGTTGAATAGGGAGAAGCATAGGGGTCGTTTCGCAAATATGCCGTCGCCACCGTGTTGGGCCAGCTTGCTGGGCCGGCCTACCGGTTGCGAACGTGCCTGGGCCGCGCCCTTGTTGGGCCGGTCACGTGCCGCCCGCGCCGTTGGGCCGCGCCTGGCTATCAGGCCGTGCGCGCAGCTGCTGGGCCACCGCGCCGTGTTGGGCCACGCGCGCACCGACGGGCCGAGTTGGCCGCCCATGTCTTGTTTGTTGCGTTGTTTTGGTTCTGTTAATTCAGTGTCTTTCTAAAATTGAAAATAAAGTGTAGAAAATTTATAAAAATACCAAACTAGTTTTGTTGAGTTTCTAAAATCATAATCTACCTGCTAGTATACTTTGTTCATATAGTTTGAAAGTATTCTTGGAAACTATATAATTAATTTAAGATACTTAATATTGTAAAAATATACACTTATAAGAATTGTTGTGGTAAATTGGTAATAGTGTTGGATATGAAATTTATACGGTAGGTTTCTAGCAATATTAGGTACTTACTGTAATTGTTGTAGCTCCGGAATAATTAGTTTGCTAAATAGATAATGATGTCCTGTTACGAATAAAGATTAAATTGATATAATAGAATAAAGAAATAACCTTGGTTTATATAACTAAAATAATTGTTGGGAAATAACGTCTTATTCGACAACATGGATATGTAGACCAGTGTTAGGGTTATCTTGTTAGCTTGTGAGCCATGATCGGATTTCGAAATGTTTCGGCTGTCGTCGATTATTTACATCTCTGCATTGGCATCATTGCATATCATATAGGTACGATGATGGATCAACGGATCAATTGAAGGATGATTGGGAATCCGAAGATAGTGTAATGGTATTCTCTCCAGGAGATGATGTAATGGGTTTTCTATTCAGTTGATGGTGGATGATCTGAAGATGTAGATACTAACTTTTTAATATATATCTTACCCAGACAAGCCCCGGTGCATAACCCCTACTTTTCTGTACTTTAAATTATATTTGTGCATTAAGTTTTAAGAAGTTGAATGAAACCCACTTGCATATATATCTTTATCGTATAAGTCTTACTAGTATAACAGGATCGTGTAGAATGCTATGCTACAGGACTTCAGTAGAAGTCGAGTGATTGCCTGTCACTCGCGAGAAATAGGAAATATATTACTGTATTATTATCACTTGTTAAATCTAAATGGTGGAAAGGAGAAATGATGACCGGACAGTGATATGGTTTGGGTATTGGTGGGTGTAAGAGGTTGTGTCACCGTAGATGTGGGGCATGGCTTGGTTACACTGCTTTCCCTATCTGTATCGGTTAAGGACTGATATTTGCATAAGCCATCGAGGCAAGTCACAGACTTATTATCCCGAGCACATACTTGGATATGGGCGCTTAGAAGACTTGTTGCTCTCTTATCGTGGGTTCCGGCTCTTTCTGGACCGACTGTTAGAGTTTCTTTTTGATGGAGGAGGTCCTTGCACCGCACTGAGTCTAGGACTCAGGGGCGGGGGCTTGGAGTCCCAGTTTGGATGGGGACCTAGAAACCCAGGACAGGAGGGTGATGGGTTGGTCCTGCTTGTGTTTTGGGTACAAGCGGGGCGTGTGTTTTTGGGGTACCCAGCTAGGGGCATTAATTCGCGAATCGTCGGACAATCCGGTACGACTTGTTTCGTGTCTAGTACCGTAGTAAGAACTGAAAGATGAAAGATGGAATGGAAAAAGAAAATCTGATTGCGTACCACATGCTTGAAAGTAGCGCAGGTACTTACATAGAATGGTTAGTTAATGAACCAATGTGGCTTTTAATAAAAATCGAATATAAGGACGCACTCTTAGCAATGCTTCCTGCAAATACAATAAACCTACAAGCCAGATAACCTTGTATATCGTTGGAGTCTTTTCTTTCCTCCTGTTGGCTAAGTCTTGCTGAGTACAATTGAGTACTCAGGGTTTTATTTTCTCTGTTGCAGGTGACAGGTGGATGCTAGAGCTGACTCTTGTGTGTGGATTTCTTCTGGTGGGCTCAGCGAGAATTCCTTTACGCTGCGATCATAGTCGTTATTTATAACTCTCACCAAATGTTTTTATAAATGAAAGTTTCATAATCTGTTGTCGTAGTTTACATATCAATATTTTATCATGTCATGATTAGATATTTATTTCCGCTGTAATTGTGATCATATGTTTATATTCCGCTGTTCAATTAAACTGTTTATAACTCTGGTAATATGATTATATTTCGGTGTTATAATAATAAATATTATACTCTGATGTTGTATTAAAAGTTACGTAAGAAATGGTTAAGAATGATGTAAACTTTATTTTCTCATTGTCGATCCTGATAAAAAATGTGGATTTTCGAGTTCTTCCCTAGTATATGTTCGATGGGACCATATAATTGGATGTTCTCTTTCAAGTGCTCAGTGTCTAATGGAAGATAACCACTCCTAACACACATGAGATTAGACGGTTCCGCGAAAACGCTGCTCAAGGACTGGTAGTGGATACCCCCTTTCCCTCCCTCTCTCCCCCAGGCCTTTCCCGGCGCCAGATTCAGATCCATGCCGCACGCTTCTCCATTCCTGTAAGCTCCGCGCCTCCTCCACTCCAAATCCAGCGAGGCCACCGCCCGGGCCCCGGGGAAACGCCCTCGCGCCGCCGCCGGCTCGGGCACCCTCCCGCGCGAGCGTCGCCCCGACATCAGCCGCGGACATGGCGCAGCCGCTCGTCGTGAAGAAGGACGACGACCTCGACGAGGAAGGTGCGCGCGCGCGCGCGTCAGCGCCCTTGTCTGTCTCGCCTCGTTCCTTTAGTTGCGCGCGTGTACGCCTCCGGTTGTGTGTGCGCGCCCGTGTGCGCGTGTGTGTGCCCAGATCCGCGCTCGCAGCGCCCTAGATCTGGCGTGATCCGGCCCGGATCCCGGCATCCGTCGCATTTGCGGCTGGCTGATTGTTCGCTTGCTTGGTTGCTGCTGCAGAGTACTACTCGCCGTTCCTCGGCATCGAGAAGGGCGCCGTGCTGCAGGAGGCCCGCGTCTTCCACGACCCTCAGCTCGACGCGCGGCGATGCTGCCAGGTGCCTGTCTCTGCCCAATCGTGTTTCATCCCCTCCCCACGGGATCTCGCGATACCATCTCTCCAAGCTTGTGCGAATGTGAATTCGAATGCATTCGCGGGCTTACATAAATGACTCTGGTTTCTCATGCTTTCTGCCTGCATCTGTAGGTTATCACCAAGCTCCTGTACCTGCTCAACCAGGGTGACACCTTTACCAAGGTACAGTGGCACATCGTTGATCTTACCGTGATCATAATTTGGCTGGGTTTTTAGATTTAGATTGCCAGTACTCGTCGCATATCTAAAATTCTTGTGAAGTTTGACCATAGTTATCGTCCTCTAAAAGGAAGTTGGTACCTACAAAGTTAGGTTCAACACCTGGTGCCCTGAATTACATTAGGTGAGGAGTTACTTGCTAGCTTAATGTCCAGAGAGTAGACCTTATGCATGTTTCAAACACTATAAGTACAAAGGGGATCTGAGGGTACATATATAATCACATTTGATGTAGTGCAGTTTCCTCAATACATTAGTGTGCCCATTGAGCTCTAGTCCAGGACATGTGCTATAGTTTTACATGAGTGGAAAAAAAATTGTAGGTTGAGGCCACAGAGGTCTTCTTTGCAACAACCAAGCTGTTCCAGTCTAAAGATGCGGGCCTTAGGAGGATGGTGTACCTTATGATCAAGGAACTATCGCCTTCAGCTGATGAGGTTGGTGAATATTGGTTGCTACTATGTGGTTCGCTGCTTTATGTGGAATGTGGGAATGACTTTCATTTGTGATCTATTGGGTGTAGGTCATCATAGTAACAAGCTCTTTGATGAAGGACATGAATAGCAAAACTGATATGTACCGTGCGAACGCTATTAGAGTTCTTTGTCGTATTATCGACTCAACTCTTCTCACCCAAATCGAGAGGTATTTGAAGCAAGCCATTGTTGACAAGAATCCTGTTGTTGCCAGTGCAGCCCTTGTTAGTGGCATCTACTTGCTTCAAGTACGTCCTGCAATTATATTTGGTGCTCCAGTTGGATATATTGTTACTAGTTGGTGGCAGCTTTAGATCCTTCTGATTATGTTTTCTGCATGTTTGTATTATTGGCAGACAAGTCCGGAAGTTGTAAAAAGATGGAGCAATGAAGTTCAAGAGGCTGTGCAGTCAAGAGCTGCTCTTGTGCAGTTTCATGCCCTTGCTCTTCTTCACCAAGTGAGTTCAACATATGGTGCTCCTTTTAAGTAGATAGATAGGCATATCCATAATATCCTCACCCTCGAATGTTAAAATGAATCAGACGCTTTGCAAAAACGTAATTAGTCAGCTCTTGTTTGTCTGCTACTTATGCAACATGGAGCACTTTGATAGGCTCAAGTTGTTTGTTAATGCACAAATACCTTATAATCCCATCTACCTTTCATTTCAGATTAGACAAAATGATCGGTTGGCGGTCAGCAAGCTTGTCACTAGCTTGACCAGGGGTTCAGTTCGCTCTCCTTTGGCCCAGTGCCTACTTATTCGCTACACAAGCCAGGCATGTGTTCCATATCTTCCAGATCTAATGTAGATAATCATCGGTATCTGAAATATGTGGCATCTACAGGTGATTAGAGAGTCTGGCGTGAACCAAGGTGGAGATCGTCCTTTCTTTGATTTCCTTGAGTCCTGTCTCCGGAACAAAGCAGAAATGGTCATACTTGAGGCTGCAAGAGCAATTACTGAACTGAATGGTGTCACAAGCCGTGAGCTTACACCTGCAATTACTGTGCTGCAGTTGTTCTTAAGTTCATCCAAACCTGTTCTCAGATTCGCAGCTGTTCGCACACTTAACAAGGTTGGTCTGCTGCTCTGCTTATTTCTTTACACTAGCTGTTCTTGATACTATGCAATTCTCATTTAAGTAGAACTATTGATTGTGTAGTAGTTTCCAATAAAGGATCATTGGCTTTCAAATGTCTGGGATTCTTTTTTTTGTCGCAGAACTATAATAATTAATAACACAGCAATATTAGTTGCATCCTGTTCTCAGTACTTATTTTGGTTTGTGATGGAGTTTGTATTTTCCATGAATGGCACCAAATAAGTTAAGGTCTAAATCTCCGGTATCTAAATAATTTTTTAACACAACATTCATTTCGTGCTTTCTTTAGATTCTCTCAGTAGCCATGTAATATAGCTGGAAGATAGGACTGCTGATCTATCATCTCCTTGATTGTTCAGTCATGTTACATATGCTTTGTGCTTGAACAACTATTTCATTGAATTCTTGGCTCTATGTTTGTTTATACATTATGATCCATAACAGCTGATCCTTGGGTAGGACAAAGACATGCCATCTGGTTACTGGACTGAATTCCATTTGTTTGATGCAAGATCAGACATTTCAGATATGACATCTTTTATCTAACATGTTTTGAATCTGCTATTTTTCTTTCTATTGCATATAGGGAGCAACAGATGATAAGAGTGCAACATTCAGTTATCTTTTACTTTTTGTTTGTTTGGTATCATATGCATTTTCATTATGTTGTTTGATCTGTTGTGGAAAATTCATCTCCCCTGCTGGAAAGCTGTTTTAGTGTTATGGATTTGCTGTTGGATTAACAGTTTCCTTACTGATAGTATGGCCCAGATTGCCTGTAGTGTTCTTGTCAGAATCATTGTTGATTCCATTATATTTACTGACTGCTCATGTGAATAATTGTACAGGTTGCATCAACTCATCCTTTGGCTGTCACAAATTGTAACATAGACATGGAGAGCTTAATCTCTGATCAGAACAGGAGCATTGCAACCCTTGCGATTACAACACTGTTGAAGACAGGCAACGAGTCAAGTGTTGATCGTTTAATGAAACAGATGACCAACTTTATGTCAGACATAGCTGATGAATTCAAGATTGTTGTTGTTGAAGCAATAAGATCCCTGTGCTTGAAGTTCCCTCTGAAATATCGCTCATTGTATGTACATAGAAGCATATCTTCTTGCTCTATTATTGTTAAATATCGTAAACTACCTTTTTCATCTATAAGCCTTAATTTCCATTTATCTTTTCCAGGATGAACTTCTTGAGTAATATTCTACGGGAAGAGGGTGGATTCGAGTACAAGAAAGCCATAGTTGACTCAATTATTATACTCATTAGAGATATTCCTGATGCAAAGGAAAGTGGTTTATTTCACTTATGTGAATTCATAGAAGACTGTGAATTCACCTATTTGTCCACCCAGGTAACCATCAATCAATCACTCTTCAGGCATGTAATTTGGAAAATAGTTGTAAGATCGATTTAATTTCCTTTTTGTGAATATGTTATTTTTCTTTTGCTTCTGTACAATAGGCTGATCACATTGAAATAGTGACCGATGAACACATTTTATTTCTAATTATATATCTTCTGCTGTGAGCTGTCTATAGATGGTTATTTTCTGCTTCTGTAGATATAATGAGCTAATTGATTTGAAACCTGCAACTGAACTCATTTTGTATTTTCCTATGTTAACACTGACATTTATGATTATGGACTAGTAAAATATCTATTCATAAACTACTTTAGTAAGTCAGCTGATTTCTTCATTGTAATCAAATTGCTTTTTAATCTTGTGGCAGATACTTCACTTTTTGGGAAATGAAGGCCCAAAAACATCAGATCCCAGTAAATACATACGTTATATATACAATAGGGTGATACTTGAAAATGCTACAGTTCGAGCTAGTGCAGTCAGCACATTGTCAAAGTTTGGTGCCTTGGTTGACTCACTCAAGGTACTTACATGATTTTTTATACTTCAAATGATGTTCTTGCTGTGCAATGTGTTTCTTATCTGTCAAATGTCTATTGCACTTGCAATGTTTTTATCCAGCCTCGCATATTTGTGCTCCTGAGACGCTGCCTGTTTGATGGGGATGATGAGGTTAGTGTGAAACTTTTCCCATGAAGATACATCTATGCTCTATTTTTTATGATTCAATAACCCTTTCCGCTGTGCGTCTTACTCATTTACTGTTTTGCTACCTCATTTTAATTGTAAAGCAAAAGTTATATTTAGATAAATGACCTTGCTTGATTCTTCTTTTTTCAGATAGAAATATTTCCTTGCTGATGTTTGATATGCTTACCTTGTAGGTGCGTGACAGAGCGACCCTTTACCTCAAATTGTTAGGTGGGGAAGCTACAGTTGGTGAGACAGAGAAGGATGTGAATGAATTTCTCTTTGGCTCACTTGATGTTCCACTAGTAAACTTGGAGACGAGCCTGCGGAATTATGTATGTCTTGGTCACTTGAATATAATTATGCTTTTGCTCTGTTATCCTTGTATATCTTATGTTATCATTATTTGTTGATAGGAACCTTCAGATGTACCTTTTGATATTTCATCTGTTTCGAAGGAGACAAAATCCCAACCCCTTGCTGAGAAAAAGTCTACAGGCAAGAAATCAGCCGGTCCGGCATCTGCTGTCAGTGGCCCTGTTTCTACTGTTGATGCTTCTTATGAGAAGCTTCTTTCATCCATTCCGGAATTCGCTGATTTTGGAAAGCTATTTAAGGTTGGTATATATTATTTGTCCTTCTATAAAAGATGTGCATTATGGACCTGGCTGAATCTCATTGCATGTGTTGTAACTTTTTGTTCGCTCTTCCAGTCATCCGCACCTGTAGAATTGACTGAAGCTGAGACTGAATACTCAGTAAATGTTGTGAAGCATATTTTTGATGGACACGTTGTGCTCCAATACAACTGTACCAATACAATTCCTGAACAATTGCTTGAACAGGTATGTAACTTCTTTCATATTTATAGGTTTATACATGCATATGTTGTGTTTTTATGATTCAGTGCCTTTAACTCCTCAATTCCACAGGTAGTTGTTTTCGTTGATGCTTCGGAGGCTGATGAATTTTTAGAAGTTGCTTCGAAGCCTTTAGAATCATTACCATATGATTCTCCTGGACGGACCTTTGTGGCTTTTGAAAAGCCAGAAGGTGTCATTGCCACCGGCAAGTTCTCAAATATCCTGAAATTCATTGTTAAGGAGGTGTGTGTTTTGCTTGCTCCTCCCCATTATCTTATATTTTTCTATGTGCATTTTGTGTGAGGTGAGGATAAGTGCCCATGAACAAATGGAAGGCATTCTTGACACCTTGGCTACTCCAGAAACCAGTGCTTCGTTTAGCTTGCGATGTGTATATGAAAAAGTTGTTCAGTTCCAGTTTTTGTTCCTTTTGGGAAATGCTGAACCAGGCCTTCCCTATGGGAAGAACCATTCTTACCGAACAAAGAAGGGAGGCCATGTATGAAAGCTTATCATAAAACGTGATAATTTAAGTGGAACTATCTGGTTCTCCAGCCTAAGGTCCCTTGCAGTCATACCAGTAATCATGGTTGAACTTACTTTTTATCTGTAATCTTTGATTTGACATAAGATAATGTTTTGTCTAAACTTTGGCTGATCTGTACCTAAAGTGTTCTGAACTGGAAATCAGATCTACCTTCTTTGTTGCTATATGCACTAGTATATTGAGCTTCAGGGTCCTTTTGAGTTCTCAGCGAAATTGTTAAATCTGTTACTTGGATGCCCTTGACTCCTTGCAAATGCACTAAACTGGGATCTACATCTGTGTTTGTACTCTTCTGAATAAGATCATTGTACGGCATATATACGCTTAATCGGTTCAGATAATTTGTGAAATGCTTTCCTGTCTTTCCATTTGAAGCGGTAAATGATAATTTGTTGATTTGACTCATTTGTTGTGTTTCAGGTTGACCCATCCACTGGTGAAGCTGAGGATGATGGTGTTGAGGATGAGTACCAGCTTGAAGATCTTGAAATCGTTTCTGCTGATTATATGTCGAAGGTGGGAGTATCTAACTTCCGAAATGCCTGGGAAAGCATGGATCCGGAGAGTGAGCGGGTTGACGAGTATGGGCTTGGAGTAAGGGAGAGCCTGGCTGAGGCTGTAAGTGCTGTTATAAGCATCCTCGGCATGCAGCCTTGCGAGGTCAGTCTCCTTTATCATTCTTTTTCCTATCGAATGAATGCCACTGTCATATATAATAATAAGTCGATTTGTAATAAATTTGCTTAAAAAGTTATATAGTGTTTCTACCTCGTGGAGAGATTGCAGGATTTAGAGCTTTTTTTTTTAGAAATTTCCTAGGCCTGTACCAATTAGTAGTCCTGGTCATTAATAAGAAGTTGTATCTCCTTCCTTGATATTTGACAATTTTTTTAATTCCTATAAAATCTAGCAGTATTGATAGTTCAAGCAACCAACAGCTCAAAGGGTTATCACCTTGATTCGGAACCCTGGCTGTATTTAGCATTGCTTTTCACCTTAAAATGATGACTCGTTTCACCTTTGGTTTGTAGGGAACTGACGTGGTCCCAAGCAATTCAAGGTCGCACACTTGTCTGCTCTCTGGTGTGTTTATTGGTAACGTGAAAGTCTTGGTGAGGCTGTCATTTGGAATCAGTGCACCGAAGGAGGTGGCCATGAAGCTAGCAGTTAGATCTGATGATCCAGAGATCAGTGACAAGATCCACGAAATTGTTGCTAATGGCTAAGAACACTAGTAGAATATTTTTTGACTCCTTTTGTTTTGGCTTTCATGCTACGGGAGCTTGAGGGGATTCAATTAATTCTAGTATATGTAAGCTTGGTTTCCAGTTGGATCCATCTTTTGTTGCACCACCATTCTTCCTCGACACAGTACAACAGTTTTTTGGTTGATTTGGATCTGTACAATTTTCCTTATATACCGAGGAGATAATAGTGTATGCAATAAAATTCAAGTAAAGTTTTGTTGGTAAAATGAAGCATATTGCACATCAGCAACAAAATCTTGTATTGACGAGGCAACTGCTTAAATTCGTGGCCTCATAAGGTGTGGCTTTCACCTATGCTTAGGTTCTATTTGGTTCAGTTTTGAGTTTAGAAAAGCTACCGTAAGCTGTAAAAAGGTTGATCCTGAGCTATGTGCCTTGGAGAAGTTGTAAACTGTTGGTCTATGTTTCGTGAAAATAGATGTGGAACTAATCTTTGTTTTCATCCATTTAATGAAAAAATAGTTGTGAAACATCTCTTTGCTTTTATCCATTTAGAAAAACAGAACCAAAAATAGGATCGAAGGCCCTCTCTCGTCTTCCTAGAAAATGGTTGTGAAACATCTCTTTGTTTTCACCTATTATTTTCACCCATTTGAGAAAGCCAAGAGCTAAAAACAGGGCCGATTGCTGCGAAATTTTACTATGCATTAAAAAGCAGCTTCTTGTTCCAGCATTTTCGTTGACGTTCTGCCTTTTGGCAGAAGCACTTTCTAGCGCCTTGAACTAGAATAGTCAGTTTCAACTGTATGTAAACCGGTTCGGAGGTAGCAGAAATAGTCAGTTTTCAACTCTGTTCTTCGATATTGGATCGTTAAAAGTGGAGGTAGTTAAGGGGTTGGGTTGTGATGTTGATATAACTCGAAGGTTTAAGTGTGATCTGTCTCCATGTCACTCGATTATTAGATCAGCATTCAATGCTTCGGTCCTGTTCGCTGGTTTTATAATCCGTATTTTTCAGCTTATTTTTTCAGTCGGAACAGTATTTTTCTCCCGCAACAAATTAGTCAGAACAGTATTTCGGCTTGTTTTTTCAGCGAAGCGAACGGAGCCGAATTCATCTGTTTCTTTATCTACCTGCGGATTATCAATGCTCGAGAGATCTTGCCACACCGCCTGTGCGTCCGCGGTGGAGGGGTAGCGCCTCATTCGCAGCATCACTGCATCACCATTTGCCTGGCCTTTGCGGGCAATCGTGTCACTCGTTGTAACACCGTGAAATTTTGCTTCTTTTCGAAATAGCTAAATTTAATTTATTTATGCAATTGTGTGAGCGTTGGAATGTAGAGAAATAATACTTCTTGCTAAATTAAAATCAATCATAAGGTTAGATACATGCTGTTGCATCATGCCGCTGCATATTTGTTTCTGTATTGATTGGTTTTTAACTAAAACTCAAACTGAATTCAAAACCATTAAAATTAGCTTTGGAAAAAAATCAGATTTTAGAAAATAAAAAGGCAAAAGTTTTTCTTCCTCCCTTCCCACCTTCTGGCCTGTCGGCCTGCTCCACACCCCGCAGGCCCAGCGCAGCGCCATGGCCCACCTCGGCCTGCCGGCCCAGCCAAGTGGCAGCTGTGCCGCTCCGGCCCAATGCCGCGGCCCAGCAAGCACTGGTGCACTCCCTCCCTTGCTCTCGCTGCCGCACGGGGCCCTCACAACAGTGTCACCTTCTACCTCTTTTCCCTGTGCTCGAGTCGAACCCGAACCCGAACCCGAGCCCGACGCTGCCGAGCATCGTAACCCGCAACCGAGTCGATTTTTGGGCGTGTGTGCCACACCTGGGCGCCCTATAAAAGCCGCCGCCTTCCCCTTTCGCTCCCCTTTTCCCATCTACGAGCATCCACCGCCTCCATCGAGCTTGCCGCGCCGCCGCAAGCCCTAGCTGCCGCAGCCGAGCACCGGGCCGCCGTTCCGCCCCTTCTCCGTCGTCATCGGTCTGCTGCCGAGCTTCTCGACGCGGTAGTGAACTTCCCCGCTCCGTTTTTCTCTCTTTCGCTCTCTGTTGCTTATGCGATGCCGCCGAACCTTCGCAGGAGCCGCAGTCCGCTGAACCGAGCCTCTCTCCGTCCTTGTCCCGTCTTCGACCGAGGATAAGCCCTAGGTGAGCTCGACTTCATCTCCACCTTCTACCTGTGCTTTTCCCATGTAGAATCGTGGCCCGTAGGCCGATTTCCGTGTTCGCCGGCGAGGTCCTCGCTGCCGGCAATGGTGGCCACCGTGCTGACTGTCGTCTCTGGCCAGCCCCCTCTCTCTTATACTCTCTCATTGAATTTCAGTTGTCCAGATCGAGTTCAACGGCTAAGATGAGAAGATACCCCTTCGCAGTCACATCATAAATATGCGATTAAGAGCCCTTCGGTTTCTTCACATTTGTGCCCGCCATCCCTGGTTCAGTTCAAAATCCTGATTTTGATTTATTTTTAATTCGAATTAAGTTCGGTTTAATTACAGTTTTGCCATCAGTAGCTAGGGATGAAAACTGTACGGATATTTTCTGACCGTATTCGAAACCGAATCTGTTTAGAGGGGTTGAGATCTGTCCATATCCGAGTTCGGATATCCAACATTCGATACCGTATCCGTATCTGAATACTCAAATCGCATATTTATGATGTCGATATCCAATCATATTCTATCCGACATAGTTGACACTATCCGTATTCGAATCCGAATCCGGACAAAAATATGAAAACAAATGTAATATCGGCGATATCCGTCCGTATCCGATCCGTTTTCATCCCTATCAGTAGCTTATAAATGTCATATCTTCTACGTTTTAAATTTGATTTCGGTGATTCTCGCATCTGTGTGTTCGTAGCGACGTGTAGAATAGTTTTAAACACTTTTCAACTTATTTTTCCACTGTTGGTGTACTGTTCTAATTATAGCTCTTGTTTGCTTCATGCATGATTACGTGGATGCATGTATGTTGCTATGTTGAGATGATTGAGAATAGACGGTGAGCAGTTCGACGGTGATTAAGAGCAATATTTTGAAGAGCAGGACCAGCAGGGCTATTTTGAGCAAGGCAAGTACAACATGGGATAATACTTATTGTCCTATTCACATTAATCACATTTTAATCATATGCATATGTCTATCTTGACTACCATTAAGGATATCGTAACTTTGTACTTGTACCTTGTCATCTAAGGGTTTATGTATTGGGTAGTATGATGCTAGCGCTTAATTAAAGACCATGATCTTATAACTTGACTAATGGTATATGCAATAAACAATAAAATATGTTTTTTAGCAACAAGAAACAAGGGGGCTAGAGTATAGTTTTTGTGATGCTCTAGATTCATCTCTTTAAGGACTTATCTGTAAGCGATCATTCGGGACTTACAATACAACCATGAGTGCTATATGGATTTGGCTTTAGTCAAGTATGAGAACCTTTTATAGCTTGTTAGTGGTTACCTTTATGGCGTAAAAGGGGCTTGACAAGCTGAGTATAGTGCGGTCTCTATCCCTATGTGTATAGCCTGCGCGGAATGTGCCATTCGAAAGGGGGCTATATATTCTCTTGCCTTAGAAACCTAGCGGCACCAACTTGTTAGATGAATCTTTGTAAGATTTCATAGTGAACCCTGCCGACCTTCCTTAGTAGTGGGTCAAGAGGCTCGTAACCTCGGGCGAAAGGGTAAATCACGGCTCATGGTGAAAGTGTACAACCTTTGCAGAGTGTAAAACTGGTATATCAGTCGTGCTCACGGTCACGAGCGGCCTTGGACCCTTATGGAATAGATGATCATTAATGATAACTATGTTTATGCTATTCATTATTCATGTTTACCTGATCATGTGTTTATTTGGCTTTATGTTAAACTTGTTGCTACTCAATTGCTTAAAATTGTGATTCCATAAAAGCTAACCATAGTTAAACCATAGTCTATCTTTTTGAGCCTCATGTACCCCATGTTATTCTTGTTGAGTACGAGATGTACTTACGTTGGTTTATTTTCACTACTTGGATAAAAATCTCGAATGGGTAACAGATTGCAATGGTTATGAGGATTTTCTTGAGGATTACTAGTCTTGCGATCAACCAGTTGACCATACCTATGGTTATGGAGGAGCCATTTGGAGTTTAGCTATTTATTTCTGCATGCTGAGTCTTTAGTTTTTCGGTAATGAATTAATACTCGTGATGTAATAAAGCACTATGCTTAATATTCTCTTAAAATTTGTCTCTATATGTGTGTAATTGATTTCTGGACACACATATGGTTTATATCTAATTTTATCTTTAAAATTGGGTATGACACTCGTCCACGGTGAAAACCTTAACCTATATATACCCCTAAACACACTATGAGAATCATGGTGTTGATGTCATGCGGACAAAATCCAACTTCATCGAGTGAGACAGCTTCTTCGTAAAAATCAGATGTTACTCTGCTACTGGAGGTTGAAAGCTCTAGTTTGGTTTTGGTGAATTGATGAAACCCTAAGTGCTAATCTAGTTTATCAAAGTGATTATGAGATAGGTAGCACTACTCCAAGTGATTAAGCATATGAAGATCATGACATGCTGATGGTGATGGCATGGTGATGATCAAATGCTTGGACTTGGAAAGGAGAAAGAAAAACAAAAAGCTCAAGGCAAAGGTGAAATTGATAGGAGCTTTTTGGTTTAGTGATCAAGACACTTAGAGAGTGTGATCACATTTAGGATCGATAGCCGTACTATTAAGAGGGGTGGAACTCATATCGAAATACGGTTATGAAAGTGCTACTAGATGCTCTAACATATTGCATATGTATTTAGGATCTAGTGGAGTGCTAACACCCTTGAAAATATTTGTAAAAATATGCTAACACATGTGCACAAGGTGATATACTTGGTGGTTGGCACATTTGAGCAAGGGTGGAGAAGTTGGTTGATTGAAGGAAGTGATAGTCACTGAGATACAGTGACTGGACGCTAGTCACGCAGTGACCGGACGCTGGGGTCCTACGTCCGGTCAGTGGTGCGTAGTGAAGGCCGCCCTCGGTCTCTTGACCGGACGCAGGCGACCAAACTCTGGCTGAACACTATTCAGCATCTGGTCCTGCTGAACGGTGAGTTACCAAACACTGGACGAGTCTGGTTGGGCATGACCGGACGCATCTGGTCACGAGTGGAACCTTACTGGAAGTGACCAGACGCTGGGGTCCTATGTCCGGTCCTACACTATAGTGCGTCCGATCGCCACTTAAATGCACTGATGACCGTTGAGATCGGGTGATCAGCATTTGAAGTAGGGGACACGTGGCGAAGATATGAGGACCAGACGTTGGGGTCTTGTGTCCGGTCAAACCGACCGGTGCGTCCCATCACCCTAATTTTTTAGTGAATAGAGAGCCAATGGCTCTATTCATGGGCACTCTATTTAAGCCACATGGCTGGCTCAAGCTCACTCTCTTGGCCATTTGCATTGACATAGCAACCTTATGAGCTTAGCTAAAGCCGTCCCACTCATCTTCATCATTGATTCATCATCTTTGTGAGATTAGGAGAGAATCCAAGTGCATTGCTTGAGTGATTGCATCTAGAGGCACTTGGTGTTCGTGTTTCACTGCCAGATTTGCTTGTTGCTCTTGATGGTTGCCACCACCTAGATGGCTTGGAGCAGTGGAGGAGGATTGGTACGAGTTGGTGATTGTTCGTGGCCATCTCTGGTGATTGTGAGGGGACGTGTGCCTTCCCCGGTGGAGCACCAAAAGGTAACCCTAGTGGATTACTCGTGTCATTGAGTTACCTCACTTGTGGGTAGGTTCTTACGGTGTCCAATTATGTGGACAAGGTTCGTGCAACACCTCTTAGCCGCTGAACCACCAAGTGTTGGTCGACACAACGGGGACGTAGCATGTTGGCAAGCACGTGAACCTCGGGAGAAAATTGATTGTCTCTTGCCCTTTGGTATTCTCTTGATGATTGAGTTAGTATTCATCTTGTGATTGGTTCGCTCCTTTACGCGGCGGTATAATCACCTTACTCTTACTCACTTACATATCCGCAAACTAGTTGTAGCAAGCTCTTTAGTGTAGCTAGAATTGAGAGATTGCTTCGTAGCTTAAGTTCATCTAGTGAAGCTCTTTAGTGTAACAAGTGTGAGAGCTCTTAGTGAGTAGTGACTTAGTAAATTGTGTGTCTAGTGATCATATTAACTAGAATTGTTGGATAGGTGGCTTGCAACCCTTGTAGAGCTAGTGCAAGTTTGCTTTTTGCTATTTGTCATACTAATCAAATTGCTCTAGTTGGTTTGTAGATTTTTAAATAGGCTATTCACCCCCTCTAGCCATATTAGGACCTTTCAAGTGGTATCAGAGTTGTGGTCACCGTTTGATTGAAGGCTTAACAACATCGGTGTCAATTTATGGCTCAAGTTGTGTTCAACCATGTGGAGGGCAAACCACCGTTCTTTGATGGCACAATCTATGATTATTGGAAAAGAAAGATGAGGATGTATCTTGGTTCAATCAATGATCAAGTATGGGATGTGATCGAGAATGACTATGCCATCATTGATCCCGACAATCTCACCAACCAAGACAAGACCAACAAGTAATGAAATACAATGGCTCTCAACACCATATACAATACCATTGATTCCTAGGTGTTTGAGCAAATCAATGATTGTGAGAGAGCTAATGAGGTGTGGAAGAGATAGGAGGAAGCATATGAGAGCATTCTAGAGATGTTCCATCGATTGCAAGTGATTATCAATGACTTGAAGGCTTTAGGAGAGAAGATCAATGATTATGATGTCTCTTAGTGGTTTTTGATGTGTTTACCTCCAAGATTTGAGATGTTGAGATTGCTTATCATAAGAGGAGGATTGAAGGAGATTACCCCTAATCAAGTACTAGGTGATGTCATGACATAAGAGACATATCATGTGGAAATGGAAGGGGTTGAAAAGGATGACAAGAAGGAAGACAAAAACAAGAAGAAGAAGGTAGCATTCAAGGCTAGCTCATCATCCAAGAACAAGGGCAAGTCCAAGAAAGAATCAAGTGATGATGAAGATCTTAGTGACATTGATGATGAAGCCATGGCTCTATTTGTGCTCAAGATGAAAAAATTCATGAAGAAGGTCTATGGTGCAAGAAAGAGAAGAGATCACACCAAACACAAAGAATATGTGAGAAGATGCTACAATTACAAGAGCCCTAATCATGTTGTAGCGGATTGTCCCTACAATAGTGACAATGATGAGGATAAGAAGAAGAAGCACAAGAATAAGAAGAAGATGACCTTCCAAAGGAAGAAAAAGGGTGGAGGCTATGTGGTCACTTGGGATAGTGATGGCTCTTCGGATAGTGATGGCTCTAGTGATGATGGCAAGAAATCTATCAAGAAAGCACTAGCAAGCATCGCCATCAACAATAAGCCCTCTATCTTTGACACTCCATCGACATGCCTCATGGCAAAGCCTACCAAGGTAAAATATGATATGAGTGATGATGATGAATGTGAAAGTGATGCTTGTAGGAGTGATGATAATGATGAGTACACCAAGGAGGAGCTCATAGATATGTGTGAGCAAGTGCACACTTGCTTTGAGATGAAAAGAAAGGAGTGCAAAGAATTATGCAAGAAAGTCAAATTTCTTGAGCAATCTCTTGATGAGCTAAATGCCACTCATGAGAGGCTAATAGAAGCCCATGAGAAGCTTGGCAAAGCTCACTCTAAGCTTGAAAAGGCTCACTCCTCTCTCATTGAGTAAGTCAAGAAGGAGGAAGCCAATAAGAAGCAAGTGATTATGTCTTTTGATGTGGGACTAACATGTGATATTATTGATGAATCTATTTATAAGCCAATTGTAGTTGCTCCCACTAATCTTCTTGTAGCACTTCTACCTCAACTTCACCTTTGAGTGATGGTTTTCACTTGTGATGCCTCACTAATGGTGGAAAATAAGACTCTCAAGAAGGAGGTGAATGAGCTCACTCGTGCCTTAGGCAATGCCTATGGTAGAGATGCCCACTTGCTAAAGTGCTTGGGTAGCCAAATGTTTTCTCTCAACAAGGAGGGATTAGGCTATACCCCTAAGAAAGGTAAGGCAACCTTTGCCACTCCCAAAGTTAGCTCTGTGAAGGGCAATGGTCGGTTTTACAATAGATAGAAGCAAGTTGGACATATAGAGCAATATTGTAAAACTAACAAGAACAAACAACCTAATGTATCCTTAATTAGATTTGATTCTTGTTACATGCTTGTTAAGTGTGCCAATGGTGTGAAGGCTAAGTTCATTGGTACACCAATTGTGGGCCTAAAGAAGAAGGCCATTTGGGTACCAAAGACCTTAGTAACTAATCTTCAAGGACCCAAGCAAGTTTGGGTACCTAAAAAGAATTGATCTTCTTTTGTAGGTCAATTATAAAGCCGAAAGAAGGCATTTGGTGCTTGATAGTGGGTGCACACAACATATGATTGGTGATCCAAGAATGTTCAATTCAATCAATGAAAATAAGAGCAATGGGATTGATAGTATCACACTTGGTGACAATGGCAAGGGCAAGGTCAAAGGTCTTGGTAAGATTGCCATATCCAATAACTTTAGCATTTCCAATGTGCTACTAGTAGAGAGCTTGAACTTTAACCTATTATCGGTAGTTCAATTGTGTGATCTTGGTTTCAAGTGTATATTTGGTGTGGATGATGTAGAGATCATAAGTGTAGATGGCTCTAACTTTATATTCAAATGATTTAGATATGAGAATCTATACTTGATTGATTTCAATGCTAGAGAAGCTCAATTGTCAACATGTTTGATCACTAAGTCTAGACAGGGTTGGTTATGGTATAGAAGGCTTGGTCATGTTGGAATGAAACAATTGAACAAATTGATCAAGCATAACTTAGTTAGAGGCTTGAAAGATGTTACATTTGAGAAGCATAAACTATGTAGTGCATTTTAAGCCAGAAAGCAAATTGGTAACACACATCCTAAGAAGAGCATGATGAGCATATCTAAGGCATTTGAGTTGGTGCATATAGAATTGTTTGAACCAACGACATACACTAGCATTGGTGGAAACAAATACGGATTTGTGATTGTGGATGATTTCACTAGATACACATGAGTGTTCTTTCTTGTTAACAAGAATGATGTGTTTGCAACCTTCAAGACATTCATCAAGAGAATTCATAATGAGTTTGAAACAGCTATTATGAAAGTGAGAAGTGAGAATGAAAGTGAGTTAAAAAACACAAGAGTGGATGATTTGTGTGATGAGTTTGAAATTAGGCATCAATTTTTGGCCAAGTTTACTCCTCAATCAAATGTCCTAGTTGAAAGAAAGAATAGAACTTTGGTTGACATGGCAAGATTAATGTTGAGTGAGTACAATGTGAGTCATTCATTTTGGGCCGAAGCAATCAACATGGCTTTCTATTATAGCAACCGACTCTATTGTCATCCCATGATGGAGAAGACACCTTATGAGCTATTGAATGGAAGAAAGCCCAATATAGCATACTTTTGGGTTTTTGGTTGCAAATGCTACATATTGAAGAAAGGCACTAGATTGAGCAAGTTTGAAAAGAAATGTGATGAAGGTTTCTTGCTTGGTTACTCCACTACTAGCAAGGCATATAGAGTTTGGAATTTGGCTAGTGGTACTCTTGAGGAGGTTCATGATGTAGAATTTGATGAAACAAATATTTCCCAAGAGGAAGATGAGAATCTAGATGATGTGAGAGGCACTCAATTAATCAATGCAATGAAGAACATGGACATTGGTGATATAAGACCTAGTGAGGTGATTGATGTTGAAGATGACAAGAATCAAGTGCTCTCTAACTCAAATGAATAAGCTATTGATTCCCAAGATCAAAGTCAAGCAAGTGCTAGTGTTGACAAAGTGCAAGATCAACAACAAGTGGCTAGTTCATCATTTCAACCAAATGATTGATTAAATGCAAGCAATCAAGTGCAAGTGCTTCAACCAATCAATGTTGTAAGAGATCATCCATTGGACACTATCATTGGTGATATTTCAAGAGGTGTGCAAACTAGATCAAGATTGGCTTCATTTTATGAATATTTCTCATTTGTGTCATCCATTGAACCTAAGAAGATAGATGAAGCTTTGAAAGATGTTGATTGGGTAAATGCTATACATAAAGAGCTAAACAACTTCAAGAGAAATCAAGTATGGGAGTTAGTTGAGAGGCCTAATGATTATAATATAATTGGAACTATGTGGGTCTTTCAAAACAAGTAAGATCAAGATGTGATAGTAATAAGGAACAAAGCAAGATTAGTGGCTCAATGTTATACTCAAGTTGAAGGTCTTGACTTTGGAGAAACATATGCCCCGATTGCAAGATTGGAAGCAATTAGGATCTTGTTAGCCTATGCTTGTGGCCACAACATCAAGTTGTACCAAATGGATGTGAAAAGTGTATTTCTCAATGGGTACATCAATAAGCTTATGTATGTTGAGTAACCTCCCAGTTTTGAAGATGAAAAGAAACCCAACCATGTTTACAAGTTGAGAAAGGCTTTGTATGGATTGAAACAAGCACCAAGAGCATGGTATGAGAGATTGATGGATTTCCTACTCTCTAAGGGATTCAAGATGGGAAAGGTTGACACCTCTCTCTTCACCAAGAAGCTTGGAAATGACTTGTTTGTATTACAAATCTATGTTGATGATATCATATTTGGGTCAATAAATCAAGATTTTTGTGAGAAATTTGACAAGATGATGGCAAGTGAGTTTGAGATGTCCATGATTAGAGAGCTTAGTTACTTCCTTGGTCTTCAAATCAAGCAAATAAAGAATGGCACATTTGTGAGTCAAGGCAAGTACATCAAAGACATGCTCAAGAAGTTTGGAATGGATGATGCTAAAGCTATTAGTATACCAATGGGGACAAATGGAAGTTTGGATAGTGATGCTAGTGACAACATGGTAGATCAAAAGATATATCGGTCTATGATTGGAAGTCTACTCTATGTGACCGCATCAAGGCCAGATGTGATGTTTAGTGTATGCATGTGTGCTAGATTTCAAGCCTCACCAAGAGAAAGTCATTTGAAGGCAACGAAGAGAATATTGAGGTACTTGAGGTATACACAAAATGTTGGTTTGTGGTATCCCAAAGGAGCAAAATTTGAGCTAGTTGGTTACTCCAACTCCGATTATGTGGGATGCAAAGTTGAGAGAAAGAGCACATCGGGCATATGTCAACTATTGGGAAGATCACTTGTGTCTTGGTCATCAAAGAAGCAAAATAGTGTAGCACTTTCAACTGTCAAAGCGGAGTACATTTTGACCGGTAGTTGTTGTGCTCAATTACTTTGGATGAATGCTACTTCGAGTGACTTTGGAATCAAGTTCAAGAAAGTGCCATTGATATGTGATAATAAGAGTGCAATTAAGTTGACCAATAATCTAGTTCAACATGCAAGAATAAAGCACATTGATATCCGACACCATTTCATAAGAGATCATCAATAAAAATAGGACATTTGCATTGAGAGTGTAGGCACCAAAGATCAACTTGTCGATATCTTCATCAAGCCACTTGATGAGAAGAGGTTTTGCAAGCTAAGAAATGAATTGAACATACTTGACTTCTCCAATATGTGTTGATGCACCCCTATTATATGACATGGCTCTCCTTCGAGCAAAGCAAGGTAAAGTTGATTGACATGTCATTCATCCATTGCTAAGGACTTGTTGAGTGCATCTAGTCATTCCTATTATGTTCTAGGCTTATTCATGAAAATCAAATGAATTTGATGCTTGTATGGTACCACTATTGCTTGTATGCTTGAAATGATCTAGTGGTAGCATATGACATATTTGTGGGCTTGTAAACCTAGTGTTTGATCAAGAAAATGAGCTCTAAGTGTTTAACTCAACATGGTACAATATAACCCTTATTTGGAGGTGTGAAGAAGCTTGTCCTTGGATCAAACTGAGTTAAATATCTTGTGCAAGTAATCTAGATTGAAACAAATTGGGAAAATAATTCTCACTTCACATGGTTTCACCCCAACCTATCTAAAATTTGAGCTCGCTTTTTATGCTAATTGTTGACAAAGGGGGAGAGAAATTCACAAAGATAGTAAGATAGGGGGAGCAAACAAATGAAATGACATTGTAAGGGGATCAATCAAAATTACACACAAGTAGGGGGAGCAAGCTCATAAACTTGTATGTTGCATTTTGAATGTGCACTTCATATATTTGCTTGCATAGCACAAGTTTTAAATTTTAATATCCATGCTTATGTGGTGTATACTAGTTGTAGGATTGAATGATGAAATGAAAAACTAGCATGCATCGATTAAGTAACTAGACTTATGCTCATTTTATGGAAACTAGACCCTCACTTCTAATGTTGATCTCATAGGGTATTCTAGTCTTTGTGTATGTCTAGTTACTAATGGTGCTAAGGATGGTATATTAGTGCACTCCGATTGGTATCATGCTTCAAAGGTCCATCTTTTATACCTTAGCCTCATTTGGTAGACATTGTCTCCTATATTTCCTATCTAAGCATATATGCAAGCTATAATCCAAACTCTTAGCATATATGTAGGGGGATCAATTGCTACCATTTAGGGTTCATGAAACTTGTCCATATCCTTTTACACATGGTAAATACGCTTGGGCAAGCAACATGGATTCAATTAAAATTCAATTTATATCTTTGTGTAAGGGTTGTCATCAATTACCAAAAAGGGAGAGATTGAAAGCTCTAGTTTGGTTTTGGTAAATTGATGAAACCCTAAGTGCTAACCTAGTTTATCAAAGTGATTATGAGATATGTAGCACTACTCCAAGTGATTAAGCATATGAAGATCATGACATAATGATGGTGATGATCAAATGCATGGACTTAGAAAAAGAGAAAGAAAAACAAAAAGCTCAAGGCAAAGGTAAAATTGATAGGAGCCTTTTGGTTTAGTAATCAAGACACTTAGAGAGTGTGATCATATTTGGGATCGATAGCCATACTATTAAGAGGGGTGAAACTCGTATCGAAATACGATTATCAAAGTGCCACTAGATGCTCTAAATTATTGCATATGCATTTAGGATCTAGTGAAGTGCTAACACCCTTGAAAATGTTTGTGAAAATATGCTAACACATATGCACAAAGTGATACACTTGGTGGTTGACATATTTGAGCAAGGGTGGAGAAGTTGGTGGATTGAAGGAAGTGATAGTCACTGAGATGCAGTGACCAAACTCTGGGGTCCTGCGTCCGGTTAGTGGCACGCAGTGAAGGCTGCCCTCGGTCTCTTGACCGGACGTAGGTGACTAGACTCTGGCTGAACACTATTCAATGTCTGGTCCTACTGATGTGGTGGCGCACAGAGAAGACGGTGAGTGACCGAACGCTGGGCAAGTCCGGTCGGGCGTGACCGAACACGTCCGGTCGTGAGTGGAACCTTACTAGAAGTGACCGGATGCTGGGGTCCTGTGTTCGGTCCTACACTATAGTGCGTCCGGTCACCACTTAAATGCATTGATGACCGTTGAGATCGGACGATCAGCATTTAAAGCAGGGGACACGTTGTGAAGATCTAGGATCAGACACTGGGGTCCTATGTCTGGTCAAACCGATCGGTGTGTCCGGTCGCCCTGATTTTTTAGTGAACAGAGAGCCAATGGCTCTATTCGTGGGGGCTCTCTATTTAAGCCCTATGGCCGGCTCAAGCTCACTCTCTTGGCTATTTACATTGACATAGCAACCTTGTGAGCTTAGCCAAAGCCCTCCTACTCATCTTTATCATTGATTTATCATCTTTGTGAGATTGGGAGAGAATCCAAGTGCATTGCTTGAGTGATTGCATCTAGAGGCACTTGGTGTTCGTGTTTCGCTGCCGGATTCACTTGTTGCTCTTGGTGGTTGTGAAAGCTCTAGTTTAGTTTTGGTGAATTGATGAAACCCTAAGTGCTATCCTAGTTTATCAAAGTGATTATGAGATAGGTAGCACTACTTCAAGTGGCGAAGCAAATGAAGATCATGACATGACGATGGTGTTGCCATGGTGATGATCAAGTGCTTGGACTTAGAAAAGAAGAAAGAAAAATAAAAGGCTCAAGGCAAATGTATAAATGGTAGGAGCCATTTTGTTTCGGTGATCAAGACATTTAGTGAGTGTGATCATATTTAGGTTTGATAGCCGTACTATTAAGAGGGATGAAACTCGTATCGAAATGCGGTTATCAAAGTGCCACTAGATACTCTAACTCATTGCATATGCATTTAGGATCTAGTGGAGTGCTAACACCCTTGAAAATGTTTGTGAAAATATGCTAACACATGTGCACAAGGTGATACACTTGGTGGTTGGCACATTTGAGCAAGGGTAAGAAACTTCACCAGTGAAGTGTTCGTCCATAGAGTGCGGATAGTCCAACGGTGCCACCGGCGCCCTATACAGAAAAGACAGGATTTCATAGAGTGCACTGGACGCTGGCCTCAACTGGACCGGTGTGTCCGGTTAGTGGAAGCAGTGAAGACGCTGGCATCGGTCTTTGACCGGACGCTGAGTCACTTCATGATCGGACACTGACGGGGTGCGTCTGGTCCTGCTGACGTGGAAGCACACAGAGGAGACAGTGAGTGATCGGACGCTGGGTGAGTCCGACCGGGCGTGACTGGACGCGTCCGATCATGAGTGGAACCTTACTGGATCAACCGGACGCTGGGGTCCTGCGTCCGGTCACTTTGAGCAGCGCGTTCGGTCACTACTTAAATGTACTGATGACCGTTGAGATCAGGTGATCATCGTTTGAAGCCGATGACACGTGGCAAGCATCGGGCAACCGGACGCTGGGGTCCTACGTCCGGTCGATATGACCAGAGCGTCCGGTCATCCCGAGCAGTGCCCAATAAAAGGGTACAACGGTTCTATTTTATGGGGGCTTCTATTTAAGCCCCATGACCGGCTTAAGCTCACTCTCTTGGCCATTTGCATTGATATAGCAACCTTGTGAGCTTAGCCAAAGCCCTCTCACTCATCTCCATCATAGATTCAACATCTTTGTGAGATTGAAAGTGAATCCAAGTGCATTGCTTGAGTGTTTGCATCTAGAGGCACTTGGTGTTCGTGTTTCGCTGCGGGATTCGCTTGTTACTCTTGGTGGTTGCCGCCACCAGACGAATTGGAGCAGTGAGGATCGTTGAGCGAAGGTTGGTGATTGTCTCCGGCTCCGATCGTGGTGATTATGAGGGGTTCTTGACCTTTCACCGGCGGAGAGCCAAAAGGTACTCTAGTAAATTGCTCGTGGTTTGTGTGATCCTCATCTTGTGTTGGTTGTGTGGCACCCTATTGAGGGTTTGGCGTGTGATGCCAATTAGCGCGTGAACCTCCAAGTGAGTGAATCGCCACAACGAGGACTAGCTTACCGGCAAACAAGTGAACCTCGATAAAAAAATCATTGTGTCATCATTTGATTCCGAGGTGATTGATCTTCATTGGTGTTCATTCGTGTGATTGATTGGTTCATTCATCGATACGGCGGTATAACTATCTTGCTCTCTCTCTTTTTATTACCGTAAACTAGTTGTCAAGCTCTTTAGTATAGCTAGTTGTGAGAGCTTGTTAGTTTGGTTAGTGTGGCTCTTTAGTTAGCCTTTGAGAGCACACTAACTTAGTGTAGTGACATAGCAATTGTGTGGATAGAGACTATAGAAACTAGAATTGGTATATGGCTTGCTTTTTAGTAGGCTAGCACAACACTCGCTTCGCCTCATATTTGTCTAACCGGTTTACTAAGTGTTGTTATAGACATTTTTAATAGACTATTCACCCCCTCTAGCCTTAGGACCTTTCATGGTGTCACACCTATTTTTTGAAAATTTTCCAGAATTTATAGGGTACACGCACACGTACGCGTTCGGTGGTACTGCGCGTTTTCCGAGAGGCTAGATAGCCTCCCAATCTCTTCTTTGTTTGTGTACGGACGTGCACGCGTATGTGTATGTATAGTGTGAGTGTGGAGTATGTGGGTTATGTACGTCTAAGTTGTATCAGATAAAAAAGAAAGGGAGAGAACAGTACCGTATGTGCTTTGGAAGGGTTGGAGCTCCTTTTCTTTTCCTTCAGCTCTCTTTAACTATCCATCCACCCTTTATCTTGTCCCCGTACAGCATACATGCTTCCTGTTAGTTATTAATTTGGTGCAGTAAATTTATTCCATTTTTCTAGGATGGGGGACTAGCATAGAATGGAGGGAGAAATATAAAGAAAATGAAACTAAATAGAAAGAAAATGAAACTAAGTTTGAAGAAAATTACACTGAGGATTACAGAAATGTGACACCATTTTATCTGGAAGGTAAGGAGTTCAAAGGCTGACTATGTCAAACTCTATATATAAGGTTTCACGTTTGCCTTAAACACATGTTGAAACGATGTGGTTATTTTCAGGAACATGCTAATACAGTTATACAGGACGCATAGATAGACAAATCAAAAGCACCTTTAGGTCGCAAATGGGTTTCACATCTCATCACAAGACAGATCACAAATAAAGCCTTTGAAATTATCGGTCAGTCTTATCTCTTTACCTGTTCCTCTAAAGCAAACTTTGCAATGTGCTCTTCCAATCAATACAACAAGGCAACAAGCAAACAGAAAAAAGGAGAATAAATACTACTACACACATGTGCAAAGCAAAACAACTAATGAAATAAAGGAGATATTGCACATCTCTCTCTGCCCAACCTTTAATCTGATGCATGTCTTTCGTGAGAGGGAAGCTTGACAGTGCTGTCTTTTGAGTCTTTCAAAACCATCATCAGTGGAGTGGCTTTTGTTTTCGGAAAAAGCAAAAGTTTTTATGCCGAAATCATCATAAATAGCAGTGCTTAGAGCATGACATCCTGGCACCAGACCCACCACAAAATATACAGCTCTGCAAGACAATGAGAAGAGAGATCCAGAGCAAGTACTTCGGAAACTTCCATCCACTGGGCTGCGTGCACTGCTGCCTACGCTCGGCCTGGTGAGCTTCCTGATTCTCCAGCTCCCCTGGAAGAATGCACAACTGTGAGCCTTTGGAAAGTAGGGGAAGGGAAAGAGTTGCAATGCAACACCCTGCTGGTGTTGTTTAAGGTGAATTGCACTACTGCATCATTTTGAGCTTTTGATTAACTAGTGGCTAATTAGCAATGGCATGTAGGTGCGCTTTGTTTGACCGCTCCTGATATTGTTGAAGAGACACTTAGAGTAGTTTAGTACTTTGTTTTTTCTTTGGCCGTACTATTAAGGGGGTTATGGACAGGTAGCTTGACTTATGTGAGTCTAGTGGGTTAGGTGTGGTGCACACTTGCTAAAACTAGCGCTAGGTAGCTCCTAAATAGTCCTTAGATCCAATGGAGCAAACTTCATTCACATATGATCGAGAGTTGGAAGTGAATGGAAGGTCAAATACTGACCGGACGCTGGCTTCGGTGTGACCGGACACTGGCGCAGAGTCCGGTCAGTTCATTTGATCAAGGTGAAATCGTCTGGTGCGACCGGACGCTGAGAGGTGAAGTGACTGGACGCTGAGGGCTAGCGTCCGGTCGTTTCCAATAAGGTTCTAGAGAGAGAAAATTACGACCAGACGCGTTTGGTCACACTTTAAACACTGGAGTTCGGGGTGAACTGACCGGAGCATCCGGTCAACATGACCGGAGCGTCCGGTCACCCCACAGAGGCACATAACGGTTCGTTTTTTAACCCATGTTATAAATACTTCCTCCATTCGTGTGAGGGGGTACTTTTGCTCATTCCAATAGTTGAGAAACACCTTTGAGAGTGCCAAGAAGAGCAAGGTCCTAGTGAGGTGATTGAGATTTGAGAATCCCAAAGAGAGCCCTCATTAGTGAGATCAAGAGTAACAAAGTGTGCATCCACCCTTCTCATTAGGCTTGTCATAGTTAAGTGAGAGTCCGTGCTTGTTACTCTTGGTGATCGCCATCACCTAGATGGCTTGGTGGTGATTGAGAGCTTGGTGATCATCCAGAGAGCTTGTGGATGACCCAACTCAAGTTGTGAGCGGTTGTGGGTGATTCACCGCGATGGAGTGTCGAAGAATCAACCTGTAGAGAGCACTCGATCCTTGCACGGATTAAGGGGGAGCTACACCCTTGCGCGGGTGCTCCAATGAGGACTAGTGGGGAGTGGCGACTCTCTGATACCTCGATAAAACATCGCCGCGTTCCTACTTCTCTCTTTACTTTGAGCATTTACTTTGAGCAATTCAATTCTTGTCATTTACATACCTAGAATTGCCATGCTAGAGTAGGATTGGAACTTAGGGTGCTAAACTTTTGTGCGTTAGATTAAGAGAAACACTTTCTAGGCACAACGGGTTAATTGGGTTAACCGTAGAGTTTAATTATTGCAAAGAAATTTAGAATTAGCCCAATTCACCCCCTCTTGGGCATCTTGATCCTTTCAGTTCCATCAACCTTACGGTCTAACCCTATGTTCTTCATCAGTTTGTCCCCAAAATGATACACGGGCTTCAACTGATTGACTCGGTTCTTCAATTGTTTTCTAGTATGCTTTAGTTTAGTTATCTTTTCAAATTGGCGTTTAATTATATTGTAACCTCTAGTTGTCATTGTCCCAGCATTCTAGTTTCCAACGTTCATTTTCTCAACATAGAGTTCACACAAAGTGGTAATGTTTTGATCAGACCAATTGACCTTGTCTTTTATGTTCTAAAAAAATGAAAAGAGGACATCACATATCAAAATAGCTTTCATCCATGAACCAAAAACATGCAGCATGCAGTTTTCATGTAACAGATAACATGAACATAAAATGGTTCAGTTTTCATCACATATCCATGCTAAAGAATCATCTGGAGATCACCAAAACACATCTAACATAGGATTTACAACAAAATAGGGTTTAGGGTATGGATCTTACCGACACAGGGGCGTTCTCATCGGATTGTTCGTTGTCGTCATCATCCTCTCTGTCCAGATCCTCTACAGTGTCAGAGTTGCTAGCGGCAGATGTGGATCCACAGGACACCGTCTGCCTCATCCTGACCCCGCGGCCACCACCGCCCATTCCGAAAAGTGGCAAACCTTGAGGAGCGATTGCTGCTGGCTGTTTACCAGAGATCTGGTAAATAGAGCTTCGTGACGGCTACCTCCTAGGCGCGCAGCCTGGCTATCTCCACGGCTAGTTCTGGAACATGATCCGGTCTGCAACGGCCGTGGAGGCTGGAACTAGCGTTGAGCAGATTTGCCGCCAGGGCCAAGGGGAGGGAGCCCAACGTTCACACGAAATCCTTCCGACGGCAGCTGCTCCTGGTTGGGGAAGACGTCGAGGTGGGGGAACTCGGCTTGGGAGTTCAGATCCAGGCTCTCTAGCCACGACCGTGGAGCAAAGAGGCTGGGGGAGGCGTACGGAGAAGAAGGAGCTTGGGAGTACACGCCGAACTTGTCGTTGACGGGGAACTGAGGGTAGGGCTCAGATCCGGTGACGAGGAAGGAAGAAGACCCAGCGAAGTAATCCTTGTAGTTGTTCCCGTAGCCGTCCATGGCGGATGCGGTGTGGGGAGGAGGGCGAGCCGCGGCGGCGGCGTGCGGGCGAGATGCGTGGCGGCGAGTGGATCTGATGCGCGGTGGCGGTGGCGAGTAGGACGGCGAGGGGAGCGACTGAGGACGGTGAGGGCTCGGAGTGGCGGCGGGGATGAGAGAGAGGGCGAGGGAGTGAGTGGCGCTGATGGTTTCGAGATGGGTGTATGAGGGCGATGGAGCAGGCGCTGGGAGCAATTATTGAAGGGCCAGGGGTGTCAATTTTGGCCCTTTAGTCCCAATAAGTAGCCCATCAAGGGAGTACTACATTTTAGTCCTTAGTCCCTGGTGTTTGGTTCAAAGGTACTAATTAAGACTAAAATTTAGTCTTTAGTCCTTTCTCTCATGGAAATGAACATGCCCGTATATTTGCAATTGAGGTCAATCGTTCAATTGCATTGGAACCAGTGATTTGTACTAGTGATTTGCGCGCGCCCATGCGCGCGTAGAGCCACTTCATTCATTTTGATTACTTACAAAGCTTGAGAATATCTTATCAAAATATAAATATAAAGAGAGTGAAGGAATGTGTTAGACATATTTATGGATCTGAACAAAATATAATGAGATACAACATGGGATCATATGATCAAAAAGAAAAAGAAGAAAAGAAAAATTAGAAACATCGGTAATCAAACTTCAGACCTACACTGTAATCTCTGACTAAGCGCAGATGTATGATCTTGCATTATAAAATCTCAAATTTGAAGCTAAGGGAATCTGATGACAGAATCTAGGTGGAAATGAGTGGATTCACAATTCATACATCACACGGACGAAAAGGAAATGACTTCCGTGAATGTAAAGTGCACATGTAAGGGATGATTTACACTATCAAGTGAGAAAGTCAAATTGTTAAATTGCCAAAGAAAAAAATACAAAACTCAGGATTATATCTTTGTTCAACGTGGAGCCTGGCTTATTGGGAAGTTGAATCATGGCTATCCCACATGCCTGAACGATTAATCCTGTGACATAAAAGAAGAGGGGATACCATTTAAGGGGACACTTTTAGGAGATTTGATGACAGATCATAATCAGTAATACATAAAATTTAATTAAACTGTCAAATTCATAAAGTACATTGTGTCATCAGCACATGAAGATATAGCTCGGGTAAAAGTGCTAAGGTTACAGGCATACTGTCTTTGCAGTGATCTTCATGTAACATGAGCTCAATGTCGATAAAGAGGCAGAGAACACCTGCGATCAGGAACAGAAACAAATTAAGTAGCATTTAGCACAGAAAAGGTATGGTGCACCTACAACGGAAGTATCAGCATCAAGAACACAGCCTATGATGCAAAATATACCTTAGCCGACATGCATGCACAGGCCAGGCAAACTAAACCTGTATACCCCATGTCCATGCACGAGGACCAATTCTATATGTAAACCGGTGTCAAATACTCAAATAGTATTTTTTTAGCAGAAAATACTCAAATAGTATTAACTGCTAGGCAACATTGGTTCTAAGAGTGTTGGCACACGGAGTCAACAAATCCATGACCTCAACTGAATAAAAACCAGCCATGATGCCAAATCCTTTTGTGTGATATGCATATGTATAAAAAGCAAGGCCAAAGAAAACTTCACCTAGTTGCTGAAGCAGCAGCCATGATGTCCAATCTCTATCTCTATCTATTTATCTATTTATACCCCTATAATACACCACTTTAAATTATCCTACAGTCACCAAACAAATCCCACGTCTACAGTCACAACCTAAACTACGTCCACCCTATGAAACGCACACAGATAAAGATCATATTGAAAACATACACACCGAATTAACTCTCACTCATTCTTTCTCCTTGCTCAACCACATCCGACGGTCCTACTTCTTTGGATGTGCCTTGCCCCAGCGACCGCCCGTGTCCCCAAACGACGCGGGTTGGGCCACGCTGCGTCGGGTGTCTCCACCACCCAGATCTGCTCGTGCTCCAGCAGGCCGGCGCGAGGAGCACGACGCGTCCGCGGCGGCAGTGGCTGCTGGGGACGAGGACGTGGGCCCCAGAGGACGGAGTCCGAGCATAGGGACGTGCTCCAGCGGAAGCGGCCACCGTACGGTGCCGAGATCGACGACCGGTCCTACTTCACCATGTTCGGCATCAGGGATGTCCCCGTGGGTTAAAAGCTCAGTTCTGAATCCAGTAGACAACCTGATACTTCGTTCTTCCATTGCAGTAGCTGCAAGACTACGATTGAGTCTAGAACCTAGAATTCAACTAGCGGTTCATTTTCTCTGCACAGTATAAAGAGATGGGCTATGTACCTCGGGCTGAAAATGAGATTATTTGATGATACTAGGCTGGGTTGATGGTACTAAAAATGAGTTCTTCACTATTGATGATCTAGGTTTGTTCTCGATATTCTTTTTCCTGTCATTTTCACTGAAAATTTCTTTGTTTCCTGTTGAATTTTAAAACCCGCTATTCTCACTGGTGGTATTTCTAATTTACAGTCCAGAAATTCACAATAAATCGTGTCAATAAAATGGTTTTCTTTGTTTGTTTCATGTGAAGCCCCGAGCAAATAGTCTTGGTATATTCACTCGACCTTGGTTCACTGCTGGAACCTGGAACCTTCTTGTGCAAGGATGATCATCAGGTAATGTAAACTGATGCCTGTATCTCTTGCTTTGGCAAGGAAAAACTCCCAAAAGATTGAACATATTTTGATCAAATAGATTATCATGTGCCTGTATTATAGAGGGGTAAAGATGGTCATGGACCACACAACCTGCTCATGGACCGCAAGATCATGGCGTTCAAGAAAAATTTGGCATGCTATAGAGGGGTACAGATTGGATAAACAAAGATGACATGGATTACCTTTTCCGGGAAGGCGAGCAAGTGAATTGCGCTGTAAGTATGTTTAAGACTGTCCTTTGCATTGATTGATGTATACCAAATAAGACGTGAATCTTAATGAATTTGATTGTTCATTTTATCTTTTTATAAATTTTATCTTGTTTTGTAATCGTCCAGATGATAGTGGGGTTCAGATGGGAGGTTCTTCGTGCTGGTACCTTCTAATCTTGTAGTAAAATGATATTATTTGTACTGTTCATCAAGAAATGTATTTACAATTCAAGATGAACATGGAGGATTTGTAGTACATTGTATTTCCTCACTCAAGTGGTTGTGCTGGGAGAAGATTGCCGGTAACAAATGCAAATGCGTTGCTGTGGTGAAAGGCCTTTTTGCTGTGCAGTTCCTTGTACATACTTGCATTCAAGCAAGGGATTAGACAAAAAAAATGTATATGCAGTTGTCACAACTTTAATAATTATCTAGCTGGTTCTTAACTAGGAACTTAGTGTTACATAGACCTAGAAACATGACATCAATTTGAGTCAAAAATATCTGCAGTAGTGGTTTTATGTCTTGTTAAATGATTATTAGTTATTGTGTTTACCATAAAAAAAGGGCAGACCCAGTGTCGGAGGCTCCTACAAGAATGCGGTCCCACATGAGTGGAGTCCGGAGAAAGGAAAAACCGAGGCAAGCCTTCCCTTACAAAATCTACGGAGAGGCTGCTTCGAATCCACGACTTGGTGACTCAGTGGGACAGTGGGACAGCTCTCACCACTACACCAAGCCTGCCCTTCTAAGTGATTGTGTTTACCATAACTGTATTAATTGTGACTGAAAATTCCTTCTTTTAATTGGCAAGGCCTTCTTTGACCCCAACTGTCCATGATTCAAGCGGTACTGTTGGTACTTTTGACACAGTTTATTATATTTGTAGGTATAGCCTATATTATGAGTGGATGCTCTGAGTGAAAAAATTCTCAATTAGTTTTTGAGTCAATGAAATTGAGCTGCACAATTTGCTTGGAGAAAAAAAAGATAATAGAGCAATAAAAATGGAAAAGTTAGATATATAACAAGAGCTCTGGGCAATAATAGCCTAGAGGAAATGGATATATTGCATCATGTGTTGCCATCATCATGGCTTGAAGTTGTAGGTGTAGCACAGTAGCTTTGAATGAGCCATATCTCTCTTTCTAACATCCATATCATTTGTTGCCATCATGGATTGATGTGCTTTTTTATCCAAAATTATGGAGTGATTTCTTTTTAACTGTGCTTGTGTATGGCTGGACTATTTTTCTATTTTCTAGGGTCTGCACTAATGTATGCAGCTTTAATTCTATGTCTTTTCAGTCCAACAAGCACGGAAGTTACTAGATGAGAGAAAAAGGAAGATCAAAGTGCAAGAAGAAGATCAAGGTGCTCATGGTGGGTGTTTTGTTCCATGACTTCCTAGATATAAAACATTATTGAAAAGAACTTTATCGTTGTGCAAGCAAGACATGAGTTATGGGTTGTACTTGTACATGACAAACATCTTAGCTGTGTACATACTTAAGTAATCTAGCTTGGTTGTGAGTATTTTGTATAAAACATTGTACAAGTACAAATGTTGATCAGATTGAGAGGAAATTGTGAGCATGGTTTAGTCAGTTTCAAATAAGCATTGATCCTGAGTGGTCGAGGTGGAACCGACTGCACGTTGTGGTTCGCCTCAGGACATGCAAAGTGGAGGCTCGATGAGGTGATGACAGCTTACAGGGGTATATGGTGGTTGCCATCATTTTAATCTTTCAAGAAACTACATATCAACTTAGTCAAAAATAATTTTAGAGGTTAGTAATATATATTTCCAATTATGTATGTGGTTGTGTGGTAATTAGTGGAGTTGCAATGTAATTATTTTTAAATGAAAACATTGGAATGTAACTAGAGAGTACCGGTTTCGAATGTTGCCGTGGCGTTAGCACGGACACGCTACTAGTCACCGATAAAGCTCTTCTTATGAAGACGGCATCAACACTTCTCCATTTCTCCAAGGCTAACCACCATGGGAAATTAGAAATTAACAAGCAGTTAAGCACCAGGAAACAAACCTCCTGAGCACTGCTGTACCAGAGGTACAGGCTATCACTGAACTCAGAAATTAGGAAGCTGACCGTTATATACACAAAGCAGACAAGGTGCTGCTGGTGAAGTGCGTTGAATCATCTACATCCTCATGATATATCTACAACAACGCAGTGAAGTACGGTCCTTCTAAAACACTGAATCATCTACAAATACAACCATCTACTATACCATGAACATCCTCGTACATAAATACACTGAATAAATTATCTATTGTATGAAGGAAACGAAAGAACTGAGAAGATATTTGAGCCGACAATGACACAAATGTAGTAAAAAAAAATACCAGAGAAGGAATGGAGGCAGCCACAAGCCTTGGAGGCCTCAGGACCGAGGCACCCACACAAACCTCAGATCCAAATGGTGCAAACCTACAAGCACGAAGAAACGCGTCATGAGCACCCTGCATCACAGAATCAGGCAAAAATACAAAAGAACAAAGGACAGGTCCCCCTCATTTTTCCTGTGTAACCAATTTTATACCCTAAGTTTTTGTTATTCTTAGCTTTCTCTACATGCTAAAACAAAGAAGGAAAAAGTTCATTAAATATTTAGATATCTTTTTCATAGACTTGTTGGCCATTAGCTTCTTCTATGATAATCACCACACTGCCATTAAAAAAGCTGGCAAGAAGTACTATGTTGCTTTCAATTCTGAACCCCTTTTCAAGCTGGTGCCGTGATCTACATCTTGATGAACACGAAACCTAGATGATTTTCCTATTGTGCACCTTCTGTGCTAAGGGAAAAGAGAATCATATTTATGAAGTGAAAAAAAGAAAACAGAGGAAAGCAGGGATAAATTAGATGAAGTAGAGTAGGCAAAGAGTAGCGAACCAAATTTGGAGATAAAATCAAAGATAAAAATCATAGAAAAGAGATCGATGTATATACAAAATTAAAGCAAAAACCTGCATAAGCAAGGAACAACATGTCATTCCACATCTGGAACCCCCAAATCCCAAATGTCAACATGAGATCCATGGGTATGCATTGTAACTGAGATATAAAAATGTCCATCACAAATATCGGTTTTCTCTTTGTGTTGTTTTGCACCAGCAAATGCGAAAAGGAAAGAAACTGACAAAATCGTCAGTGTGTTGGTCACATCTATACAGAGACAAAAAAAAAAAGAAACTAAACATAAGCAGGCGCAGCTGAACCACATGATAATAAATCAAACACGACTAATATTAGTAGCCAACAAAGTAGGTAGCAGCAGAAATCATACCACACTAAGTCACGAGCGCTCCGCACAGCACCATGAGAACCCTCTTCCGCCAAGCAGGACCTAAAAAGGCAGGAATAAAGCAAAACCAGAACATCAATCCACGGTATTATAAAATGCAGAAAAAGGATTATTCACAAAGACAGTTCTTGCGAAGTGAATGGGAGATGCGAAGAACAACAAATCCACTCTGCGGTTCCTCAAGCACTCCGCGGCCGTTCAGCGAGCGCTCCTCCATGCATAGGACGGATCGTGGGACGGCCCCTCTTATGCGAATCAGGACCTATCGAATGTCGAGAACACCACTAATATCAAGTCGTACCATGAGGGAAAAAACCTTACCCGACCACCGCACAGGCACAGTTCCAAGCACCACGAGCACACCGCCGCAGCTCCGCCGCAACGCCGCACTACAGCGCCCCGGTAGTTCCTCTGGAGTCTTGTCTTCTGCCAACCAAGAAAAGCATTGAGCAGACCGTTCAAGAATAAAAAAACAGGACATGTAAGCTCAAGGGACCGCCGGTCGCCTGACCAACGCTGATGTCGCCGCTCACCATGCCTAGATCTATGCGCGTGTGAGTATTTATCTGGGTCTACGCCCGTGCCGGTGCGTCGATGTGTCGTGGCCTCGTCGGCTGCCCTCGCCCCGCGCCTGCGCGGACTGCCGGTGCCCGCACACGCCGAGGTCACACCTGGAACGCACCCGCACCCACAGCTGGGCCCGCCTGCGCCACCCACCGCCGGAGCCCGCCCGCCGGGGGCCACCCTCGCCCCGCGCCCGCAGCCGGGGTGTGCCCGCGCCGGGGGGCGCCCTCGCCCTGGCCGGCCGTGGAAGACCGCCAGAGGCCGACCGCGCCGTCGTGCTGCCGCGCCAAAGCCCGCTGTCGACAGAATATCGACGACGGTACTCCGAGGGGTATCACGAAGGTAGATGCGTGAGATCAAGAACAAGAATGCAACAGTAGATAGGTTTAGACCATCGGTACGACGTAATACCCTACTTATATGGTCTGTTGATTTGTATTAGCTATCGTATGATATTGTGTGAGTTTGGAGGGGGTCCCTGCCCGTCTTTTATAGTCCGGGGAGCAAAGTTATAAGTCGGTTAGATATGAGAGATAACCGGAAAGTAATAACTGATTGCAGGAATCTTGGGATTATACATATCTAACAGATCTCGTAGATGTCTTGCGGAAGGCGCCGAGAAGAGTCGTACCCCGCAAGGCTTCGTCTTGTGGGCTGGACCGCCCCTGAGGGCGCAGCCCATGTGGTCTGTCGTAGGTATCCGGGGTTATACCCCCCACAGTTAGTCCCCCAGCACCTTGTACCCGTTGTGCAACGCCGTCTTGAGCTTGTCCGAGCAGGTACGAATGAAGCCGAGTAGTCGAGCTCACGGTCCGACCACCGTGATGAGTTGCCGAGCAGTTGTGTACAATTGCCGAGCAGCGTGTACTGTCATCGAGAAGCACGAATCGTAGCCGAGCAGCATAACCCAAGAACAGCTTGCCATAAGGGTGTAAGGAGCTCAAGTTCAGAAACAAAAATTTCTCCGCAGTGGACCAAGTGTGCCCACTTAGAGTCCGACCACGAGAAAAGGAGATAGTCTTCTTCAACTTCAAGAGGCCCAGAGTCTTCGAGAATAAAGCAAGCACAATCACCACGAGCTGAAGTGTGCCCACTTAGTCTCCAAGTCTGAAGTAGATGACGTAGTTATATGGTGTCAGGGTCCAAAGTAGAAGGATAATAAAAGACCAGCCGAGCAGGCAACCAGCCCTTGATCGTAGCCCTGAAATGAGAGAGTGCATATTCACCGTAAGGTGAAGTGTGTCCACTTAGTCCCCGAGCCTGACAGTAGGTGATATAGTCACGTGGTGCCAGGGTTAGAAACAGAAAATAGTAAAAAGACCAGCCGAACTAGCAGCCAGTCCCCAAGTCGTTTATGGAGATATCTAAAAAACCCAACCGTGACAAAAAAAACCGGAGCAATGGTTGTACAGTAACTGTTACTGAGCCCCAATAAATGACGAAGAAGTCAGTGATTATTCGGTGAGTGATAACCATCGGCAGCGATAACTTAGCGACGTGGGATGCGGTTGCATGAAAGCCCATGTTACGGCCCAACAAGCCACGTCGGAGAATTCGGAGGGGCGCAAATCACGGGAACGGTTTTCTAAAAACCATCGAATGCAAAAGGGTGGGGAAAGTGCTTTATAACTACGTCGCCGTATCCCTCGATCATACCTTTGCCACTTTGCCATTCCGTCTTCATCCTCGGCCCTCACATTTCCAGATTCGCATCCGTGCACGCTCCCAACGTCAGTCCCCATCCAGATCTGAGAGATGGCGCCGAAGAGGAGAGATGTGAACCCGAAGATGGCGAGCCCAAAGAAGGTAGGAGCAGGAGCCAGTCGCGATGAAGAGTGGGTGCCGTTGCGCATGGGGGAAGCGGAGCTCGAGAGATTGGTGGAGGTGGGCGTGCTTCCTGACCGCATCACTGTCGGATGTCGGCCAGCCAATGGTGAGCCCTTCCCGATGCCTAACATAGATGAAGTTGTAGTCTTCGAGGATTATTTCTGGCATGGGTTGGGGTTCCCTGTTCATCCTTTCTTGCGGGATCTGCTGGAGTTCTGAGCGATTAGTCTGTGCAATCTCCACCCCAACACCATATTGCACATCTCGATCTTTATTCGTTTCTATGAGACGTTTCTGGGGGTTCTGCCACACTTCAACCTCTTTAAACACCTGTTCTGGTTGAAGAAGAAGGGCGGCAGTGGATCCAAGGTGGTCGGTGGCGTATATCTATATCTCCAGGATGGAATGGCCAGCGAGTATATTAATGTACCGCTGAACACTTCTCTGAAAGGGTGGAACTCTAAGTGGTTCTACATAAAATAGAGTCACCCTGCAATCCGCTGTGACATCCACCATATCCCAGAGAACCAGAAAAGCTGGTCGGAGAAACCGAATAGTGCTGACATGGAACAAGTAAGGGAGCTCCTCGACCTACTTGAAGGCATAGAGATTAGCAGCGAACTAGTGGCGGCGAGCTTCATAGTGCGCCGAATCCAGCCCTACAAGGAGAGGGCCCACTCAATTGTTTTTTCCCGACACTTTTAATCCTGAAGCATTATCGAGCAGTGAACTGATGCACCTATGCAAAGATCCATTCACAGGAAAGAGTGGTGTACTTCTCCGGCGTGCTGAGGGGTGATTGGCTGAGGGGTGTAGACGCTCGGCCACCGGCTTGGCCTGAGGAAGATGCGGCCAGCGCTTCGTCAGAGTCCAGGGATGGTCGGATAGAAAATTCGCCCCCAGTATCGGAGAAAGTCCGGGGAAAAAGAGCAGCGACAGACGAGCCGGCCTAGAAGAAGAGGAAGACGATGGCCGTCGGTCCCCTCAAACCGGGCAGCATCTCGCTTGGTGGCGATCAGACCACTCGACAGCGGAGGACTGCGGTGCTCGAGTGGTCGGACGACGATGAAACTTTGGTGGCTCCTCCACCGAGCACTGAAGCACCTCTGCGCAGCACTCGCACGGAGGAACAAGCGAGGAGAGGCGAAGAAGTTCCCAAGCAGCAGGCGATGGGAGTCCCCAAGCAGTAGATGACGGGAGTCCCTGCACAGCAGGCGAAGAGAGTCGCAGAACGACAGGCGGAATAGAGGCCAACGGTGGAGGAAACCGGACCTCCACCCTAGAGTACGGGAGTCGACCCCATGGCCATGCCTGGGTGCTCGGGTAGGCATCACCGGTTCAAGAAATTGTTCCGACAGACCAAACCGTGAGTATACTTTTCTTGGAGTTACTTTGTTGTTATTTCTTAGCTTTTTTGGCACTTGATGAACTGATATGATGTAGAGCGAAACGTGTGGAGGGTCTGACCCCACCAGTCAAGACTACCGAACCGCTGAGGGCTGATCCCATGGTGGAAACAGTGTCGACAGCTACCGTCCCAGAGTCCCTGAGAGCTCGGTAGCTAGAGGAGGAGTCAACCACTGCTATTGGTGATCTTGGCAATGACGAACAAGTGGCGTTAGCGACGAACGGATCGGTGGTAGTGCCCGAGGCAACAGCGGGAACCGCCGATTCTTTGGGAGCAGAGGCTGGAGTTGCCGACAATGTGCCGAAGTCTGGGCGGTGAAGCCGGTGGTTCTCGAGGGACAAACGGAGCTTCCTGAGGCATTGCAGGGCATGATCGGAGCCACTGTCTGGCCATGGAGCCCCCTAGTGGTGCCTCGAGCTACGGCAGAAGAGGACGAGGTGGAGGAGATCGAGCACGCTGAACCTCGACCCCAAGCTATCTGAATCCTCTACAAGCACGGCGACGAAGTGGTGGTTATCAAGGAGGAAGACACCACCAGGGAGATGAGGAGATTGAAGACCACCATTGCCGGAGTGATGAAGCAAATCGAGGTCAGTACTGCATCTAGAGTGGTCATCTTTGACATTGGAGATCGAAGTTCATCATTATAATTGTGTATTTGCATGGGATAACTCGGCTGCCGAGCAGCGGCACCAGCTGATAAAGAGGATGGAACCCCTCGCCAAAGAGAACGAAAAACATAGAGAGGCGATGAACCTGATGGAGAGAAACATCCAAAGAGCCTGGCGCGAGCGAGACCTTGCTAAGTCCAACGCATGAGATCCGGAACACCAGAAGGGGGTCCTGTCCGAGCAGTTGGTGGCTACGTCTGAGCAGCTGCGGTGCAAGTCTGAGGAGCTGGCGAGTGCCTCCATGCAACTGGAACAGACTTCCAAGAAGCTCAGAAGTGTATCCCAACAGAAAATAGGTATGATATATCGGCGAATGTGCTTTGTATTGCTGAGCAGCCATATTTTTGGCGATGACTATTGTGCTTATAGAGCAAAACATGGAGCTCAACCAGCTACGCCAAGCCCTCGAACAACTCTGAGAGGAGAAGGTGAAGGAGACAGGGCGAGCAGATAAACTGGTCAAGGAGTTGAATGGTAAGTACTCCTAGGTCGGAGTTAATGCTGAAGTAGTTTTCTTTCTTGATGGAACTTTGTAATGCTTGAAGACTACCATCGGAGGGTCAAAGCGCAATTCGATGTGCTGGAGCAGGACGCCCAAACATAGAGGGACAAGTTTGACGCCATAGTTGCCGGAGTTAAACCAGTGCTCGACTACGTCGACCTGGAGGCGGCTCCTCAACCTGATGGTAGGTCGCCGCGCCCGGACATCATCATCGAAAGGTGCAAGACGGCGTGGGAGAGCTTCAAGAACTTCACTTGTGACGTCATTGTTACCGGCATTACTCATGCCGTTGCAGTGGTCCGGTCCCACTATCAATCCATTGACCTTTAGGCGATAGGGGGCGGATTCGCCAAAGGGCTGAGCGAGGCGGAAACCCAGCAGCTGGAGGATGAGGTGGAGGATGCGGCGAGAAAGCTGGTCGGCGACATCGACCTATTTGGTGAGACGAGCAGCGATGGCGAAGCTCGGTGATATGCTTGGAGATTATCATCTATAATTTCTAAATAGTGTAGTTAGAACGCGTGATAGCGCAAAAAACACTTATGTATGTGATAAATGTTATAAGGTGCATATGTATGCAGTTTGCTTGTAGTTCGGCAAAAAAATCTTCATAGTTTTAACCATAACACAATTATACGTAATATAAGTAGCGTCCAAGTAGTTGGTTCGCTACTGACCCCCATGGCCTCGATTAGCCCATAGTCCATAACGTCAAGCGTGGAGCCCATGCACGTGTAGGAGGAACAGGCGTGACCAAGAAACCGCAGCCGACCACCCATAACGTAGAGCGCGGAGCCTGTGGCACGTGTAGGGAGGGATCGGAGACTGGGTCTTCTCCATAGAGAACAGAGCTGAACGTGTGCTGCTCGGTGGTTGTTGAAATAACTTGGAGATGTACGTAGTAGAAATGGCATCCGAGCAATAAGTTTTGTGCTGCGCTCTCGGCCTTGGCCAACCCATAGTCCTTAACATCAAGCGCAGAGCCTATGGGCGTGTAGGAGGAACAGGCGTGACCAAGGAACCGCAGCTGACCACCCATAACGCAAAGCGCAGAGCCAGTGGCACATGTAGGGTGGGATCAGAGACTGGGTCTTTTCCATAGAGAATAGAACAGAATGTATGCTGCTCGCTGATCGGCGAAAGATCTTGGAGATTTGGAGAAAAATCTTCAGCGATTTGGAGAAAATGTGTTTGGTGATTTGGAGAAAAACATGTTCGGTGATTCGGAAAAAACGTGTTCGGTGATTTGGAGAAAAGCATTGAAGGGAATCGTGATGCCTAAGAGGGGGGGGTGAATTAGGCAACTTAAAATTCTAACTCTAAACTATGGCCTCTTTTTCTAACCTTAGCAAAACCAATGCAAACGACAAACTATCTAAATGTGCAACTATGGTTTTGCTAATGTGTTGCTATCTCTACCGCAAAAGGAGTAATGCAATCAATGTAAATGCGGAACCTAAAGAGTAAGGTAGAGATATGCAAACTCCTATCGATGACTCTGGTATTTTTACCGTGGTATCGAGAAGCGCGCAAGCTTCCCCCTAGTCCTTGTTGGAGCCCCTCGCAAGGAATCCCACGTAAGGGCCAAGCTCCCGGTTGAGTAACTCCGTGGATAGCCTTGGGCCTTCCCCACGTGCAAGTGGGTCTCCGACGTGCCTTCCGGCAAGCCTCTCCCAGATGCTCCCCGTCGTCTTCACTATCGAGCTTTCGATCGAAACGCCGCAGGCCTTGTTCCCTCCGGTACACGGTGGCGGCCACACCACAAACACTGTTGGTGTGATCTCGCAAGACTACGAGCCCCTCCGATATACAACAATGGTGCGCACAAGCACCGAGTGGTAAGAGGTATGCAAACCTCACTAAACAATAGGCCTAAACCTAGAGCAAGCGCATAAGCGGTGGTCTAATCAACCTAAGCACTTTGCAAAGCACCTACGCTAATCACCTAATAAAACACTAAGCACTATGCAAGTGGATATCACTAAAATGGTGTATCAACACCCTTGGTATGTTTCCTCAGCTCCACACGTCCCAAATGGCCGGTTGGGGGTTGTATTTATAAGTCCTACTGAGAAAGTAGCCATTGTGGATGAAATACCGCTTTTCTGCTACTAACCGGACATTGGAGTCATCCTGATCGGACGCGTCCGGTCGTCCCAACCGTTGGAGCCGCGATCCACTAATCAGACGCTGCCAGCGTCTGGTCACATGCCACCGGACGTGTCCGATCGCATTTTCACCGCTCTAGAACCTCTCTATACTCGACCGGACTTTATTGTCCTGCGTCCGATTGATTTGCCGCCAGTGTTCGGTCCATAGTCCATAACGTCAAGCGTGGAGCCCATGCACGTGTAGGAGGAACAGGCGTGACCAAGAAACCGCAGCCGACCACCCATAACGTAGAGCGCGGAGCCTGTGGCACGTGTAGGGAGGGATCGGAGACTGGGTCTTCTCCATAGAGAACAGAGCTGAACGTGTGCTGCTCGGTGGTTGTTGAAATAACTTGGAGATGTACGTAGTAGAAATGGCATCCGAGCAATAAGTTTTGTGCTGCGCTCTCGGCCTTGGCCAACCCATAGTCCTTAACATCAAGCGCAGAGCCTATGGGCGTGTAGGAGGAACAGGCGTGACCAAGGAACCGCAGCTGACCACCCATAACGCAAAGCGCAGAGCCAGTGGCACATGTAGGGTGGGATCAGAGACTGGGTCTTTTCCATAGAGAATAGAACAGAATGTATGCTGCTCGCTGATCGGCGAAAGATCTTGGAGATTTGGAGAAAAATCTTCAGCGATTTGGAGAAAATGTGTTTGGTGATTTGGAGAAAAACATGTTCGGTGATTCGGAAAAAACGTGTTCGGTGATTTGGAGAAAAGCATTGAAGGGAATCGTGATGCCTAAGAGGGGGGGGTGAATTAGGCAACTTAAAATTCTAACTCTAAACTATGGCCTCTTTTTCTAACCTTAGCAAAACCAATGCAAACGACAAACTATCTAAATGTGCAACTATGGTTTTGCTAATGTGTTGCTATCTCTACCGCAAAAGGAGTAATGCAATCAATGTAAATGCGGAACCTAAAGAGTAAGGTAGAGATATGCAAACTCCTATCGATGACTCTGGTATTTTTACCGTGGTATCGAGAAGCGCGCAAGCTTCCCCCTAGTCCTTGTTGGAGCCCCTCGCAAGGAATCCCACGTAAGGGCCAAGCTCCCGGTTGAGTAACTCCGTGGATAGCCTTGGGCCTTCCCCACGTGCAAGTGGGTCTCCGACGTGCCTTCCGGCAAGCCTCTCCCAGATGCTCCCCGTCGTCTTCACTATCGAGCTTTCGATCGAAACGCCGCAGGCCTTGTTCCCTCCGGTACACGGTGGCGGCCACACCACAAACACTGTTGGTGTGATCTCGCAAGACTACGAGCCCCTCCGATATACAACAATGGTGCGCACAAGCACCGAGTGGTAAGAGGTATGCAAACCTCACTAAACAATAGGCCTAAACCTAGAGCAAGCGCATAAGCGGTGGTCTAATCAACCTAAGCACTTTGCAAAGCACCTACGCTAATCACCTAATAAAACACTAAGCACTATGCAAGTGGATATCACTAAAATGGTGTATCAACACCCTTGGTATGTTTCCTCAGCTCCACACGTCCCAAATGGCCGGTTGGGGGTTGTATTTATAAGTCCTACTGAGAAAGTAGCCATTGTGGATGAAATACCGCTTTTCTGCTACTAACCGGACATTGGAGTCATCCTGATCGGACGCGTCCGGTCGTCCCAACCGTTGGAGCCGCGATCCACTAATCAGACGCTGCCAGCGTCTGGTCACATGCCACCGGACGTGTCCGATCGCATTTTCACCGCTCTAGAACCTCTCTATACTCGACCGGACTTTATTGTCCTGCGTCCGATTGATTTGCCGCCAGTGTTCGGTCCAGCGTCTGGTCACACCTGTTGCCGAGCCTCTTGATCGGAGTGTCCGGTCACTTTCCTCCAGCGTCCGGTCTAGCGTCCGGTCACCTCTGTGGGCTCGTTTCTTTGCGATCTTGCGTACGGCTTGGTTTTGATCTTCGTGCTTAGACTTTGCTTGATATCTTGAGTCTTCTCTTGTGCTTCTAAGGTCTTGCTTATGGTGTTGATCATCGAATCATCACATTGCCTTCGTCCAAGTCACGTCTTGCATCCTATTGAACTATAAAACAATCACTTGTAAATTCATTAGTCCAATTTGGTTGTGCTGGTCATCAAACACCAAAATCCAAAGTAAATGGGCCGAGGGTCCATTTTCCTTACAAATATGTTTGGCGATTCGGAGAAAAACGTGTTCGGCGAAAACGTTGGAGAAAAACATGTTCGGCGATTCGGAGAAAACGTGTTCGGCGATTTGGAGAAAAACATGTTCGGTGATTCGGAGAAAAACGTGTTCGGCAAAAATGTTGGAGATTTGGAGAAACGTGGTCAGCGCAGGTACGGCGATTTCGTTTTGGAGTTCGTCATGGAGTAGCGTAGAGCCCTGTGACCGTTAATGGAGATTTAAACCATAATGGAAAAAATGGAGACAAATTATGGAGATCAAAACTTTATTCATCATAAAGTGGAGAGTACATATCTGGGATGTTTCAAGGATAGAAACGTATGAGGTCCTTGATGTGCCAAGAGTTGGGAACATCGATTCCGTCTAAGTCACAAAGGCGATAAGATCCTGGTCGGGTAACATCTTTGACGACATAAGGCCCTTCCCAGGGGGAGGAAAGCTTATGCATCCCTTTGGTTTTTTGTTTCCTACAGAGAACAAGGTCGTCGACAGCAAATAAATGACCTTTGATGTTGTGATTGAGTACCTCAGCAAGCCTTCAAGATACTTGGCTGTGCGGACGCAAGTGATTAGGCGTTCTTCCTTGGCCCTATCGACATCCTCTGTCCGAACAGCTATGGCTTGCTCTTCATCATAATTTTTCACCCTAGGTGCTCGAAAGGCAATATCCGTTGGTAGTATGGCTTCTAAGACATAGACCAAGAAGTATGGAGATACACCGATGCTACGACTAGCTTGAGTGCATAGTCCCCAGACTACAGCTGGTAGCTCCTTGAGCCATCTGCCTAGGTACTTTTCTTCTTTCTGATATAGTCTCTTTTTGAGGGCATCAAGGATCATGCCATTCGCCCGTTCGACCTAGCCGTTGGCTCTAGGATGGGCAACAGAGATGTATTTGATGAAGATGCAATGGTCTTTACAGAAGACCCAAAAGTGATGGCTAGTAAATGTAGATGATGCTGTTCGGGAGACCGAATCTGTGGATGATGTCTTCAAAGAGCTCGACTGCTTTTTTTGTAGTAGCGAAGGCGAGCGGTTTATACTCAATCCACTTGGAGAACTTATCAATGGCGACGTATATGTACCGGAAGCCACCTGGCGCTAGCTTAAAAGGTTCAATCATGTCTAGTCCCTAGCATGCAAAGGGCCAGGAAGCTGGAATGGTCTGTAGCTCTTGTGCTGGCGCGTGTATTTGCTTGGCGAAAAACTGGCATCCTTTACAACATTGGCTGAGGTTTTCTACATCAGAGATGGTCGTGGGCTAGTAAAAACTAGCTCAAAAAGCTTTGCCGACCAGTGTTCTCGATGCCGCATGATTGCTACAGGAACCAGAGTGAATTTCAAGAAGTAACTTCACTCCGTCTTCTTGGATGATGCATTTTTGTAGAATCCCTTCCTTGGCACTTTTCCTCATCAAGTTGTCGTCCACCAGCACATAATGTTTGCTTCAATGGATAAGGCATTCAGTTTTTGTCTTATCAGTGGGTACTTTAGTACTGGAGAGGTACTTGATGAACTATTCCCTCCAATCGGCGGTCAGCAAAGGTACCATATGTACTAGCTGCTCGGCGAGGGGAACTTCCTGAATTTTCTTTTCTTCCTTAATAGATGGTGCCAGAAGATCTTGAATGAAGACCCCCAATGGAATCTTGGCGCGAGAGGAGCCCAACTTGGACAAGTAATCGGTGAGCTGATTTTGATCGCGTACCACGTGGTGGTACTCGATACCGTAGAACTTCCCTTCAAGCTTCCTAATTTCAGCGCAATATGCATCCATCTTCTCGCTGGAGCAAGACCAATCTTTGTTAAGCTGGTAGATGACCAGCGCAGAGTCCCCGTATACCATGAGGCATTTAATGCCAAGCACAACGGCTATACGGAGTCCATGGAGGCATGCTTCATATTTGGCGGTGTTGTTGGAGGCCGGAAAGTGTATCCGAAGAACGTATTGGAGCTTCTCCTTAGTCGGTGTAATGAACAGAATGCCCACACTAGCACCATTGATGTTAAGGGCACCATCGAAGTACATCACCCAGTGCTCGGGGCAGGTGGCGGCGATGGGCTCTTGGGTCTCGATCCACTCAGCGACGAAATCAGCAAGCGCTTGAAACTTGATTGTAGGCCTGCTTCTGAATTCAATGGAGTAACTACCGAGCTCGATAGCCCACTTGATGATATGGCCGTTGGCCTTTTTGTTGCGGAGGATGTCCCCTAGAGGGAACTCGGTGACCACGACGATCTTGTAATACTCAAAGTAGCGACGGAGCTTGCGCGACATAATCAGAACGGTGTAAACAGCTTCTAGACCTGAGGATAACGAGTCTTGGGCTCATTAAAAACCTCACTGATGAAATATACTAGACGTTGCACCTTATAGGCGTGCCCAGCCTCCTCACGTTCGACCACAATTGCTGTGCTAACAACGCGAGAAGTAGCGGCGATATAGATTAGGAGAGTTTCATCTGGCCATGGCGCCATCATGATCAGAGGCTTTGTTAGGAACAACTTAAGCTGCTCGAAAGTTGTGTCTGCCTCTTTCGACTAGGAAAAGCACTCGAAGGCCTTGAGGAGTTTGAAGAAAGGTAGCCCTTTTTCGCCGAGGCGCGATATGAAGTGGCTTAAGGTAGCCATGTAGCCTGTAAGCTTCTGTATATCCTTGATGCATGTTGGCCATTTCTTATTGGTGATGGCGGAGGCCTTGTTAGGATTGGGCTCGATGCCTCATGCACTAACAATGTAGCCTAGGAGTATATCGGATGGAACTCCAAAGATGCACTTTGAAGGGTTCAGCTTCCATCGGTACCTTTTTAGGTTGGTGAACGTTTCTTCGAGATCGATGATAAGATCATTGGTGGTTTTGGACTTGACGACCACATCATCGATGTAAGCTTCGACGTTGTGGCCAATATGTTGATCAAGGCACATCTAGATAGCCCTTTGATAAGTCACCCTGGTGTTCTTGAGTCCAAAGGACGTGGTGGTGTAGCAATACGCACTGAAGGGCATGATGAAAGACATCTTGATCTGATTTTCTTTCTTAAGGGAGATCTGGTGATAGCCGGAGTAACAGTCAAGGAAGGAGAGCAGTTTGCATCCAACGGTGGAGTCTACAACCTCGTCTATCTGAGGCAAACCAAAGGGGTCTTTGGAGCAGTGTTTGTTAAGATCAGTGTAATCAACGCTAATTCTCCATTCTTTATTCTTTTTTTGAACGAGAACAGGGTTTGCTAACCACTCAGGATGATACACTTCTTTTATAAATCCGACAGCTTAGAGCCATTTTATTTCTACCCTAATAGCCTCCATGTCTAGCGTGAATCAGCAGAGTTTCTGCTTGATTGGTTTGGCGGTCGGCAAGATATTCAAGGAGTGCTCGATCTTCTCTTGTGGTACCCCTAGCATGTCTGTAGGTTTTCAAGCAAACACGTCGGCGTTGGCACGTAGGAAGGAGATGAGCATGCTTTCCTATTTGGGGTCAAGGTGAGCCCTAATCTTCATGGTCTTGGAGGGGTCATCGAGGCCGAGGCCGACCTCCTTTATTTCCTTGGACTTGGCGGAGGCATGGGGAGGCTCCAGCTCTGGGATCTCCATGTCGTCGGTGGACAACGTCTTGGCTTTGGTGACCACGCTGGCCATCTGGATGGAGAGGTTGGTGGCTTCGGCGAGGGCGAGACTCTCTATCTCACAAGTGTAGGCGATGGAGGGGTTGGCCTGCAGGGCTAGAACTCCTGCAGGTGAAGGCATCTTTAGCACTAGATACACATAGTGCGGCATAGCCATGAACTTGGCCAGAGCTGGCCGACCAAGTATGGTGTGGTAGGCGGTGTTGAAATCGGTGACGTAGAAGTTGATGTGCTCGACATGGTAGTTGCTTGCCGTGCCGAACTGTACTGGTAGGGTGATCTCTCCAAGTGGTTTAGAGGCCCTGCCAGGTACCACACCCCAAAAGGAGGAGTCAGAGGGTGTGAGATCCGCTAATTTGAGGCCCAGCTCCTTTAGGGCTTTAGCGAAGAGGAGATTTAGAGCGCTCCCACTGTCGACGAGCACTTTTCTAAAGAGCACCTTCTGGACGGTTGCGTCGAGGACAAGGGGGAAACACCCTGTGTAGGGAATGTTCGCCCACTGGTTGGCCCTGCTGAAGGTGATGGAGACTTCAGACCATGGGTGATAGCTAGGGTTGGCGATAGCATCCTCTGTAGTGATGTTGAGCACCCGCCGTGCGGCGAGCTTCCGCTCTCTTCTACTCTTGGTGGAGGCGAGGCCCTTGAAGATGGTGGCAACCACCTTGTCATGGTCCTAGAAGGCATTGTCATTACCCCCAGGTGGTCGGCGACCTCTGGCTCCATTGTTGGCGTTGTCGTCCAGCGTTTTGTCCTAGAACTCCTTAGGCAAACCGAGGCAGTTCTTCATCTTGTGCTTGGCATTCTTATGGAGAGGGCATGGGCCATCGAGGATCTTCTTGTACTACTCATTGTAGTTGCACTTGGTGCGAGGTTCATTAACGGCAGCAACGATGTGGTCTAGCCGGTCTTGAGTCCTTCTGGCCGATCATGGCCGCTGTCACAATGAAAACTACGATCATCGTGGTGGCGGTCATTGTGGCGGCGGTCATCGGAGTGGTCGTCATAGCGGCATGTTTGGCTTCCTCGGCATCGATGTACTGGTTGGCGGTTGTGGTCATCTCACCAATCCCCGTTGGTGGCTTAAAGTTGAACTTAGAGCGAAGCTCACGGTGATGGAGTCCTCGGATGAAGGCGGTGATGACCTCGGCTTCCGTGATATTTGAAATAGAATTCCTCATCTCGAAAAAGCATCGAATGTAGCTATGGAGGAGCTCAGATGGCTTCTGGTTGATGCAGTTGAGATCATGCTTGGTTCCCAGTCGTGTACACATAGCCATATAATTGTCGGTGAAGACTTTTTGCAGCTCATCCCAGGATCCGATGGAGTCCGAGACAAGGCTAGTAAACCAGTTCATGATGATTAGTGCGAGCATGATGGGAAGATAGTTCTCTATGACACTGGTGTCTCCCCTAGTGGTGCGAACAGTAGTGGCGTAAGCCTATAACCACTGTGTTGGATTCATCCTCCCCTTGTAGGGCTCGACCCCAGTGATTTTGAAACTATGGGGCCACTAAAGTGTTCAGAGCACCCTTGTGAATGCTGGGGCCCCTCAGGATTGTCGATGCCATCATCTACAGCGTTGCCATCGTTGATTGGCTCAAGGGCTGAGTCCGGGTTGTCATACTCTTGCTCGTACTCCTAGTAGCGGCGTACTTCGTCCTCATGGCGACCAAAATGGCGTTCGTCGATACGTCATCATGCATCTTGGAGATTGTTGAGGTGCACCCAAATGTCCTGGTCGACCTCCTGGTCATGTTGGCGGTGATGTTCGGCGTGGTTGCCCCTAACTCCGCCCTGGAGGGGTTGCCTATCATCGCGGTGCTGGTTGATGAAATGACTTTGGCGGCGATCGGTTCTTATGGCAACTGATCGGCGAATCGAAGTAGTGGAGTATGAAGGTCTTTGATCCTGTCGAATCTCATTGACCTGACAGTGCGCTGCTTTAAGCATGGCGGTGACCTTGACGAGCTTGGGCGTCTGTGGGAGGCGAGCGAGCTCATTGGCGGCCACTGCCAGATTGGTGTTTGGAGTCTTGAAGACGTCATGACCGTCAACACGAAGAAACTCTTCGTTGAGGTTGCGCTGGAGTGGCCTTCCTTGTGAGTTGAGCTGCTGCTCGGCCATTGTGAGGGCATTCTCATTTGCTCGGCATTGTGCACAGTTGACATTTTGGTTCTCATGAGCGGCGCATTCCTCCTCGGTCTTGCCGTTCCGAGGGGGCTATCGACGCTGACGTTAAAGATCGCACCACCCGGGAGAGGAGGGAGAGGAAGTTGCTTGGTGAAGGTTTCAGCGAGGGTCTCCATAGAGCCTTGGAACTCAGAGTCTGGATTCTCCTCCAGGATGGTCTGGAGGGATGCTCCAGAGCGTCGGCTGACGTGGAGCATGTTGTTGGCCGGCGGAGGCTGGTCAGCGATTTGGTCGGCAAGAGGAAGGATGTCTCCCACCTGGTCGGTGAATCTGCCCCCCAGGGCATCTTGGTAGGTGACAGCTATGTTGGTGAGCCCAAAGGACAGAGCCGCAACTCCTGAAGTTTTTTGAGCAGCCTCTGATAGATTTGGATCGGAGGGCGGTCGGCGCTGAACCAGAATGTCTAGAGCCGATTCAGCGACGGATAGGCAATTGGCGAGCTTCAGACTGACCCAATCGATGGATACAATCAGATCATCGTTGTTGATCTACCTCCTCTGGTAGCGAGGAAGCGGGCGGCGAGTTGTTGATAAAGGTGACCTCAGAGGTGGTTCCGTGATCAGATCTGCAGTCGCAGGTGTGGAGATGATCGGCATAGAATTGACCTGCGTCGTCTCGAAGAGCTCTCTGACTCCGTTAGCGTTGATGAACTAGGAGATCGATCCAACCGTGAAGATCTGGCCGGGCTACGGGAGGGACGAAGAGCCTATGGAAAAAACCATCTTCTTCAACAAGGAAACAACACATAAACCCCTACCTGGCGCGCCAACTATCGATAGAATATCATCGGCAGCCCTCTGAGGGGTATCCCACGAAGGTAGATTGATCGACAGAGATACATGAGATCAAGAACAAGAAGGCAATAGAGACACACGAGTTAGATAGGTTCAGGCCATCAGTATGACGTAATACCCTACTCCTGTGGTCTGTTGGTTTGTATTAGCTATCGTATGATATTGCGTGAGTTTGGAGGGGGTCCCTGCCCGCCTTATATAGTACGGGGAGCAGGGTTACAAGTCGGTTAGATCTGAGAGATAGCCGAAAAGTAATAACTGATTACAAGAATCTTGGGATCATACATATCCTAAGAGATCTCGTAGTATCTTTAGGATATCCTCCAGATGTCTTGCGGAAGGCGCCGAGCAGAGTCGTACCCCGCAAGGCTTTATCTTGTGGGCTAGACCACCCCTGAGGGCGCAACCCATGTGGTCTACCGTGGGTATCCAGGGTCATACCCCCCACACCCACCCGTGCCTCTGCGGCTCCACACCTCATGCTGCTGTTGGAGAGAGGGAGGGAGAGAGAGTAGGAACGAAGCAGGGAGAGACGACATAGCTCTAGATATTTTGGTGGGAGAGAGCAGGCTTTCCGGCCGATGGACGCTTGGGCGCTGCCGGGGATTTTTTAACACTTTTTTAAACTAATTTTAAATTTAACATTGTTTAATTTTTTTTCCAAAACTAACACTTTTGGTAGCGCCTATTTTTCTGGCGCGGCGAAACACCTGTGCTGCACCATGCATGGTGGCGTGGTGAGGGGGATGACGTGGAGACGACCGGGGCACTGACTGGTGACATGGCAGTTTCTATCGCGCCACCGATCTTGGCGCGCCACCGACGCGCCAAGGCCCATGGCGCGACAGGACCTGGACACAGACAGAAGCCGACCAGCCTCAATTGCAATTGAACCGGAGCTGAACAACTACAAGTGTCGCGACGCATTGAAACGAATATGAAGCAAATAAATGGAGTCTGTGCGTAAGTTGACAAGTTGCCACATGACATTTTCATTGGTTCGACATAACCAACTAAGTCCCAGGAGTGTAAGGATCCCTCGGACGCCTTTGTCTCTTTGGATTTGTAGGCAACACATTGGAAGTGTAGCCAACATCGGTGTGGTCACGTTGCCGATGCGTACGGCTCGTACCCTGCAAGTATATGATATGCACAATTACTTATAATCTTTATGATCGTTAGTTCATGGAGCCTACGTATTTAAAGAAACTACCTTTGTTACTACCTGTGAGGCTCCTTGGATACCAAGTGGGGCACCACCTAGCTGAGACATGCTGATCTCGTCCTACTGCCAAGGGCCCCACTGGTGGTGCTGTATGCCGAAGCCCCGGGGGTCGTCGTCATCGTTATCGTCGTCCTCATTTGCAGGGTCCTTCCCAGTGCTATGATGTGGTGGTGTACGCACAGCGAAAGCGACACCTGTCACTGGCTGAGAAGAGTCGCCTGGTGTCCTCAAAGAACCAGAATATGTGCCACCGTACCGCGTCGGGTAATCGGGTTCCACCCAAGAAGTGCCCATGTAGCTCAACTTCTGAGCTAGATTCCTGCAGCTTCGCTTCACCTTTTGCATAAATAGACGTTAAAGTTAGTGCATTTTTCAAATGCATATACACTAAAGAAATATTTTCAGAATGGACAAGTTTATGTTTACCTCTACAAAAGCCTCGAGAACGCCTGGCCCCTGCCCTCTAGACTCGTGAAGCCGAAACGTTGCTTCATTGGACAGCCTTGACAATTATGTCGCCTGGGTACAGAAACGCGGTTGGATAGTTTTAGTACACATACTTAATATCAAATAGATAACAAATTGTACCATTTGAGTATCTTACCACGTATCTTTGAAGCAGGGCTCTCTATAGTTGTGTGTCGTCTCTAGTGGCAACGTCGTACACATCTTCGATCATATCTTCCTCGTCAATCGCCTCCTCAGTGTACGGGGGCTTGATATGTGTCTTTGTAGACCTGTGAAGCCATCGTAGGTACTCATTGAAGGTGTGCTGGTCGTGTGGGGGACCCACATCGACCGGATACCGGTCCCTGGTCTGCCACAACTGGATGAACGCGTTGTGTGTCACGCGTCAATCCTTGGTCTTGTACCTCTTCCTACGGTCATACCTACAACAAAATGATCATTAGTTGTACCATACACACATCTGAATTATAGCTTTGTTATTAATCGATAACGCACCCGTGCAATTCTTGGTTGGTGGAGTAAAGCGGTGGTGGGTAGCCTGTCATTCTTCCAAACTGCCTGCAAACCCTGATGGACAAGTGAATCTCGACCACGTGGAAGAAAATAAGAGGTACGTTGCAGCGATACTCGTCTGACTCATCCCTAGTTACAGGACTCAGATAGTCCTAGAGCTCCGTAGCATCCCATTGACACCAATGCACCTGAACATTTTGTAATTGAGTTAGGTTGTGATATAGTGTACATTGAACAAGACACATGTATGATAGTAAAGAGAGTGTAACCTGGTGCTGTGTTAGGACGTTGAGACAATCCGTGTACTCCCTGTACTTGTGCCTCGCATTCCCTCTAACTAACTCTGCTTGCGTCCAGATATACAGAGTTGTAGGGAGTGTATCCTGTCCGTTCCAATGCTGCATTGAACACGATAATGAATTAGTCATTAATAATTTTATCATATGTAACTGCCTCGAAGAATATAGTGAACTAAAGTACTTACAGGGAAACCAGTAACAAGGGGCCTCCCAACGGACCATCGTTCTCAACACCAAACCTGGAGTAGGTAGGAGCAACCCCCAAGGTTCGCATACCCTAAGGTGCGACGGCAGGCAACGCATAGCTGTCGATACATCCATGCCAGGACTGCGCTGCCCCAGCTGTACGCCGCTATATTATCCCATGGCTGGTGTAGTATGTCAAGAAAGATCCGGCTGATGGTGTTGCTGGAGGCGTCTGGGAATAGGAAAGCACCAAGGAAGTGCCAGAGCCACACTCTAGCGACGAGAACTAGCCGATGGCAGATAGACAACGACGCCAGCGTGCAGGCCTCCCTAGCACCACCGTCTGATAGGAATCCAACTGCCTGCATTCGTTTCAATGACGTGGCCATGCTGAGGCCGCGTCGGCGGCGGCGCGAAAGGCGGCAGCCCCAGTCCAGTGATGAAGATCCAGCGCCCCACAGTAAAAACGTAGTCGCGGCCACGCCGGTTGCCCTCCGAGGCCCGCGGCTCTCTTGAGATTAAATTACATATTTGCAAATTTGGGCTGGTTTCTTCATGACCTGATTATTGTATTTTACCTAGCTTTACCGCCGTCGGGGATTACTGTATTCTGCTCACTCAACGGAGCTCTTCTGCCATAGGAGTATTTGTATCCACTAGACCAAATGGTGGGTGCTCGTAGTAATTTACCCTAAATTTCTCAAAGAAAGCAAGCAGTAACTTTGATCCGATTGGGATGTGTTGATGCTGATTTCGGTCACCGTATCGGTAGGGGCTACATCGTTCATGGCTACGCACGGCCTAGATACACATCGGAGAGAGGTCTAAATGATGATTCCGACCAGCAAGTCGACGAGGCATATTTGACGCTAGTCTTTTGCCCCAAAAAATCCACGAGCGGCTCCTAGAAAGCTCGTCGGTCGCACAACGGGGTATCCTAGTATCGATAAAGACACCTATAACGCCGGCAAATGGTAAAAGGCAGCCATTTTGTATTAGTTTCAAATTGAGTACCTGCTTGTCAAATCTCATGGTCGCTTGTTGATCATGTGGTTCACACGGGAACCAAGGAAATCCTGTATACGATGCCATCAGTGTTGGCCCCATCTACTGGTATGACACCGGCCACATCAAGGTTGTTTAAAACCCACTCCATTCTGGGAGCACCACAACATTCTGGGACTCGTGGCTCCTTCATGTTCTGACGAGTGACGCAGGTTGTTTTGCAAAAAGCCACTCGAAATTTTCGCTAACTAACCCACAGTTCCGTTCCTCAAACCGAAACAGTATCCACGTTTGTTACTTTTCCGAATAAGTCCCTAAAGAAAATTTTATTATAACATGAAGAAGAGAAAATTTGATATTGGTCTCTTTTTTGCGAAGAAGCCCCGCAAGGCACTTTACGGAGAGCCCCCTTCACCTTCCTCAAAGGCCCGAACAATAACCCTCTCCTCATTCCTCTCTCTTCTCGCAGCCGCCGCAATCCCTCACGTATCGATGCGCTCGCCTCCCGACTTGTCATCGCTCCTCCACCTCCTCCATAGGTGCATCCACGGCGACGACATCCTCCTCCTCCCTCCTTCACGGCCGCATTCACGGCGACGACATCCTCCTCCTCCTCTTCCGTACGTGCTACGCCGTTGGGGCTATCTCCTCTGCTCAGACGAGGATGACAGGATCCATATTGGTGCTGTACAAAACTGTCGGGGTGGTGCTTGGATACTCGGCGCACGGGCAGGCGGCCATCATCCTCGGCTCAGCGGCCACTGTGGTCGAAACCCGATCTATGGCGCGCAGGCAGGCCAGGCCGGCGGTGGGATCCATGGCGGACGAAGGGCACACGGGGGCAACGACGGCCATTTGTGCACGCACCCTCGCCATAGCCATGACGTGGGTACTTACCCAATGGCAAATCTGCGGCTACCTGCATTAGGTACCTTCCAGAACTTGGCATGTCATTTGCCCCCATTGCTTTGTATTAAGAAGTTACTAATTGAAATAGAAAGGTGGGGTGAGGGTGACGTCAGAGGCTCGCCGCGCCAGCAGGATGTTTTGCTCCGGTTCCGGGAGGTCGGAGGAGGGGCACCCAGGTGAAATCAAAACTGTGGCGAGCGTGAGGCACGAGTAGCTCGCCAGCTCTCTGCTTCCCCATCCGGCCTCCTGTTCCAGCAGCGTGAGTTCATTGTTCTTGGTAAAAAAGTATTAAGTTTAGCTCCTGGAGTTTTTATTTATGCTGAAGCATGAAACACACTTGCCGTGTTCAACACAAAACTTGAAGGATGATTTAATTCCTGTTTTTTTTTCTTTATTTGATATCGTTTGAAACCTAAGTATGTCATTGTCCTACTTCTCCCTCCGTCAGTTATCCTAAGTTTAAGTTTTTAAGGATAACTTTATTTTGAAGACACTAACTTAAATGAACAGTGCAAATTCCTCTTGGAAACATGGAACATTGATTTATGGTATATATGATGCCGAGGATGTTTGGAGCTCGACATTATAACATGTTTGCTAACTGTGATTCAAAGTATAGTGAATAAACGATGACATCCTGCACATAACAGATCTTTTTTGGCAGTGTTTGCTTCCGGTCTTTTTTGGCAGTGTTTGCTTGATGCACGGCAATGTTTTTAGGCCGTCCGATTAATCACGATTAATCGCGATTAGTCGTCCTGGTCGGTCCGTGGTATTCGATTAGGAGGACCGACTCTATTAGCTCGACTAGAAAGTTGGTCATCCAATTAGTCGACGACTAATCGCGATTAGTCGTTCGACTAGCATAGGGACGACCAGTTTGGTTACTCTGTTTTTTGGCATATTTAACTGGACGAACATGTGGGACTATTGAATGTCAATGTTTGTGAGTTTGTGTTGAACACTTTAGCTTATCTGTATTGAACTAATTTGGTTATGTAATTGTTTACATCAAAATTTGGAAGAAGTCTCGTAGAGACTTAAAAGCTCCTAAGATCATGTCATCAAGGAAGCAATTACGTGCAGATCGAAATTAGCTGATTCGAATGCAGCACCGGAATCGGCTTTCTTCAGACAGCGCTGGCAGATAATGACAAAGGCTACGATCGGCGTCAAGACAAAACATGATGGACTCTACAAAAGGGGAAAGATTAGAGTCCAAGTTATCTTAAATTATGAATATTTTCCTTTATACCGAAGATTGTAACGAATCGTGATCAAGTAGGATTCATGTTTAGACTCCGGGTATAAATACCAAACCCCGGCTATTGTAAAGACAACAATCAATCCAATATACAAGTCATTTACTTTTTTGGCTCCGGCCACCCCTTAGGAGTAGGAGTAGAGTAGATCTCGATGAGTTCTTCAGCAAGTACGGCTGCATCGATCCGGTCGACCTCCACTGCTTGTTGTAAGTACCGTCATGGCTTATACCTCTGTTCGTACGGCTGCATCGATCCGATCGACCTCCACTGCGACTCAGGTATAAGTTAGTTATCGATTCTTGCCTAGTTCAAGTATGGCTGCATCGATCTGGTCGACCCCCACTGCATGAACTAGATCAAGGTCAAGTTATGGGCTCTCCCTTAGAATGGCAGTCTTTGATAGATTCATTAAGTTACCGATATTGCTTATTGCTTTCATTATTTATCTAAATTACAGCCATATCACTCTGTCCGATCAGGATTGATCTAGATCGGCCTTATATCATGTTTAGTCCATCGTTTGTTAATCTAAAACTGATCTAATCTGTACATTAAACGATGAGTTACATTTTATCAGTTGTTTTACATCAATCTTGATCGTGCATAGCGTGCGGTTAAAGCATGTTGCGTCTTGAGTAGATTTATTGGCTAGCAAAAACCGTTCCATGGCCCGTTATCACGACCTGTGTGATTCTGCCTCACACCCCACTGTTAGCACCGTGGAGTGGGGATCATTATTCGGTAGGTCTATTCCTGATAAGGCATGACTTTAACTATGCGCTATGCCTGAATCGGCTGTTTTAGCCGATATCGAGTGCTTTCACGAACAGTTCGAATCACGAGACCGTTGAAGTAAAGATAGGTTGAAGAATGTGTTAGCCCCATGATCTTATTATGTATTACGGCCTGTATAATTCTACCTCATGCCCCACTAATATTAGTAATGAGTTAGGGTCATCGAGTCTATTGTTATTTCTATGGCCTGCATGATTCTGCCTCATGCCCCACTGGTCATAGCGATAGATGAGATCTAACATGTTCATTAGATTTATCTTTATTAAACGGTTAAATGGTGTTGAATTGTTTCTTTATATAAAAAGGGGTTCGGTTGCTTGTAATCATTGGCTCAGCATAAACCAATCATTGTTGACATCTTATTTGCCATTGATTAATATCTGCTTAAATAATGACATTTATCTTGAATGATAACCAATTCTTCTTATGCAACGCAATGAGCTTTAACCGATTTATTCTCATGAATATGCTAGAATCGACTATATAGTCAATCTCCTTTCATATCGGCTCTCAGAGCTGCACATTCGAGACTGTCTAGCAACACTGGCAAGTTCCGCTCGTTAATTACTGATAAGCTTTCTCTCCTTGTCAATTACAGGGTCAAATTGACTGCCATGTCTCGAGAGGAGTGCGCAGGATCGACCATCCGTGTGCTGAAGCTAGGCGGATCTACAGCTCCATTGAGCAGACCCTTCTAGCTTGATGCGTGTGTCCTCGACATGGGACAAAAATTCTATGTCGACACACGTTTTTGGCACGCTCGGTGGGACCCTATAATCGTCATGGCGGTTCACAACAAAAACGACATCCTTATGCTGCATTATGAAGATCTACCTGCTGGGGATAAGGGTATCATCAGCAAAGCTACAGAAAAGTTTCAGAACAAATGTTTGTTGTCCTACACCAAAACACGTGGCAACACAATTGTTTAGAAATTTCCGCTACCAAGAGTTCTACTATACGGACAGACAGATAGGACTAAAGATGAACATAGGTGTTTCTTTAAGGAAGTTGTAGACAAATCTATTCATGATGCCATATCAAGCCATAACGAAGCTTTCATGGACATATTCCACAACGCCATGAGAGAGGCGATTCATGGATTTTTAGTTGGTCAAGGCAGACCGGCTTATTACAACATTCTAGATCCATCGACCCAAGGGACTAATCAAGTCGGTACCAGCCATCAAGAAACAACACTAGCTGGTAATGGTGATGTCTAGATAGTTTAGGGTTCATCTGAACAGGCAGGACCTACTATGAATCAGATACAACACAATCCTGGACCATCAGTACAGCATGTGCAATAGTCGGTGGGGCAAAGTCAGAACCAGGTGATCAATTTTGGCACATCAGGCCACATACCATCGTCAGCTCAAAAAATAGCACCATCAATTCAAAGGATCCGTAGGGATATAGATCCTTATGTCTATAATCAGAGACTTTAAGCAGGAAGCCCGCAAAGGACCCAGCAGATCGAGATTCCATGAGGGTATCACTATGGCATGAATTATAATACCCTTCACATAATGCCAAATCCAGGATACCAAGGCACACATGATTTTAATCCATAGATGGGTCAGCAGGTGTAAAGAAATCCAAATCCGCAAGCCGATGAATTACTGCTGAGGGTGACCGAGATGATGAAGAATTAGTTCGGTCTGAAGCTAAAAGGGCTGACCTTTTCCTACAAACGCCTATATCTAGAATGGTATGATTTGGTCTCTCTTCCAACAAATTATAGGCCCCCAGAATTCGCTAAATTCACTAGCCAAGACAGTACAAGCACGATAGAACATATCAGTTAGTATCTTATACAATTGGGCGAAGCATCAGTTGAGGATGCCCATCGAGTTCCTTTCTTCTCTCTGTCCTTATCAGGGCTAGCCTTCACTTGGTTTTCATCATTTCTAGTCAATTCCATTGCCAATTGGGCTGACCTAGAGAAGAAGTTTCATACATATTTTTACACTAGGACTGGAGAAAAGAAGATCACCGATCTGACAACTATAAGATAGAAGACTAATGAATCGGGCATTGAATTTCTTCAGAGGTTCCAAGAAACCAAGAACTTGTGCTTCTCCTTAAACTTGGCCGATGATCAACTAGTTGCTTTAGCTGTTCAAGGAATGCTACCGATGTGGAAAGAAAAGCTGCTGGGACAAGAATTTAACAACTTGGATCAATTGGCTCAATGAGTAGCAGCGTTCAATAGCCAATTCCAGAGTATGCACAGAGATACCCGGTTCCAGAAGAGTACCGCAGTAGTCGAAGCTTATGATCCATACTCAGTCGATGACGACTATGAAGATGAAGAAGAAAAGGTTACTGCAGCTGAATGGAATTGGGGCAAGAAAATAGTAATGGTGTTAAATCCATGGGGAAGAGGAGTTGAGGAGAGCTATGACTTTGATGTCACCAAATTAGACAAGCTCTTTGATTTCTTACTTGAGAAAGGGCAGATTAAGTTGTCCGATGGTCATGTCATGTTGCCCCCTGATCAATTAAAGAATAAGAAGTTCTACAAATTCCATAATGCTACTTCTTATTCCACCAACGAATGCAAAATTTTTCGGCAGCATATACAGAGGGCTATTCAGCAGGGGAGGCTCAAATTTGATACGCCTCGGAAAATGAAAGTTGACGATAATCTTTTCCTAGGAGATCTAAACATGGTTGATGCTGGGCTATTCAAAGTAAAAAGGTCCTAACACCAACCAAATCAAAAGAAGCTGGAACAGTCAATCCCAAGATGCAAATACCGGCTGACGAGTACAGAGAGATTAGAAGACGTCATGCCAAGCAAAAGAGCCAATACGAGCAAGGGGAGACGACAAAGTCGCGGGTTACATCTCAGATTTTGTTGAATAAGTGGCAGCGGTAGAAAGAAAAGGATTATCAGTGTTGGTTAAAGGATCGAGCGTACCAGCATCAACTGAAAGAAGAGAGGTATGAAAGAAAACAAGTCAAATTACATTGAAATTGTCCTTTCTTCAGACATTGCTGGAATGAAGGTTTAAAGTTGCCTACCAGACATGACTGTCCAGAATATACCAATCAATATCGGGAGCATAGGTAGTCTCAAACCAACCGCCGGTCTATCCATGCTCAAAATGCATATCATCATAATAACATGGATCGACGCTTAAAAAATAAAAGTGTTCACGATTGGCTTGGGAAGAGAGTTGTTGACTTGGACTGGGTTGATCATGAAGAGAAAGGCAACTAAAGAAAATATGTTTGGCAGGAGGGTCAATGGTGTCTAGGATGTTTAACAAGAAGCCAGAAGAGAAGGGTGCAACGCCTAAGGAATAAAAAGATGGAACAGGCTCAGGCATCCGATAAACCTCAAGTATGGCATACCAAGCAGATAGCCGATAGAAAGCAACCATTGGCTAATATACAAATGGCTTTTCTATTGCCATCAGAATTTAGAGCTCCGGCAGATCAAGAAGTTTATTTGGATTTCGATGAATCAAAGTATGAGGAGATAGTTGCCAAGTTAATGGTTGTACAACAAGCAATATTTGACAAACCAATCAAACATCGGCACTTAAAAGCGCTATATATAAAAGGTCTTGTTGATGGGAAGTCGATGAACAAAATGTTGGTGGATGGAGGTGCTTCTGTCAATCTTATGACTTACACTACTTTTCGTAAACTTGGCAAAGGACCAGGAGATCTGATGGAGACTGACATGATGCTTAAAGACTTCGGAGGTAATACGTCTAAGACCCAGGGGGCAATAAATGTCAAACTAACAATCAGAAGCAAGACTCTGCTCACAACATTCTTCGTCATCAATGAAAAAGGGTCATATAGTTTGCTCCTCTGTCGCGATTGGATTCATGCGAACTGATGTATACCATCGACCATGCATCAGTGTTTGATTCAACGGCATGGACATGATGTTGAACTGGTTCATGCTGATGATTCCGTGAGCATCGCAATTGCCGATCCAGTCTTTCAGGAACTAGCAGACTTTGAATATTTTTCTAGCAAGTCATGGGAAGGAGGCTTCATTAAGATCAGCAATGAAAGCCAATAGCCGATGCAAGCGATCGGCTCTGAGAGTTTGTTTTAGTAGAAAAGTCACGGCTTCACGTCGACCGTTGGATTAAAGAAAAAAAAAACATTGAGTCTTGGAGATGGATTTAGGCCGACGTATATGAATGCTGAGTCAAAGTGCAAGCACGATTCAGAGTTAATGGATTTCTTAAAGAAGTTCTGTTTCGCTTAATAGGACGCTTGACCTGGGTTGATTAATCGTTTGACCTTTGATATGAAAAGTTCTACGGAGTGTTATCCTAACATTTGATCAACACTTGATAGCCGATTCATTCTCGGCTCTAATAGCCGGTACTAGGAGGGTATCGCCTCTAGTTCAAAAAATGAAAATCTTCAAAGACAATGAAAGCCGATACGATATGTATCGCCTATAGAGCAAAAACAAAAAGAAAAAAAAAACAGTCATACACAAGGGATTGCACTGAGGCACATACATGAAAGAACAAGAGTCTTTGTTCATTAGATTACCCCAAGTACAGACTAATCAAAGACCTTGTTCACCACATCCTGAGCGGATGTGATGTCTACTATGGCCTCCGCTACCATGATGAATTCTTCAAGAAGGTCCTTATGCTCCTCAGGGTCATCGCCCATTGGGAAACCAATCTCCATGGTGTGGAGCTCGTACCCAGTTTGGACTTGTGCCACGGTCAGCGCCACCGCCGCACCATGACGAACGCCGTGGAGGGTGATCTCCTGAACGCGGACCAAGACATCTTAGAGACGAGCGTCGATAGGGGAACCCCATGCATTGACGGCATCCATGGCCGTGTTTGCCGCCAGTTGGAGAGACTCTAGCTACACCGTCAGGGATGACAGTCATAGGAACAAAAGATTATCAAGATAAAGATAACGGAAATCGGAATGAGGCATTCTTGGAATTTATCTTACCCACCACCATGGCGTTAGACTCAGCCAGCCACATTCAGACGGCGCTGGCCTCCTCCTCAGTCGCATGAAGGGCGACCTGAGAGACCCCGAGGCGAATCTCTAGTTGGCCGTTCTCCCAAGTCGCCTCAGAATAACGATTCTGAGCCATCCTCCACTCATGAAGGTAGTGCCCGGAGTTGTCGCCATTGTAGGAGTCGGAAGAATCCGACGACAAGGTCGGCATAGAAGATGCGACGTCAGAAGGCCCACTGGCCCTGGGAAGAGGACGGAGACTGTCATTCATAACAAACCTATAGGTGAGTTAGAACTGTTCATCATCTTAAACAAAAAATGTCAATCTCACCTCATGCATCGGAGACGCTGGTTCATCAGCATGTTCTCCTCCAGGATTTCCTCCGCCATGCGCTTGCCTCAGTTGTCTTCGTCAGCCATGAGGGATGATTGGATCTACGAAAGGGAGAAGGAAAACCGCTACAAGGTTTCAGTAGGCGGAGAAGAGCAAAGGAACAATTGCGAGTGGAGATGTGTTCGAGGCCGAAGCCACCGACTGGTATTTGAAGACCTGGAGCAAAGAGGCGGACACCCCGAGACATGCAAAAAGCAACCGCAATCAATGGAAGGTGAAGCGCCACTTCAGTAATGCCGATGGGAATATGGCGTTGAGCAACTTAAGGCAGGAAATCGAAGGGTTCTCTTAATAAAAGCCGTGTTTTCAGACTTGATTGGATTAGAAGTCTAGGATCGACTATATCAAATAGGCTCTTTAGCCAAAAAAAGAAGCGTAATTAAATAACAGAGAGTATGATCGATTCTACACAAGATACGCGTTGACATGTAGATTTCAAGTCTGGAACGTCATGGGTCGGTCTCAAAATTTCTAAGCCAAATAGCATCAGCTCCCGTGATCTGTTTGACTTCTTCGGCTGATCTAGGGATGCTCTCGAAGATGTACTTATGATGGTCAATGGCAATAAGACTCCAGAGAAAGCTAGGGATGGATTACCCTTGACGGCCAAAAGCGAGATAACCAGTATGGTTGCCTAATCAGGAGAAACCTTATCGGATCAAACATTGTGCGCCTGGTAATATTTACATTTTTGGAAACACTGAGAGGAGAAGAGGAATTCGGCAGAGCAATCGAATGGGGAATATTTAAAGGAATATTACCCTAATATTTGGAGTAATACTTGACAGCCAGTTTGCTCAGCTATCAGTTCTAATAACCGATACCAGAAAGGTATCGCTTCTAGTATGAAGATAAACCCAGAAGGGTAAAAGCCGATACGATACGTGTCACTCGTAGGAGCGAGGCAAACATGGACAAAGTGGTGCATGAAGTAAAAGGAAAATCATTGGAGACGATGAAATTGTTTGCTTGATGTCACTTATTACAAGCTATAGACCAGAAAACACTTTGTTCACTATATCATCGGCCTAGGAGGTCAGGACTACAGAGTTGGCGGCGTCGGAGAAATCCTCGACCAGGCGCTCATAATCTCTAGGGTATCCGGTGGCTGGAGCTCCATGGGGAAGAAGCCGAAGATCGTGGCTGGAGTGAACTTGTGCAGCAGCCAGCGCCATGGCAGTGCCATGATGAATGCCATGAAGAGCAAATTCTCTGACGTGGTTTGGGATGTCGTACAAGCGAACTACTGGAACGGTGCCCTTGGCATTGATGAATCCTGCCGCATGGTCCACAGCTAAACGGAGGCTTTCCAGCTGAACCGATAGATCTAAAGGATTTAAGGAAGAGGTGATCAGGGTATTGGAGGCAAAAGTTAAGAAGAAACAGAAAAATTATGGTAAATGTCTTACCAGCGATTCTGGCTTTAGCCTTAGCCAACCTCTCCCATGTCGGGTAAGCCTCATGGGGTGATCGGCCCTGAACTATGGCCAGAGCCAACTCTGCAATAAGGAGGCAGTCGGCAAGTTTCTCATAGGTCCGGTCAATGGAAGCGATCAAGTCGTCGTTATCTCTTGGCCTCCTCAGATAGTGGGGAAGCTGGCGACAAATTGGTGCTAAGGATGACCCCAAAGGCTGAGCAGAGTCAACCCTCTGCTCTGAAACAACAGGAGCATCACGAGGTGCACCCTCTTGATGATGGATGCGCTGGCGTGATGATGCAGATCCATCAAGAGCCTCCTCAACAGATCTATTGCTGTTCTCTGTGATCTCAAGCCTACAGAAAAAGCAGAAACTATACTAAGGATGCAGGAGGTTTAAGACGAAGCAGGTGGCTTTTCGATCCAGAGCCATGGCCCATATATATAGGCCGGGAAGGCAAGAAGATGGACTTCACTGGAGGTGTAAAACTAAAATTAGGAACGGAAACGGATCGACACTCTAGAAATTCAGGGGACAGATAACGAAGAAATAACAAATTCGGACTTATTACTTCCCCGAATTACAAAATATCGTGGGCGGATACGAAGAATTTACATTGACCAGAGACCGACCCACCAATACTTCTCTGAATTGAAGGGAGTCCGGATCCCCACAAGGCCGAAGGTCATCGTGAACTGAGTCACGTCAGCCCATTGATAGAATTGTGCTAGGAAAAGGGGAAAGGCCACCCAACAGATGCCTAGCTGATTCTCGGTGGCTGGGAAACTGTGAGAAAGAAGATTGTGGCTTTTCCGGTGGGCATTTGGTGGAATGAATAAGGGGAAGATGTCCACACATTTTAGCCTTAGCAAACACTAGAACAGCTCTACGAGCATGGTGAGAAGACAGGTGATATCACAAGACTTCTTCTAGCCATAGTAGTTGATCCTCTTTCTCGACAAGGCGCTAGAATCAGGGGTACAGACATGATAATTTTGGAATAAAATTACTTTTATCCCAAAATTGAGGGGCATGTGTTTACACCAAAATTTGGAAGGAGTCTCGCAGAGACTTAAAAGCTCCTAAGATCATGTCATCAAGGAAGCAATTGTGTGCAGATCAAAATTAGCTGATTCGAATGCAGCACCGGAATCAGCTTTCTTCAGGCAACGCTGGCAGATAATGACAAAGGCTACGATCGGCGCCAAGACGAATCATGGACTCTACAAAAGGGGAAAGATTAGAGTCCAAGTTATATTAAATTAGCAATGTTTTCCTTTATACCAAAGATTGTAACGAATCGTGATCAAGTAGGATTCATGTTTAGACTCCGGGTATAAATACCAAACTCCGGCTATTGTAAAGACAACGATCAATCCAATATACAAGTCATTTACTTTTTCAGCTCCGGCCATCGCTTAGGAGTAGGAGTAGAGTAGATCACGGCGAGTTCTTCAACAAGTACGGCTGCATCGATCCGGTCGACCTCCACTGCTTGTTGTAAGTACCATCATGGCTTATACCTCTGTTTGTACGGCTGCATCGATCCAGTTGACCTCCATTGCGACTCTGGTATAAGTTAGTTATTGATTCTTGCCTAGTTCAAGTATGGCTACATCGATCCGGTCGACCCCCACTGCATGAACTAGATCAAGGTCAAGTTATCGGCTCTACCTTAGAATGGCAGTCTTTGGTAGATTCATTAAGTTACCGATATTGCTTATTGCTTTCATTATTTATCTAAATTACAGCAATATCACTCTATCTAATTGGAATTGATCTAGATCGGCCTTATATCCTGTTTAGCCCATCGTTTGTTAATCTAAAATTGATCTAATCTGTAAATTAAACGATGAGTTACGTTTTATTGGCTATTTTATATCAATCTTGATCATGCATAGCGTGCGGTTAAAGCATGTTGCGTCTTGAGTAGATTTATTGGCTAGCGAAAATCGTTCCATGGCCCGTTATCACAGCCTGTGTGATTCTGCCCCACACCCCACTGTTAGCACCGTGGAGTGGGGATCATTATTCGGTAGGTCTATTCCTGTAAGGTATGACTTTAACTGTGCGCTATGCCTGAATCGGTTGTTTTAGCCGATATCGAGTGCTTTCACGAATAGTTCGCATCACGAGACCATTGAAGTAAAGATAGGTTGAAGGATGTGTTAGCCCCATGATCTTATTATTGTATTTTGGCCTACATGATTCTGCCTCATGCCCCACTGATATTAGTAATGAGTTAGGGTCGTTGAGTCTATTATTATTTCTACGGCCTGCATGATTCTACCTCATGTCCCAGTGGTCATAGCGATAGATGAGATCTAACATGTTCATTAGATTTATCTTTATTAAATGGTTAAATGGTGTTGAATTGTTTCTTTATATAAAAAAGGGGTTTGGTTGCTTGTAATCATTAGCTCAACATAAACCAATCATTGTTGGCATCTTATTGCCATTGATTGATATCTGCTTAAATAACGACATTTATCTTGAATGATAACCGATTCTTCTTATACAACCCAATGAGCTTTAACCGATTTATTCTCATGAATATGCTAGAATCGACTATTTAGTCGATCTCCTTTCATATCGGCTCTCAGAGCCGCACATTCGGGATTGTCCGGCAACACCGGTAAGTTCCGCCCTTAATTACTGATATGCTTTCTCTCCTTGTCAATTACAGGGTCAAATTGACTGGCACGTCTCGGGAGGAGTGCGCAGGATTGACCATCCCTGCGCTGAAGCTAGGCGGATCTACAGCTCCATCGAGCAGACCCTTCTAGCTTGCTGCGTGTGTCCTCGACACAGGACGAAAATTCTATGTCGACAGTAATATGTTGACTGTGGGGCTGCTATGGTCTGCTAAATGTTAGTTGTTTTGCTACTGTAGCAGTGTTGCTGTTTAGGTGCGTCAAGATCAAGACTGCATTAGTGTCACCAGCTAAACACTAATGCAGTCTTGATGCTTTTATATATATATATATATATATATATATATATATATATATATATATATATATATATATATATATATATATATATATATATATATATAGACACACACACACACATGAACGGCTAGGATGGACGATCAGGATGGACTAATCGGTCTGGTCAACGACTAATCGCGATTAGTCTCCTGGTTGGTCCCATGGCAACCAGGTTCGACCAGACGACCTAAATACATTGATGCACGAGCTATCTTTGAGGAGATTAATGTTCTTTCTTTGCAGGTCCTGTAAAATCCTCTTGATTTAGATCAGATTGCCAATGTGTGGTCCTTGCTGAAGCATTTTCAGGCTACTTATATGGAAGGACAAGCATTATTGACTTTTTTTGTTCTTACAAGTTCTGTAAAATGCTCTTAATTTAGTTGCTATGTACTACCTATAGGATGTAGCGCTAGCCATTTGAAAAGTAGTGCACAAGATGCTCTGAAGTCTATTAATGTTTATCTCTCCATCGTTGGGTAAATTTGTTGCGGTTGGAGTAGATCGTTCTTTGTGTATTCAAGCTATTATATCTTAGACTGGTTGACTGAACATAATCTATGTATATTTTGACAATTATTTCTGCATAATATGCTGAATAAAACCTTGGTGGTGCTAGCGTGCCGATGATCATACCTAGAATACTGGGATGATTACTGAAATTGAGGACAAGGAGCCAGAGGTATTTTTCTCTGTATTGCTATCACTTTAGATGCTCGATCTGTCAGTTTAAGTCCCCTTTGAAATGTGCTTCCAGAAGATGCTTTCCATTATTAGTGCTTGGAAACTAATTGTCACATATAAATAATGCCATGTTCTCCTGTTGTATGTTGATGGATGCTGCTCCTTCTCAATAAGAGATCATGGGAATAGCCTGATAAACATATTGCCATGTTCACTAAATAATGATTTTGTGAAGCTCAATACTTTGAACAAACCAAGTGATATGATTAGAAATCTTGAGAGTTCCTGTCAAATGATGTAATTTCGGCTAGATGTTCTCATATGGTCCTTGAGGCTGCTGTAATAATTTGGGGTTGGAACTAAAGCTTACGATGTGCCACATAATAAAGATTATTTGATTTTCTAAAATCCAAAGGAGATGTTTGGGATGATTAGATTGTTACTAGATGTTTCTAAGCGTAACTGTAGAAGATATGATGCCCGCTAAATGTCCTAATCATGACGGGCTAAGGGCAGAGCACGAACTGTGACACTGCTCCATGGTGCTCCATCGAAGCCAACGACAAAAGTGGAGTATCTGGACTATGAATGAATTATTACTAAGATGGTTGTGCCTTGTGAATTGCATTTGTTAGTTGTTGAGCTAACTAGCTAGGCTTGAATAGCCGATGTTGGAATTGGAGGAGAAACTCTGGTTTGATGCAGTGTTCTATCTTTTTCTTTATGCGAGCGTGTTCTATCGTTTTTCTAATGCACTAAATTATGAGGAATGACATTGAGCGGGGTGTTTCGTGTACAAATCTTTCTGGATCTGTTTTGGTTAAGTGGCTAACTGTCGCGCCTGCTTTTTTATGCTCTCTTCGGGCATGCAGTGACAGGATTCTTTTGAAGTGAAATGAAGCATTCCTAGCACACAATTATAATCTCGAGATAGGATTTGTCATTAGTCAATCAACATGCAGTACAATTTTGCAAAGCAGTCATTAGAAAAGCATTCATCAGACATTAATCTCTTACACTATTAATACATAAAACAATTATCTAACCAACCTGCTGGAATTCAATGCTATAAAAAATAAGTCATGGCAGGGCGCCCTTCGGGCGCCTGATTCTAGTCCATATGCATCTTGGCCCCATCTACTATGCATTTCGCTGCAAACAGTAGTACAGTACCAAGTGTAAAAGGAGTAGGGTTAACGTGACACCCCTTAGGGTACACGGTTCCGTGTTATATAGAGGTGGGAAGAGCCCCCACCGTGGCTTACATGTTTGTCAAGATTACAATAATCAGATCCACTAATCTAGGAACTAATTACGGTTTACATATGTGCCATACGGCTTACATAAAGACTTCTATTTTCTAACATCCTCCCTCAATCTCAGCCACTTCTAAGGTTGAGGTTGTCTCTAAATTTTCTTAACTACTACAGGAAGAGCCTTGGTAAAACCATCAGCTACTTGATCACCTATTGAGATGAATCTCACATCTAACAACTTTTGAGCCACTCTTTCTCTGAGAAAATGAAAGTCTATTTCTATGTGTTTTGTTCTTGCATGGAACACAGGATTAGCTGAGAGATAGGTTGCTCCAAGATTCACCATAGCCGTGCTCTTGGGGGATGATGAATACTGATTTCTGTCAACAACTTTTGAATCCATAGCAATTCTGCAGTTGCATTGGCCAAAGCCTTGTATTCGGCTTCTGTGCTAGACCAAGAGACAGTAGGTTGTTTCCTAGCTGTCCAAGAGACCAAATTACTGCCAAGGAACACAGCAAAGCCACCAGTGGATCTTCGGTCATCAACACAACCAGCCCAGTCAGCATCTGAGAACACACTAACAAGCATTGATTCTGATTTCTTGATATGTAACCCAAGTTTGATGGTGCCCTGTACATACCTCAGGATACGTTTCACGGCGCTCCAGTGAACTGTAGTAGGTGCATGCAAAAATTGGCAGACCTTATTCACAGAGAATGAAATGTCCGGTCTAGTCCATGTTAGATATTGTAAGGCTCCAACCACACTTTGGTACCTTGTTGCATCATCAGGCCCAAGACAGTCACCATCAGTAATGCTTAGCTTCTCAGAACTAGACAGTGGTGTGTCAACCGGTTTGCATCTGTTCATACCGGATCTCTTAAGGACATCATTAGCATATTTTTCTTGGATGAGAATCATACCATTGCTTCCCCGCTTGACTTCGATGCCCAAGAAATAATGGAGGTCACCTAAGTCTTTGAGAGCAAAGTCTTTCTATAAATCAGCAAGAAGAGCGGCGGTTGCTTTAGATGAAGAGCTAGCCACAATTATATCATCCACATAAACAAGAACAAACAATGTATGCCGGCCCTTGTTATAGTAAAAGAGTGATGCATCTGACTTTGATGGAGTAAAACCCAAGGCTTCAAGCTTACCGCATAGGCGAGCATGCCAGGCTCTTGGAGCCTGCTTAAGACCGTAGATGGCTTTATCAAGTTTGCACACATACCCAGGGTTCCTATGATCAACATAGCCAGGAGGTTGACGCATGTAGACTTCTTCTTGAAGCACACCATGGAGAAAGGCATTCTTAACATCGAGTTGTCGGAGAGACCATCATTGAGAGACTGCAACAGACAAGATAAATCGAACAGTGGAAGCTTTAACGACGGGACTAAAGGTATCCTCATAGTCAACACCATATCTCTGTTTAAAACCTTTGGCAACTAATCGAGCCTTGTACCTCTCAATGTCACCATTAGCTTTTCTCTTTATTTTATAAATCCACTTGCAATCTATAACATTTTTGCCGCGAGGAGGTGGAACCAGGTGCCATGTACCATTTTGAATCAAGGCACGGTGCTCCTCGTTCATGGCCATAATCCAATTTTTATCCCGCAAGGCATCATTGAGAGTAGTTGGTTCTTCTAAAACAGCAGCACTGTTACACCACCGAACCGTACCATCGGAGTAGGTCTTGGGTTTGACAATGCTGCTTTGAGATCGAGTGGCAGGTCGAGGCACAGTAGGTACTTCACTTGATGATCCGGGTTGTAGCAGCGAAAACGTAGTATCACCAGCAGAGTTAGCTGCCACAGCCGATCCATTCAGCAGCCGAGATCCTGATCCCCCCGGCCCGAGATCAGTTTGTGCAGCCGCACTCGATGAGGTAGGCGACGGTGGTGGATGAGGCTGCACAGAGGATCCAGATGGGCTTGCCGGTTTGGATCCAGATGACGCGTGGCTCGGCAATGATCCGGCCCCGCCTACCGTGCCTGCATCCGCTGACGCGATCGAATCAGCTCCGAACGCCGTGCCACCGTTGTCTCCTGGCTGGTGACACATGAAATAAGGGTTGTTTAACCCGATCTGAGCACCATTTTGAGCACAATTTCTAGCCAAATTTCCTCCAGTACGTTCCCCATCCTGTAACACATCTCCAGAAGAACTTGTAGAGATATTAGCAAGGTATGAAGAATCAAACACATGATCATGTGATGAGTTGCTCCCGGGAGTGAAAGTAGGATTAAGGAGAACATCAGGAAGAAGTTGAAGCTCGGCTCGGAGTTGAGCACCAGCATTTGGGTGAAGTTTAGAAAAAGGAAATACGTGTTTGTCAAAGACTACATCACACGAAACATAGACTCGACCAGTAGAGGGCTCAAGGCACTTATAACCTTTGTGATGATCACTATAACCAAGGAACACACATTGCTTGGAACGGAAAGCAAGTTTCCGAGAATTATATGGTCTAAGATTCGGCCAGCAAGCGCACCCAAAAATACAAAGGAAAGAAGAGTTTGGTGACTGACCATGAAGTCGTTCAAAAGGTGTATCATGGTTAATGACCTTGGAAGGCGGCCGGTTTATTAAAAACACAGTTGTTGAGAAAGCCTCGTCCCAAAATTTTAGAGGCATGGATGCGTGGGCCAACAAGGTGAGTCCTACTTCAACAATATGCCTATGTTTGCGTTCGGTTGACCCATTCTGTTGATGAGCATGAGGACATGACACATGGTGAGCTATGCCTATGCGTTGGAAAAAGGTACTCAGGGACTGATATTCGCCACCCCAATCGGTTTGAACACTCTTGATCTTGCAATCAAACTGTCGCTCAACAAGTTGTTGGAAATCATGAAAGCGTTGAAAAACTTCAGATTTACGCTTCAGAAGGTAAATCCAAGTAAACTTACTATAATCATCAATAAAACTTAAATAATATGTGTTCCGACCAACATAATTTGGAGCAGGGCCCCATACATCCGAGAAAACAAGATCAAGAGAATTGCTAGACACACTGGTGGACTTAGGGTATGGCAACTGATGGCTTTTACCCTGCTGGCATGCATCACAAACATGAGCTTTATTTGACTCTTGGGCAAAGGGGAGCTGGTGGTGACTGATGACACGCTGGACGACTGGAAGGGAAGCATGACCGAGTCGATGATGCCACAGAGAGGTAGGAGGCTTGACAGCACCGAGCGCCTCTTTGTGTGGAGTTTTTATTGGGTAAAGACCATATTCACATCTGCCCTGAAGAAGAGTATTCTTCGTTCCCTGATCCTTGACAAGAAAACGATCAGGGTGAAACTCTAGAAAGACATGATTATCACGAGTAAATCGATTTACAGAAACAAGATTTTTGTTGGCTTGAGGAACATGCAAGATGTTACGAAGGTGTAATTTAGTGGAAGGAGAACTCAAAACACTATGACCAATGTGATTGATTTTCATACCTGATCCACTAGCAGTGTGAACTTGATCTCCACCATGATATTGATCACGCACGGTGAGCTTCTCTAGATCACTGGTGATGTGATCAGTGGCACCGGTATCCATATACCAATTGGTGTCCACTCCATAGCCAGTTGTTGCAGTTGAGGCGGACCTTTGCTGCTGTGCACCCCCTGAATAAGAGGAGTCATACCTCTTGTAGCATCTGCTGGCATGATGACCCTCCTTGCCGCAGATCTGGCAAATGACACCGGCTTGAAAAGACGATGTGCGACCGCCGCCATTGTTGCCGCGACCAGAACTAGCGTTCCGGCCACCACCACCACGGCCACCTCCAGATCGGCCACTTCCACCGCGGCCCTTGGATGATTGACCGCCACCACGGCCACCCTTGTGCGCCGCGTTCATGGAGGGCTGATGCCCACCATTGCGAATGGCGATGCGTTGCTCGTGGCTGAAAAGCTGCACAAGCAACTCAGAGACGGCGATCGGCTCCACCCGTGCTGCCACCGCCGAAACGACCGGATCAAAGTCCAGATCGAGACAGGTGAGAATGTAGGAGATGAGTTCTTCGTCCTCCAGCTTGCGTCCCGCGGCTGCCATGTCATCTACCAAGGCTTTCATTTTGGCAAAGTATTCAGAACTGTGGATGTACCTTTGGAGGCTGTGGCCAAGGCCATCCTGGTGCTGATGATCTTTGCGCGCGACTGGGATGCAAACAGCCATTCAATGGCTGTCCAGGCGCTCGCCGCAGTGACGTAGGTGTTCACATGCCCTAGAATCTCCTTGGACATGTTCGACAGCAGATAATTGAGGACGGTTTGATCCTTAGCCACCCATGACGCGTAGTCAGGGTTTGGCTCAGGATCCTTCTTGGAACCATCCGCCTTGGATCCATCAGGGGTGATAAACGGCGACGGCGGCACAGCAGTTGGTTCGATGAACGAACCCATCTGGGCGCCCTGCACCGCCAACAAGACCTGGGCTTTCTAGGACTGAAAGTTTGTGCGGTTGAGTTTTTCATTTGTGGGAAGAAAGGTGAACGGAAACATGGCGGCGGCGGCGGAGGAAGATGAGAGCGCCATGAGAATTTCCGTGGGGATTGCGGCTCCTTGATACCATGTAAAAGGAGTAGGGTTAACGTGACACCCTTAGGGTACACGGATCCGTGTTATATAGAGGTGGGAAGAGCCCCCACCGTGGCTTACATATTTGTCAAGATTACAATAATCAGATCCACTAATCTAGAAACTAATTACGGTTTATATATGTGCCATACGGCTTACATGAAGACTTCTATCTTCTAACACCAAGGTCGCTTCTTCTTTACTACTCCACATCTTGCAGACATCGTTCGCATTCACACACACACGTCCATCAAGCTCCACGAAGAAGATTACCATTCATGGCAGAATCCAAGCAGGAGTCCTCTCCTCTGCACATCGTGGTGTTCCCATGGCTCGCCTTCGGCCACATCATCCCCTTCCTCGAGCTCTCCGAGCAGCTCGCCAAGCGCGGCCACTTCGTCACCTTCGTAAGTGCCCCGAGGAACCTCGCCAAGCTGAGGCCTGTCGCCCCCGACGTTAGGCCGCGCATCCGGCTCGTCCCACTGCCCCTGCCGCTCGTGGACGGCCTCCCGAACGGCGCCGAGTCAACGGCCGACGTCCCGCCGGAGAAGGTCGAGCTCCTTAAGATCGCCTTCGACGGCCTTGCCGCCCCCTTCGCCGCCTTCCTCGCCGAGGCTTGTGCCGGCGGGGAGGCCAGGGAAGGGCACTCCAAGAAGCCCAACTGGATCGTCCTCGACTTCGCACAGCAGTGGCTTCCGCCCATCGCCGACGAGCACAAGGCACGTACCTCTCACCGCCACCGCGCCTCCTCGTGTTTGGTTTCACTACGCATTGGTCTGACCGTCTGGTCCGTCTCCGTGCCAAGAGTGCAGGTGCCGTGCGCGGTGTTCCTGATCTTCCCTGCGGCCTTGATCGCCTTCGTGGGCCCAAAGGAGCTCAACGACGCGCACCCGCGATCCGCGGCGGAGGATTTCACCGTTGCGCCGCCGTGGATCCCTTCTCCGTCCCGTCTCGCGTTCCGCGGCCATGAGGCCGAGTGGATCGCAGGGGCGTGGCAGCCCAACGCGTCCGGCATCTCCGACTTCAGCCGCTTCTGGGAGACGACGCAGCGCTGCCCGCTCATGGTGTGCCGCTGCAGCCACGAGGTTGACGGCCCGCTCTGTCCCCTCCTCGGCGACCTCTACGGCAAACCCGTCCTCCCCTCGGGCCTCCTCGCGCCCTACGACGCGGCCGTTCGCGCCGCGGCTGCCGACGGCGAGGGCGAGCATGACGACGAGGAGAGCGCGGGGATCATGCGCTGGCTTGACGCCCAGCCCGCGCGGTCCGTTCTCTACGTGGCGTTCGGGAGCGAGGCGCCGCTGACGCCTGCGCACGTCGGCGCGCTCGCGCTCGGGCTGGAGCTGGCGGGCGTGCGCTTCCTCTGGGCGCTCCGGAAGCCGGTCGGCGGCGAGCAGCCGCAGCTCCCGGTCGGGTTCGAGGGCCGCGTGGACAGGCGCGGGGTGGTGCGCGTCGGGTGGGTGCCGCAGGTGCGCGTGCTCGCGCACGCCGCGGTGGGCGCCTTCATGACGCACGTTGGGTGGAGCTCCCTCATGGAGAGCTTCCTGTTCGGCCACCCGCTGGTGATGCTGCCACTGTTCGCCGACCAGGGCCTCACCGCGCGCCTGATGACGGAGCGGCGGGTCGGCCTGGAGGTGCCGTGGGATGACTGCGGCAGTGCGTTCCGCGGCGAGGACGTCGCGAGGACCGTGCGGCGGGTGATGGTGGAGGAGGAAGGCAAGGAGTTCTCGCGCAACGCCAAGGGATTGCAGGAGGTTCTCTGGGACACAGCGACGCAGGAGCGCTACATCGATGAGCTGGTCGAGCACTTGCTGCGCCGCCGAGGAGATTACTAGGACGAAGATCAATGTATCCGTCCAAGGGACATGCTAAAATTCTTGAATTTTAGTTTTCTTCCGGGCAACAACTATTGCATATATTTTGTATTAAAATTGTAGCTTTAGTACGTTGTAATTTTCGGTTTTGAGAATAAAAAATTCATTAGACAAAATTACAAACCCGATTAAATCTGATTTGTGTTAAGACAAAGACAATTAACAAATTTACTATTTACAATTGTTTCTATAGTCAAACAAGAACAAAAATTTGATATATTATGACATAAAAACAAATTACAAATAACAAAAGTAACAATTTACTTGTACTAGTTGGTGATAAAAGAGTGATGCTTGAAATTATCTTAAAATTCAAGCACCTGATAGGCTGAAACATTGGAGAAGTGAAATGAGAAGACCAAATGAATTGCTTACACTCTGTTTTATCAATTTTTTCAGGTGACAAACAGTAGCTACCGGGTGTCAATTTGACTGTCCCTGCTCAGCTGCTATCGTTCTCCTTCAACTTCCCTTTCGTCTTCCTCGTAGTGAAAACCACTCTCCATTATGGCTCCTCCACCGATCGTTGGCCGACTCCCATCCTCAGTGGTGTCCCCGCCGGCAAGCCTGTCCCTGCTGCTCTCTTCTTCATGTTAACCTGATGTCATCGGGCCATCAACATGACTCCCATGTCCTTCCTTGACTCAATCGTCATCTCCCACCACTCGTGGCCAGCAGTAGCCCCGTTGCTACGCCCCACATCCGTCTCCTTCGCCTGGCCGACCTTCGTAAATTAAGTTTCAGAGGTGGTTGGATTTTGGTTCACCTTTAGAAATTGATTTCTAGGAACGGCTCGATATCCCAATTCTTTTGGGCTCTACTTGTTCCCCCTCTTCCCATCGCCCGATAGGTGGGAGCAATAGCGGCCGGCATCCTTGGCTTGGTTGGAAAATGCGGGGATACCTTGGTTGTGGCGGCGAGTAAGGATATGGGCATGTAAGGGTTACTTCTCTTTGGAACAAGGGCTATGAGAGAGGAATTAATGCTGGTTAAATCAATGGAGTTGTCACTGAAGTCTTTGAAGAGCCTGAGAAAATCTTGCTTGATAATGGGTCATCACTTCTTGATGAATAACCCATTGTAGCCATCAGTGTGGCAGAACCGCCCGAAATAACACACCTTCGGAGGCGCTCGTCTTCCACCAGACACTAAGCACCTCGAAAGCACGCTACATCGGGCGGATTCCGTCGAGCACACCCCAAGGGAGAACTCGAATGATCCATATTTTTTCTCCAGGGTCCAATAATGAGAACGAGTTTACAATACTCAGTCCATTTCATACAACCAGAGTTCTTAGAAATACATTGTTACAGTGCCAAGTTCAGAGTGTAGAAATTAAATAGCGGAATTAAAATAAACATTTATCGATAATATACAAGGATCCGTTTGTGCCCATCAGAAGAATCCTTCACACAATAGCTACTTCTCAAGTTGCACCTACAACAGGGGTAAATAAACCCTGAGTACACAATGTACTCGCAAGACTTATCCTTTGGCTCTCTATGATGAGGCTTGTGCGGCATGTGAAGATGATGCGGCTTCTTGCCCTCATGGCAAGGGCAAGGCTACTGAAGAAGATGAGGAATACATGGAGGATGATGATGATGAAAACGACGATGGTACTGATGATGGTGACCAAGATGAGGATGATGACTACGAGGACGAGTAGTTGGTTCTTCATGCGGCCTACCCCTTTTGGCACTTGTTGACAAAGGGGGAGTGTTAGGCTTTGATCCATCTTGTAATAAGTTAGTTGGTCATTTCGTTTTGAGACTTTAAAAACTTTAGCTTGTATGAACTATGTCGTATGGTGGCTAGTATGTGATGGACAACTACATATATGTGTTTGTGATGCTTGATTGTAGGACAAGTAATGGTTATCTATTTATCTATCTACCTTATTAGCTTGTGCTTGTCTCTACTTGTGATGGTGGACGTATTTTGGATGGCCATGTGTTGCTTCAAGTTTTTACATTGAAATCTTGGCCATCATATTCTCTTTTTACTTGTTGTGTGAAATAACATGTCATATTGCATTTCTTTTCACGGATATATATTTATTCACACACACTTGTTGCACCCCACGGATTGCAAAATTTAGGGGGAGCTTTTTATCTTGATGCATGCAAATCATGTATAGATGACTCTAATTGAAATTGAAATTCATGCATACATCAAGGGGGAGCTCATCATAAATTTTGGGTTTCAAAAGCTTTAAATTCTTTCATTCTTATAAAAGCCTAAGTTGGTTGTCATCAATTACCAAAAAGGGAGAGATTAAAAATGCATTTGCCCCCTATGTGGGTTTTGGTGTATTGATGACATCCAAATTAGGGGCTAATGTGATCTTAATGAGATATGTCACAGCTATTAGTCCCATGAAAGATTCTAAGAGTTGATAAAGATGAAATGGTATCCCTCAATTCTTGAAGTTGTAAAGGCGAACGAACTCAAAACGCTCTCCAAAGGTTTTATTTTTGTTTTTGAGTTTAGAATCCGCCGCACTATAAAGAGGGATGCAAACTTAGTTGGTCTAAGGAAGATAGAGTGCTCAAGCATAAAAATAAAATCAAAAGAGAGACACTCTAGCACTCCACGAGCACATGGAATATTTTCCTGTGACTGTCGGTGTTGGAAGTCCCGACGTAAGCCGAAACTCCCAACCATCAGAAGTCACGACTCATGCCGGAAGTCCTGACGCCCAGTCACTTAGCCTATGCGATGACTGTGGGCGTCGGAAGTCCCGACGTGAGTCAGAACTCCCGACAGTCGGAAGTCCCAACACCTATGGTTCTGCTGGCCGGTTGTCTACGCCCGTTGAAAGTCTCGACGTTCGTCGAAACTTCCGACAGTCGAAAGTCCCGACCCATGTCGGGAGTCCCAACACCTGGAGTGTTGCTGGTTGGTTGGCTGTCTGCGCACGTTGGAAGTCCCAACGTACGTCGGGAGTCCCGACTATCGGAAGTCCTGACGTTTGTCGGGAGTTCTGACATTGACTAGTGCATGCGGACTTCTGACCCTATGTGAATAGTGTTTTCTGTTAAGGTCAAAAGTCCTAAGATCTGCGTTGGAACTTCCAACATAGATCTGAACAGTTAGATTTCTACTAAGAGTATCAATAGCCCTCTCTTCACTTCTAACCATTACGGACTCATTCACAGCTCACCCAACTTTGTCCTAACAGCTCCCAAGCAACAAAGGCACACCTCTCCTCCCTCTCTTGCTCCAATCTTCGATTCCCCTAGGGTTTTGAGTGAAAGGAGAGTTGATTAAGTGAGAGAATCACTTTGGCAAGCTTGAGCACTTGATTTCTTCATCAAGCCAGTTGGTTTTGTGTCTATTACTCTTGGGGCTTTGCCCCTAGCCGGCTAGACGTTGCCCAAGAGCTTCCATCTTGTGGAAGAACCTTGGAAAGGTTGTATTACCCCTGATTTCTTTGTGGAAATCTCAATTGATCTTTGTGGTAGCTTTGAGAGAGGCAAGGAGGTGAAAGAGACTCCAACCTTAGTGGTCACCTCAACAACAAGGACGTAGGAGCTCCACCGTGGGGTTGCCGAACCTCAAGATAAATCCTTGTGTCCCATGTGCTTGTTGTTGTGATTGCTATATATATAGTACTTGTATTTGTTTGTCTCTCTCTCTCTCTCCTAAATTTCATTTTAGGGTTTGGACTTGATCTAGGGTTTGGAGGCATTACGGCATCAAGGGAGTGACCCAACATCTTCACCAAACCACTAGGAAGTGGGGTTGTAAGATTATTTATCCACAAAGTTAAATTTGGTACTACTTTTGTAGTTCATGTAGGCATCGGGACTACTGACGTTTGTGCTGAAACTTTTGACGATGTCGGGAGTTTCGACCCAAACGCCGGGACTTCCGACATTGTCTGACAAATTTGAACTTAGCATTTGCAATTAATTTTTAGTTACACCTATTCACCCTCTCTCTAGGCATTGTTAGATCCTTTCACACCGGTGCAACTTTCTGTAGGTTGTGTACAGCGGCGGTGGGCATGGCTGCAATCTTCCAAACTGCCTGTACACCCTTATAGGGTAGTGCATCTCGACCACGTGGAAGAAAATTAGTGGCCCGTTAAAAAGCCACTCGTTAGACTCTTCCTCAGTACGAGGACTCAGGTACCCCTCTAGCTTGAATCTGGACCACGAACACCAATTCACCTAAAAGTTAGATAACTACAGTTAGTTTTTTGGAACAGTAAAAAAGATACAACACCGACTAGCAGTATCAAAGTGGTCGTTACCTGGTGCTGTGTCAGGACGTCTAGCGTGTTCGAGTACTACCTGTTCCAATGCTTTGGGTTCCCTCTAACTACCTCCGCTTCTTGCTAGACGTACAGAGCAGTCGGTCCTATGTCCACGTGATTACATGCCTGCATTGAATAGGATAGTCAGTCACAAGTGCGGCATCAAGTTTGAGGAAAATAAAAAATGAATGCACTTACAGGTAAACCATGAACAATAGGCCTCCCGACTGGCCATCGCTTCCAACACCAAACCTGTAGTAGGTGGGAACAACCTCATAGGTTGGCACCTCCTGTACTGCATTAGCAGGTGTAACAATCTTGGTGTTACACTATATAGCTTTTTGCTAAAACATTGCATGAGCATCATACTTATGTGTAAATATGTGTAATATAGGGTGTAAAGCAATACACGGAAATTGAAACGTCCATCGGAAACACGAAACAAATGTTACATTTCATGTCGCGTTATATCGCTTAGGGTTCTCAATGAATTTTTATGGAACAAAAATGCTATAGAACGCATATGCAAAGCTTTAGTAAAGTTTGTCGCATGAACTTCGTAGGTGATGGTGAAATATGTACGATCGAGAACAGGATTCGCTAGCTAGTGTATCGAGTAGCTTGGAAATCGCATTCGACGCGAAACCATTTAGGACTTAGCCAAAATTTCCTAAGTCAGACAACGCATTGACTAAGCTAAGTTCGACAATTTTTGTAGAACGATCGAGTTAAGCAGTGGCATAGTATTAAGGTTGGTTTTAGTAGCTTGATACACCATATCAAACGTAAAATAGTTGGTTTAGCTACTGGGCCATTGGGTTGGAATTTTAAGCAGCTTTAAAAAGTGTGCAAGTCACGAGTTTGAACGATGCCAGCGCTTGGGCACGGTCACCCTGCCCGGCTCACGGCATTGCCGCGCCAGCCGCCCGATGCGCCTACGCACGCATGCACGCGCGCGTGGCCCCGCGGTGCTGGCCACGGCCTCCTGCTACCACGCTCTGGCACACAACTCGCACGCGCATGCCGAGGTCCAGCATGCCTGGCTGCTCTGCCTGCCATCGCCATCGATGTTGCGTCGCTGCGTCCACGATTGCACTGTGCTCCGACCGCCGCTATCGCGCGAGCATTGCTCCTATTGACCTTTCGTGGCTGCACACACGTGGGCTGACTGCCTGCCTTTGCTTTCACGTTCGCACACGGTGCCACGCCACGCCGCTGCTTTCCCAGACATGCCAACCTCTGTGGCGTAGTGCCGTGCCGCCCTCGCCTTGCCGGACTCGTATGCGCACGAGGAGTTGTCACCGTCACGCTGCCGTCCTCTCCCAATTAGTGAATGCACCACGCCAAGCCCCGTCCCATCGCCTTGAATCGTGCCGACCAAGCCGCACTAAGGCCTAACTGCAGAGCAGGTCCCATCCCTGTAATTGTGCACATTTGGAGGTCGCACTGGAGTCTAGCTTCATGCTAGGGTTGCCACTGTTGCGGTAGTACGGTGTCAGGGCGCCAATTTGAGTTTTCCCCTCGCCGGCCGCCATAAGACCGAGTTGAGTCGCCCAACCAATTGGCCTTGCGTAGTCCACCTCCTTCCAATTAACCATGCACACAACTAGTCTTAGTAGTTATCCAGTGATTGGAGTCGTCCCGGTGAGTTTCCATCTTACCGTGAGGTAATGCGGGGCGTTTTCCCTGTGGTGGTCCGCCATGGCCGTCGCAGCAGGTACTCGGCTAGGGCATCACTCAGTGCTCTGTTGTTTCAATTGAGTGGTGTCATTGTGTCATGTTGACTTGGTTGCCTCACCATGTAACAGTTTCATCGGTGGAGCAGCAGGTCACCGGCGACGCCGTCACCGCGCTTGCCATGAACCAGAGTCTCCCCGCGCTCATGGCCAACCACCTCATCGAGTCTCACGTCTTCATCTAGTCTGTCCGTCATAGGTCTAGTGAGGCCCTCCTGCTCCTAGGGTAGTTGGTTGACTCAATTAGGGCCGAGGTTCGCCAGAGCACGTGGTCGTCTCCGGCGGATGTGGTGTAGGTGCCGTTACTGTGGCCGACGCGTTTGAGCATAGTAGCGATTCAAATAGGAAATTTATATTGTTGCCCATAGTCTATAGATGGTTAAAGAGTAGTGGTAGAGGTGCTGGGCTAGGTAGATGCGTCGGCGTCGGTGTTGCCGCGGCTAGACCCTGCCGCGGCGCATGGCCACGTTGTCGTGTTGCACCAATTGTGGCGTTTGATACATCGATCAGTTGCTCGTCAGCGTTGGCCGGAGATGCCACGACCTTGTTTAGTTCTAGCTAGGGACTTCATAAAACATGAATTGGATTAAGGGAAGGGTGCTAGATGCAAAGATAGTGACTCAGCTAAATAGTGTTCGAGTGAGCTTCGTGAATAGAAAAAACAGGGGTTCTTTAGCAAAAGCGCCAGCTCACGCATGGGTTTAGCCGTGGGCTGCGTCCGCGCGCCGTCGAAGGATAGGAGGGTGATGGGTTAGTCCTGCTTGTGCCTGGGGTACAAGCGGGGTGTGTGTTTTTGGGGTACCAGCTGGGGGCATTGATTCACGAATCACCGGCGTTTCGGTACGGCTTGTCTATGGTTTAGTATCATAGTAAGAACTGAAAGATGAAAGGTGATGAAATGGACTGATTGCTCAACTCTTGCTTGAAAGTAGAACAGGTGCTTACATAGAATGACTAGATAATAAATTAATATGGCTATTAATAATAACATAAATAAGGACTTACTATTAGTATTGCTTTCTGCAAAAAGGAAATCAGCAAACCATAAAGCTCATCATATTCCTTGGAGTCAGGAAATTATTCTCACTAGTCGGATAAGTCTTGCGAGTACATTGTGTACTCAGGGTTTATTTACCCCTATTGCAGGTAACACATGAGGAGTACCTTTGTGTGGAGGATTAATCTGGTGGGCACAGACGGATCCTTGTTCTTTATCGCTAGATGTTTATTTTCAATTCTGCTGTTTAATATTCCGCACTCTGACATTTGGCAATGTAATAAAGAATTTCTAAGAACTCTAGATGTATGAAATGTATTAAGTATTGTAACTCGTTCTCATTATTGGATCCTTGGAGAAAATGTGGATCTTTCGGGTTCTCCCTTGGGGTGTGCTCGACGGATACCGCTCGCTGTAGCATGCTTTTAGGGTGCTTAGTGTCTGGTGGAAGATGAGCACCTCCATAACTGTGTTATTTTGAGCGGTTCTGCCACAACAGGCAATGCAGAGCTGATGATAGATCCATGCTAGGATCGCACTACCCTAGCTGTAGGCTCCTATATTCTCCCTGAGCTAGCTAAGTATGTTGAGGAAGGCCCAACTGATGGTGTTACCCAACGCGTCGGGGAATAGGAAGGCGCCTAAGAAGTGCCACAGCCACACCCTAGCATACCTCTCGATGTCCTGCTCTGGAGCGTCTGGGTGCAGCGAAGCCCCAAAGTTTTTTGTTATCCAGACTAAACTGACACACGATGTTTTCCTGCAATTTATGAAGGACAATTACATGAGAGCTGAGGGAACAAAAATAAACATTAAATTACGTAAAGTGCTGGTGTCTAATTGGTAAATGTTTGGAACGTAGAAATTCTTACTTTACTCTCTTAGCATCCTCATCCTCAGGTGGTCTTCTGCCACAGAACTGCTCCACCAAGTCCATCCAGTGATCGTTATCAAGGATCCCAGTCATTGGAAGACCCCCCCAACCGTAGGCATAGAATCATCTTCACATCCTGCATCGTGATAGTCATCTCACCGCAAGGAAGGTGGAAGGTGTGGGTCTCCGGCCTTCACTTGTGGATTTTTAATTCAATACAAGAAGTTTTTTAATTCAAACAATGAGACAAATCAATGCTTTGTACTATCGCAAATGTGTATCAAATCATACCTATCGACATCAGTAGTGATTAGTGCAGGGTCGAGGATCGGTAGCCTAGTGTTGAAGACGCAGACGATCTCAAGGAAGCCGGCACGCTATATGTATGGCCGGTATCGCTCGTCCCAGCGATGCGGCTGGTGCGTGCATAGTCTAAGAGGTACCAAATTCTCCTAAAGCTCCGACAGGCGCTTGGCTCGGTGGTCCTTGTCGTAGTGCACCTCAAGAATGGGGTACTACAGATGATGATCCCCCATCCTGGTTCAAATTTCAAATGTATATGTTAGAACAAACATTAAGAGTACTATAATTTGATTGAACAATAGTGCATAAAAACAAAGTAAATGTAAAAGGAATAAACTATTATGCAAAATTATAGAATAAACATATATCATAGTAAACATAGCTCCAAAGTTCCAATGTACTAACATAGTAGTTTTAAATAGCATTGCAAACAATTAACATTAATATAATAAAATGTATGCTACATGCACCTACTGCCCTTGCCTTCTATGTCTGCTAGCCTTGTGACCAGGTTCTTTGCAAACGGAGCAAAGATTCCTACCATGGGTCTCGTTGAAGTCTCCCCCTCCGCACATATCTTCGCCATACCCTCTCATAGCATCCATGTCCCCCTTGAGTCGCTTCTTCTTCCTGCTACCCTTACCTACCTTCATTAGATCTGGATGTGGCACGTAGTCATAACCATTATAAGGTGGCCACTATGTTGGGTCAAGGTATGGCTCGAAGCTCATCTCCCAAATACTAATGGTGTTCGAACGGAGATACAAGGGTGACATATATGGCAGATCCTCATAGTTGTACCCGTGAACCCTGTAGGCCGTGATCATAAGAGAGCAAGGGGCATGCATGATCTAAGGGATGTTGCAACTGCACTCTACCTTTTCAAGATCAACTTGGTAGTTTCATCCACCATAACGTTCGCCACCCAAGCTTGTGCCACCCTTGCCCCGTACACTAAAGATATGGCGGCGGGGTCCATATGGCTCGGTAGTGTGCTGCTTGGCCAATTCCTCGGCCTCCTTCGAATGTTCTACTCCGACCTTTCCAAAACGCCCCTGCTCAGCTATATTCCTTGGCGCAAGTTCTCACCTCTTGACAAAATATTTGTTGCACTTATGAAAGGAGAACTCAATAATTCTAGACACAAGCAACGATCGAACTCCGATGAATACACGGGTTGAAGGACTCCAAAGAGTTAGTGGTCATGATGCCATACCTAAAACCCCCCTCATCATATGATAACTCCCACTAAGCCTTCTGTTCCATCTATGCCTCTAACCAGGCCTTTCTCGCTTCATTTAGCATCTTGTCTAGTTCTCTCTTTGTCTCCTTGAACTGGTGCTCTGTATGTACACAACATAGAGCCTTTACCTTGTCACATACCTCCTGCTTCCTCTTACGCTACCAGAAATTAGTGGCAAAGTGTCTCATGCACCATCTATGCACTAGAGGTGGGAACCCATCTATATGCTCAGCTGCAGCATTAAGAAGCCCTAGGTGATGGTCCAAGATCAAACATATAGTGCGAGATGGTCCAAGCACTTATACACGTAGAAGCCGCATGAATCATGACCATGATTCATTGTTCTCTCCCTCTACCAAAGCAAAAGCCATGTATACTATCTGGTCCTTAGGATCAACAGCAATAGCCATCATCAAGGTGCCCCTATACTTTCCTATCAGGAAAGTGCCATCAACAAGTATGATTGGCCGACAAAACTAGAATGCATGTTCCGTTTATGCAAATGACCATAACACACAATAGAGGACATGCCTCAACGGGTCCCAAAAATACATCCCACCGGTGTCCACAAACCATTTCAAGCCAGGGTTGTAGTAATGCATTGCACATAAGATGCGGGGCACCCTATTGTACGCTTCCTCCCAACTACCCCATCGAATCGCCAGGGTAATTTGCTTAGCATGCCAAGCCTTTCCGTACTTCACATTGTACTTAACGAATTCAGATATGGACTGTTGTAAAGAAGACACTGAAATATCGTTATTGTCATCAACAAGCCCCAATATATGATGGGCAAGGTAATGTGCAGTGAGTTGCTAATGATTTCCCTTCCCCCTATTTGTTAGGCAAGTGTGGGGTTCGATAACTTTACTTATCCTCCACTTGCCATCACTCTGTCTCTTTTGTGCATTTAACCTCCACATACAACTGTTTTTGCATATCACGTGGTACCTCAACTCCTCGTCCGAATGAGTGACATTGTACGGCCTATGGTGTTCATTTCTGACATTGTATTGAATATCATCCCCTTCCTAAGGGTTTCTTTCTCATGGTCATACAATGATTTCCTACACATCTGGAGACCGGTGTCACAAACTACCATATCCATCATGCTGACATCCCTATAGTTCGAAATGCCCCTAAAAGGGTTGTTCATCGACCTTAGTTGCTCAAGCTCAGTCGCTGTGTAAGGTGGTGGTGGAACATACTGCTGTGCTTCGCTAATTCTGCCCCATGAATCATAGGGGGTATCATCTACTGGCAAATCTATGACTAGTCTACCTTGAGCCTGGATAACATGCAAAACCTCAGTTGGTACTGGTAATGGCATACCATGAACAGGCACTAGCATGGCATCAACCGGTGTGGGCATAGCATGTCTATCTCCCTAGTCATCATCAGAATCGTCCGAATCACTGCTAACTCCATCACCGATCCTATCCTCCTCCTGCTCCTCCTCTTGTAGTTCGAACTCGTTCACATCGAAGTTATTGCTTATACAACCTACTTGACTTGAATGAAATTGCTCCTATGTCAATGGACCATCCAAATCCATGTTACCTTGAGTTGCTTCCCCTTTGACCCCCAATTCTTGCTCATTGCCTCCAACACCGTTAATGGACGGCCTGTCTAGGACACCCTGCATCCTGTACCCATTCTCCACCACCACCTCAGCCATGGGCATATTGGAACCTTGGAGCACCCTAGCGTAGCGGGACCAATGAGTAGGGTCATGCAAGGGCATGAGGACATAGTGTGCCCTAGGCTTTCCAGTATCAAACCTCCCCTTCAGTGTGAAATCACCGCCAAACTTTGCACTCAAATGGACACAAAGGTCGTTGAAGCTAGGAGGTTCATCAAACCATTCCAATTCTTCTTCCATATCCTCAAACATAACATCTTATCTCCTAACACTTCCTCCGTAAAAAACTCTAACACAACAATCCATCTACAAATGCATTTCAAGAAACTTCATCAAGTCGTTGAAATCATCGTACGTAATGTCCACAGTAATATTAATACCTATTCTATAACTATACTAACTAATCTAATATTAACATCTATACAAGGATAACTACAACAACTAATTATACTAAATACAATGTATAACTAGACTCACTAACTGTACTAACTAAACTAACTAACTTTACTATCTATACCAACTTACTATATTGCCTATACTAACTAAACTAACTAACTTTACTAACTATACTAACTTTACTAACTTTACTTATTGTACTAACTTACTATACTAACAATGTCAATTCAATCAACAAATACACTTGGGGAGTACCTCATAGCAGTGGTGCTTGTCCTCGTGGTGGCAGCGGCGCTTGTCCTCGCGGTAGCAGCGTGCGCTCATCCTCACGGCGGTGGCACGCTAGACCGGGCCAGGAGGCACGGGCGCTGGCCTCAGCGGCAGCGGCGGGTGGACACGGGATAGAGAGAAGGGCGTGCATCAGTTGGGAGCGGTGTACAGCGTGACAGCGAGGGCATCGACGACAGTCGTGGGCATTGCAGTGAGGGCAGTGGCGCGACAGTGAGGGCGGTGGAGGGTGCGGCGGGCGACTGGAGGGGGTGGCGCATTGGTGTGCGGGCGCGGCGAGAGTGGCGTGCTGGCGTGCGTGGCGCGATCGGCGCGGCGGGCGACGGGTGGCCGCAGCCAGCGGTAGGCGTGGTGGGTAGGCGCTGCCGGCGGCAGGCGCGGCAGGCAGGCATGGTGGGCAGGCATGGCGGGCGCGGCAGGCGGCAGGCGCGAGCGGGCGCGGGCATGCGTGTGGTGGGCAGGGCTTGGCGTGGTGGGACTAGGGCACGGGCCTTTAGCCAGCTCTGTCGCGCCATAATGCATGGTGCGTCACCGCCAAGCCTTGATCGGTGGCGCGGTAGAGCCGGCCATATCACCGATCAGGCCCCTGGTCGCTGCCATGTGGGAAAGCTTGCCGCACCGCCATGCAAGGTGCGGCAGCGTTAATTCGCCGCGCCGTGCGAATAGGCGCGGCCAAAAGTGTTAGATTTGAAAAAAAACTAAACAATGTTAGTTTTAAAATTAGTTTTAAAAATGTGTTAAAAATAAAAAAAAACATCGACGACAGGGCAAAACAAGAGCAGTACGTGGATGAGCTTGTGGACTATTTGCGACGCTACAAATAAGATTTATCTAGTTATTTCAGTGTATCTTTCAGTATTGTCCGAATATGTTGTCTCTAATAGTTTGGTTCTTGTATCATTCAGTATAAATTGGTGAACATTTGTTATGAAATACTTGCGCCTTTCTTTAAAAAATGGTAATACTACAGACAGGACATCCGACGGCAGCAACTCCTCTCCGGACGCGTGGCGTGACGTGCACCACAACTTTACCTAACTGCCGCACGCATAGCTTGCCTAAACAAATAAAATAACAAAATCAACTCCTAGACGCCTTGCTTCGCTCCGCACACGCCGCCTACCCAATGAGCTCCTCTCTCTCATGCTTCCTTGCTGCTCTGCTCTCTCTCGCTTGGCCACCCTGGCGGTGCCCCTCCCCCCACCTTGGCGCCCTCACCCACCGGGAGCCCTCAATGCTGCAGATCCGGTGGCCATTTCCCCCACCCTAGCGAGATCCATGGAGTACTAGCGAGATGCGGCGGTGTTGTAGGGGAGTGGGCGGCTCTCCCCGACCCCGGCGACCGAGCTCCCCCCACCCCGGCGGCCATGGCGCTCCACGCCCCTCATCCCCCATCGTCTCTGCCGAGCCAAGCCCAGTACTGGTGGTGCTGGTGAAGGTGGTGCTCACGCGCAGCCACTCGCCACCATCTCCGACCTCAACGACCGAAATCGACAGGCCCAACCTTTCCCTCCCCTATGTTGCATAGGTATGTTTTAAGTTTTCCAGATGTTTTAGATGTATATTGCAATTGTTTCATATGGATATTGCAAAAGTAGATCGGGGGATGTTGCACATGTTGCATATGTTGCAAGCGTTTGTTCAAAATGTTTTATCTGTTTCTAGACATATGTTGCAAGCATTTTGATCTGGATGTTTCATATGTTTTCACACATATGTTTCAACAGTATGTTCAAAAAAATTTCATCTGTTTCAGTCTTCTGTTGCATCAAGTGCTTTCATGTTGCATATGTTTTCACAAATATGTTGCAAGTATATGTTCTAGATGTTCTATCTGTTTTAGACATATGTTGCATTCAAGTGTTTTATGTTGCACGTGTTTCATGCTGTTCGGGGGCGCCGGGGAATGGGGCGCGGTGAGCCGGTGGCCGGCGGACATGGCGCGCGGCATGCTGGGGGGCGACGGTTGGGGTACGACGGGGTAGGGGTGCACCTACAGGGGCAGGGTGAATGGATGGGGTTGGGGGCAGGTTAGGTGTTAGGGCGGGCGTGTCAGGCGTGTGGGCGGAGCTACAAATAAGCATGGTGAGGTGGGGGATTTTTTTATTCGCATATTAACCTTTTAGCAGGAATTTGCCCCGTCCGAAGCTAAACATCCCTATAAGGAAAATGAACCCTAGGTCCATTTACTTTGGATTTTGGTGTTTGATGACCAACACAATCAAATTGGACTAATGAATTTGCAAGTGTTTGTTTTATAGTCCAATAGGGTGCAAGACGTGACTTGGACGAAGGCGACGTGATGATCTGATGATCAACACCTTAAGCAAGATCTTAGGAGCACAAGAAAAGACATAAGATATCAAGCAAAGTCCAAGCATGAAGATAGGAACCAAGCCATACAAAGATCGCGAAGAAACAAGCTCGTAGAGGCGACCGGACGCTGGTGGCTCGGCAGTCAGGACGACCGGATGCTGGACCGATGGCTCTACAGCCGGGACGACCGGACGCTGGACCGGTGGCTCTACAGTCGGGACGACCGGACGCGAGCGGTGAAACCGACCAGACGTAGGGAAGCAGCGTCCGATCGAGTACAGAGAGGTTCCAGAACGGCGAAACTGCAACCGGACGCGTCCAGTGGCAGGTGACCGGACGCTGGCAGCGTCCGATCAGTGGTTTGCGGTTCAATGGTCAGGACGACCAAACGCGTCCGATCAGGACAATTCAGCGTTCGGTTAGTAGCAGAATTGTGGGAGTTCGACCCCAATCGCTACTTTCTCAGTGGGGCTTATAAATACAACCCCCAACTGGCCATTTGAGAAGTGTGGAGCTGAGGAAACATACCAAGGGTGTTGATACATCATTTTAGTGATCTCCACTTGCATAGTGCTTAGTGATTCATCAAGTGATTAGCGTAGGTGCTTTGCGAAGTGCTTAGGTTGATTAGACCACCGCTTATGCGCTTGCTCTAGGTTTAGGCCTAGTGTTTAGTGAGGTTTGCTTACCTCTTACCACTCGGTACTTGCGAGCACCATTGTTGTACATCAGAGGGGCTTGAAGTCTTGCGAGATCACACCAATCGCGTTTGTGGTGTGGCCGCCACTATGTACCGGAGGGAACAAGGCCCGCAGCATTTTGGCCGAAAGCTTGATAGTAAAGACGGCGGGGAGCATCTGGGAGAGGCTTGCCGGAAGGCACGTCGGAGACCCACTTGCGCGTGGGGAAGGCCCGAGGCTATCCATGGAGTTATCCGACCAGGAGCTTGGCCCTTGCGAGAGATTCCTTGCGAGGGGCTCCAACAAGGACTAGGGGAAAGCTTGCACGCTTCTCGATATCTCGGTAAAAATACCGGAGTCATCGACGGGAGTTTGCATATCTCTACCTTGCTCTTTAGCTTCCGCATTTACATTGATTACTTTACTACGTTTGCGGTAGAGATAGCAACACACTAGCAAAACCATAGTTGCACATCTAGATAGTTTATCTATTGCATAGGTTTTGCTAGGGTTAGAAAAAGAGGCCATAGTTTAGAGTTAGAATTTTTAAGTTGCCTAATTCACCCCCCCCCCCTCTTAGGCGTCACGGTCCCTTCAATTCCGATCAGACGTCCGGGCACTAGCAACTCCATTAAAAATCATTTGGTTTCTTGGCATATCTTCAATCTTACATACAATACTAAAGAGAGCAAACTTTTAACTATGAAATATACTTGGCCATCGGGCCAGCCTGGCTCGGCATGGCCCGAACACGGGTCAGGCACGGCCCAGAGGATGTCGGGCCGGCACGGCACACCGTGCCTCCCATGCCATGATGCTGCGGGCCTCGTGCCTTGCCATCAGCCCAAGCACGGGCCTGTGGGCCTAAATTCGTGCCGTGCCAGCCTGCTAGGCACGGTCAAATCACCAGGCCGTGCCAGCCCGAGGCCCATAGGGTTCAAAACACATCAAAAAATTCATCTCAACAAGAAGTATTCAAATTTGAAATATTTTTTCCCAGAAGAGCTTCAAACCAAAACCAAAACCATACACATAGAGAACAAGAGGAAATCAAAAGGATAACTAAGCTGTGTGCAATGCTGCCTCATTAAAAACCTTTCTGGATAAAACTCACCCTTGTGAGAAACCCCAGAAAGGAAAAAAGAGTGCAGCACAGCTCTTATAAGTCTTAAACATGTTCAAAGGTTTACATGATACATCACAGATACAGATCATAATCAAGTCTCAGGCTCTTATCTAACCTCTCAAGTCTCACAATCTCACTGTCTCAATCTCAACTCTCAACTCAAGAACCACCAGATGCAGAAGCCACAGATGCAGATGTGCTAGCAGAAGGAGCCCTAGAAGTAGATGCATCTTCATCAAGATAGAGATGCTCGAAGGAGTCTACCAGTTCTTGGTTGTCAACATCATGTTGTAGTCTTCTTTCACCTAGCTCCCAATATTTTATGCAAGCAAGCATCTCCACATGTTCAGGCAATAGTCGACGGTGCCGCTCCTCAAGTATTCTTCCTATCAAGCTAAAACAAGATTATGAAGACACTGTTGAAATAGGAACTGACATAATGTCTCTAGCCAGGATAGAAAGCACTGGATATGTTAGCTTATGGTCACACCACCAGAGAAGTAGATCAAAGTCATCCTCATATGCAGTGACATTGTCACTGTCCAGATAAGCAGATAGCTCACAAGCAGCAGCAAAAGTAGATAAAGAAGGACTAGGAGCAGAGGCAGGGGAAGGTCCAACAACACCAGATGCTCTAGGGCCTCCAAAAATTCTTTCCCATGCCTGCTTCCTCTTACTTGTGATGTTTGTAGGATGTGCAGCCCTCCTTTGAGACCTAGCTGCACCAAACTTTTCTTCATACATGTTAAACAACTTGAAAATTTTAGTTTTCACAATACCATAATAAGAAATGTAGTCAAACCAGTTTTTTGTTGCATTATGGTAAGAACATTAAATAAATCTCTCATTTTACCTCTAGGATCAAGAATGAATGCAAATGAATACAGCAAAGGTATGTCCTTCCAGTATTTTAGGTATTTAAGCTTCATAGGATAGACAATAGAAAACAGATTCTGATCCTTTGAACTTTCATGCAAATGAGTTATAATATCTAGCAGATGGTGCAGAATAAGTGGACTAGTTGGATAGTAAACACCAGAAAGAGTGACTGTGGAGTCATAAAAAACTTCCAGGAATTCAAGTATTTTATCAGCAATGTACCAGTGACTTGCAGTTAACAACGTTGAGCCATAGTTGGAATTAATGAACACAGAAAAAATATCCTTATATGGAAGCAGGTGTTTTAGCATAAGATATGTAGCATTCCATCTAACATCCATATCCAAACCAAACTTTCTAGGTCTAACACCCTTAGCAATGCAAAAGTTCTTGAACAAAGCAATCCTTTGATTAGATGAATTCAAAAGGTTAATAGCAGTTCTGAAATCCTCAATGTAAGGTTTGAACCTTTTTAAGCCAGATTTTACTATCAGATTAATAATATGGCAAGCACAACGTTGATGCACACGATGATACTTAACCTTATTAGGATCTAAAGGTGTAGGTGCAGGTTCAGAACCCAGATAACCAACAAACATAGGTGTCAATGTTTCCATAGCCTTAGCATTGGAAGAAGCATTGTCAAGAGTAACAGAGAACACCTTATCAAGCAAACCAAATTCTTCAATCACACAAGCAACTTTTTCTGCAATATTCTCACCAGTATGTTTTACCTCAATCAAGCGGAGACCAATTACCTTTTTCTGCAACTCCCAGTCAGCAGTCACATAGTGAGCAACAACACTAATATAGTCTTCCTTTGCATTACCAGACCAAATGTCTGATGTCAGACCAATAGAAGAAGCACCAGACAACACATAGTTCTTAATTATATTACATCGTTCATTAAAAAGTTTGCCAAGATCTCTAGTGGTGGTCTGTCTAGAGAACTTAACAAACCTAGGATTATGAGTTCTAACAATGTATTCTTCCCAAGCATCAGCCTCACCAATTCCTAAAGGTAGATCAAGCTTAGCAATCAAACGACATAATTTAGATCTAGCAACTTCAGGTTTATAATCCCAGTTATAAACAGAACCATCAGGATTGTATGAAAGCCTAGATTGAACCCTAGCACGTTGATCAGTTTTAATCCTACATGATTTTTGGCGCCTTTTTAAGTGACCAGTGCCAGCAGCAGATCTAGCAGATAAGGTAGATTTGCACATCTTACAAACAACCTTGGTGCAAATTTTAGAACCATTAATAACCTCATAGATCTCCTCAAAATCAGCCCACACAGGCGATTTGCGCTTACTAGTGTTACCTATACCAGCAACCGAAGGAGCAGAGCCGTTGGAGTTCGCAGTCGCCATCGCCCCTTCGCCACCGTCCACGTCCACATCGATCGGAGCAGCAGAGCCGTCCCCAAGATCGATACCGAACAACGCAGCAGCATTGGCTCGAGTGTCATCGTCGTTCTCGCCCTCTGGGGCCAGGCCAACCGACAGGAGGCCATCCTTGTCGGCCATGGCCGCCTCTCTAGCCCCATTCCTCAACGGTGCGGGTGGCCGCCTTGCTCGCTCTAAGCCGCAGCTAGAAGACGATGCATCGGCTACCGACCTGCGAAACAATGGAAGAAGAAGAAATCAGAAGCATACATTGAAAGAAAAAGAAGAAATTAGAACATGGTTAGTGTTAGGGTTAGGGTTTCACCTGCGCAGCCAGAGCCCGGTGTCGGAGAAGACGACGAGCACCCAGAGTCCAGAAAAGACGACACTCAGTCAGCAACGACGGCGGACGGCGGAGGAGGGACAAACAGAGACAACCAACTCACATAATCAACGAGATCTAGAGGGGAGATAGGGAGAGGGAGAAGGGAGAGGCGGAGTAGGGAGCTGCTCGCCGGTGGCAGGAGGATCGTCGAGGTCACCTCACCGGAGTCGGGGAGGATGGAGCCGAGACCGTGAGAGCTGAGAGCGAGGTGAGGCGAGGAAATGAGCAAGGGTTCAAGGTGTGAGAGACGCCACGGCTGCGGCGTGCGCTTATATATGAGGAGGGGGGAGGCGTCGAGGTCACCTCACCGGAGTCGGGGAGGACGGAGGCGAGACCGCGAGGGCAAGAGCCGAGACCCGAGAGCGAGGCGAGGTGAGAGAGACGAGAGCGAGGCGAGCGAGCAAGACGAGAAATGAGCTAGGGTTCAGGTGTGAGAGCCGTCGCGGCCGCGGCATGCGGCTTATATATGAGGAGCGGGGGGAGGCAAGACGGTGGGCCGTGGGCCATGGGCCGGCCGCGTTGGGCGCGTGGGGAGAGGGTATGCCGGGCCGCTGCCGGGCCGACCGACTCAGGTCGGGCCATGCCATGCTAGCCCACGGGCCTGAGCAGCGGCCCAGGCACGGCCTGCTCCCTCGGGCTGGGCTATGCTCGTGTCGGGCTAAAAAAACGGGCTTCGTACCGTGTTGTCGTGCCTCGGGCTGCATGGCCAAGTATACTATGAAATGGCTCCATCCTTTTTTTATAAATGATGTATGTTTTTTCTTAAAATAAAGACCCCCACCGACTCTTATTACAACTTGGTACCAGCATTTAACGTGAATCAATACTGGCCTACGGAGAGGCAAACATGAGCTGTGCATGCGGCCATCAATTCGGATTCAGATAGAAACAACAGCAAATTAAATCAGCAACATCGACAGACAGACAGACATGCAATGGCTAGCTAGCCCCTCTTTAGTTCACCAAAACTCCCAACTTTGGTATTATGCAAAAAGAAGATTTCCCGTTATATCAAACTTGTGGTACATGCATAGAGTACTAAATGTTGACGAAATCAAAAACTAATTACACAGTTTGGTTGTACTTTGCGAGACGAACGTTTTGAGCCTAATTAGTCAACGATTGAACAATTATTACCAAATAAAAACGAACCGCTACAATACGCTACAGTGCCAACCGAATTCTGCCGGCGCCAACTCTGGGGTGAACTAAACGGGCCCCTAGTTGAATTCAAACTCCGATCTACAGTGTGTGCTAGCTGTATTGGTGTTCCCATGGTTGGCGTTGGGCCACTCTCATTTTCAATGTTTGACAGCTGTTGGCAAACGGCAACAGCTCTTTGAATGTTTGCAGGTCTACAAATGAGGCTAATTATTCAACTTTATAGGGCGTGTCCTTTTCTGTAGTCCTAAGGCTAGAGACTAAAACAAGCCTAGTGAAGGAACTAAAATGATGTTTATTTTTATGGATTAGAAAGAACTAAACATCATTAATGTACCTGAACAATGACCAAAGAGCCCCTGATCAATGCTGCTTATCTATCTCTGCTCACTCACCCGCGCTGGCCTGCTGGCTGCTCTTGCGCAGGTGTGTTCCCGCGCTGGCTGCTCCCGCACCGAAGCCAGCTGCTCGCGCGCCTGCGTCGCTCACTGATGCTCCCGGCCGCGCTGCTGGCCAGGATTTAAAAAGCACCAAATTTCATTTATTTAAACCATTGTTCATGCAGTTCAACAATCTCTATTATTATAAATCATTAAAGCTACCTCCTAGCATACAAATCATCGGCTATCCAATCCTAAAACTGATTCATATTTGGATCTTCATTGCCATGAGTAGTACTAGCTCCATTAGCTTGGCTAGACGATGGTTCTTCGAGTGGATTGTAGTTTTCATCTTCATCACACCTCTCAAAGTCCATGTCCTTTTTATCATTCTCTCTTACGAAATTATGAAGGGCCATGCACGCGATAATTATTTTGCTTTGCTTTGGCATCGGATAACTCGGTAAGTCCAACAAAATCCTCCACTTCCAAATGACCGCTCGATGACATTTCGAAGTGAAGAATGTGCATAATTATAGAGCCCTTTTCTACCTCTTGGGGTGGGACCTTGTCGATACTCTCGGACATGATACTTTGTATCCTTGTAGGGTGCAAGATAACCCGGTCGGTTTGGGTAACCCGAGTCGACAAGATAGAGCTTTCCTACACAGTTGTAATTACTTGTAAGCCAAATGCAAAGTAAGAGCATCTAGATGAAACAAGAGATAACATGACAAATCAATACCTTCAGTTGGACGTGGAAACTTGTCGCCATACTTGTCGATTGCATCTTTAAATACCCGCATATCATGAACCGATCCAGGCCATCCCGCAACAGCAAATGTGAATCTCATATCGAAATCACAAAGGGCCAACACATTCTGACTAGTGTACCCATGTCTTCCTATATGAGGTCCTACTTGATTCGCTGGCACCACTACCTTCACATGTGTTCCATCTAGTGCTCCAATGCACTTATCAAAGAAAGGAGCAAACCTTGGGGACTGCAGCCTCTTATGCACAACTCTAAATTCAGGGTCTTTTGGTCTAATTATATCAGCTGCTAGTTTGCACAAACCAGCCAACACCTCTTGCGGCTGGAACTACCCATTGGACTATTTTCAAACCCATCGGTATCGGTCCCTGCCTCCCATGGTACCTCGTATTCTTGTTCCTGACTTGCAGCTACTGAAAACTGCCTTGGGATGCAAGATGTAGAGCCATCTACCACTACCCCTTTGAACATCTGCTCCAGCAAGGGGAAATACGCAGGCCAGCCCCATCGAAATTTCTTGCACTCTGTAGGCCATCCCTATAATTTCTAGATTTAGTCAGAATGAAATCAGAATCCATAGTTTGACAGAAGTTTGACACAAGTTTGATAGAACCGACTTTACCTTCAATTCGTTTTTCCACCATTCCAGCGTTGCATCAATTGTTCCATCAACCTTACGGCCATCAACCTTACGGTCTAACCCTGTGTTCTTCATCAGTTTGTCGCCAAAATGATACACGGGCTTCAAATGACTGACTCGGTTCTTCAATTGTTTTCTAGTATGCTTTAGTTTAGTTATCTTTTCCAATTGGCGTTTAATTATATTGTAACCTCTAGTTGTCATTGTCCCAGCATTCCAGTTTCCGGAGTTCATTTTCTCAACAGAGTTCACACAAAGAGGTAATGTTTTGATCGGACCAATTGACCTTGTCTTTTATGTTCTAAAAAATGAAAATAGGACATCACATATCAAAATAGTTTTCATCCATGAACCAAAAACATGCAGCATGCAGTTTTCAGGTAACAGATAACATGAACACAAAATGGTTCAGTTTTCATCACATATCCATGCTAAAGAATCATCTGGAGATCACCAAAACACATCTAGCATAGGATTTACAACAAAATAGGGTTTAGGGTATGGATCTTACCAACGCAGGGGCGTTCTCATCGGATTGTTCGTTGTCGTCATCATCCTCTCTGTCCAGATCCTCTATAGTGTCAGAGTTGCTGGCGGCAGATGTGGATCCATAGGACACCATCTGCCTCATCCTGACCCCGCGGCCACCACCGCCCATTCCAAAAAGTGGCAAACCTTGAGGAGCGGATGCTGCTGGCTGTTTACCGGAGATCCGGTAAACAGAGCTCCGTGACGGCTACCTCCTGAGCGCGTAGCCTGGCTATCTCCACGGCTAGTTCTGGGACATGATCCGGTTAGCATCGACCGTGGAGGCTAGAACTGGCATTGAGCAGATCTGCCGCCAGGGCTAAGGGGAGAGAGCCCAACGCTCACACGAAATCCTTCCGACTGCAGGTGCTCCTGGTTGGGGAAGACGTCGAGGTGGGGGAACTTGGCCTAGGAGTTCAGATCTAGGCTCTCTAGCCGTGACCGTGGAGCATAGAGGCTGGGGAGGCGTAGGGAGAAGAAGGAGCTTGGGAGTACACGCCAAACTTATCATTGACGGGGAACTGAGGGTAGGGCTCAGATCCGACGGCGGGGAAGGAAGAAAACCCAGCAAAGTAATCCTTGTAGTTGTTCCCGTAGCATCCATGGTGGATGCGGTGTGGGGAGGAAGGTGAGCAGCGGCGGCGGCGTGTGGGCGAGATGCGCCGGCGGTGTGCGTGCGAGATGCGCGGCGGTGAGGGGATTTGATGCGCGGGGGCGGTGGTGAGTAGGATGGCGAGGGGAGCGACTAAGGACGGTGAGGGCTCGGAGTGGTGGCGGGGACAAGAGAGAGGGCGAGGGAGCAAGTTGCGCTGAGGGTTTCGAGATGGGTGTATGAGGGTGACGGAGCAGGCACTGGGAGCAATTATTGAAGGACCAGGGGTGTCAATTTAGACCCTTTAGTCCCAATAAGCATCCCATCAAGGGACTACTACATTTTAGTCCTTAGTCCCTGGTGTTTCGTTCAAAGGGACTAATTGAGACTAAAATTTAGTCTTTAGTTCCTTCTCTCATGGAAATGAACACGCCCGTATATTTGCAATTGAGGTCAATCGTTCAGTTGCATTGGAACTAGTGATTTGCACTTGTGATTTGCGCGCGCCCATGCGCGCGTAGAGCCACTTCATTCATTTTGATTACTTACAAAGCATGAGAATATCTTATCAAAATATAAATATAAAGAGAGTGAAGGAATGTGTTAGACATATTTATGGATCTGAACAAAATATAATGAGATACAACGTGGGATCATATGATCGAAAACAAAAGAAGAAAAGAAAAATTAGAAACATCGGTAATCAAACTTCAGACCTACACTGTAATCTCTGACTAAGCTGACGCAGATGTATGATCTTGCATTATAAAATCTCAAATTTGAAGCTATGGGAATCTGATGATAGAATCTAGGTGGAAATGAGTGGATTCACAATTCATACATCACACGGACGAAAAGGAAATGTCTTCCGTGAATGTAAAGTGCACATTAGAGATATGAAGGCATGCCGTCTAGGCGGTCTCTCAGTGTGTCCACGTATATTCTATTTAGTTGGTGCGTTAGCTAGAAATTCTACGACCTAGATGAAGCGCATCACAACCAGCCTTCCTCCATGCATTCGGTAGTGGATAGATGAAGCAAGTGGACATATTCAATGAAGTAGATGAAAAATTGAATGACCATGCTTGCAAGGACAATATAAACTATAGGTGTACTTTGCATGAAAAAAATTACTACGGCATGCAGGTGATGTGCCACAGCTACCAAGGGGACCCTATTAAAACCCAAGCACATGCTATGGTACCAGCAAACACCGCAACGCCACTATGGCAGCAGCAGCATCGTACGGCAAGCTCACATCACCCCACCCCACCTCTGTAACCAAAGCTCTGGCCTCCTGATCAGGATCACACTGACCCCCGCGAGGCGTGTCGGCGTCCAGTGGTTGCACTAAGGGAGCCTTAGCTAGCGAGTGACGGCCACCCACCCACCCACCATGCTCGTGAGGAGCGCCTCCATGCCGGTCCTCGACGCGCTGCTCCCCTCTGGCAGCCACTCGCCAGCGGTCTCCTCACCGGCCGTCCACTTCCCTAAGTCGCCAGCGGCCGCCTACCACCCAGCACCCATTTCCTGCCACCTGGCCGGGCCCGGGTCTAGGTCCGACCACAAGCACTCGAGCGCTGGCATGTGTCGCATGTGCTTCGAGGACAACCTCGCATCTCTGGCCAGCGGCCGTGCGGACGACCACCACCACCTCCTCCCACCATCCGGCAAGGGCGCGCCCCAGGCACAGCCGGTGCTGCTCGAGACCATCCAGTCATTCAGGGGCCAGCAGGCATCCACAAACGATGAAGAGGATGAGGACGAGGAGGACGCGTATGAGGTGGAGCAGGAGTTGCGCTTTGGCCAGTTCAGCTTTGCCGATGGCGGCACCGGCAGCACCTGTTAAATTTCGTAGGACTCAATCGAGTCAAAATCCTAGTAATCAAAGATCCTAACACACGATCTACAAAGAGGTAGAGAGAAGGGGAGTGAGAGGTTGCAGACCATCGAAGGCCATAGTGGTCGAAGTAGCCGGAGTGGTGGAAGCGCCGGCCGCGGCCTCGTTCGCGGATGCCATCTGCGCGCCAGCAGCGACGTTCGGTGGAGAGAGGAGTTGGTGTAGTGGCGTCCTTAGCGGCGGCATGTGCGTTGGGGTGGCGTTGCCGGTGTCGGTGGTGCTTCCCATCGCTGGCAGTGCCCCTTCTCAAGATCGGGTTAGGGTTAGGATGTCGGTGGGTGTCTGGCGGTGCGGTGAACCTCGTACTGCGAGCCCCGGCCCCTACCTTTCCTTTATAGCACTGTGCAACGGGGGCCCACCAACCATGTAGGGTTGGGCGCCCCCGATCAGGGCGCAAGAACAAGGCCCAAAGGCTGTTGGGCCTAATTGCGTGGGAGATCAATCCAACATTCTCCCCCTTGATCTCTCATCACTTTCTTCGTTCTTTAATTCTTACTCAAACTTTCGATTCATATTTTTCTTGCTTCCATCCTATTTTATTATAGATTAGTGCATAGAACTGTCCCATTATCACAGCAATTAGTGCCATTAGACTAACAGCCACAATACACTTCTCCGTTTTGAAATGTAAACTTTCTTTGGGCCCTTCGTATGTTCGGGAATCATAGGCTTTCCCTTAAACCCATGCCGGCTACGTGTTCTCTGAACACGTTGGGTGGTAAGCCCTTTGTGAGTGGATCCGCGAGCATTTTCTCTGTACTTATATGCTCAAGATTTATTATATGATCCCGAACTTTATCTTTCACAACATAGTACTTTATGTCAATGTGTTTGGCAACACCACTTGACCTATTGTTGTGAGCGTACTGTACCGCTGGATTGTTATCACAATACAATCTCAGTGGTTCATTTATATTATCAATCACTTTCAATCCGGGTATGAATTTCTACAGCCAATTCACCTGCCCCGTTGCCTTATAGCATGCTACAAACTCGGCATACATTGTCGAGGATGCAGTTATAGTTTGCTTGGAGCTTTTCCACGATATAGCCCCTCCTGCGAGAGTAAATATATATCCTGACGTGGATTTTCTTTCTTCTCCCGCATAATCAAAATTTGAATACCCCTCTATCTGCAGGGAATTAGATCTTCTATACGTAAGCATGAGGCCTTTTGTACCCTGCAAATAACACAGGACTTTCTTCACTAAATTCCAATGTTCAATTCCTAGATTCTTTTGATATCTGCCAAGTAACCCGGTAATAAAAGCTAGGTCAGGGCGTGTACACACTTGAGCATATTGTAAACTTCCAATAGCTGAAGCATATGGTACCGCTTTCATTCGGTCAATTTCATATTGGTTCTTGGGACACTGATGTTCCCTAAATCTATCGCCCTTGACTATAGGAGCAGGTGAAGGACTGCATGCATGCATACTAAATTTCTTTAGGACCTTTTCTATGTATGCCTTTTGCGATAATCCTAGAACCCCCTTTCTCCTGTCTCGGTGAATCTCTACTCCCAAAACGAATGAGGCCTCACCGAGATCTTTCATATCAAAGTTTGAGGACAAGAATTTCTTCATTTCCATTAGTAGATTGATATCACTACTAGCAAGTAAGATATCATCCACATACAAAATTAGGAATATATACTTTCCATTCTTGAACTTTGCATAAACACAATTGTCCTCAACATTTTCTTTAAACCCAAAACCTTTTATCATTCTATCAAACTTCAAATACCACTATCTTGAAGCTTGCTTCAATCCGTAGATTGATTTCTTCACGCGGCATCCCATATTTTCCTTTCCTTTTACGACAAAACCTTTCGGTTGTGCCATATAAACATTTTCTTCCAAATCCCCGTTTAGGAAAGCCGTCTTTACATCCATTTGATGTAACTTCAAATCATAGTGGGCTACAAGTGCCATTATAATTCTGAAGGAATCTTTACATGAGACTGGAGAAAACGTCTCATTGTAATCAATCCCTTCTCTTTGCGTGAAGCCTTTCGCCACAAGTCGCGCTTTAAATCTTTCTATATTCCCTTGGGAGTCATATTTCGTTTTGTAGACCCATTTATAGCCTACTGTTTTGGCTCCTTTAGGAATATTTTCTAAGTCCCAAACTTTATTGGTACTCATTGATTTCAATTCATCTTCCTTGGCCTTAAGCCACTTTGATGAATGGTCGCTTCTCATGGCTTCTTCAAATGAGGTGGGATCATCCCCCATCTGACATTCTTCTGTTTCATAAACTTCATAGTCATCAATAATAGCTGATCTTCTTATTCTTTGAGACCTTCTAGGTGCCTCTGGCACTTGTTCCACATTGGGTTGTTGTTGTTCTTCCTCATGTGCAACATTTGGTTCTATAGGTTCCTCAAGGATAGGTTCCTTAAGGACAGGTTCCTCATGTTCATTCATTGTCGCCACGGGAGAACTTGCAACAGGTGTTGGCACTACAGTGTCCTACACTGTTGGTGCAACAGCAGCAGGTAGCGTGAAGAATGGTTCTTCAACCATCAGAGTGGGTACATGTACCCACTTTTCCTGTAGGCTGATTTCTCATGCTACCATGCTCCCCCTGATCATGTTATCCTCCAAGAACACAGCGTGTCTTGTTTCTACAATCTTCATATGTCTGTCAGGACAATAGAAGCGATATCCTTTTGATCTTTTTGGATAGCCAATAAAATGGCAGCTGACTGTCTTGGAGTCTAACTTTCCTATGTTTGGGTTAAACACTTTTGCCTCAGCTGGACAGCCCCACACACACAAATGGTTAAGTGAGGGTTCCCTTCCTGTCCATAATTCATATGGTGTTTTAGGCACCGATTTACTTGGTACTCGATTAAGTATGTGAATGGTGGTTTTCAGTGCCTCCATCCATAAACTAATCTGTAATGTGGAGTAACTCATCATGCTTCTTACCATATCCATTAAGGTATAGTTACATCTTTCAGCCACTCCATTCTGCTGAGGCTCCCCCAGTGTGGAGTACTGAGCAACTATGCCATTTTCCTGTAGGAACCTTGCAAATGGTCCAGGAATTTGGCCATATGGGGTATGTCGCCCATAGTACTCTCCACCTCGGTCTGATCGTACTATCTTGATTTTCTTATTGTGCTGATTTTCATCTTCAGCTTTAAATATTTTGAATTTATCCAATGCTTCCGATCTTTCTTTAATTGGACAAATATTGCCATAACGAGAGTAGTCGTCTGTGAATGTTATAAACAAGTCATAACCATCCACACTTTTCACAGGAAAAGGACCACATATGTCTGTGTGGATTATTTCTAAAATTCTTGTCCTTCGTTTGGCATCTTTCTTAATTTTCTTGACATACTTTCCTTTGATACAATCAACACATTGTTCTAGATCTAAAAATTCTAAGTGCGGTAGAATTGATTCTTTAACCAATCGTTCTATTCTCCCCCTCGAAATATGGCCCAAGCGACAATGCCACAATTTCGAAGAGACATAATCAATTCTCTTCCGCTTCTTAGTTACATTCGCAGATGCGGAATCATTCACATTCATATCGCATACATTGTTCGCATTCTCAGCAAGAGATAATAAATAAAGCCTGTCTTGTCGGAAGGCAAGACCAACACATTTATCATCAACCAGTATATTACACTTGCCACCACCAAAGTGGCAATCAATTCCATCATCATCAAGTTTCGAAACGCTTATCAAATTTCTACGCAAAGAGGGAACATAAAGTACTTCTTTAAGTCTAAGTACAAAACCATTATTCAATTCTAAAGAAAAAACTCCAATGGCTTCAACATTGGCTTGCACTCCATTTGCAGCTTTAATCGTTCTTTCTCCTCTTTGCAAGGTTCTCGTCCCACTTAACCCCTGTAAGGAATTTGCAACATGAGTAGTTGCTCCTGAATCAACCCACCAAGTGGATTTATCATAACATAAATACAGGGATTCATCTACAAATGTAATAAATTCATCACCTTTCTTTAGCAGAGATTTCAGAAAGTCTGGACAATCCCTCTTGTAGTGTCCCTTTTTGAAGCAGTGCTTGCACTAATCTTTTTTAGCTCCACCATACTGCTGATTCTCAGAATCCTGAGGTTTCTTTCCCTGTGAATTGGAGGAAGAGGCCTTATCCCACTTAGGTTTCCCTTGTGGTTTAGAATTCTTGCCATTAAAGTTCTTTCTTTTGTTATCATTCACAAAATGAGCGGATTCACCCTGTGAGGACTTTATCCTCTCCTCTTCTTGAGCACACATTGAGATGAGTCTTTCTATGCCCCATCTTTCAGGCTGCATATTGTAATTCACAATGAAGGTGTCATATTCTTTTGGCAAAGAAGCAAAAATCAAATGAATCAGGAAATCCTCCTCCTTCAAATTCATTTCCTTTAGCTTAGATGCCGTAGTGTTCATCTTCAAAATGTGCTCTCTTATGCTACCATCAGTGAATTTCTCATTCATAAGCTTCTTAATCAGTGAACTTGCTGTGGCCTTGGTAGACCCAGTAAACTGACTCTTGATTTTCTCAAGATATTCTTTGGCAATAGCACATTCAGGGATTGAGCCCCTTATCTGTTCTTCTATGGTGGCCTTAGCCACCAACAGGCACTTGCGGTTGGAGAGAGTCCATTGCCTAAGTTCAAGGTCATATTTTATTCTTATTTAAGCATGATCACGCTTTCGAGCAGTGAAATCAGCGTCAGATTCATTTTCACCTCTCACTGGGTCCTCTGGCTCAGTAGGACACGGTGAGGTGATGGCAAAATCGACCTCTCCCAACGCAAGTTCCAATTCATACTTCTCCTGCCACACACGGTGATTGGTCCCATTGAGTATCGGGATGTTGGCAATGTTCACAATGCATTTGCCTCCTAAAATCACACCAGAGTAAGTAAGAAATATTTATACATAAAATTTCATGCTTTAACTCAACGTTGGTCAAATTAAAACTTATAATTCATCCATGCAAACATTTTACATCACCGTTGGGCAGAAGTAAAATTAATGCATAATTTCTCATAGATCAAAATTATAATATTGTTATTAACAATGTTGGTCAGAAAATAACAACATCATAATCTCATCAAAAAATTATCAGAAATTCATCACTTCTCTTAAAATTAAATTATCCCATTGGTTCAAATTTAATCAAAGAGAACAATAATTATCATGCACAACGGAAACTTAATAATCTTTCATATTATTATTTTCCAGAAGCACTAAAAAAATTCACTGTTTTCTGAGCAAAATATCGTTGGATAAAATTTGCACAGAAAAATTATATCAAAATCATTCAATTTCATCAAAAAATATGCATTAAAATTGCTCCTAGAAAAATAATAACAAAAAAATTTCTTATTACTTCAGCCCAGCACAGCCCAGCTCGCCCATGCGCGTGGCCCAAGACGGTAATAAACCGGCTCGGCCTAGTCCTCCGCGCGCGCGTAGGCCGCACCCAGGCCGCAACCTGGGCCTGGGCCGGCAAAGTGCCGCGTGCGCTCACGCCCACCTGGGCCGGTGATGGCCCGATTTAATCTGCACCGTTGGTTCTGATCGGACGGTCGCGCGCGCGGATAGGGTGAACAAAAACCCCGCCCGCGGCCACGCCCTCCAAACCCTAATTCACTTCTCTCTCTCTCGGCCTCTCTCTCTTCACTCCTCACACAGCAGCGAGGCGAGCGGGCGGTGGAGCGAGCATGGTGCCATCGCCGACCCCCTCGCCGGCGCTCGTGCTCCCCAATGGGTGAGCACGCTGCCGTCGAGCGGCCAGGCCGCGGCGCCCCTTTGGCCGAGCCCGGCGAGCAGTGCCCTGAATCGGCTCTTCTTCTCCCGCGCCAGTGAAGGGCCGGTTCGGCTCTTCTTCTCCCGCGCTGGCGAAGGTGAGTCCGCCCCCTTTTTACCTTCTTCCCCATCCTTTCTCTCTTCTGGGATTAACCTGTGGTGGGGATGGGGAAAATTTAGGGTTAGGGATTTGCTTTTCGATTTGATTTTGCCGATTCGGTTTTCTGTTCTTTTGATTTCTTTTCTTTTCGTTCATCTGAATGGGAAACTAGGGTTAGGGTTAGGGTTCCGACCCTTCTTTTCTTTCTTCTTCCCCTTTCCCCTACTCTGATATGATGTGGGGAATTAGGGTTAGGTCTTAGGGTTCGGCTTCGTGAGCCGAGGGCCCTATCTCTTCTCTGATCCGAATGGATCTGTTCTCTTTTCTTCTTTTACCCGGTTAGGGATACACAGAGGCACCTGGCTCTAATACCATTGTTAAATTTCATAGGACTCAATCGAGTCAAAATCCTAGTAATCAAAGATCCTAACACACAATCTACAAAGAGGCAGAGAGAAGGGGAGTGAGAGGTTGCAGACCATCGAAGGCCGTAGTGGTCGAAGCAGTTGGAGTGGTGGAAGCGCCGGCCGTGGCCTCGTTCGCAGATGCCATCTACGTGCCGGCAGCGACGTTCGGTGGAGAGAGGAGTCGGTGCAGTGGCATCCTTGGCGGCGGCATGTGCGTCAGGGTGGCGTTGCCAGTGTCGGTGGTGCTTCCCGTCGCTGGCAGCGCCCCTTCTCAAGATCAGGTTAGGGTTAGGATGTTGGTGGGTGTCTGGCGGCACGGTGAACCTCGTACTGCGAGCCCTGGCCCCCACCTTTCCTTTATAGCGTTGTGCGATGGGGGCCCACCAACCATGTACGGTTGGGTGCCCCCGATCAGGAAGTGAGAACAAGGCCCAAAGGTCGTTGGGACTAATGGTGTGGAAGATCAATCCAACAGCACCTACTCGCAGGAGTACCCGCTGTTCCTGGCCAGGGGCCTTGGCATCGATCGCCTTGGCTCAGGCCTCCTCAGCACCGACGGCGGCGACGCCGGGTTCGATGGCAGCGATGGCGACGGCGGCAGTAACTTGGTGGTGTCGGGGAACAGAGGGGACTGCTCTGGCATCGAGATGCACTACAAGAAGATGATCGAGGAGGACCCCTGCAATGGCCTCTTCTTGAGGAACTATGCACAGTTCCTGTATCAGGCAAGCAGCAGTCTCGTTCTTCAGAATCTTGTAGAAGATTAAAAAAATAACGTTTTTTGTTTCTAAATTCTGACGGTGGCACCTGCACAGTGGGTTTTAGGTGAAAGGGGACTACAGGAGGGTAGAGGAGTACTACTCCCGTGCGATACTCGTTGACCCCAACGACGGTGAGCTCCTATCAGAGTACGCCAAGATGGTCTAGGACGTGCACCGCGATGAGGAGCGCGCCTCCAGCTACTTCGAGTGGGCAGCCAAGGCATCCCCGTAGAACAGCCACATCCTCGCCACGCACGCCGCATTCCTATGGGACACGAACGACGAAGAGAGCGGCGGCGATGTGCTCAGTAGCTACGCGGGCTTCGCTCAGCCCGCACACTCGTCGACTCTGACTTCGGCGACCACCTAAATAGAACAGCCTCTCCATCGTCTCTGAACTCCAAAGTGAATGAATGGAGGTAGCTTGCACGATAGTGGCCTATGCTCATCTCTGTAGCTTACCAATTAGAGATATGAAGGCATGTCGTCTAGGCAGCCTTCTAGGGTGTCTATGTATGTTCCATTTAGTTGGTGCGTTAGATAGAAATTCCACGAATCAGCGCCATCTAGGCGGCCTCCTAGGGTGTCCATGTATGTTCCATTTAGTTGGTGCGTTAGATAGAAATTTCACGACTCAGATAAAGCGCGTCACAACCAGCCTTCCTCCATGCATTCAGTAGTGGATAGATGAAGTAAGTGGATGCATTCAATGAAGTAGATGAAAAATTGAATGACCATGCATGCAAGGACAATATAAACTATAGGGGTACTTTGCATGCAAAAAGCTACTATGGTAAGGGGATTTACATCACTATGCTTTCACGTGTCCTTACTTAAAAAAGTAACTATGACAGGAGGAATTTACATCACATGTGCCTTCTCCTTTTACATTAATGAATTTACTATCAATAGATACTAGGCAGTAAATTTCCATGTATGCACGAGTGCCTCCCTAAGCTATCCAGAAATTCACTCAGTAAATTTAAAAGCACTAGACATCTTCACCTACGCAGGGTGGGTCGAAAGAAGGTGGACACATTTAATACCTTCCCTCCATGCTACCATCACATAAAAAGAAGTCGGACAGGTGGACACATTTAATGCCTCTCCTCCTTACCATCAGATAAAAACAATTCACCGACCATGCAGGAATATTTGTACTTACACATGCATCCATGCATCTAAGAGACGGCTTGGGTTGCGTGCATGTTGCTCCCGAGGTGGTCGGTGGTTGGGGTTGGTCACCATTAATACGGCTACCATACTTGCATATGCACCCATGCATGCACATGCGCCCGTTCCTCCTCCAACTCTTGCCTATAGAAGCATGTGACATCCATTGCTTCATCGCACCCCTCCTAGCCCTCCTAGTGTCTCCATGTGTCCTCCTTGTAGTTCATATATGAGGAATCAGTAGTTATGGCCTCAGGGGCACCTGTAGTGGTGAGTTGACCCATCTCAGATAAAGACAGCCTATCAACTGAGCCCATGAGTCGACTCCAGTCGGTCAATTTTTCCGGCATCCACGTTGGATGATGAGTCGCTTTTCTATCCCCACTGGAGAAGCCATCATTGTAGTTCATCCCCTGCAGTAGTTTGTGTGTACATTGGCTATGTGTAAGCTCGCATATGTACCCGCCCCTGTTTGCCACCTTCATATATACATTTTTTTTAATTTTAACACTTTTTGGAAACTAATTTTAAATCTAACACGGTCGGTTTTTTTAAAAAAACTAACACTTTTGGCCGCGCCTATTGCCTTAGCATGGCCAAATGCCTGTGCCACACCATGCATGGTGGTGCAACAGCTGGCTGATGTGGCGTCGACTAGAATCGCGACTGTTGACGTGGCAGGGCCTGCCACGCCAAGCGCGGCGGTACCTGGATGGTTTACCGCCTCTGTGCCTCATGCTTGGAACTACGCCACTCACCAGGGCCACATGCCCATCCACCTATTGCAGCCACTACCAAGGCCTGTGCCGCCAATGAACTTCACACCGGCGACCACCCCGTCACTCCATGGCATCAAACTCTGCACCAGCATCGAGCTCCGTGTTGATGAGCTTTTTGCAATCGGATGTTTCACGCGTTTCAGATGTATGTTTCATGTGTTTTCCCTTTCAACGGCCACCCATATTTACCACCATAATGACTTGTTTTTAGTTCCCCCCTTACACACCTCTCACATTAATTATAGGTGAATCAATCGATCACAAGCACTCGTGGACTAGTGGTGTTGCTCCTTAACAACTCATAGGATATATACATACGCACTCATCGTGGAAGTTCATCAGATGCTTTTGACTTCTGGCCTCCTCCTCCTTGTCTATCTTTTCAGCTCCATAGAATAGATAGAAATACAACTATAAAGCTAATCATGATCTTTAGGTTGTGGGGATATATAATCTGTTCCTCAATTGTTATTCGATGCTCATCTGTTGTGTAGTATCTTGGGACGCCACGAAAGCTAATCATGATGGCAGTGCTATCGCGACGCATAGAAACGAATATGAAGCAAATAAATGAAGTCCGTGTGCAAGTTCACAAGCTGCCACATAACATTTTCATTGGTTTGACATAAGTTCGACATAACATAACCAAATAACCCCGCAAGTTTTGGACGCCAATATTTGTTTGACCTAACAAACTAAGACCCAGGAGTGTAAGGATCCCTCGGATGCCTTTGTCTCTTTAGATTTGTTGGCAACACATTGGGAGTATAGCCAACATCGGTATGGTCGAGTTGACGGTGCGTACGGCTCGTACCCTGCAAGTATATGATAAGCACGATTACTTATAATTCTTTATGATTGTTAGTTCATGGAGCATACGTATTTAAAGAAACTACCTTTGTTAGTACCTGTGAGGCTCCTTGGGTACCAAGCGAGGCACCACCTAGCTGAGACATGCTGATCTCATCCTGCGGCCAATCATCCCACTGGTTGTGCTGTCTGCGGAAGCCCGGGGGGTTGTCATCATCGTCATCGTCGTCCTTGTCATTCTCGGTTGCAGGGTCCTTCCTAGCGCTATGATGTGGTGATGTATGCACCACGGAAGTGGCACCTATCATCAACTGAGAAGAGCCGGCTGGTGTCCTCAAAGAGGCTGATGACGTGCCACCTGACCGCACTAGGAGTGGTAGTTCCTCATAAGGAGTGTCCATGCAGCTCAGCTTCTGAGCTAGCTTCCTGTAGCTCTTCTTCACCTTCTGCATAAATAGACGTTAAAGTTAGTGCATTTCCCAAACGCATATACACTAAAGAAACATTTTTGGAATGGACAAGTTTATGTTTACCTCCGCAAAAGCCATGAGAATGCCTAGCCCCTGCCCTCTAGACTCGTGGAGCCAAAACGCTGCTTCGTTGGACAGCCTTGACAATTGTGTCGCCTGGGTACAGAAACATGGCTAAACAGTTTTAGTACACATACTTAATACCAAAAGGATAACAAATTGTACCATTGAAGTATCTTACAACGTATATTTGAAGCAGGGCTCTCTGTAGCTGTGTGTCCTCCCTAGTGGTAATGTCGTACACATCTTTGATGACATCTTCCTCCGAGTCCTTGTCAATCGCCTCCTTAGTGTATGGGGGCTTGATATGTGTCCTCGTAGACCTGTGAAGCCACTGTAGGTACTCGTGAAGGTGTGCTAGTTGTGTGGAGGACCCGCATGGACCGGATGTCGTACCCTGTTCTGCCACAAATGGATGTGCGCGTTGTGTGTCATGCACCAATCCTTGGTCTTATACCTCTTCCTGCGGTCATACCTACAACAAAATGATGTTAGTTGTACCACACACACCTCTGAATTGTAGCTTTGTTATTAATTGATAACACACCTGTGCAATTCTTGGTTGGTGGAGTAAAGCGGTGGTGGGCAGCCTATCATTCTTCCAAACTATCTACAGACCCTGATGGGCAAGTGAATCTCGACCACATGGAAGAAAATAAGAGGGACGTCACAGTGATACTTGTCTAACTCATCCCTAGTGACAGGACTGAGATAGTACTGGAGCTCCGAAGCATCCCAAGGACACCAATGCACTTGAAATTTTGTAATTGAGTTAGGTTGTGATATAGTGTACATCGAACAAGACACAAGTATGATAGTAAAGAGAGTGTAACCTGGTGCTGTGTTAGGACGTTGAGACCGTCCGTGTACTCCCTATACTTGCACCTCATATTCCCTCTAACTAACTCTGCTTTCGTCCAGATATACAGAGCTATAGGGAGTGTATCCTGCCCATTCCATCGCTGCATTGAACATAATAATAAATTAGCCATTAATAATCTCATCATATGTAACTGTCTCGAAGAATATAGTGAACCGAAGTACTTATCGGTAAACCATTATTAAGGGGCCTCCAATGGGCCATCGTTTCCAACACCAAACCTGAAGTAGGTAGGAGCAACCCCCAAGGTTCGCATATCCTGAGGTGCGACGGCAGGCAACGCATAGATGTCTATACGTCCATGCTAGGACTGCACTGCCCTAGCTGTACGCCGCTATATTCTCCCATGGCTGGCGTAGTATGTCAAGGAAGATCCAGCTGATGGTGTTGCCCAAGGTGTCTTTGAAGAGGAAAGCACCAAGAAAGTGCCAGAGCCACACTCGAGTGAACCTATCGATCAGAGCCTCCTCAGCCTGTGGGTCCAAGTAATCAAAGCGCTCTGTGATCTAGGACAATGAAACATCGGAACTTTTCCTAAAATTGACCAAAGAAAATGAGACCCATTGGCTACAGAAAAGCAATGCAAGTATTAAATAGGCTTAAATTACTCACTTATTTTTCTTGGAAGCCTCGTCGTTCAGTGGAAGAAAGCCAGTAAACTGAGCCACTAGCTCCCTCCAGTGATCGTTGTCAACTATCCCTGTCACTGGAAGTCCCCCCAACCGAAGGCCTAAAATAGCCTTCACGTCCTGCATGGTCAAGGTTATCTCGCCACAAGGTGGGTGGAACTTGTGGGTCTCAGGCCTCCACCTATTATAAGAATAGAACGAATGTTAGTTGCCTCAAATTTGTTACAAGAAAGTTTACGTACAAAGAATGCACTCACACCTGTCTATAGCTACAGTAAGTAGTGCTGGGTCAAGGGGCGAAAGACCATGGTTAACAACACGGACAAGCTCGAGGAAGCCGACACGCCATATGTACGACGCATAACGCTAGTCCCACTGGTGCGCCCTGGTGTGCATGCGGGGCCTCAAAGTAGGCAAGGCCACCTCTGCGTCATTGTCACTCAAGATGTGTGCTCGGTGCTGGTCGTCGTACTCCACCTTAAGAATGAGGTACAACGGGTGCTGCGTGGGAGGGGCCATCCTATTACAAATTGATAAACAAAGCGTTAGAGTATTCAAATTAACAAAATTCAAATTAACATTATGTAACATTACAAAATTTGAACTACTTGTTATGCAATATGAAAGCACATGTATATTTTCAAAGTAAAATTAACAGACATATCACGCACTAGTAACATAAACAACTTCACTAGGAATATAAGCATTTGACGAAACTTCATGAAGTCATCAAAATCGACGTATCACGCACTAGTAAGTACCGACATTTGTAAACTAGTATCTATACCCAAAATCCCTACCTAAATAACTAACTATAAACTAAATAATAAATACCTAATCAATCCCTAAACCCAAAATCCTAACCTCAAACCTAAAAACTACCTACGTAAATCACAAACAAATTCACTAACCTAACTATCCTAAATCACTAACTATCATAAATCACTAACTATCATAAATCAATAACAATCATAAAACCCTAACTATCCTATATTACTAATTATCCTAAATCACTAATTATCCTAAAACAATAATAATCAAAATAACATAAAATCGAGAGGGAGGTACCTTAGGAGCGGGCGGCCTTGACGCACCGGTGTTCGTGGCGCGGCCGGCGCGGGCGCTGTGTGGTGGCGGGGCGCGTGTGGCTGGCGGCAGGTGATGCGCGGCGGCAGGCGAGCGGGCAGGGGTGCGTGCGGGCAGGGGTCTCGCTCGCGATATTTATTTGGCCCAGCCGCGCCAAGATCGGTGGCGCGATAGAGCCTTGCCACGTCAGCTATCGCGTTTTTGGTCGTCGCCACGTCAGACCTCTGTCGCGCCATCATGCATGGCGCGACACAGGTATTTGGCCGCGCCAGGATAATAGGCGCGGCCAAAAGTGTTAGTTTTAAAAAAAAACCGACCGTGTTAGATTTAAAATTAGTTTCCAAAAAATGTTACAATTAAAAAAATCCAAATATATACATGTGGTGCATGTTTGTGATGACATGTATTCCATATTGAATGAGAAGGAGCGTCTCCTGAACAAACTCTATTACCGTGTTAACAAGCAACTTGGCCGCAGAATGCTTGAAGCCTAAGCATCATTAGCATAATTCTAGGCAAGCACACTTGCCTATGGCGACAAGGACTAGCACACCCGCTGGCACCGAGTGGCAGTACTCACAAAAATTCACATGTACCTAGGGACATTCTATAAGTGAATTAACTTACCTACCATGTGTCATGTAACCAAAGACATACTGGTACATACAAAGTCTACAATATTTTAGCTAGCTGGTAGACTATTCTAATGTCTATGGACTACTTTTCTGCAATATTGTGGTTGCTCTTAGATTATGTTTTCAATGATGTTTCAATTTCACAACTAACTAAGTAAACAGTAAGCTACTCAGAACATAAAAGTAGACAATCATGGGATATATATAATGTGTCTACTGGTTGTACTTGGATGGAACGTTGGCATGGTTAAGATGGTCGAATTACATGCACACGCTCGCTCCTGCAGTTGTGCGTGGAGATTGGAGCACCATGACTGCCTGCGCGCCACGCAACGCCAGCCAGAGCCCGCCGTAGAAGCTAGCGTCCAGAGGCCCACCGCCCACCTCCCCCTTGAGGGGAATTCCAAAGGAAGAAACTGATGCGGTTTTCATAGCACAAGAAATCATCTATATAAACTATCTTCCACAGTGGAGGTGTCTTTGTGTAATAATTATTTTCTCTTTCTCTCTCCCAACTCTATCTTCTTCCTCCAATAGAAGTGTGGCACGAGCCCCCTAGAAACTGGTGGTTTCTCCCCAATGGCGATTTCATGGTTTCTTGGTGCATTGGGTCAAGAGAAGACCTGATTTCTTCATGAGGAAACAATTTCTAGGATTTTTGCTCTCTTTTTCATTAATTATGTTGTCATGTCAGCATTTTGCCTACGTGGCAAATTATTTAACAAGGATAGTACAATCGCCGCTAGCTGCCTGCCTCATCTTTTCGGTCCGTACGTGACCCTCTCTCTCGGCTTGCATGCGCCACTATCCTCTCTCTTCCTTTGTCGGCATGCTGCATGCCACTGTCCTCTCTCTCAACGGATCTAGTCATCGTGTCTGCCTAGCTCTGCATAACTAATGGCACTTTTAAGCAAAGCCACGGCCGGCCAGCCCTATATGGTGGCCGCTTTGGAATCTGGGGGCCTTTGCAAATATATTCCTCCTATCCCTTCGCTCGCCGTCCCCTCTCACAATGCAAACAGATCGATCGAGTCCATATATATATATAAATCATGTAGCTGGCTACAAAATAACTTATTCTATAGCTACTTTGAGTTACGATAATTACTATGTTAATTTACGAGATTATAGTAACTCCATACTAAGTGGTTTACTATAATGTTATGGTAAATATCTCCATGTGTTATAGTAACCCAACTATCGTAAATATGTATTGCCATTATCGTAAATTAATATATAAATTATCATAAATGGAGGTGGCTATGGAACCTTGGTGGACCGCGCCAGGACCACTGACCGCTCTGCCTTTATACGCAGGGTCTAGCTTAGCTATTGGTACCACCACTCGGTGCACTTTAGCTCGCCTAGCTTTTCCTTTTGACCTAGCTTTTCGCTCAGTCCTTCCTTGCAACCACCGCCAGTGATGGTAGGAGCCTGGGTTAGTAGTTACTGCCTAAACACTAAGGGTTTTCCCAAGATCCTGTATGTTACCCTGCAAAAGCTCGGAGTCAAAGATCATCCCGAGTACGAGGGCCGTGAGTATGAAAAACATGGCACTGAGCAGTGTGAAGTTACCATCTACATTGGGAAGAGTGAAGAGTTCCCTGACATCACTAAAGCCTGGAATGTGACCGCAACCGGGTTTCGCTTCGTCAACACCTACCAGGTTGTGGCCCATAAAGCCTTGCGGTACCTTTGCCAGATCTATGAAGAGCCCATTGCCTGTACCCCCATGAGGTTCTTTCCACCTTTGGAAAAAGAATCGACGGGCATGGAGGGATCGTATGGAGGCTTTGCAAGGGCGGGATGTGCAAGAAGATAGTCCTACCATGGTGCACTTGATCACGTACCTGCTTGCTCTAGATGAGCAGTATGACCGGTAAGCCTCAGAGCTGAGGAAGTGCCTTGGGCGAGCCGAGGAAGCCAAGATCTTCTCTAGGATGCTCCAGGTGCACCTTGCCGAAGCGCATGTCAGTGCGACAGCCGCTGAGAGTCGAGAGACTGCCATATCAGAAGCTCTAAAGGAGGCTGAAGATCGACATGCCCATCAGTTGGGAGAGGCCTACCTTGTCACCAGGGCCAAGCGGAGGACGCTGGCTACTGAACGGCAGGATCCCTTGATCGTGGAGGGGATCCCTATCCACCTACCTGAAAGAAGGAGAACCGGTGTTGTAGTACCGTTAGCACCTCCACCCTCGGAAGTGTTAGAAGTAGAACCCTTGATTCCTCTCACTCAGCCATTGCCAAGAGAGGAGGCAGATCCATAGCCAGGGCGGTAGAAGAATCTGCCAAGCCTGAGAATGAAGATGTGTGGTCCAAAGTAGATTAGTTGCCTTGGGATGATGTACCTATAGTTAGTAGTGTCTTTTGTCGCTATCCACCGGTATTGTAATCTTTTTGTTGTATTTTGTCCGTAGTTGTTGAGATAGTCTGATCATAGAAAAGGTGAACGATGTGTCGAGAATGGGAGACTAAGTGTCTATATGCTGTACCCGCATAAGGATGTTCGGAATATGCATTTTATTTATTTCGCTACGTTATTGCATCCATCTACCTTAAGTCTTGTTAGACGTGCTTAGGGTTTTCGGATGCGAGCAGACCAGCCGTGATTGGATAACATAGGACACTATATCGACTAATTGTGGATGTCCCAGCATAACACTTGAATCTCTTTAAATCAAATCCGTTGTTGGATTTGAAGTCCTTGTCCCTTGTTGCAAAAGAAACCCTTGTTGTTTGAATCTTCCCTTGTAATACTCCTCTGATTCTATGGTCTATGACCCCACCGTCTTCATTGCATGTAAGTTGGTAGTAGTTGCCTGGTTAGTAGCTTATGGTGCCACAACACAACCGAGGGCCCCTGTGGAACAGTTGCCACATGGTGACGCTGCTCAGCACGCGCTGGTATCGAGGTTGTTGACCAAGTACCTTTACCAAATTACACCACCATACCACTTTTGATACAAATATTTGGGTGTTTGAATGGGAAATCCACAACGGGTTGATGAAATAGTGTTCTCTCAAATAAAACAAGAGGAGGTGGTTTCAGAGGAAGCATGTATGTTGCGATCTCACTTCATACAAAGGTTGACGCATATTATGGACAAGGAAGGGAAGGAAAGAAGAACACCTAAAAAAGTTAGCCTTGGGTAGTAGGGAGTGCTTAGAAAAGCCTGAGTGGATGTCAAGTCCCAAGCACTGTGCCCAGCTCAACCATGCTATGCATGTTGGGTCGCTGTCACCGCGTGCCCTGCAGACGCCATCGATGTTGGGCCCATTAGCACCCTGCCCTCGCATGTCCACGACATTGTGCCGCACTCGCCGTCCTCATGCACTATGTGCTTCTCCTTTTCCTGGTCTCCGGTCCACTCTTAATCCTCGCCCTCGTCCCTGTACCGGACCCCCTCCCTTCTTTCTTATTTTGGGGACACGGACGCTTGCACGCCTCCCTCGTCAAGTGAACCCTCTCTCTCCTCTCCTTTATCGCCCCTCCACTCGCTTGCACAGGGAGCATGCCATGGCTGACTTTATCCCCACAACGTGAACCGGCAGTGTATCCCATCCATGCCGTCTCCAATTTTGGTGCACTGCGCCCCATCTCCGTTTGCCACTATAAGATGTCCTTGGTCCTTGCTCTTCTTCTTCATCCTCATCCCTCTCGAGTCTGAAGCAGAGCTACGAGATCCAGTCATCATTGTGGAACTAGGTTCGTCTGACAGAGGCGATGGTGTAATCTGAGAAGAAGGGATCTGGTTTTTGAAGAAGTTCAAGTCTACCGTTGGTTAGTTTGGTCTTAGGGTTCACGATGTTTGACTTCTCAGTCTCCTATTTCTAGATCTGTTGGTCATACGCCATGTTTTGAATAATCATTATCTTGTTGTTTCTCTATTGCCCTTGTCTATCCCGGCTTCTGGAGTAAGCTTTGGTTGTACTAGGTTGCTCTTAACCATGTAACTTTAAATTCCGGTGTTAGTGTTCGACATCATGTAATCTTTCATGTAATTCCAGATTTATGAAATGTGTTGTAGTTTCGCCTAAGGGGAGTGGATCCTAATTCACTCTTTTGTAAACCCTCGTGTTAGGAGATGTACTTGTGTTGTAGTTTTTGCTCTTTCCACCTATAATGTAATCCTAGCCAATGTTGTGCTTTGAATCTAAGTGTGTTAGTTGCTTGAGCCCAACTCCATCAAATGCTTCTTTCCACTAACATGTCATTGATTTGCTGGCCTAGAATGGGCACTATGTAATGACAACCAACCTCTATGTTTATTTATAACATTGTAATGAAAAAAGCCATGTTACCTTTTCTTCCCATATTTTCCCATTTAATGTACCAAATAGACCAATCTTTCGTAGCAACGCGATGAAAAAACATATTAGACATATGAGCCATATTTCTCAAGATTTTTCCTATACCAAACACATCACCCGCAGCGAAGCGCGGACAGCAGTGGCTAGTGTAAGGGATGATTTACACTATCAAGAAAGAAAGTCAAATTGTTAAATTGCCAAAGAAAAAAAAACAAAACTCAGGATAATACCTTTGTTCAACGTGGAGCCTGGCTTATTGGGAAGTTGAATCATGGCTATCCCACATGCCTGAACGATTAATCCTATGACATAAAAAAAGAGGGGATACCATTTAAGGGGACACTTTTAGGAGGTTTGATGACAGATCATAATCAGTAATACACAAAATTTAATTAAACTGTCAAATTTATAAAGTACATTGTGTCATCAGCACATGAAGATATAGCTTGGGTAAAAGTGCTAAGGTTATAGGCATACTGTCTTTGCAGTTATAGTTGGCCAAACGAGCCGCCCGACACGGCACTAGCATAGGCACGACCAGGCATGGCCTGGCCAGGCATGGCACTACGCGGCACGGTAGACTAGCCATGCCATGCCTGTCAGTGCCACCGTGCCGAGGTGTCGGCCCAGGCATGACACTATTAGGTCTTAGCCGTGTCGTGCTGTGTCACTGGGCACAGCGGCCTAGCAGCGCCCGTGCCGACACTGGCACTACAAGTGATCAAACACCTCAAACTGATAAGAATATCAGGGACAAGTTCATCATCTCAAACACCTCAAACACTTCATCATCTCAATCTTAAGTTACAAGTTCAGAGAACTTATCAAAGACTCAAAGTTACATATTCACAGAACTTATCAAAGACTCAAAGTCACATAATCACACAAACACAGGCAGAGAACAAGGGTTAGGGTTAGGGATCCATCCATCGCCACTCATCGGTGCCCCGGTCCCTCAATGGCTTCAAACAAAACAGAGCAAGGGTTAGTAGAGATTGAGGGTTAGGGTTAGGGATTGAGCAGGGGTTAGGTCGACGGCGACTTACCTTCAAAACCGGAGCACCAGAGTCACCGGCGAGGTCGATGAGGCATGGATCTGGCCAGGAAACCGAAGTATCCGGCTAGGAAATCGATGGATTCGGCGAGGAAACTGATGGATCTGGTGAGGTCGACGATGAATCCAACAAGTAAACCGATGGATCCGGCGAGGTCGATGAGGGATCCGGTGAGGACGAAGCAAGATCAATGGTTAGGGTTAGGGATTGAGCAAGGGTTAGGGTTAGAGATTGTGCCAGTGCCGGTCAACGATGGCTCTAGAGGCCACCGGAGAGCGAGAAGAAGAGTGGAAGTCAGAGGCGAGAGAGGAGAGCGAGTCGCCAACGCGGCGACGCTGACTCACCGAGAGAGGAGAGCGAGGCGAGAGAGGAGCGGGCGAGACGGCGCTGTGGGGGAGAGCCGAGAGTGAGGCGAGAGAGACAATGAGTGAGAGTAAATGAATTAGGGCAACGGAGGCGCGACCGGCCGACCGGGACAGGCAATTTTATACCCCCGATTCCAACAGCCAGATCCAATGGTCCGATGGGAGCAAGGCCGGGGATCCAACGGCCACCTGCAGTCGAGCCGTGCCGCTGCCGGGACGGCCCATATAGCGTGCCATGCCCGGGCCGGCACTATGGGCCAGAATGGTGGCCTAGGCACGACACTAAGGTCGGGCCATGTTAGGCACTAGCACGAAGGCCGTTGGGCCAGGCCGTTCATGGGCCGTGCTAATTAGTGCCGTGCTTGGGCCGGCCCGTAATTCCCGGGCCAAATGGCCAACTATATTTGCAGTGATCTTCATGTAACATGTGAGCTCAATGTCGATAAAGAGGCAGAGAACACCTGCGCTCGGGAACAGAGAAACAAATTAAGTAGCATTTAGCACAGAAAGGTATGGTGCACCTACAACGAAAGTATCAGCATCGAGAACACAGCCTATGATGCAAAATATACCTTAGCCGACATGCATGCACAAGCCAGGCAAACTAAACCTGTATACCCCATGTGAGGCCGACCGCGCCGTCACGCCGCCGCGCCCAAGCCCACCCGTGCCTCTACAGCTCCACGTCTCATGCCGCTGTTGGAGAGAGAGAGAGGGAGGGAGAGAGAGTAGGAACGAAGCAGGGAGAGATGACACTGCTCAGATATTTTGGTGGGAGAGAGCAGGCTTTTCGGCCAATGGACGCCTGGGCGCTACCGTTGGTCACGACTGTACCCGACCCAATCACCAATCGACAACGGCGAGAACTGGCCAATGGTAGATAGACAACGACGCCAGCGCGCAGGTCCTCTGACCGAACCCTGATATCCTCCCTGGTCAGCACTAGCACCACCGTCTGATAGGAATCCAAGTATCCAACTGCCTGCATTCGTTTCGATGACGTGGCCATGCTGAGGCCACGCCGGCGACGGCGCGAAAGGCGGCAGCCCCAGTCCAGCGATGAAGATCCAGCGCCCCACAGTAAAAACGTCGACGCGGCCACGCCGGTTGCCCTCTGAGGCCCGCGGCTCGCTTGAGAGTAAATTACATATTTGCAAATTTGGGCTGGTTTCTTCAAGACCTGATAAGTGTATTTTACCTAGCTTTACAGCCATCGGGGATTACTGTATTCTGCTCACTCAACGGAGCTCTTCTGCCATAGGAGTATTTGTATCCACTAGACCAAATGGTTGGTGCTCGTAGTAATTTACCCTAGATTTCTCAAAGAAAGCAAGCAGTAACTTTGATCCGATTGGGATGTGTTGACGCTGATTTCGGTCACCATATCGGTAGGGGCTACATCGTTCATGGCTACACACGGCCTAGATACACATCGGAGAGAGGACTAAATGATGAGGCCGACCAACAAGTCGACGAGGCATATTCGACGCTCGTTTTTTGCCCCAAAAAAATCCACGAGCGACTCCCTCGGAGAGTCGCACAACGGGGTATCCTAGTATCGATAAAGACACCTAGAACACTGGCAAATGGTAAAAGGCAGCCATTTTGTCAGCCTGTTCGGGAGGCCGTAAACGATTGTAGATTATTTACTGCTGGCTGGTTTGGTGTGAGAGAAAAACACTATTCCCGGCTGGAAATTTACGATCGTTTACAAGCAAGCGAACAGGCTGTGTATTAGTTTCAAATTTGAGTACCTGCTTGTCAAATCTCATGATCGCTTGTCCATCATGTGGTTCACGCGGGAACAAGGAAATCCTGTATACGATGCCATTAGCGTTGGCCCCATCTATTGGTACGACACCGTCCACATCAAGATCCTGTTCGGCTTGCTGAATCTTGACTGAAAGTGGTTAAAAAACACTGTTCCGGCTAAAATATTATAAAAAAAAAATACTGTTCTAGCTAAAAAAAAATGGCAAACAAATTAGATATGGGTAAGCCGAACGGAGGCCGAGATTGTTTAAAACCCGCTCCATTCTGGGAGCACCGTAGCATTCTGGGACTCTGGCTCCTTCATATTCCGACGAGTGGCGCAGGCTGTTTAGCAAAAAGCCACTCGAAATTTTCGCTAACTAACCCACAGTTCAGTCCTCAAACCTAAACATCATTCACGTTTGTTATTTTTTCGAATAAGTCCCTAAAGAAAATTTTATTATAACGTGAAGGAGAGAAAATTTGATATTGGTCTCTTTTTTACGAAGAAGCCCCGTAAGGCACTTTACGGATAGCCCCCTCCACCTGCCTCGAAGGCCCGAACCCTAACCCTCTCCTCATTCCTCTCTCTTCTCGCAGCCGCCGCAACCCCTCACGTATTGATGCGCTCGCCTCCCGACTTGTCGTCGCTCCTCCACCTCCTCCACAGGCGCATCCACGGCGACGACATCCTCCTCCTCCCTCCTCCACGGCCGCATTCACGGCGACGACATCCTCCTCCTCCTCTTCCGTACGTGCTACGCGGTTGGGGCTATCTCCTCTGCTCAGACGAGGATGACAGGATCCATATTGGTGCTGTACAAAACTGTCGGGGTGGTGCTTGGATACTCGGCGCACGGGCATGGCGGCCGTCATCCTCGGCTCAGCGGCCACTGTGGTCGAAACCCGATCTATGGCGCGCAGGCAGGCCAGGCCGGCGGTGGGATCCATGGCGGACGAAGGGCACACGGGGGCAACGACGGCCATTTGTGCACGCACCCTCGCCATAGCCATGACGTGGGTACTTACCCAATGGCAAATCTGCGGCTACCTGCATTAGGTACCTTCCAGAACTTGGCATGTCATTTGCCCCCATTGCTTTGTATTAAGAAGTTACTAATTGAAATAGAAAGGTGGGGTGAGGGTGACGTCAGAGGCTCGCCGCGCCAGCAGGATGTTTTGCTCCGGTTCCGGGAGGTCGGAGGAGGGGCACCCAGGTGAAATCAAAACTGTGGCGAGCGTGAGGCACGAGTAGCTCGCCAGCTCTCTGCTTCCCCATCCGGCCTCCTGTTCCAGCAGCGTGAGTTCATTGTTCTTGGTAAAAAAGTATTAAGTTTAGCTCCTGGAGTTTTTATTTATGCTGAAGCATGAAACACACTTACCGTGTTCAACACAAAACTTGAAGGATGACTTAATTCCTGTTTTTTTTCTTTATTTGATATCGTTCGAAACCTAAGTATGTCATTGTGCTACTTCTCCCTCCGTCAGTTATCCTAAGTTTAAGTTTTTAAGGATAACTTTATTTTGAAGACACTAACTTAAATGAACAGTGCAAATTCCTCTTGGAAACATGGAACATTGATTTATGGTATATATGATGCCGAGGATGTTTGGAACTCGACATTATAACATGTTTGCTAACTGTGATTCAGAGTATAGTGAATAAACGATGACATCCTGCACATAACAGATCTGTGCAGCATGCAATTCGGTGGCTTATACTTGAACTTCTGCCCTTCTAAGTTCAGAGATTGTTTGTGTTCTCATATTTTGTACCTGTTGTACTGATATTATGTTTCAGGCAGTTGTTTTATATTCTGATCCTTTTGCCCATCTGAACAAATGACCAATGGATAGTTTTTCGTTTTTTTTTCCAGAAACTTTCAATAAAGGATCAACAAGATGGTTGGGGGTTCCTGTGTTGCGATAAGGTGGAGTGGAACTCACTTGGGTAATTCTTCCGGTCTTTTTTGGCAGTGTTTGCTTGATGCACGGGCTAACTTTGAGGAGATGAATGTTCTTTCTTTGCAGGTCCTGTAAAATGCTCTTGATTTAGATCAGATTGCCAATGTGTGGTCCTTGCTGAAGCATTTTCAGGCTACTTATATGGAAGGACAAGCATTATTGACTTTTTTTGTTCTTACAAGTTCTGTAAAATGCTCTTAATTTAGTTGCTATGTACTACCTATAGGATGTAGCGCTAGCCATGTGAAAAGTAGTGCACAAGATGCTCTGAAGTCTATTAATGCTTATCTCTCCATCGTTGGGTAAATTTGTTGCGGTTGGAGTAGATCGTTCTTTGTGTGTTCAAGCTATTATATCTCAGACTGGTTGACTGAACATAATCTATATATATTTTGACAATTATTTCTGCATAATATGCTGAATAAAACCTTGGTGGTGCTAGCGTGCCGATGATCATACCTAGAATACTGGGATGATTACTGAAATTGAGGACAAGGAGCCAGAGGTATTTTTCTCTGTATTGCTATCACTTTAGATGCTCGATCTGTCAGTTTAAGTCCCCTTTGAAATGTGCTTCCAGAAGATGCTTTCCATTATTAGTGCTTGGAAACTAATTGTCACATATAAATAATGCCATGTTCTCCTGTTGTATGTTGATGGTTGCTGCTCCTTCTCAATAAGAGGTCATGGGAATAGCCTGATAAACATATTGCCATGTTCACTAAATAATGATTTTGTGAAGCTACATACTTCGAACAAACCAAGTGATATGATTAGAAATCTTGAGAGTTCCTGTCAAATGATGTAATTTCGGCTAGATATTCTCATATGGTCCTTGAGGCTGCTGTAATAATGTGGGGTTGGAACTAAAGCTTACGATGTGCCACATAATAAAGATTATTTGATTTTCTAAAGTCCAAAGGAGATGTTTGGGATGATTAGATTGTTACTAGATGTTTCTAAGCGTAACTGTAGAAGATATGATGCCTGCTAAATGTCCTAATCATGACGGGCTAAGGGCAGAGCACGAACTGTGACACTGCTCCATGGTGCTCCATCGAAGCCAACGACAAAAGTGGAGTATCTGGACTATGAATGAATTATTACTAAGATGGTTGTGCCTTGTGAATTGCATCTAGGCTTGAATAGCCGATGTTGGAATTGGAGGAGAAACTCTGGTTTGATGCAGTGTTCTATCTTTTTTTTTTTTTATGCGAGCGTGTTCTATCATTTTTCTAATGCACTAAATTATGAGGAATGACATTGAGCGGGGTGTTTCATGTACAAATCTTTCTGGATCTGTTTTGGTAAGTGGCTAACTGTCGCGCCTGCTTTTTTATGCTCTCTTCGGGCATGCAGTGACAGGATTCTTTTGAAGTGAAATGAAGCATTCCTAGCACACAATTATAATCTCGAGATAGGATTTGTCATTAGTCAATGAACATGCAGTACAATTTTGCAAAGCAGTCATTAGAAAAGCATTCATCAGAAATTAATCTCTTACACTATTAATACATAAAACAATTATCTAACCAACCTGCTGGAATTCAATGCTACATCTACTATGCATTTCGCTGGGGCGCCTGATTCTAGTCCATATGCATCTTGGCCCCATCTATTATGCATTTCGCTGCAAACAGTAGTACAATACCCAGGTCGCTTCTTCTTTACTACTCCTACACATCTTGCAGACATCGTTCGCATTCACACACACACATCCATCAAGCTCCACGAAGAAGATTACCATTCATGGCAGAATCCAAGCAGGAGTCCTCTCCTCTGCACATCGTGGTGTTCCCATGGCTCGCCTTCGGCCACATCATCCCCTTCCTCGAGCTCTCCGAGCAGCTCGCCAAGCGCGGCCACTTCGTCACCTTCGTCAGTGCCCCGAGGAACCTCGCCAAGCTGAGGCCTGTCGCCGCCGACGTTAGGCCGCGCATCCGGCTCGTGCCACTGCCCCTGCCGCTCGTGGATGGCCTCCCGGACGGCGCCGAGTCAACGGCCGACGTCCCGCCGGAGAAGGTCGAGCTCCTTAAGATCGCCTTCGACGGTCTTGCCGCCCCCTTCGCCTCCTTCCTCGCCGAGGCTTGCGCCGACGGGGAGGCCAGAGAAGGGCACTCCAAGAAGCCCGACTGGATCATCCTCGACTTCGCGCAGCACTGGCTTCCGCCCATCGCCGAGGAGCACAAGCCACGTACCTATCACCGCCACAGCACCTTCTCGTATTTCGTCCGAGTGTCTGACCGACCGTCTCCGTGGCAAGTGCAGGTGCCGTGCGCGGTGTTCCTGATCTTCCCTGCGGCCTGCGTCGCGTTCGTGGGCCCAAAGGAGCTCAACGACGCGCACCCGCCATCCGCAGCGGAGGACTTCACCGTTCCGCCGCCGTGGATCCCTTCTCCGTCCTGTCTCGCATTCCGCGGCCACGAGGCTGAGTGGACCGCAGGGGGGTGGCAGCCCAACGCGTCCGGCATCTCCGACGTCGGCCGCATCTGGGAGACGACGCAGCGGTGCCCGCTCATCGTGTGCCGTTGCAGCCACGAGGTCGACGGCCCGCTCTGCCCCCTCCTGGGCGACCTCTACCGCAAGCCCGTCCTCCCCTCGGGCCTCCTGGCACCGTACGACGCAGCCGTTCGCGCCGCGGCTGCCGACGGCGAGGGGCGAGGACGACGATGAGGAGAGCGCGAGGCTCATGCGCTGGCTCGATGCCCAGCCCGAGCGCTCCGTGCTCTACGTGGCGTTCGGGAGCGAGGCGCCGCTGACGCCGGCGCACGTCCGCGCGCTCGCGCTCGGGCTGGAGCTGGCGGGCGTGCGCTTCCTCTGGGCGCTCCGGAAGCCGGTCGGCAGCGAGCGGACGCAGCTCCTGGACGGGTTCAAGGGCCGCGTGGGCGGCCGCGGGGTGGTGCGCGTCGGGTGGGTGCCGCAGGTGCGCGTGCTCGCGCACGCCGCAGTGGGCGCCTTCATGACGCACGTTGGGTGGAGCTCCCTCATGGAGAGCTTCCTGTTCGGCCACCCGCTGGTGATGCTGCCCCTGTTCGCCGACCAGGGCCTCACCGCGCGCCTGATGACGGAGCGGCGGGTCGGCCTGGAGGTGCCGTGGGACGACTGCGGCAGCGAGTTCCGCGGCGAGGACGTCGCGAGGACCGTGCGGCGGGTGATGGTGGAGGAGGAAGGCAAGGAGTTCTCGCGCAACGCCAAGGGATTGCAGGAGGTTCTCTGGGACACAGCGACGCAGGAGCGCTACATCGATGAGCTGGTCGAGCACTTGCTGCGCCGCCGAGGAGATTATTAGGACGAAAGATCAATGTATCCGGACTTGCTAAATTTCAGTTGTCTGAATTTTAGTTTTCTTCCGGGCAACAACTATTGCATATATTTTGTATTAAAATTGTAGCTTTAGTACGTTGCAATTTTTGGTTTTGAGAATAAAAAACTCATCAGATAAAATTATAAACCCGATAAAATCTGATTTGTGTTAGCACAAAGACAATTAACAAATTTACTATTTACAATTGTTTCTATAGTCAAACAAGAACAGAAATTTGATATATTATGACATAAAAACAAATTACAAATAACAAAAGTAACAATTTACTTATACTAGTTGGTGATAAAAGAGTGATGTCTGAAATCATCTTAAAATGCAAGCACCTGATAGGCTGAAACATTGGAGAAGTGAAATGAGAAGACCAAATGAATTGCTTACACTCTGTTTTATCAATTTTTCTGGTGACGAACAGTAGCTATCGGGTGTCAATTTGACTGTCACTGCTCAGCTACTATAGTTCTCCTTCAACTTCCCTTTCTTCTTCCTCGTAGCGAAAACCACTCCATTATGGCTCCTCCACCGATCGTTGGCCGCCTCCCATCCTCAGCGGTGTCCCCGCCGGCAAGCCTATCCCTGCTGCTCTCTTCGTCGTGTTAACCTGATGTCATCGGGCCATCGGCATGACTCCCATGTCCTTCCTTGACTCAATCGCCATCTCCCGCCACTCGTGGCCAGCGGTAGCCCCGTCGCTACGCCCCCACACCCGTCTCCTTCGCCTGGCCGACCTTCATAAATTAAGTTTTAGAGGTGGTTGGATTTCGGTTCACCTTTAGAAATCGATTTCTAGGACGGCTCGATATCCCAATTCTTTTGGGCTCTACTTGTTCCCCCTCTTCCCATCGCCCGACAGGTGGGAGCAATAGCGGTTGGCATCCTTGGCTTGGTTGGAAAATGCGGGGATACCTTGGTTGTGGGGGCGAGTAAGGATATGGGCATGTAAGGGTTACTTCTCTTTGGAACAAGGGCTATGAGAGAGGAATTAATGCTGGTTAAATCGATGGAGTTGTCACTGAAGTCTTTGAAGAGCCTGAGAAAATCTTGCTTGATAATGGGTCATCACTTCTTGATGAATAACCCATTGTAGCCATCAGGGCCTGGGGCATGACTCTTACGGATGGAAGATTTGACAGAATCTATTTTAGCTTCATTGAAATCATCAGCCAAGAAATCCAACTGGTGGTTTTGCAGGAAAAAACCAAGGTTATAGGAGATACCACTGAATTGGCTCAAAACCATTCTGTTCTTGAAAGCATCCCAAAGCAAGCCTGCCTTTTGTTCATGATCTATCACTAGAATGCCATCCTGAGTAGTGATGTTGGAAATAAAGTTTGTGTTGTGGGCCAAGGTGGCCATTGCTTGAAAGTAATTGTATTCATCTCATCTCCCAACTTAACCCATCTAGTGGTATTTCTCTGTTTCAAAGAAAATTCTCTTAGATTCAAGAAGTCTGTTAATGTGATCTTTAGTTGGAGTTCTAAAGGCCCTTTCTAGCCAAGAGAGGGGTCTTTGGTCTTCAAAACCATCAAGTAGTAACAAGACCCAGTAGGAGTTGTGGAGGGCTTTGCTAAGGCCTTGGAAACTTTTTCTCCAATTTTTTAAACCAGCCATAGCCTATTTGAATTTGGCAGACAGGGTTTAGCTGCATTGGCAAAAAAAAAGGCTGTGCTGTTCCAATGAAGGTCCACAACTTTTAGAAAATCATCATGGTTTACCTAGTAATTCACAAATCTGAACAAGGAGGATCTGGGAATGCTGCTGCCAATGTTGATGACGATATACATGACATAATTAAAGAAGTCTATGAAGCAAATTTAGGTTATGGTAGCAAGACCTATGCATCGTATGAAGGTTTCATGACCACTCGAGTTCATCCTGCAACATTTCTATTAGATTGTACAATATAATCAAATTGGCAAAATAAGGACGGACACATTTTAGTCGAAATATTAGAGCATCTTCGGGAGCTCCACAATACTATTTCTCCAATAAGATGATAATGAGGGTGGTCTAGTATTATGTTTTGGTTTACTGGGGAGATGCTAGATTACCAATAATCTCTGCCCCCATTGCGCTGCCTGTCAGATTACAATTTATGTATTTTTCTTTTTTTTTTCTTTTCAACGCATCTTCTCCCACTGCGTCCACCATGGCCACCTCGGCCCCCAATCCGGACCCCGGCGTGGCGGCCCCAATCCCTGTCTCGCCATCACCGTCCCTGGCCCCGGCTCGAGTCCCCTGATGGGGCGTGGGTTGGCTCCAGCGCAGAGGATGGCGCAGTGCGGCGTGCAGGCTCAGCAGGCGTGGTGCGTGGGCCTGGCAAACGTAAAAGTTAGTCCAAATGGTCATGTTGATCATTAAACGCCAAAAAGCCAAACTAAATGGTCCACAGGGTCTATTTTCCTTAAGGGGTGGTCTCATACCACTAGAAAACCATCCCAAGTTGTAATCCGAAAGTTCCCCATGAGTTTAGAGGAGTTCGGATTGGAACTATAAAAACTGGGCTCGGGCATGGAACGTTGGAACTTTCGACGAGAGTCAAAAGTTTAGATAGTTCTGACCCTTGAAGCATACGATAGTTTCAACGAGAGTTCGGATTGGGGAAGTTTTGGACACGTCGGAACTTCCGACACCTTGAGTTCAAATGTAACCTCCCCTGATCTTTTTTCCTGTCAACGGGATGCCAATGAATAACATCATGGGAATAACAAAATACCAATGCTATGCTCGCAGCAAATGCAAAGTCGGCATTTCCGTCACATTTTTTAGGCAGAGATAAGAGATTGACAGAAAATAAAAGAAACGGAGCTAAGCTACCCCAAGAACAATAATATCAACTTCCCTGATCGTCAAAAATATAAATCCCCTAGCCATAAGCTGGCTCCTGCGGATTTTTTATTTGAGAAAAGGCTCACCTGTTCTTCTCCGTTTTCTTCTCCCCACACTCGTAAAGAGATGAAAGAGGAAAAGAAGAGTTGAGCCTTTTCCCCCACTAAAAATTCCGTCAGAACCAGCTCGTGGCCAACGTGGAGGCCGCATCGTCGGCAAACGGGTCGGGATGAGCCCACTTGGACGGCCATCAAGGCTAAGCCCATTTGGACACGCGTCGTAACCAAAGCCAAGTTCTTGTAGGCAGGTGGGCATTTTAAGAGTTTGAGCCGTAGCTAAGTTTTCATGAGTCTGTCTACTGTACACACGTGTGTTTTAACATAAGTCAATATATGGTTGTTGGCTGTATATAAAACATACAGATTTCAACATAGGAAAACCATGTGGTTTTGGACTAGTTAGCACATGGTTGTTAGATGCCTAAGAAACACACGAATTGAAACACTGAAAAAAAACATGTGTTTTAAGAGAATGCAACACACAAATTCCATCAGGCAAACAAGGCCCACAGCTGTCGTTCAGCCCAATAAAGACGTGCCAGAGAGATCCAGTAACTAAGAAGACAGAGAGGCCCAATATCAGCAAAGAGTAGTTCAGCCCAGAGCCCAATAACTAAGAAGACAGAGAGGCCCACTAACTAGGAAGACAGAGAGGCCCAATATCAACAAAGAGTAGTTCAGCCCAGAGCCCAATAACTAAGAAGATAGAGAGCCCAAAAACAACAATCACTAGTAGAGAAACAGGCTATACTCCCGGTTCTCAACACCCTTCAGTCCCGGTTTTGGAACCGGGAGCACGATTCCAGGACTAAAGGGCCCCTCCTTTAGTCCCGATTTCGCGCCCAGGACTAAAGGTGGTTGGTAATACCAACCGGGACTAAAGAGACCTCCTGGCTTGGCCACGTGGGCTGGCCCTTTAGTCCCGGTTGGTATTACCAACCGGGACTAAAGGTTTTTTTTTATTTTTTTTTCTATTTTCAATTGATGATTTATTTTGGTTTTCGAATAGGTTTTCGAATACGCATTCTACGCTGCTAATAATATACGTATTCTACACGTTTATAATGTTCGAACATTTTGTACAAACTAAAGTTTGAAACTAACGTATATATTACATGCATATACATATATCGTTATTTTATGTACATATAATATGTATATATATATTATAAATAAAGATTGCATTGTATATTCTATCATATCCTTGGAATAACAAATTCACTCCATCTGGTTTGGCTTCCATGTTTCGTTCACGTCATTGTAGAACTCGTCGGCGGCGTTTAAGACCTGGTCATTAAGAAATCCTGCTATGGTCTTTTAAATTGCTTTCAGTTGGTCACGTCGTATGACTTTTTTCTTCAACCATAGAGTCTTCAATAAAAGTTAAAGGAAAAGTATTAATATATATGAGCAATAAAAGAAATTGTGAATATATGAATATATTTATATAACGTACTTTGAGGTTCTCTTCGGGAGTTCTTTTTGAGTATGCCATGATGAACTCGTAAACATAGTATCCGCAGTAGTTGTTCCCCTGTTCTTGCCTCAGAACCCACTTTTACGAGAAAAAAGATCCGGTGAATTGAAAGCATGCAAGGTGTTAATTGAATTATATATATATAAATGTAGCTAGTACTTACTTTGTGTGCGATTACATCCAGTGGCGCTTTGCAATGTTTCATGTGGTGTTCCTCAATGAAAATTTTCCAAACACTGCGCCCAATAAAATAAAAAATTAATTTGGCCTTTAATAATTGTTGCAGTTAAGAGATCGGGGTATATATAGTTGCTAGAGAGACTAAATTACCCTTGGATAATATCTATCATGTCTTGGTACTCTGTTTGCTCTTTTCTTAACGAGTCTAAGATGCTCAATCGACTATTGGCCATATCGATGACCATCAATATCCAGTGATTGCTGCATATGTTTTTATACACAAATATGATCGACATTAACTAGAGTCAACCTATGTATATATGGGAGATAGCTTAGCTAGTAAGCAAATAATTGAATAAATGTCCATATGATCGACATTAATTATTTAACACTCACTTGAAGTTGTAGGGGAATAGTATGTCCTTGTTTTATTGGTTCACTAAGAACCTCATGAGATTTTTCTCGAGTTCAGCTTTCCATCCAGACGGGGGATCAGGGTGTTTGAATACGACATTTGGATCAACGAAACCAACATCATTATCCTGTCTCTTTCTGAGTTCTGACATCTCATATCTGCATATATAAAAATATAGTGTGAGAATATAATATATATATATATATACATGTAGCTTTATATATATACACTTTAATAGTAGAAAATAATCACACTTACAGACAATAGCAGCTAATGAGACTTTTGTCGAGAGAGTCCAGGTGGCATAGTTGGTGTAATTCTCCAAACTCGACATATATAACGTCATCGCCACGGAAGTAATGTTGGTTTCTAATTCTGACAGAAACAAAGTTCTCTCCTCGTTTACACGCCGCCATGTACCACTTGTTTAGCAGGTACATTTACGTACCCAGATCACCTAAGGCCTCAGGGTTGTATAGACTCTTTCCATGTTCAAATTTCTTCCAATGATCCACTTTCAGAGCAGATGGTCCTTCAGCGAGCACTTGGGCAAGGTCCAAACCAGTATCCTCGTAAAACCGAACAAGTTCCTCAAAATCGACGTCCGGTAAGTCTAAGTTTGAACCATATTCATTACGAATGACAAGAGGGGGGACTGATTGTTGCAATTGTTGTCCGAGTTGTGCAACACCTTTCCCTGCTCTAGTCTTTTTCTGTGCCGCCTCAAATGACTTGGTGAGAGAGCGGTCATAGTCCAATTTTGGCCGGGTCTTTTGAGATTCCCGCTTTTTCTGGTCCACCTTCTTTCTTAGAAGATCTGAAGCTAGGTAGAAATACGGTTTCTCCGGGTTCTCCCTCGCTTCTCATTGCTTTCTTATTTTTTCGAAGAAAGTTTTCACATCTTTTTGTACTGTATCCTTTAATTCCTTTTTACTTTTCTCATAAGACAATTTTTGGGGAATAACTAGATTAGAGGAGACTTTCTTCTTTGCCGGCTGGTGGGCCAACAGCTTCGTTTGTGGGGCGGACCTCTTAGGAGCTAGCTGCTTCTTGATCATCAAGGGAGGCGGGGCAGCCGTTGGAGACCTTCTTAGAGGTGGCGGCGGTGGAGACCTCCTTGGAGGCGTTGGAGACCTCCTTGGAGGTGGCGACGGTGGCGGCGTTGCATAATCATTGCCCGAAGCACTATGATGATCTAGAGATTGAATAATTTGACTTAGGTTGGCGGAGGCCCGGCCGTGTGATTACAAAAAAGAATAATTAGGTATAAGAAATTGTTATTATTAATCATGCATGTGAATAGAAAATTTGTGAAAAAATTATTTCGTTCACTTTTGTCCGCACCTATTGTCTGGCAGTTGAGGAAGCGGCGGTGGACTAGAGACCTCGGGAATAATGATGTAGCGCTTGCGCCATAGTACGAATGTCTTCTCCGTTTCTCCTAGAGTCTTCTCCCCATCACCTCCTGGAATGTCAAGAGACAGATCACCAAAACCTTTGTTAACTTTATCCACTGAGACGCTAACATATCCAGGTGGTATTATTGCCCCATGGATTCTTGGTGTCTTGGTAGGATCTGGAGGAGAAAAAACACCGAGAGCCACCATGATTGTGGCATTCTCTTTTGGAATATGTAGCTCACATAATGTAAACGGTGCAGTGATGTCATCCACGAGGAAACGTAGCATTGTGTCATCTTGATTTGGTAACTCCGTGGAAGCACAACTGCTTTTCAACTGATCAGGGGGGCTAATATTAATGTTGATTCCTAGATCTGATGCCTGCCTTTGGGCACTCATTGCTATTTGCACTTGCTTTATGATTTTGTCCTGCATTCTAGCTTGCATGTCTTTTTCGTGCTCCTGTGCTTGAAGCAATGCCTCCCGTGACTCACGAACCAATTCCTCCAACCTGCTGATCCACGCTGCATCCTCATCCTTCCTTCTCTGCTGGCTTCTGTAGGTATCTCTATCATCAGGGAAACCATGCTCCCAAGAAATGTTCCGTCCTAAACCTCTCGTTCGGCCACTATGTTCAGCGGTCCCGAGGGCATATGTCATTTCATCCTTCTCTCTATTGGGCCTGAATACACCAATAGTTTTAGCTTGTAGAGCATAAGAAAATCTTTGTGTTGCTCTTTTGAGTTTTGGGCCATGAATCATCTTCCCGGTCTCTAGGTCCAGTCTTCCCCCATGAGTGAAAAACCAATTCTTCATGCGTTTGGGCCAATTGAGTGATTCTGGTGTGATACCCTTGGCAAGAATGTCCACTTCCATTTTTTCCCACTTGGGAATGGTAGTCGCGTAGCCACCTGATCCCATGCCATGGTGGTATACCTTCTGTCGGGCATTGTCTTGGTTCCTTCTCACCCGTTCCTCACCCTCTTCCGATGTTTTGTACTGTACAAAATTATTCCAGTAGAGCCTCAACTTCGCGAGCGGGCCACTAGTATTGAAATTGGGCGTTAGGTTCTTCTTGACGTATTTCGTGTATAGGGATTTCTTCCAAGTCTGAAATTGTGTGGCCATCTTCTTCATAGCCCACTTTCGAACTAGTTCCTTCAATTCATCATCGCTGATAGCATCATAATCATCTGCTTGCAATGTGAAATGTTGAAGGATATCATCCCAAATTAAATTCTTATTATCAAGATTAGAGATAAAACTAACATGAGGCTCGTTGATCTTTTGCTTCCATTCACGGGCACTGATCAAAAGTCTGTCCCTTACAAGGCACCCACAGTGTTGCACGAATTTCTTTGCATGTGGACCAAGTGGTTCGCCTGTCTCGATATTGAATTTCGATATTATGTAGCGCCCCTCCAATGGCTTTTTCGGGCCTCGAATTTTTTTGCTTTTCGCCATTGTGGTCGTCGATCCAGAGGGCTACGTATAAAAAAGAATAAATCAATATCATGTGTACACATAATAGATGATAGATATTCAAAAATATATATATATATAATATTCAAATATATATATATAAATATATATACCTCGCCAGTATTTTCTTGCACAATATTTTCTAGGTTATCTTCAAGAGCCAGGTATTCACTCCCGTCATCTACATCCTCCTGGTCACCATCGGCAAATTGAAGTGCCGATGTTGATAATATTCATCATTTCTTCATCCATGTTGTCTTTCGGGGCAGCCATCTAGCTTTTACACCACCAGATATATCTATAAAAAATAAAAACTATATCTATAAAATGAACTCCTGCAGGACGTGCCACCTCAAGGATAGTAACATTTGTAAAAATCATTTCTGTATCTGTACTAGTGATAGAATCTAGCATAAGCCTTATTTAAGTTTAAAGGTTTCCAGAGCGTTTAACACTACTCTGCTTGCCGAGAAAGTTGCTAGTGTTGTGTCGTTGGCATTTTTCATGGTCGTGGCCATGGTCATTGTGTTCTCGTCTTTTACTGCGGTAGGTAAGTAATTCACATGATATTTCCGCAGGTTAACAGAAGAATGGGAGTGTACACACATAATAATCGGGACAATATCGGGACGTGTGAATAAATAACCATCCGTACTAGTTGACCTTGCTTACGTGATTATCTCGGCGAGCATTTCTCCACCGGACGGCACCGTACTTGGCCACGAAAGAGCTCTGATTCTACAAGGAAGGGAACACGGTCTTCCACGACCGTTGCCGCTCTCCCTCGTAGAATCAAAGCTCCTCCTTGACGTCCATTACCGCTCGGCAGAGAACATGCTCGCCGAGATGAACACGGTCCGTAAGTTCAACTAGTACGGATTTTCTACAATTTTCTAACTAGTCGTCATAAGCTACCGCGCAAAAAGGAGGAAACGACGAGACACCAGGCCGCGCCCGTGCTCCACTGAGCTCGATGGCTCAGCGCAAAATCGCATTACAAGATTGCCGGCACGAGGGCTCAGCACACGCATCCATCCGATTACAAAAGGTTGGAGCAATTAATCCATCATAAACGGATTATATATGGTGGCGGCGGTGGCTCACATCCAAGGTGTCAAACGCGAGGTCCAGCTCCTGCAGCCAAAAAACATGTTAGAGACTTAGACTTTATTAAAAAACATGTTATAGAAATATGCACCAATTGCAAAGGCTACGAGACGTCTACGAGGACTTCGTCAATATCAAAATGTTTGTGCTTACGGTGAATGAGTGTGCATGTATGTGAACGTCTATGTCTAATATTTAATTTGGGGAAGAAAAAAAGTGGATCAAGAGCTAAGTAGTCACCGATAATGGTAACGCGAGGACAGCTCGATGGGGTCAACATACATACATACATAGTAGTCACATGGATGTTTATGAGGATTAGCGCTCGGTCATTATCTCTATCCTAATCCTATCCATCCATCCATCATCCATGTCGGTCTCACCAGCTTTAGCTAGTCGTATTATAAAATCCCAATGTACAGTTCTTTTTGTTTCTTCATTCTCCGCCTTGTTTAATTTCTTGGTTAGCGTATTCAAGTCGATAAGTCGGTATGTATATGATCATTATATGGATATCTTATCCATAAACTCCGTACCGAAATAATCACCGTACCGAATGGTGTGATAATGTATGGGCTCTCGACTGGAGTGAAAATGAAAAACATGTATATATAGAGATACATACTCCAGAGACCGTTCTCGGTAAGTCGGTTCGGTATTTTTTTTGCAAAAAAAAGAAGCTAAAACTAGAGGCTGATGATTCCAGGCTCTATTCCTGCCCAGAACCACCCTAAATGAACGAGCCCTAAGTGATTTCTAAGCCATTTCATTCTAAGTGATTTCTAAGCATTGCATTCGGTGAGCTACTGATAGGCACATACAAGAGATCAAATGAGCCCTAGCTAGTCGTTGTCTTCCAAACACAGACAATTGATGTGAAGCCGCAAGAAATCGAAACGAGCAACATAGACCTAATTGATGGCTCGGGGCTCCTCCTTCGCTACGGTGTCGCTCGGTCCGGTGAGGCAACGCGCGTGGGGTAGGCTCAGGCGAGCTCCGGTGAGGCAGCACGAGGAAGCCTCGGGCGCGCTTCGGTGAGGCAGCGTGCGCGGGGAAGGCTCGGGCGAGCTCCGGTAAGGCAGCATGGGGAAGGCTCGGGCATGCTCCGGTGAGCATGAGCGAGGTGGGCCGGGGACGAGGACGGCCCGTGCTCCAACGAGGACGAGCGAGGCGCGCTGGCTAGCCAGAGAAGAAGTGTGCGTGGGGCCGATGATAGTGTGCGCGCGTGAGGCGAGGCTAGGGTGGCCTGGGGACGACGGCGCTGCTGGATCGATCTAGTGGAGAAGATGAGGCGTGGCAGAGACAGAGAGGATTTATAAAGGGAGACCTTTAGTCCCGGTTGCATCTACCAACCAGGACTAAAGATCTTTTAGTCCTAGGTTTTCGTTAGAACCGGGACTAAAGGTATAATCTTTAGTCCTGGGTGTAGCCACTGCCCGAGAGTAAAGGGCATTTTAGCGGGCTGCGAAAACGCAGCCCACCTTTAGTCCCGGGTGTAGCCACTGCCCGGGAGTAAAGAGCATTTTAGGCCTAGGAGTAAAGGTGGTCTACAGTTGGCTTTCTCCGGTTTCCATAAGTTTTTTCCTTTTTTTATATATTTCTTTTATATAAATATGCATAGAGTTATTAATTGCCTAATAAATAAAATATTATCCAAAAAAATTATAAAAAAATCCCTGGACTTGGTTTTGCATTATTATACACAACAAAAAATTGTAACCTAAACTCTTTTGTTTTACTGTATAAATATTTGACATAGTGTAAATAATAATTACAATTTGCACCATGTAAAAATATACTACTTAATTAAAATCATTAAAACTATTGCTTTTCGATAGGAAATTAGTTTTCACATCTTATTAACGTTGATCATTTGGTTTTTCATCACACATTCTCCACGGGAAATCCACCGTCTAGCAGAAAATTCATTTAAACCATAGAAAATATGAAAACATGACAAAAAAATCTGAAGTCATAATTATTACATAATAGGTCTAATACATCACTATATATATCAAGCGGGCACAATAGTGAACTTCTTCTTAACGTATATCCCTTGGTTATGATCGCGCCGTAACCATAGAGTGTCCTCATCATTTAGCTGGATGCTTGGGTCTTTGTTCACTGTGAAGGTTGGAATTCGGTCATCCTTTTCATAATCTTCTGATATGTCTAACTTGTCTTCAATTCTGACGATGTTTCTTTTCCCTGAAAGAACTATGTGGCGCTTTGGCTCATTGATTGGGTCGTTGTTGTTTTTCCCTCTCTTCGGTTTTGTAGACATGTCCTTGACATAGAACACCTGATTCACATCCTTGGTAAGGACGAACGGTTCATCTTTGTACCCAATATTGTTGAGGTCCACGGTTGTCATTCCATACTGGTTGTCGACTACTACCCCGCCTCCAGTCGCCTTTACCCATTGGCACTTGAACAAAGGTACCTTAAAAGTAGGTGCATAGTTTAGTTCCCATATCTCCTCTATGCGGCCATAATATATTTGCTTATTTCCATTAGGGTCGGTGGCATATATGCGGACACCACTATTTTGGTTGGTGCTCCTTTTATCTTGGGCTACTGTGTAAAATGTATTCCCATTTATCTCGTACCCTTTGTATGTGAGGATATGCCATGATGGCTGCCTTGCCAATAAATACAGTTGCTCATCAATACTCTCATCACCCTGACATTCTTTTCGCAACCAGTCGCTGAAAGTTTCCATGTGCTGACGTGTGATCCAAGCTTCAGACTTCCCTGGAAACTCGGATCGGAGCAACTCTTTATGTGTCTTGATATACGGATCCACCAAGGAGGAGTTTTGCAGAACTATGTAGTGTGCTTTATTAAAAATAATTATCCTGCGTACCAATATATGTTTTCTTCCCTAGTGTCCCCTTTCCACTTAGTCTCCCCTCGTGTCGTGATTCAGGAACACCAATCGGGTCAAGGTCGGGAATAAAGTCAACACAAAACTCAATGACCTCCTCTGTTCCATAGCCCTTGGCGATGCTTCCTTCTGACTAAGCACGGTTGTGAACATATTTCTTTAGGACTCCCATGAACCTCTCAAAGGGGAACATATTGTATAGGAACACAGGACCAAGAATGCTAATCTCCTTGACCAGGTGAACTAGGAGGTGTGTCATGATATTAAAGAAGAAAGGAGGGAACACTAACTCAAAGTTGACAAGACATTGAACCACATCATTCTGTAGTTTAGCTAGATCCATTGGATCGATTGTCTTCTGAGAAATTGCATTGAGGAATGCACATAGCTTCACGGTGGCTAGATGTACATTTGGAGGTAGAATTCCTCTTAATGCAACTGGAAGCAATTGCGTCATGAGCACGTGGCAGCCATGGGACTTTAAGTTTAGGAATTTCTTCTCTGGCACATTTATTATACCCTTTATATTCGAGGAGAATCCAGATGGTACCTTGATGCTTTCTAGGCATTCAAACATGCTTTCCTTCTTTTCTTTGCTAAGAGTGTAGCTGGCAGGACTTAAGTAATGGCGTCCATCATCTGTCTTCTCTGGATGTAGGTTTTCTCGTTCTTTCAAACATCGCAGGTCATGTCATGCTTCAAGTGTGTCCTTAGGCTTCCCATACACACCCATGAAGCCTAGCAGGTTCACACAAAGATTCTTCGTCAGGTGCATCACGTCGATTACGCTACGGACCTCTAGAACTTGCCAATAGGGTAGCTCCCAAAATATGGACTTCTTCTTCCACATGGGTGCGTGACCGTCGGTGTCGTTCGGAACATGTTTGCTGCCATGTGCCTTTCCAAATACTACTTTCATATCATTGACCATATTGAGTACATCCTCACCAGTTTGGTTGCTCGGCTTGGACTGGTGGTCTGCCTTACCTTTAAAATGCTTGCCTTTCTTTCTTAGGGGGTGATTCATAGGAAGAAATCGACGATGGCCAAGGTACATGACCTTTTGATATTTTTTCAAGAATATACCTTTAATGTCATCAAAACAGTGCATGCATGCATTATATCCCTTGTTTGATTGTCCTGAAAGATTACTTAGAGTAGGCCAATCATTGATTGTTACGAACAACAATGCTCGTAGGTCAAAGTGCTCCTGTTTGTGCTCATCCCACACACGTACACCTGGTCTGTTCCACAAAAGTAGAAGTTCTTCAACTAGTGGCCTCAGGTACACATCGATGTTGTTGCCAGGTTGCCTTGGGCCTTGGATGAGCACTGGAATCATAATAAACTTACGTTTCATGCATAACCAGGGAGGTAGGTTGTAGATACATAGAGTAACAGGCCAAGTGCTATGACTACTGCTCTGCTCCCCGAAAGGATTCATACCATCCGTACTTAAAGCAAACCTTAAGTTTCTTGCGTTATTTGCAAACTCTGGGAATTCTCTGTCGATTGCTCTCCACTGGAACCCATCAGCAGGGTGTCTCAACATATTGTCTACCTTACGGTCTTCTTTGTGCCATCGCAATAACTTTGCATGGTCTTTATTTCTAAACAGACGTTTCAAGCATGGTATTATAGGAGCATACCACATAATCTTGGTAGGGATTTTCTTCATGGGACGTTCGCCCTCAATATCACCAGGGTCATCTCGCCTGATCTTATACCACGATGCATGACATACTAGGCATGCATCTAACTTCTCGTACTCCTCACCACGGTAGAGGATGCAGTCATTAGGACATGCATGTATCTTCTGGATTTCTAATCCTAAAGGGCAGACTACATGTTTTGCTTCGTACGTAGTGACAGGCAATTCGTTATCCTTTGGAAGCATCTTCTTTTGGATTTTCAGTAACTCCCCAAATCCCTTGTCAGATACACCATTCTTTGTCTTCCATTGCAGCAATTCCAGTGTGGTACCTAACTTTTTCTGTCCCGCATCACAAGTTGGGTATAGCAATTTCTTGTGATCCTCTAGCATGCGCTCGAATTTGATCTTCTCCTTTTCACTTTCGCATTCTCTATGTGCATCACGAATGGCCTGACCAAGATCATCAGTGGGCTCATCTTCTGCCACTACGTCTCTTCAGCTTCCCCCATTGCAGTATCATTGAAGGCACCATATTCAACAATAATGTCATCATCGTCCCATTGTTCTTCTTCACCTTCTTCCATTATAACCCCGATTTCTCCGTGCTTCGTCCAACAAATATAGTTTGGCGTGAAACCCAACTTCAACAAGTGTGAATGAAGACTCCTTGAGCTAGCATATTCCTTCAAATTCTTACATATGGCACATGGGCAGCACATGAAACCATCGCATTTGTTTGCCTCGGCCACACGTAAGAAAGAATGCACGCCCTCAATGAACTCTTGGGAGCGGTGATCAGCATTGTACATCTAATGCTGGCTCATCTGCATTACATGATATACCTACCATATTAAAACCTAGAACATAATTAGTTAATTATACGATATGCATGCCACCACACAAGGTATTAATTTATGAAAGTCTCGTTATAATGTAGACAATCCCAACTACCACTAAAAAACTAAAGCTAAAATGCACTTCAGCAGCATAAGGATTTCGCGACCAATCCCAACTAAAATAGACAGATCATGCGTTTGTTCAACATCTATGGGCTTCTTCTACAGGATCACTGCCTCATCAGCCGCCATAGCCGCCTGTGCAAGAGAGTTTTGCACGTGTTCAATGTACTCTTCCTCCCAGTACTAGCCTAAACATCCAGTGCCATCCCACTGAAATTAAAGTAAAAATTAGAACTTTAAGCACAATCATCATGAAAATAAGTATAAATTAACCATAATCATCAAATGCGACAAAATAACTCACATTACGATCTGGACACTTGTAGAAGATATGGCCCTTGTTGGGACACTCCTTTCTCATCCGGTACTCCATCACAATCTTCTCCTCACACTCGCCGCATGCAATGAGAGGAAGGTCCGACCTCAGTCGCTTTATAACCCAATGAGAGGCTGAGGACCCAGAAGCAGTTGCCATCTACTCTCTATACTCATTTTTAATATAATATAAATTTCTCATTTTATAAACAAATAAAATTAAAAAACTCTAAAATCCTCTATATCTCTAAAGCATGAAGTGTGCTATGCATGCTAGAAATGAAAGCTCAATACTAGTTTTGAATAACTACTTTAACCTTCCTTCATCCAAATACGCAAACTTTAAAGTGATTTTGAGCTTAAATGGCTTACAAGTAAAAAAATCTACCATAAAAAAACCACATATATCTAGTCTACAAAATGAAATAAGCTACTGATGAAACATAAGAGTATAAAGTTGGTAACCTTTGAACCGAAGAATCGATGAAGGAATGGAAGAAATCTTGTGATACATTGGTGATGAGGAAGAAGAGAGGCCGGCGATGAAGCAAGAACACTGAGCTCGAAGTGGCTCGGGCTTGGGGAGGAACAAGTGGTATATAGGAGGGGACCTTTAGTTCTGGTTGTAGACAGAAATCGGGACTAAAGGTCCCTTCCTTGTCCCGGACAGAGCCTCTAGCCGGGAGTAGACTTTTACTTCTGGTTGGAGGGACCAACCGAGACTAAAGGTCCCCTACAGCAAAAGCCTGCCGCAGTAGCCATTGGGCAGGGACCTTTAGTCCTAGTTGGAGCTACAAACCGAGACTAAAGGTCTCTCTAGCCCGGGCGCAAAAAATACTGGGACTAAAGCCAAATTTCAAGCTGGATCAAAGGTCGTTTCTCTACTAGTGAATCTATATACTTGGGAAATAAGCCGAGCAAACAAGGGGAAGCCTCTGCCCTGCGTGGAGATCAGATCTCTTCATGGGGCAAGCAGAGCACTACTCTGTGTGCAGATTTGATCAGATCCCCACATAAAGCAGGGGAAAGGAGCAAACAACCGGCAGATCAAAGATGAAGATCTCCTCTGCATGGGGCCAAGCAGACCAGAGGAAAGGGGCAAGCAACCAACAGATTGAAGGGGAACCACTAACCTCAACAGCCACGGTAAGCACACCGAATTCCTCATAAAGATGTAATCTAAGATTGCTAGTATTTGCTGCAACCAAATTCAGGAATCAGAATTACAGATTCGCAAATTAAGGAACTTAGGAAACAAAAATATAGAATACCTAAAAACAAATTGCATATTTCATATATTGCAACTGGTATTTGCTGCTAATGTAATTATACTGATTAAACAAGCATTTTTTGATGTTGCAAATCTTTGAAAAAAAAGAAAGGCAGTGCTGTGTATAAACCCAAATCTTTGCATGAAACACTATTATGTCTTATTAGCTAACCATTTTACCTAAATCATAAAAAATTCAGGTGGTTCAACTTCACAGGGGATAATATTAACCACAAACCTCCACAGTTAAGCACATGACCTGCTAAATACTTCTTTTAAAAAATAACACAAAGCAACATCTTGATTTGAAACTCCATTGCCTGTGTTTATACAGTTGAAGAAAGGTAAAGTGAAGCTTATATGTGTTTTTGTTTTGTTTCTCTAAAGTTATTTAAATTTTCCACTCTTGACCTTTTGATTGAGACTCAGCAGCTAGAAATCATAAATAAATTTATATTCTATATCTGACCCTTGTCTTGAAGGCAAGGTGCTAGCTATAGGTTGACTTACACCTTAGTAACTGAAAACAAGTACGAAAAGCAACATCAACATAGAATGGAGAGTGATTACCTCTTAGTGAATAGAGAGGCATGAAATCTTTAGCCATGCCATCTACTTCATAACTGCAAGACAATAAGTACCATCTAGATCAGGTTCATTTTTTTTAGATGAAGACATGGGTTTATATATGCAAAACCCCAAATCACAGGTGCCTGATATATTAACCTGATCCTGTAATCCTATGTTCACACTAATCAGAAGACTAATGTACCTAATGCATCTAACATTTGACGACAAGGCAAGAAGAGAGATTATCTTCCTGTCACACCAATTACTTCATCTAGATATTACTTCATCTAGATATGTTAGGTTGAAGGATGAAAGGAAGCCAAACAAAATAGGTTTCCTTGTCGCTAAAGCAACATTTTTAAATTCCAGCAAAAGCTACAAACCTCACGAGGTCATAGAGAAACACTTCCTTATGGCTGTAAAGGCTATGGCCTAGCAAATCCATAAGTGCCTCACCAACAAGGTAGTACATAGACAAAAATGTAGCAGAGGGAATTATGGGAGTGTTCATGTATAACTTTTATTGAAAAAAGAAGAGTGCCACTAACCATTTCCGGTAGCAGGCTTTATGCATCGTAGGATCAAGTTCAATTGCTTTGTTAGCATCCGCCACAGCTTCTACAAGTTTAGTTAGTAATTCCTTTAGTGCTATACATTTATTGTGTTAAAAAACAAATATGCAAGCCAATGATAGTAGCATGAATAACACTACAAACTATGCTTTCTATTTATAGCTGATTCTAACTACTTACAATAGCCCTACTTTGTGTTAGATGCATGGAATATGTACTGATGAGAAACCTTCTAACTATCAAAATATGAAATCTAGATGTTTTAACAGAACATGAATCTAGAAAGAAGAATAAGACTGTAGGAAATGTCAGAGGCACAATATCAGATTCACAATTATGAGGATATGATTCGCCAACAAGAAAGCAACAATGATGTAAAATTACTCCTAATTCAAAATAGTTGACACAAACAATAAATAAATGAGAACTAATGGCTTCTTCATTTTCTTGCAGGTTTCAATTGCTTCCCTTATGCAACTAATACAAGCACCATCGAGTTTGATCAACTACTTTAGGTAAGAAACACAATTCAATGATGCAATGAAAATCTATGTAAGTACTCACTTGCTTGCTTTTTTTATGAACCAGAATAATATGTATGTCACAACAAGTAGATGTGATGATTATCCAACATCAGTGAAGTCACAAGAAGCAATTAAGGAAATGCAGTCAACTCCTTACCAAATATTTGCAGACACAAATTGTTCCAGTGACCTTTCAAATACCTACAGATACAAAAAGGTGAGCAAAATCATTGATCAGAATCAAAAAATGCCAACATAAGAAGGTTGTTTTTCGACTAGAATATATTTCAATGTAGGGAGGCTACACTGAACTTATGATAGAACAGATGAGGAACTCTTAGGAAGATAATTAGACTGACTGGAATATGCAGGTAAAATTTATAATACCAGTACACAAAAATTACAATTCACACATATGTAAATTACACTCATATGTGCAATGTAATTTCAGCATAACAGTACTTTAATTTCAATGCTTCATTATAAACTGTGCAGCAACATGAAGAGATGCAAGGATCATTAACAAAGATGATACTTGGAAATGATAGGAATGAGGTAAAACTATATTATATATGCTTGTCAGACTAGTTGTGTTATATTATAAATGGTAACCATTCTCATTATCAAACAAATAAAACAGAATATGAGACTTGAAGATCTGGATAGAATCTTTGGACAACAAACTGACTGGTCAATATCAGAGTCAAGGCTATCATATAAGGTACATACAGACAGCTGAGCCAATTTGATTACATTTACAAGCAATACAAATATGTACTGGCATCAAAGTAAAACTTATCTTTGCAAAAACAGGATGGAGAAATGGCAATCGTCGCTGATGACGATGGAGCAATGACAAGCATAGCTGATGATGATAGATCTGAAATTCAACAATACCATTGGCAAACTAATGTATTCAATAACATGGACATTGATAAGGTACATAAAAATGATCTCTTCAACTATTTCAGTACACATTGAAAAAATGTATTATAAATCATGTTACTCAAAAACTGAGACTGCTGCTAATATATTTACAGGTGCAGCATGAAAATCAAGATGACCAACCAACAATGGGAGAAAATGACTTGAGGATCATAGCAGTAGAACCAACAAGTTTAGATATTACATCAACAGTAACAGATGATAATGAATATGTAAATGGCAGCCAGGAACTAACGGAGGAAGAGATTGAAGAATTCATAAAAAATGAGCAGGTTGCAGCATCTGAAGGCAATAATGCACCAATCAACAGCAAGTACACCCCACAGCTATCGATGGAATTTAAGAGTAGGGATGATGCTCACCATTTCTTCAACTTCTATGTGTTCCTAGCTAGATTTTAAGTTGCCATAACACATACGACAAGAACTCAAAGTAAGAAGAGAAATAATGAGGTAGTCAAAGTGACAATGAGATGCACTCGACAAGGAAAAGAAAAGGAACCAAAGTGTTTAAAGCAAGAAGAAGCTGAAGTAGACAAGGATGTTGGAAAGAAACCGATAAGGAGAAGGAAAACAAATGTTCAGCAGAAGTCAGATTGTCCTTGTGTTATGATGGTGAAAGAAGAAGGAGGTGTATGGAAGGTTAAAACTCTTGATTTGGAGCATAATCATGAGCTGTTCCCTGGAGACAGGGATCAGCTATTTTCTGGTCATAAGTATATGACAGAAATGGAAAAAGGACTTATCAAGACTCTAAACGATAACAATATCCCGACTAGGAAGATGGTTTCTATTCTATTGTATCTTAGAGGGGGGCTTATAGCTCTACCGATGAAAAAGAAAGATATCAGCAACTACAGGACAAGGCTAAATAGAGAAGTTAAAGGATCAGATATGACATAAGTACTGGATTATTTTAGAAAGAAACAAACTGAGGATTCGTCTTTCTTTTACAAGTTTGATTTAGATGAGGACAATAGAGTGAGAAACTTGTTTTGGATAGACTGTTCTTCTATGAAATATTATGCAGATTATGGAGAATGTGTAAGTTTTTACATGACATATATGACCAACCGATACAACTTACCTTTTGCACCATTTGTTGGAATCACCGGACATGGGAAAAGTTGCCTTTTCGGATGTGCTTTCCTTCATGATGAGACAGTGGACACTTTTAAGTGGGTATTTCAAACTTTCCTTGAAGCAATGGGAGGAAAACACCCTCAAACGATCATCACAGACCAAGACATGGTGATGAAATCAGCAATAGAGCAAGTCTTCATAAACACAAAGCACAAAAATTGCTTGTTCCACATAAAGACCAAATGCTACAATAAGAATGTCAAGGTCTTTGCAGCAAACAATGGACTATATGAAGACTTCGAAGATATAGTGAACAATAGTCTAATGGTGGAAGAATTTGTGCGACTTTGGAAGAGAATAATTAAGGAAAGAAACCTTCAAGGGAATCACTACTTTTCCAAGATGTGGGAAATGAGGAAAAGGTTTATCCCAGTCTAGTACAAAAATGACTTCTTCCCGTTCGTACAGACCACATCTAGGAGTGAGGCAACAAATGTGAGGTTCAAAGACAATGTTGGGCCAACCTATAGTATCATCAGCTTTCTGAAAGAGTACAATCAGATTATTGATACCATAAATCGAGTAGAAAGTCTAGAGGATAGCTATAGCAAGCAGAAAAGGCCAAAGGAATTTATATTCGGCTACAGAATAGAGCAGCAGGCACAACAGCTATACAACAGAAACATATTCAAAAAGTTCTAGCTACAACTGAAGGCAATATCAAGGCTAAACTACAGGGAAACCGAAGATGGGAAAACATTTGAGGTGTGGCAAAAAAGTAACCAGATTCAGGAGGTTCATAGGTTCAGGAGATATACAGTAACACTGAACTAATAGAAGGCGAAGAAGAATTTACCTGTATATGTGCAAAATTTAGCAAAGATGGCATACTCTGCTCTCATATCCTGAAAATAGTCATTGAAAAGAAAATCAGCACAATTCCAGACAAATACTTCTTAGACAGGTGGAGAAAAAGGATATGAAGGTACATGTTGAAAGACAAGAAGAAGAAACAGTTGCAACAAGCTCATTGTTGAGATTCAACATATTATCTAGGAGATCAACAATACTAAATTCAAAAGGATCAAAAAATGAGAAAGCCATGGAATACCTTATGGCAGAATTCGACAAGATGGAAATCGATTTAGATAGAATGCTATGTGCTCAGCAAACAGGTGAAGCACAAAATGACCAGTAAGGAAATGAAGAAGGACAAACTATAGCAGCACAAGCTGGAGATCCACAGACTGAAATAGATGATCTAGAAAGAATTCAGAGAAAGGGAAGGCCACCTAAACCTGTTAGAATGAAGACACATATAGAAGAAATAAAGACGAAACTGGTGGCAGCAGAAAAGAAGAAAAAGAAAAAAACAAATGACACAGACAGTGCAGGTATAAAATTTAAGGACATACAAATAGAATTTGAATCCAAATGCAAAAATTCTTATTTATGTCAACAAAAATGTTTTGTAGGCTCCTCGGTGAAGCCAAAAAGAAAGAAGAGGAAGGAAACATCAAATGGTAGCACTGATCCCGAAGCCACACCACACTAAGGACACGGTGATCAAAGACATGCAGCAATTCACGATGATCAGCAGATAGAAGCAAAATTTAAGTAGCCAATATATTTATGTAATTTAAGTAATGAGTAGGATGTTACAAACATTAAATTAAATTATGCCTAGATCTAAAATTACATATGCTAAGAACTACAATTGCAGTGCCCAATATTTGCAATTTGCATTATCAGTGATTGCAATTGTGTAACCGAATTTTATATTTGTCTTGTTTTCATCAGCAGCAGGTAATAATAGTAACAGAGCACTTGAAAAATTCAGTGAACTCTTGGAAAAGATCCATCTACTACTGGATACGGAGAGGACATGTGTGCTACTGCCTACTGGCATCTATCAACCAAACATTAAAATAAAGACACTCCACATATAAGAATGTGCTACAAAGAGACTAGGCCATAAGTATGTGACATTGCTTCCAAATTGTTTCTGGTAATACTGCTACCATCAAGAAAAGAAATTTGATACCTCTTGATCCAACATTTATACAGAAATCAAACACATACCCCAAAGCCAAATCTAGCACCCACAAAAATTAACACGAGCAGATTAACCTGTGCAAACAAGCTACTGAGAACTACGGATATAGCTCAAGCAACTAAGTAGCAAACACCAGATATGAAGTATCTCACAACTCAAAAAGATTAGCCATATACCTTTTCTCAGTGCCCACAAAGCACATGCTCACCCCCCCCCCCTTGCTACCTTTTCTTTGAAACATTGGATGGTAGGCGATTACCATAGCTATCACAACACCGTGCTGATTCACCAAAACAACCTACAAATCATCAAATTAAAATGCAGCTGGCTCAAAAGATGTAACAAAAGGAAGTAGCTTCACACTGAACTTGTACAATTTCACCGCATTCAGTTACCTGAGATTCAGATTGGCACTGATGCTCGTCATTTGAAGCAGCATCTTCCTGAAAGCCATTAGCGTCAGACCGCACGGTGAGCATACCTGTAACACCCTAAAATTTGCCTCTGTTGAAAATAGGTTTCAAATGATTTGTTTCTGAATTTTGTGCTCATGAAATATAGGAAAAAGAAAAATTTTCATTAAATTAAAAATCATCATAAGGTTTAGCAATATATATGTGCATACATGCCGGTGCATTTGTTTCTTTGTATTCTGTGGATTTGATTCAAATTGAAAATATGTCAAAATGTCTTTGAAGTTGGCTTTGAAGTAAAAGAAAAGAAAATTAGGAAATAAATGTATTTAAAAAGTTATAAAATTTTATTTTTGGAAAACATACCAAAATTATAGCTAAATGCGTCTTGGTTGAATATTGCCCATCTGATGAAAACCGCCAAATATGTCTAAAATACAATATCTCTTTAGATACTGCAGAAAATAATCAATAATTATAGCTACTGTGGTGCATGTCAGAAATAATTACACCTACTGTGGTGCATGTCAGAAATACAATATCACTTTAGATACTGCAGAAAATAATTATAGCTAAATGCGTCTGTTGCTGTGCAAAATGAGCTATTCTGAAGAGAGTAAAAACAAAAACAAACCTGCTAGTTTCTATCTCCATGAATACAAGTAGCTGGAAACCCATTCATGCACAACCAACTTTCCAATGAATTAGCACCCCTCTTGGTTTCCACAAGGACAAGCGTGAGAGTTTGCTACAACAGAAAAGATACAAGAAAATGAGTACACAAATATAAACTATGAGAATAAAAAACTGAGAGTGAATTATTACCTTTCCTGTATCTCTTTGTGCATGAAGAAGATCCATCAGGTGGCTTCTTTTATCTGCCTCCTGCACAAACTCGGCTCTCTCGGAAATCAAATCAGTACTTAAGCCAACTCTTCCAACGGCCAGGACAATGTAGTTATCCAGGAAATCCGATGCCATTTTCTGTATTCATTAGAGTAATATCGATATCATTAAGCATGCAAATTGGAACTTGAACAAGAAGTTTTGGCAACATTTCACAAAAACAACCAGGATTCACAAACTGGGACATAGAAAGTCGGTTTCTGTTACCTAGTATAGAAAGCACTGAAGGATAACCTGACTAAATAGGTTTACAGTGTTCAAAACTAGTAAACTTATATTAATGAGTGCTGACACAGGAAGTAGTGACAAATAGCTAGTACAGGAAGTTCTAGGAAGGAAAAAGGTACAGTCTTACATGATCTGCCTCCTTACTTGGCCAAAATAAGGTCCAATAGTTCAGCACCCTCACATAGTCTGCAAAAATAGAAGGTAATACTTAAGAGTTGGTTTTGTGTATAAAGACAAATTGTGACTGTGGTGACTTAAGACTTAATATTTAAGAGTTAGTCTGCAAAACAAAGAGATGGGGAACATCTATTTGAAATCACAGGATCATTTATGCCATTATTAGCTACATTTTAGAACAAGGAAGGTCCTAGGTGTGTGCTGGCATAGTCACAATTAACATAATACAATTTTTACTACAGAAAAACAAAGACAAATATTTGAAATATGTTACACAAATCAGAAAAACATTTTTTTCTATGGAAGGACAAAGACAAAAATGTGGTGTGTGCTAGCACAAATCACAATAAACAAAGGACAAGGACAAATATGTGTTGTGTGTGTTGCACAAATCACAACTAATAATTTTTTCTATGAAAGGACAAGGACAAAAATGTATTATGTGCTAGCACAAATCACAATAAATAAAGGACAAAAATATGGGCAAACGAAAGAAGTATATCGACTGACCAAGATCAATATTTGGATGGCTTCAAATAATTTTGCAGCGGCACTAGCTGATGGTTGTGAGCTTGCGTTCAACAACCGAAATGCCTATCACCTCAATCTCTTCAACTCGGTCCTTTTTCAGATGGGAGCAAGTACATTGTCCTGCATGCAACCAGCAGAGTAACTAGTGAATTAGTCTCACCACAAGGTGAGTGATTCGACTTGTATCCTGATAAATAAAAAAAATGGCAAACCAAAGAAGCAGATGGAATTTTGATGAAAACTTTCCAGATTTACTTAGCCTTCACTTATTCAAATACACTTGCAGAATATATAGATCAGCTAGCAGAAAAAAGACAAAATGAGGAGGCAAATAGTTCAACGCCAGCATATTGCATACGCCCAGAATTACAATTGCGGTGCCCGATACTTGCAATTTACATTATAGCTTATTGCAATTTACTACTTATAAATGTGCAATCAAGAAATGGATACTAAACACAACTTTCTTGTATAGTATAATAGAGTTAAAAGATGTGAGTTCATGATATTCTACTACAACAGCCATAAGATAGCCTAGCTATCCAAAACCATCAGCTGCTAGTTTGAGGTTCAATTAGCTGAAGCCAACATGCTAAACTATCAAATGACTTTATCGGGTAATTATGATGTCAAAAGAAATACGAATGTATTAGCAACCATCAGACAATCAAGTACACAAGTAGGAAATTAACATTAGGAGAATAGGTTAGCACATTAAACTAAGATAACAGAAATATAATGAGTGTATCGTACTGCCTTAGCCTCCTTGTATTCGTTAACAACCTTGTGAGAAGTGTAGGAGAACTTGGTGTTAGGGCCCAATTCAGGGACAATAAAATGGCTATAAAAGTAGAACAAAGTTTGTTAGAAAAAATATACAATACAAAATCTGAAACTAAAATTACCATTAGTAGCAGGCAAAGGACTTACTAGTTGGTGTCGAACCACTTGGTCATCTCCATAGCAGGGATAGTGGCATTGCCCCTGGCCATGGAGAAGTAGGTGTCAAACCCAATCTCTCCTCCAGTCCATGAGTAGCGCTCTAGGACAGCGCCGAGCATGGCGGTGTGTGTTGACACAAATCGCAATTAACAGATTTCAAGATGTGTTAGCATAAACAACTCACAAGAGACAATTTGGAGCACACAATAACAGAGAAAGCACACACTAACCGGATCAGACATCATCTTTAGAAGAACAAGAGGGACCTCCACAAATCTCAAGCTTGTCCTCATCTTCGCTATCAAAGGTTACTACACTGACACATAGTGGACAAAAATGACAAACAAACAAAGAAGGACATAAACTTAGAATAATGGTTCAAAAATAGTTAACATCAAGCATCCAAACAAATCATCCAACCAAATATTATCATCCACTTTAGTTTAGCCTCTTGACTATAGATTAATATTTACAACCATTTCAGCACCAACTATTCTCACCAACGTAGTTGCTTCTTTACAAAGTACCATGCACTCATAGCATGAACCTACACACTACATGACAGGAACCTAAACACAAGATCCAAACAAAACACGCAGATCATGCTCTCTTATAGTATTGTTCGTAGACCTGAGAAAAAAATATTAGAAACAAAAATCAATTGAGTACATGATGGAACAATACACAAAGTGATATTGCAACTAGTACTACCTCAGCATCATATTTCATCACTTTAGATCGACCATCTTCAGAACTATTGTATTCATTGAAAATCATGTCATTGACGTACTTGATACGAAGATGCCCAATATCAGCTTTAGAAAACTTGTCCATCAAAGACATTTAGCTCCCAAAGCTCTAGATTCTTCATCGCAAAGATACCACTATCATTGCTAAAGCTAAAACATGATATGAGAAAGACAAGACAAAATATTATAAGCACCACACAAAATAATATGATCTAAAAAAATAAAAAAGACCATACACTACCTACTTCTCAGTTTGGTGAGGTACATCTACATAGATAACTTCATATCCATGGAACCCAAAGTCAATTTGAACAACTTCACTCCAGACTATGGTCAAGTTTGGTATCTAAAAGCAGGTAGAGGACATAATTAAAGTGCAAATATATATTTTTTCTTATTTGAACAAAATTTCACATTGCATTCAAACAAAATGATGTGAATCCATGTGCTGCTGCCACTTACAAATTCATCACGGACAACTTTATGGAACTATGAGTCTGCTCCAAAATGTAGAGTACAGGAATCCAAGATCACAATCAATCTTCGAGTGATATACACAACAACCACATACCACCGATCATGGAAGAGAATTGGAAAATAAAGCTAACAAAATAACACAAAATGAAAAAGAAGGGATTATTAGCACAACTGCAATGCACACAACATATGTGCTAAAGCTTAAAAAATTAAAAGGATGTGTTACTCACATATTGGTTGTATGCTAATGACCTTGCACGACCAGCACCCTTAAAGCATTTCACTGCATTATCATATAGCTCCTCCTTGCTATCATTAGGGCCACGATTTCCAATAAAATAGTCCTACAAAAATAGATTGGTCAATATTATTTTATTTGATATAGTTACCACATGTAATTGAGAGAAAAAAAAAGAGAAACAAATGACACTTACACCAACTTTAGAGAAGAAATAATGCTTGTAAGAATTCTTAGGGTGTTTCCTATGGAATAACAATCTGCACAAAGCATTCATTACAAAGTAATGGACCTTTCCTTGAAGCTTAAGAGAACTTGCAAGTGCACTTAATTTCACAACCACTTGCCCATAATCGATTACTGCAAGACTGAGACAAATGAAAATAATTCATAATTACTTGATTCAAGTGTACTCAAGAGTGGTGAAAACGGTAAGGACGTTGTAAACATTGAAAACTTACTTGGAATGTTCAGTTTCTGTCATCTTCAAAACAACCTCATATATGTCAGTTTCAAGTCTGGAGACTGTTATCTTCGAATGAGGCATCATATAAGGGCTCAACTTGTATTTGCTTGGGATCACTGTCCTCCTAGGACGATGAACAGCCAACTTTGCACTAGAAGAGTACCAAGGACCTTGGTTTGAAAAGGACTCAAAGTCGTCTGATAAACCATTGCTTCCCATACTTTTTGCAGAAATAGAAGTCCCACCTCGATGGGATGGAAGAGGTGTAGGTGCCTGCAAAATCAAGAAAAAACATAAAGTTGTTCAAAAATCATAAACTAAAAATTAACATAATAGGTACCTCTATTATGTCTGATTTAAAATTGACATAATAGAGGTATAAAGAATGGGACAATAGAAATGCTTCTATTGCCTTTATTGTCAATATATACACCACTAGTACTGCTAAGGTACACTAGAGTATCGATACATGACTGAGAGCACTTGTACTAGCTATTACATGACTGAGAGCAGCCCCAACTACTAACAAATTGTTCCAAATTGATAAAACTAGAAATCCCATTTTACAATGTCAATGTGTACTCTAGAAGGGCTAATTGCAGCTAGAGGAACAGGAGCAATTGATTCTTCAGGAGTCTCAGTAAAAGGTAAAGACTCCATACGCACAAGGTCCTAATCAAGAAATACTACGATATTAGTTACAGAAAAGAGATCATAAGATATGTCACAATACAAAATTGATCCAATCTAATAAACAAGCTTACAGTTTCAACATTGTCATTTCTCTCGGTCTCAACAGTTTCATGATTCCTCACGCTACCGCTTGGACCAAATGGATTAGAACTCATCCGATCAATAAAAGTCCAATTTTCTGGTCTAGGGCTAAATCGGAAGTAGAAGCTGCTCTCAGATTGAACCTATCAAAAGTGAAAATAAATCAGGTGCTATAGTACAGTGAATAAGACAAACATATTACAACCACGATTTTACAAAAAGAACAAGTTACGAACATATTACCACAGAATTGACTTTTCATGCATGTTATTGGATACAGCACATCGAATCCCAGATATCACTCGATCAATAGGACAAGCTGTACTAGCACCTGATAATGGACCAATAGGATGCCACAGTTTAGGGTCTTCAACATAATTCCCAAATCATCCTCAGATTCAAACATTCTAAAAGATGGAATGCTAGGACTATTAAAGTAAGGAGCCTTATTCTTTATACAAGGTTTCTCAACAGATGCTTTCCCTGGTTAATAAAAAAGAAAATGGTAAAGAAAATTGAAAATTATAGGTGACAACAACGGATATTGCACATGTCAAATACTATAATTGCTTTATTTCAATTGTGCAATTTGCTGCTAATAAAAGTGTAATCTAAAAAGTGCTAATCGTTAAGAATTTCAAAACTACAATTTACTGCTAAAGAGAACAAACCTGGGGCCTTCTCAACCATACTCATTGAGGGGGCAGCAGCAGCTGCACTAGTTGCTTCGCCTTCCTGAACCATAGGAATCGAGGGGGCAGCAGCACCTCCACTAGTTGTTTTGCCTTCCTGAACAATGGAAAGCAGATGTAACAAGTCTAGTCAGTAGGATATTTCCTTTACTTGATCACTGCCTTAGTACTGTCTAGCAGGATAAGACACAAGAGAAGACCAGAGCACACTATCACATGGATAAGCATTCAGTTTCCAGTGTCATCCATCAAAAATAAAACCAACATTGACAAACACATACTCACTTTTAGATGAAGCTTCTGACGTTTACTTGCACCTTTAGAAGTTTCCACTAGGACTTCCTCAACAATTACAGGATTGTCCGCCGTACTTCCAATTCCAGCATTATCAACATTTGTGCGACTGAGGGGCGATTTGCAAAGCCTTGTAGAGAATCTTCGTCGAGTCATAGAGCCTACACTATTAGGACTCAGAGATTGGGATGCTTTGCTTTTCCTCTTGCTACTCCTTGTACCTGAAGCTGCACCTAAAAATATACAAAAAGATATATGAGCAAGAGATACAAAAGTTAACTGAATGCTGAACCAATGTTATAGAACAATTCATCTACCTAGAGCTGGTGAGTCATTGGAAGGAAGAATTTTAGTTGACTGGGATGATGCATTTTTTTCCTCTTCCGATTCGTTGCACCTGATTCTGCACATGAAAAATATGCATAAAGAGTATGAACAAGATACACAAAAGTTAATTCAATGTTGGAACAAATGAAACAGAACACTTCATCTACCATGAGCAGATGAGTTAGTCGAAGGAAGAATCTTAGTTGGCTGAGAAGCAGCACAATACTCAGTACCAAAAGCATTGTATAAGCCATCTGATTCCATTTTCTTAGTCATAGAAGCTTCTTCCTTGGACTGGACATCTTCCACAATGCCATCTATACTAGAAGTAGCATCAACTTCTTTCACAGCTGTTTTACCTCTAACAGCAGCCATTCTCGGATCAGCATTATCATGTTCAGTAGGCATAGCATCAACACCTCCATCATCAGCATTATCATGTGCTGGAGAAGCCACTCTGGCATTAGAATTCTGAGCCTCAGCAGGTGGGTCGGCGGCATGACAATAACGCTCATGCATGTACTTGAACATTTTGGCAACAAGTGTGCTGGGACTCCTATAGCCAAGGCTCGTCAAGTGGTTTTTGAAAAGCTCACACATAGCATCTTTGTCCTGTAATGTCAAGTTAATAGTACCATATGAATCATGTATTTTTCAATATAGAAGAATACGCATAAACATATTGGACAAGGCACCTACCTCTATACGGATGAAATCACAATGTTTATCTAGAGTATTCCTAAAGGAATCACGAGCATCTACCAGTAGGTATGCTTCTGCATAGCAAGTGTCCTCAATGGATTTCAGCTACACAAAATGTATTCAAGTCAGCCAGTGATCTCAAAAACAACAGGAGATGTATGTGTCATGTAATACAACAAGAGAACTCAAAAACAATGAAATCATCACATAGTTTGGCGGTGATATAACAGACAACACTTACCAAGCGCTTTCCATACTTCTCACTAGACACATGATCATAAGAAGCATATTTGTTAATCATCGAGCCCTTCCAACAGAGGATCCTTAGCAGATTTGGGGGAGCTCATTACATTTTTCAAAGTTGACAAAATCAAGATAATAAGCCTACAAAAGATTTCAAAGACATCACTAAAATAGGATACATATCCAAGACAAACAACAGAATACAGAAACACTTACAGCAAGAAAATATCTGCAACCACCAATAGTGCTTCTATTCTTCTTTCTATAGTTTGAAATCGAAGCAAACAACCAATCAAACACAAACTTGGACCAATCCCATTCTTTCACCTTAGTTACATCAATCAAAGCACCAAGGTACTGCGGGCTGGGAAGAGTACTAGAGTTTGCACACAGAAAAGTGGACAAAGCAACAACCATAAAGTACCAAAACACATCATCATCTGACAAAGTGTCACCTAACAACTTCTCGCCAAAGGTCTTGATTAGGGGCAGAGAAGCCTCATCAATTTCAGAAAGAAACTTGGTCTTTACAGAGTCATTATGATTTTCCCTAATGTCTTCACCACCTATTGGAAGGCCTACGAAAAGATGAACTGCCTCTGTAGAAAATGGGATTACTTTCCCTCCAACAACTATGTCACAGCAATTCAAATCAACTTGATCTGCTATCCACTGCACAAAGCCTCTAGGTGCAGAACAACCATCATACTCCAGCAAGATACCGAAACCCTAATCCCGAATAATCTTCTTCTTACGCTCATCCAATTTCACAAGTATCTCTCCAAAATACTTACTATTGAACCTAGAGGATGCTCTCTCTGATGTACTTGTAGCAGCACTTGATTTCCCTTTACCCCTGCCTCTGGCAGTTCTGTTAATCTGAAAACCAATGCAAAAAAATAATATAAAAATTCTAGTTAAGCTACCGAATTCAGTAAACATGGTGACAAACAAAAAAGAAGATTAGTTAGGTACTGAATTTACCTTTCCAGAACGTGTCTGGACGCCAGACCGTCTTGATTTCCCTTTGTTGCCAACAAACTTAGAAAACTGTAAGAAAAAATACTTGTTAATCTAAATATTTCTGATATTTGATGTGCGGGATCATGTGGCATGTGTGCACAATTGACTACATATCTTGTCCTGATCTTATCTAACATCTGTAATGCATTCCTCAGGCTTCTAACACCCCCTAGAACTCCCCGTGTTCAACTTTAGTATTTGGTATTAGTGCTTAATTTTCCTACTTGTTAATCAATGACAGACAAAATCAACTAATGCTTATGCCCCAAAAGAGTACTTTAAAACAACCTTCACTATGCGTTAGAATGAGCTAACTTTTGCTGATATAAAGCACATTATTTAAAGAATGTGTTATGCATGTGTTTCATTAAGAGGGGAAACAACCCATAGAAGTATAGTACAAAAAAACAGGAAACAGAATAGCACACGAAGTGCCTAGGATGACAACTGCGCTACAATTTAAATATAGGAATCTTCACCACACAAATTTCAGAACATACTCCAGATAAAGCTTCCTGCACATACTTGAAAGTCTTCAACATCTTAGCAGTATCAATATCATCATCTGTGGGATTTCGATCCTAAAAAAGGCAATAACATATATCATATTATTATAATACACAAGTGCACAAACAAAACAAAATCAAGTGAACTTAGTACATCGCCAACATTCATAGAATCAGAGTTGTTTTCTTCTTCAGACTTCATAGCAAAGTCATCCTCACTCTCACCATATCCAGAATCAGCATCAGAAAGAAATAAATCATCATCCATGGCTACATAACATAACAAAAAAATTGGTTAATGACCTCATTGCTAGCTGCAGCCAATAAAAGAAGAAGCAAAACAACTAGCTCGAAAAGTAATTTTACGCTTACAGAACAAATAAAAAAATAACTAAGAGCCTTCCTGAAAAAATAACCTGAAACTCCAAACAACTCAATGACAGGAATTTTAGGACAAAAATGAACTAAGATCACTGGAATAACTAGAGCCAAATATATTATATATCATAGTTCAATATAATAATTACAAGCTAGCAATAGCTGGTATTCATAAAAAAACCAATACTTATAATATCAACTAACTAAACTACAACTCAACATCATCACCATCGTTTACACTAGGATACCTATATCGGCACAGAGGGCACGACTTATTGCTACCAAGCCACTCAAAATGCATATCTTGTGGAAGACATGCATACAAGGCAGCACCCTCAGTGTCTCCATGGCAGCCTCTAAAGCAGCTTCGTCATCGTCCTCTTTTCTGATATCTAAGACACCCAAGCAGATAGCACGGACATCGTCGTCTTTCAAAGACACTAAAATAGGTTCCCTTTCAACGCGAGGAGCTGACGATTGAATAACAGGGGGACATGAAGAGCTCCGCATGTGCCTGTCCATCTAAACTCAAACGATCAAAGATGAAAATATTAAAGCAATGTGTTTCACTGGGAACTACAAATATTGCATCATCTCTGTCAGACCGCAATGTTGTACAATTTGCTCAAAATAAAATAGCAGATCACAAGCGCTGAAACTGAACATTAACAATACATCACCATTGCTTGAAAATGACATATCATACAATTATGAAGTACTAAAATAACAAGCACTGAAAAAATAGAGGCTCTTCAATAAATGTATCAAGGATACTTATCCATACACATAGAAATTCTAAAAAAAACTAAATAAAGAAGAACAAGACTGAAATGAACATATTGCTAAAGCCGTAAGTAGCAGCTAGTACTAACAAGCAAAATATTTCAGATTTGGTACTAACAATATTGCTTTAGTAAAGTTCTTTGAAACTGCGTAGAGTTTCAGTAAGCATAACGGAATTCAACATTTTCACAGAGCACATTCTTTCGGTTTTCAGAAGAATTGACCACACGATGGTCAAATAGGCGACCGAATACGATCGAAATCACAAGAAATGTATAGCAAAGCAGTGTTCACAAAACCCCTGGGTACTGATCTAACTGAACGCACACCAAGTACAATCGGATACTCCGCTACTGCCCCTACCTCTCCTTCTAGAGTTAGTTTTTGCCTGTTGGATTGCATAAAAGACTAGCATTCCTCTATCATCAGCAGATTCACCAATAACAGAACAGGCTAATAGCACAACACAACCACCCAGACCCAACAAGCACAGCTGCAGGGCAGAAAGACACCAGACGGGAAGCAAGTAGAGAAAAAAATAGAACCCTCTCCCTCTCTCTTTCTTCAACAAACAGGTCTTAATGTCTTATAATATGCTGTCATGTTCTTTCCTTTGATGAATTGTCACACTAACAAACTTTTGCAGGTTAGGGAAACCTAAGAAATGCCAAAGAATCTCCCCCCTGCAAGTGCTTACTACATCCTGTAGTTGTTCTTTGCCTAGGTTAAGTTGATCTGATGCTAATAGGTCATCTCACAGCTGGCACAAAGAACAGAATTCAAAAGGTGCCAGATAAAACAGATTGACGACTAGCTAGCTCAGCCCTACCAAAGTAGACTGCCGTGTCCAGTCCATCAAAAAATGTCGTCCTGTCTTCACTCTTCAGAGAGAGACTAGGGAGTCCACATAGTACAGCAGCCAAACACCAACCATGGCTCATCATCACTAGCTCAGCCCATGACACACAAGACAAGTTACAGCCAGCACGAGCAGACAAATTAAGAGGAATAATCATTTTTCTACAGTTGTACTGTAATTCGATAGGTGGCTAGTCCTACCCTGAGACTTGACCCCGGCCCTCACATAGAACACGTACAGAGAAAGTGAAGAATCACCATGGTTATCAGCCATGTCTGATCCACAGATCAAGCCATCGTGCCCCACAACTAAGAGAAAGTGAAGAATTGGATTGCGAGGGACCGGCCAAGGCTTAGGAGGTAATTCAAAATAAACCAATCAATTAAGGATGCTTTAGGATCAGTTCTAGTTTTTGAGAAGGGATTACTGGAGCACTTTTCTTAAAATAATTATTCTGACCATACATACAAACATACAAGACATAGAAATGATAGGACTCGCTACAATAATTACTAGATATCCACATTAAATCCATCCTCCAAAATAGTTCACCATATGCAGGGGAATATTAAGCTACGACGAGATAGGACTCACTACTACAAACCAATAAGCATCAACTGATCATCAGCAACAAAAGAGAAAGACACAAGCAGAGCCAAAAACTTCACTGCAACATGGGATCAGAAACAACGAAATCAAAATAAAGTTTCACTATTTTGATTTCAACATGGGATCAGAAACAATGAAATCAAAATAAAAACTTCACTCGAGCACACAACAAGCAGGCTTAACAATATTATTACCTTGCTGACAGCCTTCAGTGGGTACCCTCCTCCAAGCCTTGGATCTCTGCACCTGAGTTCAGTTAAAAAATTAGGATGTCAACTAGCCATCAACAAGCTTGATGTACAACAATGAAACCAATCACAGATATAAAAGGTCACAAAAAAGGATGACACATGATGTATACAAACCAGGGAAGAACAACCTAAAAGCTGGCAATGCTTCTATCTGTGGTGCACACAAAACCTGAAAAAAAAGACACATTAGCATGGAGGAACTAATTGAGATAAAAACACACATCGTGGATTCAACCAAATCTTCACTACCTAAAAGAGCAAGAACAACAAATGAACAGACAGTGATTATCCCACACACTGAGACTAATACATTCTACTAAAAGCACTAAATAGACATACTGAAATTACAGCAGAGTGTACTGAACGTTGTATGCAACAGAGAAAACAACACAAAAGAATTGAATCTGATTGAATCATGAGTTCAATAACTCATAAACAAAATAATAAAACTGAAGCTAAACCTAAGATCTCTCAGTATATGTCTCAGTATACGTATCATCCCAACTGGAATGCACTGGAATGCAGTGTGGCCACTGCCAGATTGAAAACATCACCACAAATACATGTAAAGCATCCATGAGTTAATCATCCCAACTGGAATGCACGCTCCAATCCACACAGTCCAACTGCGACTACAGCACGGTAGGGTAAAGAACCAAACATGCTCTTAATATAACGTTTACGTGACAAAGAATGTTGTTGGAACCCGTTAGGATGTGGACGTCGCTTAGTTGCTGTCCTAGATAGGTCAACAAAGCCTAGGACACAACTTGTTCTTTTGAGACATAAGAGGATATGATATTTTCAAAATCACTCCTAGTTTTCATCTCCAAGAAAAGAACATACTAGAAAAAGGTTGGTTCGCAACATACCTGCTACTGCTATTGCTAGCCCTCTTCAAGTTCCAGCTCTTCATCTGAAAAATGAAATTTTGTTTAGTTACCAGGAAAAGAAAATAATACAGAAAGATGTCCCATAGTTTCAGATCCAAGTTTTATATCAAAAACTCAAACTGAAAGAAAACATTGCAGAAGCGACACCATCACAAAATGTTGCTGCTGCTGTCTAGTGATAACTATCATAAAGCTTACTGCTAGCATTATTACTACAGCGTAAATTCATTAGAAAAATATTTAGTACAATATCTTGCCACAGCCAACAATTGTGACACTGCAGAAAATAGACAGAAAATACAAACACAGACCTCGTCATTGCAGAAAAAAAAGCTAACAATTTAGCAAAATTACATCAAAGATAACTACGAATTAAACTAAATCAACAACTATAAGTACAGTTGAACTCTACTGTAAACTACGAGCAATCACAACTGAGCATGATAGCTACGAGCTACTACAGATAAAGTATGGAAGGACCAAAAATCAATTCAGATAAACAGAGAAGACAAATTTAAAGAAACCCTAACCATTCAGAAAAAAAAATCAAAAACTGAAGATGAACCACAGCTGTAAAAGACTGAACACAATAGATCAGCAAATCTAAAGAAACCCTAACCATACTATAAAGAACAATTTTGACAATCCAACACATCTCCATTCCGACATGAACAAAACAAATACCCCATCAAATATTAGAACAATCCATCAAACCAAAACCTAATTAACAAGGAATAACAGAACAAACCCTAGACGCATTCGAACCTCACCCACACATGAGCAAAAGAGAAACACAGGTCAGAGAAACTAGCTAATCATGGTCGTGGCCTCAAATCATGGTCGTGGCCTCGTGGGGATCCAACCAGCGAGCAGAGAGGGGGCAAGCGCAGACGTACTTTGCGAAGCAGATCTGACGCACAACTATAGGCTAAAACCTAAGAGTTACGATGAAATCACCATAAATCTCGTCTCCATGTAGCTAATCCCCACGGCAAAAAAAAACACGAAGCGGAGCCACGGATCATTCGTTCTCATGCCAAAAAACTCAAACCAAACATGGTGACGAACACAGAGACCGCATCCACACTGCACCAAAATCCCGGCGATGAAATGAAGAAGACATCGAACCAACGCCAGAAAAAATAGATTCACAAGGAATAAACTCGATCCCCTCATCCAAACACATCACTAATGCGAGAACGAACCCTAACAACAATGATTTACTAGCAAACAAGGGAGCGGAAGCCAACAAACCTGGCCAAATCCTAGAAATCATCAGTCGCCGCCGACGGGAAACGAGAGCACCGCGAGGTCGCCGCCGATGGGGAACAAGAGCACCGCGAGGTCGCCGCCGACAGGAAACGAGAGCACCACAAGGAAGACGCGGCAGATCTAGGACTGGGTCACTGGGAGAGTGGGAGGGAAAGCTCGCCGGTCGGCCGCGAGCGGCGCGTCGCCTGGAGTCGCCTCAAAGAAGCCAAAGAGTCTGAATGGAAATGGGGTGGGGTGGGGGGAGGTGAGGGACGGACGCCACTGAATCGGCGTGACTCCCAAAAATCAAAACTGTAGCGCCAGGGTCCACAGGTCAGAGATACATAACAGATCAGACGGACGGACATGCCAGCAGCGCGACGTCGACCGACCAGCATCGCGCGATACAGATCGGACGGACAGAAAATCCATGTGCCAACCAAGCAAAAAACACCCATGTGTTGTATAGCATTCCTGTAAGTTTAAGAGCCGCCGGTGCATTTTACTTGAACCAAATTATGAGACTGACTTATTCGGACAATGAAAGATTTATATAACACTAAAAAGGGCTGAATAAGAATCTTATTTGTAGCGCTGCAGATAGTCCACAAGCTCATCCACGTACTGCTCTTGCTTTGTCCTGTCGCCGACCACCCTCTGCATCTCCCTGGCATTGCGAGCGAGCACCCCGCCCTCATCCTCCGCCATCACACGCCGCACCGCCGCCGCGACGTCGTCCCTACGGAACGATCCATCAGCGTCGTTCCTCGGCACATCGATGCCGACCCGGCTCGCCGCCATGGCTCTCGCGATGAGGCCCTGGTCCGCTATGAACGGCAGCATCACCAGCGGGAGGCCGAACCGGAAGAGGCTCTCCACGGTGGAGCCCCAGCCGCAGTGCGTCAGGAACGCGCCCACCGCGGCGTGCGCCAGCACGCGCACCACCCCGCGCCCCGCCACGCGGGCCTCGAACCCGTCCGGCAGCAGCGCGCCGGAGTGGCCGACAGGCCGCCGGACCGCCCAGAGGAAGCGCGCGCCGGAGAGCTCCAGCCCGAGCGCCAGCTCACGGACCTGGTCCGCCGTCACCGGCGCCTCGCTCCCGAGCGCCACGTAGATGACGGACCGCTTGGGCTGCTCGTCCAGCCACCGCACGGCGTCAGAGAAGGACCCGTCGTCGTCACCGCCCCGGGCGCCGTCGTCGTCGTCGTCCTCGGGCATGAGGAGGCCCGCGGGGACGACGGGCTTGCCGAAGAGGTCTGTGACGAGCGGGAACAGACGCGGCTCCGCCTTGGGGCAGCTGCGCTGGACGATGAGGCGGCAGCTCGTGTGGTGCAGCTGCCAGAAGCGGTCCGCGTCGGACACGCCGGAGGCGTTGGGCCGGAACGCGGCGGCGATCCACTCCGCCTCGTGGCGGCGGAAGGACATGGTGGTCGGGAACGGTATCCACGGCGGCTGGACCATGAAGTCCTCCGTCGTTGTGCGTGGTTGCGCCTCGTTCTGCTGCTTGGGGCCGACGTAGGCCACGAAGCCTACCGGGAAGATGAGCAACATGGCGCACGCGATCTTGCGGCGGCGGGGCAGACAAGAAGGAAATTAAAATTAAGAAAACTAATTAATACTCACTTTTAATTAGCACATGCTACCGAAATATATATATCGCCTTGTGCTCTTCAGCGATTGGCCAAATCCAGCTTTGAGCGAAGTCGAGGATGATCCAGTCAGGCTTCCTCGAGAACGCGGCCGCCTCGGCCTCGCCGGCGGCGGCACCACAGCCCTCGGCGACGAGGCGCTCGAACGGCGCGGCGAGACCGTCGAACGCCTTCTTGAGGAGCTCGACCTTCTCCGGCGGGACGTCGGCCGTTGACTCGGCGCCTTCGGGGATTCCCTCGACCTCCGGCAGGTCCAGCTTGATGACGCGTAGACGCGCTGCGAGCTCCGGCGGGACTGAGCCCAGCCTGGCCGCGTTCCTCGGCGTGGAGACGAAGGTGACGTCGTGGCCGCGCCGTGCCAGCCGCTTGGAGAGATCCAGGAATGGGATCATGTGGCCGAAGGCCAGCCATGGAAACACGACGATGTGGAGAGCTTCTTGGGTGTCCTCCATGGCCAGCCACCAGATAGCTTATTAGCTTGACAGTGCAGATGAAATAATGGAACGGTAGCAGTAACACCCTGATATGATATGAAAGCATGACAGCAAAAGTTTCTTCGACTCAGATTATTTGATGATATAAAATGGTACATCGTGATCTACGCGTATGTGTTTATATATATATGTTAAGTTTCATTCAATCGATCTTTGGCTTCAATCACTACATAAAATGGTACATCGTGATCCATGCATATTATATTTTAAACCATGCTTCAATCACTACATTTTTAAACAATTTGTTCCCAATTTATGTATGTAGTACAATAGGCGATGTGAGGCTTGATGAATTATATAATTTGTGGTGTGGAATCTATATCCAAATTGGTGTTAAAAGCTATTGTGTAAATTTCACAAACTCCCCAGCATTTGAGGATCACAGTAACAAACAGATCAACTACTGTGTCCTTTTTTCTTTTCTTTTTTGACCAAATCAGCAGGGGAATCCCCTACCTTTTTTTTTTTTTTTTGCTTTTCCATTAAATGAAAGAATGATATGCACAGCAATAAAAGGAGAAAACGAAATTGTGTCCATTTATTAGAAGGCACACCAATAATCAGGGTGGTTGCCTAAACCAACCGCTTTTCTTTTTTACTTTGAACCGCTGCATACGTCAGCAGGTGCACATGGTGTCAACCTCACCGTTTCTCCATACCACATCAGCCGCGTCACTAAATTGTAAGCAAGAATAGTGAGGTTGGCATGTGTAGGCTTAAAATGTTCAATATATGGTTTGGTTTGTAAGACAACTACTAATAGTATTTATTTGGATGTATAGGGCTAATTGTTAGCCAACTAATATTTATCTCTAGTCTAACCTATCAAAACAGAGGACTAATATGTCGACTATTTTTTTATTAGCCAAGTCTCTAGCAAGTTGGTGGTTGGCCAACCTCAGCTAATTGGGCTAATTTTTAGCCCTAACTAGCTCAAGCTGATCCAAATAGACCTTGAGTATAATGTAGATCAACTGATGGCAAGGGTGAGAACGAGCACGAGCTAGATCTTTTTGGGATCAGTTTGCATTTTATCAGCCTGTTCGGGAGGCCGTAAACGATCGTGGATTATTTACTGCTGGCTGGTTTGGTGTGAGAGAAAAACACTATTGCTGGCTGGAAATTTACGATCGTTTACGAGCAAGCGAACAGGCTGTATATCATTTGCTTACTCCCTGTCCCCGATCACACATACAAAAAAAAATCATCTAGGTTTTTGTTTTAAGTCATCTTATTTTAACTTTGACTATCATCGATATCAAAACTTTAATATAGATTAACAACATAACATTGGATTACTAAAATTTTTATAAATCACGCTTTTATTAGACACAGCTCTTTGTGTAAGATAATATATTTTTATAGCTATTTGCTAGTTATTAAGAGTCAAATGTCCGTGGGACAAACCTATATGGATTTATTTGTACAATGGAAGGCTCTATATTTGTGATGAGAGGAAATTGTGGAGATGTTAACTTTCAGGGGATTATATTTGTGATTGTTCAGGAGATTTATAATTTTTATCAAGGAAGTTGATATTATTGTTAGCTCATCTCTGTTTCTTCTATTTTCTGTCAATCTCTGCCTCAAAAATGTGAGGAACACCAAATTTGCAATTGCTACGAGGACGACATTGGCATTTTGTTTTTCCCGTGATGTTATTCAGCGCATACCTGTTTGGATCCTCTAAATTAGGCTAAATTGGACTTGCTTTTTTCATCCATCTTGTTTGGACGGACCATGAATTGGAAAGCAATATTCTGTGCTTTTCCACGATCCGAATCGGCAGCCTACTTGAGATTATTCAGGGCCTAAAAATATTTCATTATTGTCCGAATAATGTTGCCTCTAACATTTTGGTTCTAATAGAATTCAGTATAAATTGATGAACATTTGTTATGAAATACTTGCGCCCTTGTTCAAAAAAATCATTTGTTTTCTTGGTTGGCATATCCTCAATCGTAGTCAGACTCCAAATGCGGTCCTAAGTCCTTTTCAACGCCTGGGTCTAACCGAGGCCTTCGTGGCCGCCGCTGGTCCCCTTCCCTCTCCGACAACTCGCTGGAGGTTGGAGGGAGTGGGGATCCATCTTTCTAATAAGTTTTTCAGTAGATCGAGACTTATTAGGGGTTAGCGTCTCTCCATGAAGTTTTTTTTGGTATTGGGGATTTGTCTCCTCCTTTTCGACGATGGCGAGGAGGTAGAGTAGATTTGGTTTCTCCATGGTGACTCTGATGAAGATGAGGGCGACAACTACTATGTCAGCAACTTCCTCGGCATGATGACATAGAGAATTAGGTTTGCGGATGGCGACATCAAGGCAGAGATGATATTGCAGCCATGAAATAATTTTCTTCGATTTTTTCTCTTTTGTTGTGGTTAAATCTAACCATGATGAAGGACTAATGAGAATAAGTATGTCCCTCAAGCCGATCACTGGAGTTGAGTTGGGAAGACTTAAATTAGTTTTCCTTATTCTTCAATGGCAGATGGAAGAAGGAAGACAAAAAAAAAAGCTTATGCTCAACTCCATCTAGAGAAATGTTGACCGCTATTTGTTGGGCATTCTGAAGCCTTTTGCCGAGTGTTTGCCTTTATGGTCATCCATATAATTTGTCATATAGGTTTGGGTTTGAGATTTTTGAGCTATACGAAGCGTGAATACAATATAGATGTAGAACAGTTTATGGGGACACGTATTGTATTCCAGAGTGCTTGTAACCTGATAACTTACTCAGCTATATTTTAATATAATTCTTCTTTCGTCTTAAAAAAAATCTTTGATTGTTGTCTTATCCGAATTTTCGGAAAAAACAATACTCTCTCTATTTTGAAGTATACAGGGCGAAGCATCAGTGGTACGAGGATGAGCTCTTGGAACGTTTCCAGATCTATTACCCAGACCCGGTCGTGCAATTTATCAAGATTTATTGTATTTTACTTAGAGCATTTCCAAGAGTACCCAATATTTTCTTCGTAAAAACATGAAGTTTTACAACTCCTAAAAAAATATTAGAAGGAATAAAGAAGGCTATCTCAAGGAGTTTTTAATAATCCACTCCTAAAATATAGACATCAATTTTATATCAGAAATATTATACTATTTCTAAATTATCCTAACCACTTTTATATATTTTCTCTTGTACATTTGCATCAGAAACCCTTTTGTACTTTTTGTTCTTTCCACGTCCTTCCATCTTTAGATTGGCTGACAAACACGCACAGGAGAAAAAAGATACGTGCAACTCAGAAGCGCGTAACTTCCGACAAACACGCGCGGGAGAAAGAAGATACGCGCAACTCAGAAGCGCGTAACTTTACGTGAAACGGGACGACTTTTTGTAAGTTCTAAAAGATTAGGAGGATGAATTACAAGCTATTAGAGAAGGATTTTTTCTTATCTTACTAAAACAAGGATTAGGAAGAGATTTAGGAACTCTCGGAGATGCTCTTACCAACGGAGCTCTTCTACCATATTTGTATCCACAAGTCCAATAGTCATTAATTATCCCAAATTTCTCAAAGAAAGTAAGCGATAACTTGATCCGATTGAATGCCCAAGCATAACATCAGGGGAATAACAAAATGCCAATGTCATGCTCGTGGCAAATGAAAAGTCGGCGTTCCTCACATTTTTGAGGCAGAGATCGACAGAAAATAGAAACAAAGCTGAGCTACCCTGAGAACAATAATATCAACTTCTCCGATCAAAAATATAAATACCCTGAATAATCACAAATATTCCCATGAAAGTTAACATCTGAACACTTTCCTCCCATCACAATCCTTCCATCATAAATATAAATCCATATAGGTTTGTCCTATGAACATTTTACTCTCAACCAGTAAATATCTATAAAAATATGTTATCTTAGAGTAGATAAAGAGTGATATCTACATAAACGTATGTTTTATAAGAAATTTCATATCATCAATGTTATGTTCATTAAGTTTTGATAGCGATGATGGTCAAAGTCAAGAGAGGTTTACTTAAATGACAAACCTTGATTAAATTATATCTATGACCGGGAGTAAGCAAATGATATAAAATGCAAAAGATATTTTGTGAAAAGAGACATCACAAGCATGAGGCGTAGAACCCACCAATTCAGATAATAACATAAAGCCAATCCCTAGTACAACACAAAACACAAGATTTCACCAGAACCAAGGCAAAGGGAACATTTCCCGACACCGTACTCGTCAAGTCAAGCAACAAATTCGAAGCATTCGTTCCACCCAATAGGGACTAATTTGATCACGGTTGACCCATTTTTCAACTTCTCACCAGAGTCTGGTTCAGTCCCAAGAACTCGTACTCTGACCACCACCATAGCCGCTACCGCCGCCGCCGCCATAGCCACCACCATATCCTGATGATCCCCCATATCCACCACCACCGCCGCCTCCACCACTGCCCCTATCTCGCCGGAAATCACGGCCACCAAATCTGGCACCGCCACCTTGTCTGCGGTTTCTACCACCTCCGCCTCCGTAGCCTGAACGGGCAGCGTACCCGTCGAGCCACTTAGGAACCTCCTGGTTGGCCTCTCTCATGAGATCGCTCAACGGCCTTGCAAGCGTAGTGTTGCTCTCGTTGAAGAATGCAGTCGCCAGACCAGATTTCCCAGCACGTCCGGTCCTTCCAATCCGATGAACATAATCATCTATATCATTAGGGAGGTCAAAATTAATCACATGGGCAACATGTGGTATGTCAAGACCACGAGCAGCAACATCAGTCGCCACAAGGATGGGAGTTGCTCCACTCTTGAAGGACCTAAGAGCATGCTCCCTTTCCTGCATAAAGAACAAACAGTAATATGGTCAACCACATATCAAGGAATCTCAAACATTAGGAGTACATAATAGTCACATCATTAAAGCAATAGCAATAAAAATTCAGCAGTCCATGTGGATGAAAAGTGAATCTATTTTCTGAATATGCAACTCATTATCTTTCTACTCATGAATTGTACTCGAACGATTAACTCTCCAGGTCCAGGAGCACCAAAGAAGAAAACAGTGATTTTTCAGCAAATGAAATAACAGCGTCAGATGTGTTCTTTTGTATTCCAATTGCTAGATGTAATCAACACCCTAATAACACTCTCCAATAAAAATAATCACCCTGTTCGCTTGTTGGTTTCAGCGAGGCTTATTCAACCAGCCAACAGTGTTTTCCTCTCACAACAAACCAGCACCAGCCAGCCCAAACCAGCCCAGAAACCAAGCAGCGAACACGCCGAATAATTTAAATTTCAAATGTACACATCAATGGCACCTTTTAACGTACTGAAGAAACAGAAAAAATTGCAAACTTTAGAGTTTGAGTTTTATTAATTGGATGCCCAGATTTTGATTTTTGAGCTTTATTCATTTAGCAGATACACAATAATGTCAAAAAAAACATAGGTAACAAAATTGTTTTTGATATATGTACTCTTTTCTATTGATATACTAGCGTTAATAACAAATCCAATTGCACAATTGATTACTCATATTAAGTGATTAAAATAAATCCTATTTGTGCTGTACACTATTATATCTTAAGCATGCACATGCGCTATTGGTTGCAATGTAAAAAAGCATGCAAGGTGGTCAAACCATGAAACCTACAACCTACCTGTTGTGTCCTGTCTCCATGAATGCTAGTTGCAGGGAATCCATTTCTAAAAAGCCAGTCCTCCAGAGCATCAGCACCCCTCTTTGTCTCCACAAAGACCAAAGTAAGAGCATGCTGCATCAAACAAAAAAAAAAGATAAAGTGCCATGAAAACTATGAACAAGTTAGGAAATAATAATATACAAAATAGTATGATATAGCCATTAAGTTTGATAGGCAACTTCAACCTAATCATGTTCAACCTAAAACATAACAACAAATCCTGAAAAATATAGTACCTTTCCATGTGTCTCATTAGCCTTTTGTGCATGAAGAAGGTCCATAAGGTAGCTTCGTTTGTCTGAATCAAGGACAAACTCCACCCTCTGAGCAATCAAATCGGTGCTTGAACCAACTCTCCCAACAGCAAGAAAGATGTAATCAGCAAGGAAATCTGCAGCCATCCTCTGCATAACAATATATGAAATATTCAGCACACAATTCCTATTCTACAGCGAACAACTTGTGATAAAGATCCTATAATAGCAGAAATTAAACAGTCTCTAATGAGTAATGACAGTAAAATTTCTCTTTCCACAAAATGCTTTGGCAAACACCACTATAAAGTAACCAAGTCCATATGAAAAAACTCGACCTGCAGGGGGTAACCAAGTTCATATAATCCCCGTATTTGAGGCATGACCATCATACCATTTCCCGTTCCATCAATTAACTGTGTTGCACATATCCAAGAGAAAATAATGCATGATAATACTAAAGATGTTTTGGAAGTACATAGGAGAGGTAAATACGGACAAATGGTACGCTCATTTTCTTTACAGCTTCTTCATAACAAAATTTCCGTAGGAAATGAAAAGGAACACAAATATTTTCAGCAAAAAGCCTACATTATATGGTGACCCATGCATAGTTGTGAAACTCAGCAGTATTGCAATGCAAACAGTCTCCATAGCTCTAAAACAATTAGTCAGACCCTTGTTCAAAAAACACACTATGCCAGAAATAGAAAAAATAGGGTCCGTCTTCCATATTTTTCGATCGAACAAGATGCCTGACAAGTGGAGAAGTATATTGGTACCGATCTACAAGAATAAAGGGGATATTCAATGTTGTACTAATTACCGGGGAATTAAGTTGATGAGCCATACTATGAAGCTATGGGAGAGAGTTATCGAGCATCGCTTGAGAGCAATAACGCGGGTCGCTATGAACCAATTTGGTTTCATGCCCGGAAGGTCAACCATGGAAGCCATTTACTTAATAAGACAAGTTATGGAGCGGTATAGGGAGAAGAAGAAGGATCTACACATGGTTTTTATTGACTTGGAGAAGGCTTATGATAAAATATCAAGGAATGTTATGTGGTGGGATTTGGACAAACATAAAGTCCCAACGAAGTACGTCGGGCTCATTAAGGACATGTACAACAATGTTGTGACTAGTGTTCGAACAAGTGATGGAGACACGGATGACTTCCCGATTAGGATAGGACTACATCAAGGGTCAGCTTTGAGCCCTTATCTGTTTGCCTTAGTGATGGATGAGGTCACAAGGGACATACAATGGGGCATCCCTTGGTGTATGCTTTTCGTAGACGATGTAGTGCTAGTTGATGAAAGTCAGACAGGAGTGAATCAGAAACTGGAGTTATGGCGAAAGACTTTGGAGTCCATAGGTTTTAGACTCGGTAGAACTAAAACTGAGTATATGAGATGTGACTTCGACACTACTACTCGGGAGGAGGAAGATATTAGTTTGGAAGGTCAAGTAGTGCCCAGGAAGGATATCTTTCGATATTTAGGATCAATGCTACAGAGAGACGGGGATATTGATGAAGATGTTAGCCATAGAATCAAAGCAGGGTGGATGAAGTGGAGCAAGCATCTGGTGTCCTATGTGACAAAAGGGTACCACAGAAGCTAAAAGGCACGTTTTATAGGACGGCGATTAGACCTGCTATGTTGTATGGTGCAGAATGTTGGCCTACGAAAAGACGACATGTTCAACAGATAAGTGTCGCGGAAATGCGTCTGTTGCATTGGATTTGCGGTCATACAAGAAGAGATCGAGTTCGGAACGATGATATACGTGATAGATTAGGGGTAGCACCAATTGAAGAAAAGCTTGTCCAACACCGGTTAAGATGGTTTGGACATGTCCAACGGAGACCTCCAGAGGCACCGGTGCGTAGTGAAATTCTAAGCCAGGATAGTAACGTGAAGAGAGACAGAGGAAGACCGAAGTTGACTTGGGTAGAGGCAATAAAAGGAGACTTGAAAGGATAGAATATACCCAAAGACTTAGCCTTAGATAGGAGTGGCTGGAAAACAGCTATTCATGTGCCTGAACCTTGATTGCTTCTGCTGGGTTTCAACTCTAGCCTACCCCAACTTGTTTGGGACTTAAAGGCTTTGTTGTTGTTGTTATTCCATAAATTAATAATTTTCTGATCAAACCATGATTGATTGCAAGAATTGAACGCAATAGAACTGACCATAAACACATTTTTTTTGTGTATCAAGTACACAATCATGGTGATGAAGAAAACCACAAGATAAACGACTACACATGCACTCATACAGTGTAGGCACCGCATATCCGTTGGTTGCTTCAAGTGTATGAAACCCCACTAGAGTGACAATACACACAGAATACATGACATTTACTTTAAGGGTGGAAAGAGAACAGGAAAGAAACAAACCTGTATCTCTTTTGGGAATGTCGCACTAAACAACATTGTCTGCCTCTCACCACGTTGAGGCATGTCCATGCCCTCAACAATTTTACGTATCTGTGGCTCGAAACCCATATCAAGCATCCGATCAGCTTCATCGAGAGCTAAATACCTTATCATTTGCAGTGAGACTCTAGCCCTCTCCAACAGATCCATTAAGCGACCAGGAGTTGCCACCAGGATTTCCACACCTCTCTCTAACTCCCTCAGCTGCAATATTTCAAGAAACACATTATAAACAAAGATGATTTTCTCATTGCATTAGTATAGACCAAAAATCTATAACCCAATGACACCACAACATTCTGATACATAAGAAAAAATAATGATGCAACTAGTGATTCAAGACATGTTTCCTTTCATATCCAGAGATCTATATACTTGATGTGGCATGGAGACTAGCAAAAGAATGCTTCGTATCTATTTTTGTTACACTTCAACAACCAATGTAGACTCTCCAATAGCAATATGAGAGTCAACGCACCTTTTCTTCCTTGCGGTACAATACAACTACAATATTTTACATTAATTGCCATGTACCACTTCATTCTTACAGTAGAAACGAATGTAAAAAAAAAAGTTTATGGCAATAGATATTGTTAAAATTCCAAACTGAAAAAAAACATCGATAATTTAAACTGGAAAGAGGCACAATAACTACCAAACAAAAAATATGTTAAGAGATATGCAGCAATTAAAATACCAGGAATCACAATAGAAACACATCATCAACAAAACGGGTACCTGGTTAGTTATTGGTGCACCACCATATGCAACCACAACTCTGACACCAGTCTGGTATGCAAACTTCCTTGCTTCTTCATGGATCTAAGGCATTAATCGTTAGTCGTTAGAAGAAAAACAATCAAAATTAAAAAGATCTACATATATTACTACTGACTAAATGTTTATCGGTTTGACATACTTGGACCGAAAGCTCACGAGTGGGTGATAAGATCAGAGCCAGAGGACAAGCAGTCCTTGTACTCCGTGACCTCTGTTGTGGCCTTGGTGACTTTAAGATGCCACTGATGATTGGGAAACAGAATGCAGCAGTTTTTCCAGATCCAGTCTGTGCGCAAGCCATGAGATCCCGCCCAGCAATGGAGATTGGGATGGCATAACGCTGCACTGGTGTTGGTTTCACATACTTGCACCTCCGGATATTCTCATTCAATGCGTCACCCAAATCAATCTCTGCAAATGTGTTGACTGGTGCAGGCACATCATGGCCACTGGTCTCAACAGGGATGTCTTCATAGGCATCAAAATTGATGCCAGTATTCTCCTGGCCCTCGAAGTCAACTTCTTCAGCCTCGGCTTTGGCAAAAGGATCAGGCTCACGGTCTCTGCGGTCCCAACCCCCAGGACGGGAGTTCCAGGCACCACGGCCTCCGCTCCCGCCACCACCACCACCACCATAACCCTGGCGAGGAGCACCAACACTGCCACCACCACCACTACCATTCACAATGCCAGCCCAGCGAGGGCCACCAACAGCAGTGCCCTGACCAGAAGGTTGTGCAGCAGCCGAGGGCAGTGGTCCACCTTGTACCGGTGCTACTAAGCCCGCTTGGGTGTCAAAGCTGGCATCAGCTGGACGGCCACGGAGGTGAGGCGGCACGTAAGAGCTGCGCGTGGGGCGCGAGTTGCCATGAGTTGCAACAGAGCCGTTTGCAGCAGCAGCAGCAGTCGCGGGCGCCGATTCCTCGGCGTTCGCAACTGAGTCAGCCCATGAAGATCGCATAATTAGCACGAGTCACTTGATGGAGATGCCCCGCTCGCAGATTTAGCCTGAAACATATTTTCGACGCAAATTATAGCTAAAGGGGCAAGCGAACCGCAGAAAACAAATTAGTAGAATTTAGCCAATAAAAACAGTACAGAAATCTAAAATCCAGTATGATTTTTGCGATTGAGGCAAGCAGGGGCGGAACCAGTAAAGGACTTGTTTATACCGCTATACACCCGATAATTTTTGCGAAACAAATCGAAGCCAGTAGGCACGATACAAATATACACCAGTACTAGATCAGATCCGAATACAAATAGCCAAATAGCTGAAGTTAGGGTTTGGGTGCTCGTTTCGCACGGCAGGAAGGGAAGAGAACGGGTAGGCATACCTAGTGGTTGCTCTTTGGCGGCGAAGGGACCGGCGAAGACCTGGGAATCTGCGTAGGAGGAGGAGGCGGCGGCGGCGGCGTTGCCCAGTCGTTGCCACGAGGGAGAGGAACTTGTTGCAGGTACGGGGTGAACGGGAGAAGAAAAGCGAGACAGCGGTGATCGAAGGGGGCTCGCTACCTATCTTGTGGAAGTAATCAATCCAGCGGCAGCCCAGCGTAAATATGTAACAGGCCCAGAACGGCCCACGAATAATATGCAGCCTCGAGAGTCTCTGTGCAACATCGGGAGACAGACTTTCAGCCCATCATCACGTGACATGGTAGCATTTTTTTTGAGCTTTCGCTAACGACGGACCGACGCTCGTGTTAGCTTTTCCCTTTGTTACATGCGGGCCATGCTAGCGCCCGGACTGCCGGGAGAGTATGTGCGTGGGTCCGCCTAGCTACATGCGAGAGAGAGCATAGCGTGCGTACCCTAATGTGAGAGAGAAAGCACAGCACACGTGGCCCAATACGAGAGAGACCAATACGAGATAGAGATAGAGGGATAGCACAGCGTGCATACCCATGTGTTAACCTCGTCTACATACTCTACCATGGGGACCTTGGTGGTGCAGGGGCGCCTAGTTCCGTATGCGTTGGGTGCTGGCCCACTCTGCATGCATGAGAGTGCTTGGCCTTTTGGGCACTGGCCGTCTATTGCGTGCACGTCCGACTACTGGAGCTGCTAGTGTGACAGAGATAGGCAGCGTTGTATGCGCGCGTGCAGCGCATGTATGCCCACAAGTCAGAGTGCGCTACAATATATGCAGCATATAGATAAAATACTTACAACATACGTCTAAAATAGGTGAAATATACACTTGCAAAATACGTGTATAGCTACTGCAACATATGCAACATCTAGATGAAAACATGCAACATCCAAATGAAACAACTGAAACATTTGGAAAACATACTTGCAACATACGTGTATAGCCACTGCAACATATGCAATATCTAGATGAAACACTTTCAACATATGTTTTAAAAAATAGAAATATTTGAAACATACACTTACAACACACGTGTATAGCCATTGCAACATATGCAATAACAGATCTACTTTTGCAACATCCAGATGAAACATACACAGCATACATCTTAAGCACATGAAACATACGGTTGTAACATATGCTCCTTTAATTATTGCTGCCTAATGAAGGCTCGTTAACGTGGGTATGGAGGAGCGCAGCGCGAGGCGCGGGCGGCGCGCGACGCAAGGCACAGGAGGGGTTCGTGGCATGAGGCGGCTCCAGCATGAGGCGCAAGGGCGCGCGGCGCGAGGCAGGTCCAGCGTGAGGCGATTCCGTCCTGGTGGAAGCGTCTAGATTTTTTTAAGAAAATGGATAAGCCATGAGTTGAGTTGGGTCGGTCAGATCTGGTCCATAGGCCCAACGAAGACGCGCGTCCGGCCGGCCAGACGCTCGGTAGAGAGCATTACGCCTTTGTTATATGCCTAATATTATAATATATAAGGCATACTTGATATAGGGCTAACTACTCAGCTAAAGCTAATAGGTGGACTAATTTTTTAGCCAAAACTTCAACTAGTTGTTAGCCAGCAACAATGAATTTAGGCTAATTTTCAGTATCAACTAATAACTAATCATATGTATAGCAAAATGTATTCATGCTCTGCAACAGAACCCAATACGTATACTAGACACAAGTTGTTCTAACTCGTATGAGTACGAGTTATGAGCCTATATCAAGATATGAAGGACGTAACCCAATACATCTTATAATCGAACTCTGTATTCATCATCGCTGGACGCGAGTTGTTCTGACTCGTATATGATCATGGGTCCTAGGTCTAGGGCATGTAAGATACACGGAGAGCGTGGGTATAGCTTGGGATGTAAAAAGAGTATGAAGGAAGAAACTTTTCACTTTTTGGATAGTTAGGAAGAGGTTAACGGAAAAAATAGACACAAAAATTTGGCTCTATAACTTTCTTTGAAATTAACGGTACACGCACGTAAATCATATCTTGATGACCACCTTCGAAAACTAGACCGACAAATTCTCGAGACGATATTGACGAAGTCACCATAGACGTCTGCACATACGCTCACAACACACGCACATTCACTCCTATGAATGCACGCATGTAAATCTGCCTCTATGAAAGCCGTTAAATCATGTAATATTCGCTCACATGGAGAGCTGAACCCAGGACCTAAAGTGCTACTGAGGCTCTTGTAACCACTAAGCTACAGGCTCTTTCAGAGCTTTTTAATATGTTCGTTCTAAATTATAAGTCGCTTTTAACTTTACTGGTACATCCATTTTGTTATGTGTCTAGATATAATATATGTCTAAATGCATAGCAGAATCAATGTATAAAGAAGTCAAAACGACTTATAGTTTAAAACGGAGGAAATATATAAAGTATAGATATCATATCCTGTCCTATACTTTTATATAGCAAAACTCCACTAAAAGAGTCTACCTTATTCCACATCGCCCCACGCATCGCTACATATAGTCCATCCGATCATACTCAGGAATCAAATCCATCCCTTAATCATCCACCGCCTCAGTGGCAGGCCCGCGGGTAGTTCAGGTAGGCCCAGGACTACCTAGAATTGGGCCCAAATTTGTTTTAGTACTCTGCGCAGCAGCACAGGCCATGAAAATTTGGCTCGTTACTCATCTCTCCTGTCTCCCCGTCTGCGCGAGCGCGACTGCGCACTCTCCGGCTCTCTGTCTGCGACTCTGCACGAGCGAGGCAGCGAGCGGCCCTTCCCGACGGCTGGCCGCCCCACCCCACCGGCCTCCCCAGCTCCCCTCCCCTGCGGCTCCGCCTGGCCGGCAGCCGGCAGCCCCACCCCGCCGGCCCGCGCCCGCCACTCCGCTCTGCCTCCACGGCTCCGCCAGATCCCACATCGGCACATCCCAGTCCCGGCAGTCCGGCGTGCGGGCCGTGGCGCGCCAACGCCGGCCAGCACAGCAGGCAGCTCCGCATCTAGCTACGCCGGCCGGCGCAGCGGCCGTCCACCCGTCCCCAGGTGGCCTCTGTCTGTCCTGGAAGCACACGCACTGCCTGTCTGCCTGGTGAGTTTCAGTAAATCCTCATTCTTTTATGTAGTTATAAGCCTTGGGGTTTGGATATTGGAGATTGGAAATTGGACTGTAAAGGTTTAGGAATTGTGGATCTATTGTCTGTGAGTCTAGAATTGAATGAAATTTGGATGGTGAGTGTGCTTTTGAAGTTCTGAGATGCAGAGCTTGGATTTGGATCGGGCCCCAGCTGCTGCTCCATCAGTCAAATCCCCAATACCAAAAGGCCATGAAAGGAAGAAGAGTTGAGCCTGATGAAGAAGAATCGATGTTAGTCTGTCTCTGGTGTGCTCTTCTGAATGCTAGATCGTGTTTTTTTATATGGATGCTAGACTGTGTCTTTTTTTTTAGCATATGCTAGACCGTATCAGTTAGCCTATGATTGAACCACCAGTGTAGTTTGTGTGCATTCCATACCCATCCTTAGTGCTGTCTGTACATGTTTTCATAAATTCTATTGCTTCAAACTTGCTGATACATATAGATACGGATTTAACGTCTCCGCGGTTAATTTATAGCTATTTTACCGAACTTTTTCTTTGAATTTTGTCATGTTACATATAAATTTTTTTGACTAGTACTATCCTGGTTTCAAATCCTGGGTTCGCCACTGCAACCGCCTACACCGTTGTTCAACATGAGATGAAAAAAAAAACGCAACAATTAATGGCATCCATCTCCTCCTGCACACCTCCGTACTCCCACCTGGCCCACTTTTTCAATAGAAGATGGAAAAAAAAAAAGAAACCACATCAATTTACACACGCATCCACCTCCACCTCCGTATTCCCTCCTCCGTCCTCCTGTCTGCAGCAAACGCCGCCGTCCACGGGAAAAAAAATAGATCGCCGCCGCCTCCTCCTGCCTGCCGCTCGAGTCCTCCACGCCGCCGCCATTAGATTGAGAAACTTCCATCCATTCATCATATCCCACACAGAGACACCAAGCGAACGGCCCATTCAGCACTACAACTTGCAATAGTAATCGTTTCTCCTTCCAGTCAGCTTCCTTTAAATTCTCCTTTCGTCAGCCTTATCTATTCATTCACCTCCACGTCTCCACCTTTCCTCAGTTGCAAATAGCAGCGTCCATGAGCCATGCCAAGATCCTCCATCGCAGTTGGATCAGAAGTCATAGGATTCTAGCCTTCCGGAGGGAGCAAGAATCCCCCTCATCAGCTCCACTATGGCGCGAAATTCTTGCCACATGCGCTCCCCACGGTACAGGCCTGCCGCTTGCCAGCGCGGTCTCCTCGCCACATGCAATGGCTGGTGTGAGAACCCCACCATGCAGTTTTTTTTAACATTTTTTAAACTATTTTTAAGTTTGACACAGTTTAATTTTTTTTTAAACTAACATTTTTTGCCGCGCCTACTTCAGCGACGCGGCAAAATCAAACTGCTACGCCATGCATGGCGGCGCGGCAGGGCCGCCACCATGGCAGCGACCAGGCCTGCCGACCGCTGACGTGGCCAGGCCTGTCGTGCCGCAGATCAGGGCGCGGCCTCCCTCCCCTCCCTCTCTGTTTCACTCATTCACTCCCGCCGCCGCCTTGCAGCAACCACCGTGCCTCCCCCACCACTACCGTGCCGCCGCCTCCCTCTCTCCCCATTCCCTCCCTCTCTCCCCACTGTTGCCCGCCCCTACCTCTCTCCCCACTGCCGCTCCGCCCCTCCCCGTCACCGGCGCGGCTGCCGCTCCCAGTAGCGTCGCCTCCCTCTCTCCCATCCTCTCCCTCCCCTAGCACCAACTGTCGGCGGCAGAAGAAGCCCGCCGTCGGCTAGCCCCGCCGGCCATCTCGTCTCCTTTGCTGGATTGGGGTGAGCCCCAATCTCCACCTCTAGTTTGTCGAGGTAATCCTCTTGTACATTTGTTGTTAGGATTCAAAAAATTTTGGACTAAATAATGATTTCTATAATTAGTCAGCAAAGTTAGTTAGTAAAGTTAGTAAAGTTAACTGATTAAGGGTTAGTTTTTTTTTGTTAGCTAGATAGGTATAATTAGTAAAGTTAGTTAGTTAGTATGGTTAGTATAGGTATTAATATTAGATTAGCTAGTGTAGTTAGTATAGTTAGTTAGAATTGTTGGTATAGGTATTAATATTAGATTAGTTAGTGTAGTTAGTATAGTAAGTTAGAATTGTTGGTACATGTATTAATATTAGATTATTTCCTAGTGCTCTGTTCAAACGAAAAATGAGATCATAAGTCATTTCAGACAAGAAAAATTTGATTTCATTGTTTCCACAGTAATAACCAACCTCATCATAGTCAACCATATGGCCACATCAATGGCCTATTCCAAGCTTTGAAGGGACTAGGCCGTAATTGGCTTTAACACCACATTCACACAAGACAGAAGGTGCTTCGATGATTATCCTTTCTTTCCTCTTTTCATTTTCCTTTGGCTCTAGCCAATGATTCTTAGGACCATAGAACCACTCTCTGAAATGACGCTTTGCAACTCCATGGAGCTAAAATAGGATAGATTAGTACATGCACACATAGAGCTAAACAGTTCAATAGATACACTTTGCACTTACTTCGTGCTTGTTGCCACACACAAACTCCAATGAATTCGAAGGGGATATCACAGCTCGATCTCCGCAATCGCACAGAGGAGGTTCCTCAAGTTGTCTTTGCTGCGGCTACATGCTTCTCCTTAGCCGTCATTGGGGGGGGGGGGTTAGGGGAGGTGGAACCCACAACTTGAAGTGCTCACGTGGATGTCTCCCTCTCCACCAATCGTCAAAAAGGTAGTACCTTGGGTCAAACTTGTCTGGACCGTCGATCCACTGAAAGAAAAAAACACCTCTCATGTGCCTACACAACAAAATTCTACCAAAATATTAGTAAACTACTAACACAAATGAAGAAATAATGATATGGAGACAACTACTTACATTAAAATGACTGCATGTGTAGTAGAAACACACAGTTGTGTCTCGATATCTTGAGTGAAACACGTGGGCTGGAAAACCACAAACACAGGTAGGGACAGGGAGGTCAGGAGGGACATGGGCATCTTTGCTAGACACGTCGGGGTATAATTCTTTAGGACGACCCCGTTTTCGTCAAAACTGCTCACGATACATGTCTTGCATCTAATTAATAAAATGGTTATAATTTAACACCAATCAAAAACATCACAAATTAATGTAAAACAAAAAAAACTAAAGCAATCTAAAGGTGAACCTTTTGCATTAAAACTAAGAAAATATAACCTAAACTTAAGAACTAAAATTTACCTTAGACTAAACATGGTAAACATAGTTCTAACTGACTAATTAACCTTAACATAGACAAAAATGGAACTAATTTGTTCCTCCAAACCCTAGCTACCCATAGTTCCCAAATATACTTTTCCTCATAACCCTAGCTACTAATCCTAATCTTTGAATCCATCATTTAAACAACAAATAAGGGCATCAATAGCTTGACCGAGGCCGAGGAAAAGCTTGGGGGCAGGGAGGGCTGAGCGACGGCCGTCCCCAGGGTAGGCGAGCGGTGGTGGTGTGGGCGCATGGAGGTGCCTCCACCTCTTTTTGAAGTAAGGCAGAGACAGGGAGGGATCGGAGCCTGCGGCGCGACGTTTACTCGGCCCTGCCACGCCATGCGGTTTAGCACGGCAGTGCCGCGCCCCTGATCTGTGGCGCGGCAAGCCAGGCCACGTCAGCGGTTAGTGGGTCTGGTCGCTGCCACGATGGCGGCCTTGCTGCGCGCACCATGCATGGCGTGGCAGCTTGATTTTGCCGCGCCGACAAAAGTGTTAGTATTGAAAAAAAAATAAACAGTGTCAAACTTGAAAATAGTTTTAAAAAGGGTTAAAAATTAAAAAATCACCATTCACCCTCAACATGACCTTTATGGTCACTCGCCATCCACACGATATCGTAGGCTACGCGCGAGCTCCACCATGTTGCCATCTGAGAGGAGAGAAAGTGTGAGAAAGTAAATGGAGAAATAGATGAGAGATAATCACGGGAGAGATTTGCTAAGGGCATTCCCAATACTAGAAACCATATATAGTTTCTATGCATGTAGACAATATATATAGACAATGGATAGTTTCTACAAAATAATCCTTTGTCCAATCGCATATTTTCTCTCTCCCTCATCTACCTATTATATTTCTTCATGTCTTGGTTCTCGTGTAGACATTGTTTCTTATTAAGAAACCATTTCCTTCTCTCTCCTCAATAAATCGCTTGCCACGTCAGCAAAATATTTAGGTGGCAGGATAATTAATGCACATAGAAACTATGATAGCTACATTGTGAGTGCCTGAAAAGATCAGCAAGAGCTGAATTTTTTTTAACCAAGTTTCATATATATGCTAAACCCCCGCCTCGTTAGGCTATTAACATTGTTGGAGGAAGCATTATCGGGGTGAAGAAAAATAGCTTGGTGGACCTTTTTCAAAGAGAAACCGTCGTCACCATGGAAATACCAAACCCACACTCATCATCGCTTGGGAGAGAAAAGAAGGGAGCAAAGGAGTCACTGACACAGCCGAAAGAAAGAGAAAGAGACGTAAAAAAAGCAGGACCTACGACATTCGGCGGGTCGCAATTGCAACAGCTCACATGACGACTCTTTTGGTCAGCAAACCGACGGAAATCAGCGCCAATGGGTCTAACACGGCTTCTGCAGTCGATGACTATTGACTTGTGATGGACTAGCAGTTTTGTATATTAGTACAGGAAAAAAAATCATTTGTTGAGCAATGAAAGGGCCATATTTTTATAGTAAGGCGCTCCACTTTCCCTACTGAAAAGTTAAAACAAAAATAGCCAGTTCATGGGACTGGAATTTATTACATTGTCATCTGAGTAATTAGTTAATCCAAGGGCATATTTGGAAACATGTTCTAAAAAGGTCAGTGCTAGCGCCCGGACGACCGGACGGGCTACCCTCCGTTTCCCGATCTTGCTCCGTGACGTGCGCCCTGCCCGCTCGGATTCCGCGCTGCCCAGACGACTCGCCTCGCCCACGATGCCCGCCCACACACGGGGCCGTCCACACCCCTCTGTTTTCCCGCGCGAGCTTGAATTGCCACGGCAAGATGGAGGGAAGGGAAGGGAGGGGGAGATGGCGAGGCGCGCCGCGCGAGGTAGGAGCCGAAGCCCTGCGGTAGGCCACTATCTGCTAGCGACCGGCGCCATTGCAACATGTGCAACCCCCGATCTACTTTTAAAACATCAAGATGAAACGTTTGCAACATACGTCTGCAGACAATGAAACACTTGAAACATGCGTCTGAAACATTTGCAAAAAAACTCAAAAACACTTGAAAAGTCATTTGCAAAACATATGCAACATCCAGATAAAATAGTTGGAACATATGTGTAAGACATGCAACATACAAATAAACTCGCTTGCAACGTACGTAGAAAAAAACAGATGAAATATTTGGAATAGACGCTTGCAACATATGTGTATAGCCATTGCAACATATACAATATCCTGATCTACTTTTGCAACATCCATTTAAAACACTTGCAACATACCTCTGAAACACTAAAAAACATACGCTTGAAACATGCACTTTCAGCAAACCCTGGTAGGCGGATGGGCGGGCAGAGCACTGCACAACAGAATCCGACACTAGGTCGCGGTGGAGAAGGAGGATGGAGCCGTGACACCGCGGAGGAAGTGGGGCCCAGGACAAAGATGGCAACAGAGAGCGCTCGGGGCCTGCCGCATGAGCGCGGGAGGAAGGAGGCATGGTGGGAGGAGGGCTTGGGGGAGGCGGGGAGTGCGGTGTCAGGGAGCGCCTTGGAGAGGAGCGGGGACAGGACACAGAGGAAGGCCGCTGGGAACACTATTTCAACGATCAGTGCAGGCACCGTGGTTGCGCGCGACGAGGAGAGGTCAGTCTCGTGGAGTGGGCACTAGCGACGCGGAGTGGGAAATACGGTAGCAGAAAGGCAGAAGTGGACGCGTGGCATCCGGTCGGATGAACACCCGCTCCTGAGCATCACTGTGGGGGATATGATCCTCGGTATCCACAAGACAAGACATGGGCCGCACCATCAGAGGTGGCCCAGCCCACAAGATCAAGACGTGCGACGCACGGCACTGGTCGGCGTGCACCGCAAGGCTACAATAAGATATTGTATAATACCAAATATGATACTTTCCTTGTAACCCTACCCCTCCAGAGCATATAAGGAGAGGTAGGGGTCCCCTAGTCGATATCTCCATACGGATCCTAGGCTTAGCCTAAGGCATCTGATGACACACAATATCATACGATAGCCAATACAAACCAACATACCACAAGAGTAGGGTATTACGTCGTGCAGACGGCCCGAACCTTTCTAACTCTTGTGTCTCTGTTGCCTTATTGTTCTTGATTACGCGCACCACTGCCGATCAATCTACCTTCGCGGGATACCCCTCGGAGGACTGCCGACGATATTCTGTCGACAATCACTGTTCTATAAACGCATGAATAGGAACAACGTATGAATAAAATACCTTGCTATCTTGAATCTTGTGGACTGCGAAAACACAGAAAACTACAAGATTGAATGTTTGGATGGAACACGGGGAAAAGACTGACACAACGGAAAAATACCATGAAGTTCAACCTCTTCGTAAAATTTCTCCAAAATTCCTATGAACCAAGCTACTCCATATAGGAATTTCATAGAATTTGTAGGAACCAAATCCTTTGTTCCCAAAGGTTCATAGGAAACTTCCCTATAGTTTTTTAATCCTCTAAAGTTTCTCTATTTTTCCTTTGTTCCAAAATAGAGCCTAAACGAAAAGGTGCAGTAAGAAAACCTTTTTTAGGTTGATAAATTAACCATTCTTAGGCCAAATATTTGTCTATATCCTTGTTGAACTTAAGCTCTTGTCTTCTTCCCTAAAACGGTAAAAAGTTCATGCGTTGAGCTGGACAAAAATTACATGCTTCTTCCCCCATGAAGTGTCACAAATTGTAGAGAAACTTAAAAAAATCGTGCGTTAACGTTGGGCTGCTCAGATTAGAATCTCAAAGGCGATGCGGTACACTGGTAGAAAGTTCTTTTTTTCTTTTCAAAACCCAAATATGATGTTCCTGCTCCTGCATTACTGTTGGCCCTCAATAATGCTAGCCAAACTCTACTAGTCCTCAACCATTCTAACCTTTAGTATGTAACGTGCCTGGTGCCTATGACCAGGACGACGAACTCTATTTTCCCCGTAACGAAAGGCGGAGCACGATATTAAGCGTAAGAACAAACAAACATAGAGCACATCGAAAGTCTTGGTTTCCAACAACCCACTGCTCGGCTACTCGCAAAAGTTCTTCAAAATTGATCAGGTCGGAAAAAAGAAAATATAGCATGCCCTTTGTCCTGAAAGTAGACAAGCATGGTGATTTTTGACTTGTGAGATGCTATGCTTATTTATACATATACATAAAACATGGGATCGTATATGCTGACACTGTAACTCCTCGAAATTCCCATTTGTGAGCATGTGTTTTGCATAGTTTTGTTGGAATACAAATATAAGTTTAAAAAACTTGAATAAACCCTTGTTTGTCGTCCTATATATGGCTGCCATGAAAAGATCCAGTCAAATAGTCAATCATTCATAGAGGCTGACGACAGTCAAATTGGAATTCGACTCGAGACTGCAAGTTGTGCCGGCCGGCCTAGTTAATTCAATCCAGTTCACTCCTGCTTCAATGATAGTAACTGCCTAACCATAGATTAGTCTACTGCACTTGCCAACCGGGAAGGCTTAGGAATTAGTAAGCTCCTTTCCTGCATCCTTGCTGCAACCCACACCCAAACTTGACATGAAGTGCCTCCTCCTTACCCTTGGCCTTGCACTCATAGTCTCCTATGGCGCCGGCACCGACCAATTTACCTATGCCGGCTTCAGTAATGTTAGCCTCACCCTCGACGGCACTGCCTCCATCAAGCCGGACGGACTTCTGCAGCTTACCAATGGGACGGGGCAGGGCCAAGGACATGTGTTCTACCCAGCTCCTTTAGACTTCCAAAACAAGTCGGCCAACAACACGGTACAATCCTTCTCGGCCACCTTTGTGTTTGGCATAATCACGGACGGATCCAGCCCCAGCAACGACGGTATGGCCTTCTTCATCGCCCCCAGCATGAATTTTTCAGATGCCTTTCCAGGTGAATTCTTGGGACCCAACATCCATTGCCCAATGCAAGACCCAACATGCAACAAGTCATGTTGTACCTCGAAGGCGACCTTCCTGTTCCTGAGTTTATACCAATGGATGTAGAAAGCAAAGAGGGGTTCGACGCACACATCATATTTCATCAATCAGACATTGGCACAATGTCTGGTCTCTCTGGAGGAAGATGATGCCCACGCTGAGTGCAGGATGCATGCTACTTCGGTTATTACTTTGTAACATTTGGTATATGTGCATCTGTGCACAATATTTGTCTGTCGTTGCTATCTTTAACTCGCTTTGGAATTCGGTTTCTGGCCTACATACATATAGAACTAAGATATGGATGCTCCATTTCTTATTCATGTAGAGAAATATAGTTTTGTACTTGTGGTATGTTGTATATTGTGTTGCAGAACAAACGTCTTTACTTTGTTTGGTGCTCTCGTCATCCAAATCTTATTCCTTTGAAAATCCCCATCGCCTTCCAGATTAGTACTCCCCGCTTCTATAAATTCAGCGTCACTTGATCTGTTGTCATTGGTCCATGTATACATGTCAGGTCATTATTAACTAGTACATTGTTTCAATATAATGCAGTTTATGGCCCTGTTAGCTGGTCTGAAACTTGGCTGAAACTGGCTGAAAAATACTGTTCTAGCTAAATTGTTGTGAGAGAAAAATACTGTTTCGGCTGAAAAAAGAAGCCGAACAAGCCGAATACACGAGGTTTTATAAACAGGCATATGAATCATTGTTTGTTTCACTGGTACATATGAGTTGAATGGAACAATTTTAAAACGAAAGAAAATTAGAGAAACAAATACAAACTGATTTAGTTGTGTCCTTGTCCTTGTTTATACACTAAAAAATAAACAAAAAAGAAGTCATGATGAGCTAGGAAAAGTAAAATAAGGAGAAGCCCTAAAAATGAAAAAAAAACTAGTGGTAGCAATCAAAACAAGAAGGAGAAGGAAAAAAACTAGGTGCTAAATGCCTGGGCCTGGCTAGATGCGTGCATATGCCTGATCGAGACTGCGCGTGGCCGTGACATAAGGAGATGATAATTAATAAAACATACCTCTGGTAGATTATTCTGGATGTTCTCACCAAACCTAAAGATCTCTTACGACTAAAAAAATAAAGTGTTGACATTTTTTTTGTGCGACATTCTAACGTGCGTGGTTCCATCCTCCTGCCTCCTCCGTTCCCACACCCGTCGCTCCTAGGCCCGTCCCGTCCCTTACGAAAAAAAGGAAACAAACCTCGCGCCGTGATTTGAAGGAAACAAACCTCGCAGCCGTGATTCGTCTGCCCGGCTCCGCATCCACCGCGCCCCCATCGTCACCCTCACCGCGCCGCCCCCATGCATTCGCATGGTCCGCGTCGCTCCGGGGCTCCTACGTCCGTAAGGCACCGCCGCCGCATTTCGGCTGGATCGACAGGCCGCTCGATCCGTCTCCTCCTCCTCGTGCAGGTGCGCTTGACGGATCGATGTGCTCTCTCCATGGGGATCGGGGGGCGTTTCTTGAATCGAATCCTGAGCCGCCGCCGTGTGCTGTGTGCAGGTCGGCTTCGGGGACGATGGCTGCGAGGGCGGCTGATGAGAACAGGAGGACAGCGGCGGGGAAGCCCGCGCCAGGCGTCCGAGGTGGGTGCGGGCGGCCGGGGTTGATCTCCTCTTGGATTGTTTGCTGCGTCGCGAGCCCATGGTTCTGATATCCTGATTTGTGCAGAGATGGGGAGCCGGCGCACGCTCACGGACATCAAGAACGTCTTCGGGGCTGCCCCGTACCCGTGCGCCGTCGCCAAGAAGCCCACGCTGCAGTAATCTCCTGCCCCACGATTGTGTCTTTTTCATTGTTCTTGGGGTCCAAATCTGTTTAACCGTGGCGTTCCTATCTTCTCCTTGGTTAGGACGAAAAGAAGACAGCGTTGCCAAGCAGCCGGCCCATGACAAGGTTAGGACGCGTGCTAGCCTGTTCTTGCTCTCTGGCATTTCTTGGAGGCTTTGATTTGATCTGGGTATTGCTTTGGTTGTTCAGGAAATATGTCGCCTCCTTGGGGAGCAAAGGCCAACCTGAATGTCTGCCGATCATAACTGATCTAGAACCCGGAGTTGATCAGAAGGAATCGATCGGCGATGGCACCGTTGATGTCGACGTGGAACTCTACGAGCCGGTCGACGATAGTGATAGTGACATCGACATGGTATTTGCACTTCTGATTTGTGCTGTTGCTCAGAAAGGGATGGGTTTTGGGCATCTTTGTCATTGCTCTAGCTTACTGTAATGTTTGGCAATGCAGGGTGAGACAGAGAACGAAGACATTATGAACCAAGATGAATTGCTCATGGATATTGATAGTGCAGACTCGGGGAACCCGCTTGCAGCAACAAGAATATGTTGAAGAGCTTTACAAGTTTACAGAGAAAATGAGGTGGTTTATTGTCAGACGATGCTTATCTTATTCCTTTTTTGGTAGATATAATCTCAAATCATGAATTCTGAACTTTTGGATGAATGTTTTGAATGCACAGATGCTTTATCTATAATGAGCTTATAAGAATGAACAAGTTCCCTTGCAAAACTGAATAAATTAGACTGGAAACCTGTCAATATGATGCTTTATCTCGAATGCAGAGATGCTTTATCTATAATGTGCTTTATCTTTTATGCACTTTAAGCAACTAATCTAAAGAAAAAATGTCAATATGTTTTGAATCGAGTGATACTAATATAGCACATTGGTCCACCTCACAGCCAGGAGTGATACTGATAGAGCAGCTTTAGGATCTTCTTTGCTGTCTTGGTTCAGACAAACCTTACTTAAATAAACTGCAGGATGCAAATGGGTTAGGACTGAAAGCTGTGACCGGAGACGACTACTGTCGAGTTGTGATACAATACCCAAGTGACACAGTTTCTAAGTGGGTAGGTGCTTTCTTGTTGTGTCAGGCAAAGCTTTTACTTGATACAAGCAGGACTTTGCTGCATGTTCAGCCAGCAAATTTTTGTATTTATTTACTCTGTCGGCCTGTTCTCGTAACTACGATTGCTTGCCTGATGCCGATGATCATTTTTGAAGTTCTTAACTTCTTATGGACTGAAATTTGGAGGAAGATTCATTTACCCATAAGGTTGAAGGTCTGTCGTTTGAGTTCAATTGTCAATGCTTGTAATTTGAGGGACCCCACCTCACTTTTTGCTTATACATGCATGATGCAGAACAAACATAGAGCAGGTGATTAGTTTTTTGCATTAAGTTATCCATGTTCCATTTAGCTTTTTTAGTTATTTGATTTGATGCAAAAAGGAGCTCAAGGTAACATTTTGATTAGACCATGGAAGTATGGCCAGAAACTTCTGTGGTTAACCATTCAACATGTAAATGTTGCTTTGCTATGTGCCCATGCCCATCACCATTCCATTTCAACTTCGAAGGCTTATTTTTTCCAATATATAGTTGATAATTCACCTCTACTTTAAAGGTAGAGTTTATGAATCTAACTGCGTTCATCAATCATCATACAGATTCGATATATGCAGATGATCCTGTACTGGTATTTTCTCCTGTGTTGGGAAACACTATGCTTGTAAAGATTTTTAGAGGGTCATGGCATCAAGCCAACTATGTATTTCCAAGGCTCTTTAATTTTTTTGTTGAAAAGCCAGTAGTAAAAGGTATGGGGTTTATAAGTGGTAACAAATGGACTATTTTGCTTCCAAATTCCCATATAAGTATGCCTGTTGGTTTAGGAAAATCAATAATGATACTCATAACTCTTACTGTTAGTAAAATTAAGTGTTAGTGACTGCATCTGAAGTAGTACAAGCTTCTGTCTTCTTTTTCTTGTTGCTTCTCTGCTATTTGCGTATAATTGGTACATTCTTTGTAGCAAATTTCCATGTATGATGGTAACCTCATTTTCCAGTTTAGTGCTGATTGAAAATACTTTGGTGTTGCCCAATTGAATAGCGAACACATATTTGGAGAGAACTTCATATCATTATTAACACGCTAGCTATGCATAAAACGTACAATTGTTATGTTTTTTGTTAGCTGAGTTATATGTTTCTTAGCTAATGAATAACTTCATGTAGGTCGTTCACAAGAATACTGCATCTGTTCTTTGCATGACCACCGTCAAGAATGAGGACAATCTTCAGTTCAGCAAGATCCTGCAGGCTATTAAGGTTGGATTTTATGAATATCTTTTTCTCCGCATCCAATTTGTGTTCAATTGACTTATGTACTGACTGGAACTCATTCTCTCCTAGGCCAACTTCAACGACAAGTTTCATGAGGTCAGGAAGAACTGGGATGGCGGTGTCATGGGTTCCAAATCACAGGCGAAAACCAAGGGCAGGGGAAAAGCTGCTTGCCAAGGAAGCTGCTCAGCGGATGAAGTTGGTCACGCCCTGTTAAATTTATCTTGTAAGATTGTGTGCAATCATAGTGATGTGTATGTTCAAAATGTTACCGTAGCGTTAGCATGGGCAGACATTTATTTGGTAATAAGCTTATTTTGAGCCATTATAATTTCCTCTTAGCTATTAGTTGGACAATGCTCTTTTCAATGATTTTAAATAAATTCTTAGCTGGTGGCTCTGAATACTTTTAGGGTAACAATTCAATTTGGTATATTTTAGCTTACCTTTTCTTGTAGAAGAAACATAGAATTAGAAAATTCGTTTGAATCTTACTGAACATTTGCGGGGATGTTCAGTTACATGATTACTGAACATTTGTGGATTTATGTGCAGTGACTTTTGTTTGGGGGGATGGAACTACGTGGAAGCACTGTTGGTATGGTGTTCATTCTTTCAGGTTTAGTAGTTTATTGAGTATCCATCTATAGAAGAAAGAAAGGCGTGACGTTATGTGTTATCTATATACCTTTGTTTAAACAAATATATACCATGTACATATATGATGTTGTAACAAATGAACCACTGCAAAGTTGAATTGATATTTTTTGTTCAGCATGATTTGTGGACTCATACACGATGAGTGGTGTGGGCTTGTGTTTGTTTGTGGGTGTTGACGTGGCGCGGCCCGGGTGGGGCGGCGCATGGGCGGCCACCTGGAGCTGTCGGCGTCGGAGGTGGTTCGGGCGAGGGGCGGGGAAGTTGCGGCGCCATAGATCGATGGGGGCTCGGCCGTGGTGGCGCGGCACGGGCTATAGCGGCATAGGGTGTCCGCCATCATTTTAGTCTTTCAAGAAACTTCTGGTCGATTTTATCAAAAAGAATTTTAGAGGCTGTACAATGTATATTTCTCGTCATATGTGTTGTATTGTTATTAGTGGAGTTACAATGTAATTGTTGAAAAAAGTTTATACGGTAAGTATAACATACTTTGTTTTAAGGTTTTGTGAGAGATTTTTTAAGACACGCAGTATTATCCATGTGAAGCACTAATATTTATATATATACTCAAATCTGTGTACAGGATCATATGGAGATGAGGCGGAATTTATTCGTGGATTTATTGGCGCGCGAAGAAATAACTATCAGAGATTTCTTTCTACTGATACAAAACATTATCTTAGCCGCATCACAGAAATGTCTATACAGTAGAGTTTGTGAGCCTGCGACGCTGCGCTCTCCGTGACTGTGTTAATTTCATGAACTTTGCTTTATGGATTAAATTTCACTTTATGTTGGTATTTAATTTTACAGTATTATTATCCTATCGTGCGATGCGTGTATTTTTAGTATAAAAGTTTAGCTGTTCCATAGCAACGCACGGGCATGAACCTATAAAATATTATTTTAGCCGTATCATAGGAGGGTCTATATAGTAGAGTTTGTGAGCTTACGGTGCCGTGCTCTTAGTGACTGTTAACTTCACAAACTTTGCTTTTTGAATTAAATATCAGTTTAATGTCTTACAATATTGTTATCTTATCGTACGATCCGTGTGTTTTTAGTATAAAAGTTTAGTTGTTCCACGCACAGGTATGCTACCTAGTCAATAACTATTGATAAAGAAACATTTTTAGGACCTCAAAAAGGAAAGGTGGATTGCATTAAGACAAACACTATATAGTTAACTTATCCAACATTTAACTAGGTCGCTATAATCAGATAGGTAATAGGAGAAATAGTTTTTATTACTTTTGAGAAATAGGAAAGTAATTAAATTTGAGGTAACATATCTATCAATTAGAGATCTTTTTTTAGAATTACACAGCACAATACAGACGTCCACAACACGCATGCACACTAACCCCTATGAACACACCTACACAAACCATACCCCTATAAACACCTCTGAAGGACTATGCCGACAGATCTTGAAATTCACGAAGTCACCACAGGCACCTCGCTGTCGACGGGGATATCGCCTACCACTGAAAGCATAGCGACTTCTCGATGATCGAAGCCCAAAGACCTATGATCCGCGTCATGTTTAACTAGCCAATTAGATAACCAACCCTGTTGTATTGTCTTGATCTCATGCAAACATGTGACTGTGCATTTGTATTGGATGATTCCCAACATGATATGTAACATATCTTCATTAATTAATCAACGTGGAGTTGTAACTTATCTCAACGTTAGATGTACACAAACATTAGTTGTACATAGAAAATGAACATCTAAAAAACTGACCCATGCCCGTCCACGTCGTCCATCACGGGCGACATGGATGGAGCTTCCACCACGCCGCCGACCCCTCTCACTATCTCCCGCTCCCTCGCCGCCGCCAAAGCGTACCGCCGAAAGCCCGCGCGGGAGCAAGGAAGGCGACGGTGGGGCCTTCTTCCCAAGCTTAGGGCACACCGATGGTTTCGGGCATCATCGAGGTGGCGACCATGGCGGTCGGCGGTGACTTCCCTGTCCTGGCGGTCGGATCTGCGCGGTGCTCCGACGTTGGCCCTTCTCCGGCTATGGCGGCGGTCCAGGCATCGCCGGGACAGCGGCAGCCAGACAAGGTGGGTCTCCGTCCTTGGCAACGGGATCTAGCAATCCTAGGGCTGGATCCATGTGGTGTCGACGTGCTGCACCTAGGGGTGGATGGCAGGCGCTGGGGGCACAACGGATGGCTTGCGATGGTTGTGGCAGCGTCGATCAGTGCTAGTGCTGGCGCAAGAAGGCAACAACGGCGATGGGCCAGGTCGGGCGAGCGAGGCCGAATCTGCGCAGGTGAGGAAGGGCCACGGCAGTGGCCGAGCGAGATTGCGGCGGCTGTAATAGGCCATGGTGGTGTGTGCTGCCATCTGCACGCGTGGCAACCCGGCGTGCGGCAGTGACGGCGTGGCGGCTACCGCAGCGGGTGGACCATGGCCATTGTCATGCACGAGGTTGCGGCACCATGGCGAAAGCTTTGCCCCTATTGGGCCGATGACGACGATGCCTTCGGGCGCTGTTTTCTTCATTGGAAGCACTCATCAAACGGTCCTCTCCCCTTTGCAAGGCATCCTGGGTGAAAACCTTGACCTTCTGGTCAGGCAACGGCTGCGCGGTGGCATCGTGTTCCTCTTTGGAGGCGTCGTTTTGGACTCGTTGATAGGTCCTAATGGCTAGAGGGGGTGAATAGCATATTAAAAAAATCTACAACAACACTTAAGCCAAGTGATTAGATAATTAAACGGCGAAGCGAGTATTGCGCTAGCCTACTAAAAATATAAGCCTCCTATCCACAATTCTAATTGCTATGATCTCTATTTCACACACAAGAGGCTAAGTTACTACCACTAAGTTAGTGGGCTCTTAAAGACTAACTAAAGAGCCTCACTAACCACTAGACAAGACACAAGTTAGCTCTCAAAACTAATTACACTAAAGAGCTTAGCTACACTAGAAATGTACATACAAGAGTGAGGTAGTGAAGTTATACCGCCATGGCAAGAGACAATCAGTCAATCATAATAAATACCAATGAAATCCTCGGAGACAAGAACCCCTCACAATCACCACGATTAGAGTCGGAGATAATCACCTTCCTCCATTCAACGATCCTCGCTATACCAAGCCATCTAGGTGGCAGCAACCACCAAGAGAAACAAGCAAAATCCACAGCGAAACACAATCACCAAGTGCCTCTAGATGCAATCACTCAAGCAATGCACTTGGATTCACTCCCAATCTCACAAAGATGATGAATCAATGATGGAGATGAGTGGGAGGGCTTTGGCTTAGCTCACTAGGTTGCTATGTCAATGAAAATGGCCAAGAGAGTAGGCCACACAACTTAAATAGGGAGCCCCTTCGAAAAGAGTCATTGGCCCCCTTCTCACTGGTTTTAGGGCAACTAGACGCGCCGGTTGGCATGATCGGACACGCGGCCCCCCAACATCTGATCGTAGAGCACCATCCACGTGTCCCGCATTCAAACCACCACCGTGCGATCTCAACGGCTAGTCAACCATGCCTGCGCGGTTAAAGTGCGATCAGATGCACACAAAGAATGACCAGACACACCGACCTCGCACCAGGTCCTCGTATGCCCATGGGCTAGCAGCCCACGACTAGACGCACTGCTCCCCATAGTTACCCAGTGTCCGATCGAGTCCAGTAAACATCTAGAGAGGAATTTTGCTGACCGGATGCGTCCGATCACATATGATCGGACGCGCCCTAGCGTCCGTTCCTCTTTGGCTCATCTCCAGCGTGCCAAACTCGCTTGCTTTGGCTATGTCAGCAAGGACCAAATGCACCCCCTGCACGTTCGACCCTACGCGCCACTCAGGGTCCGGTTAGAGACCCTAGCACCGTAGCCTTTGCCCTAATGATTGGATGCTTAGGTCCAACGTCTGGTCCTACGTTCGGTCACAGGAAATAGAGCTTCCTTGCCTCCACACTTCACCAAACTTCGCCACCCTTGATCCAATGTGCCAACCACCAAGTGTATCACCATGTGCACGTGTGTCAGCATATTTTCACAAATATTTTCAAGGGTGTTAGCACTCACTAGAACCTAAATGCACATGTAATGAGTTAGAACATCTAGTGGCACTTTGATAACCGCATTTTACGATGAGTTTCACCCCTCTTAATAGTATGGCTATCTATCCTAAATGTGACCACACCCACTAGGTGTCTTGATCACCAAAAATAAAAGCTCCTATCTATTATACCTTTGCCTTGAGCTTTTTGTTTTTCTCTTTCTTCTTTTCCAAACCTGAGCACTTGATCATCACCATGGCCATCACCACCATCATGATCTTCTCCATTTGCTCCACCACTTGGAATGTGCTACCCTATCTCATGATCACTTAGAGCAATAGGTTAGCACTTAGGGTTTTATCAATTCACCAAAACTAAACTAGAGATTTCACTCATGCTCAGTCAGTTTGCGGCGGCGGCCAGCGTCGTGGCGAGGAAGGTGGAGGCCTAGTTAAGGATTCAAGTTTGCGGTGTCCATAGCGGAAGAAGGCTATCAGGAGAAGGGCATTGGCGCGGTGATTGGAGGGCCTCACATCTACTTGGTAGTGGAGGGCGATGGTCTAGTGGGACCATTGAAAGCCCTAGTTTGGTTTTGGCTAATTGATGATACCTAAGTACTAACCTTTGTCATGAGTGTCATGTGAGCAAGGTTAGTACATACCAAGTGGTGGAGCAAGAGGATGATCATGGTGGATGATGATGACCAAAGGGTGATCATGTGCTCAACTTACAAAAGAAGAAAGAGAAAAACAAAAACCCTATGGAGATCAAGGCAAAGGTATTGCTTAGGGTTTTGGTTTTGGTGATCAAGACACTATAGAGAGTGTGATCACATTTAGGATCAATAGTCGTACTATAAAGAGGGAAATTCTTTGGCTAAACAGTTTATCAAGTACCACTAGGTATCTTTCTTGGTTACTCCACTACTAGCAAGGCTTATAGACTTTAGAATTTGGCTAGTGGTACTCTTGAGAAGGTTCATGATGTGGAATTTGATGAAACCTTTGGTTCTTGAGAGGAAGATGAGAATCTAGATGATGTAAGAGGCACTCAATTGGTCAATGCAATGAAGAACATGGACATTGATGATATAAGGCCTACAGAGGTGATTGATATTGAAGATGACAAGAATCAAGTGCTCTCTAACTCAAATGGGCAAGCTAGTGGTTCTCATGATCAAAATCAAGCAAGTGCTAGTGATGATAAAGTGCAAGATCAACCATATGATCAATCAAATGCAAGCAATCAAGTGCAAGTGCTCCAACCAACCAATGTTGCAAGAGATCATCCATTAGATTCTATCATTGGTGATATCTCAAGAGGTATACAAACAAGATTAAGATTGGCATAATTTTATGAACACTTCTCATTTGTGTCTTCCATTGAACCTAAGAAGATAGATGGAGCTTTGTTGGATATTGATTGGGTGAATGCTATGCATGAAGAGCTAAACAACTTCACAAGAAATAAGTATGGGAGTTAGTTGAGAGGCCTAAGGATCATAATGTGATAGGAACCAAATGGTCTTTCACAACAAGCAAGATCAAGATGGGATAGTTGTAAGTAACAAAGCAAGATTAGTGGCTCAAGGTTACACTCAAGTTGAATGTCTTGACTTTGGAGAAACATATGCCCCGGTTGCAAGATTGGAAGCAATTATGATCTTGTTAGCCTATGCTTGTGCCCACAACATCAAATTGTACCAAATGGATGTGAAGAGTGTATTTCTCAATGGGTACATCAATGAGCTTGTGTATGTTGAGCAACCTCTTGGTTTTGAAGATGATAAGAGCTCAACCATGTTTACAAGTTGTGTCGGGTTCATAAACCTAGGGTCCCTCAGGGACCGGCTTCCACGCCAAGGCTCGCCCTAGAAGGATGATCTTTTCTTCTTCTGGAACGGCCCAAGAGTCTAAACTCAACAGACCGGAGCACTCGCTTCAGGCCCTGGTCGCCTTCGGCCCATCTTTCTGACCGGAGCACCTTAGGCTCATGCCAACTCCGAATGGCCTCTCCAATCGGAGCGCTAGCGTTAGGCCCCGGCCACCTTCACACAGCCTCCACTCAGAAAGCCTGACCCGAGGACCGCCTCTGACTTCAACCCCGTGTCTCCGACCAGGGTTCATAGAAAACCCTGCTCATCACTATTCTCTGATTGACGCGCCAGAACCGACTAGGGACCATCCGACCGGGAACGCTCGCTCAAAAAGAACCAGAAGGCGTACGAAGGAAGGCAAGACAGGGCTCACAAGTCAAACCACGGCACCAGGGACCATACCCTACGAAACAGTGCTCTGTAGCCACAAAGTATTGTAGGGGCCGCTAGAAACTCCCATATGGTAAGCCTCCCCGCGTGTCTCTGGACATCGATCGCAGTATGGGCTCTAGGATTTGCCATACCGGGTGAACATAGCGCGGCTCCTCACATGCCACTAGGCATCAAGAAGTATTTTGCAGGTACCGGCGTCATCCTTCCTGAAGAAGATAGCTCGACCTCCCGTGCACATCTGACATCCTACAGCGACATCAACAGTATTGGGGGGGCATCAACCATTATCTAGTTTCCATCACCGTAGGTAGCAAGGCTTAGAAACATCCATACTCTCTCCCTCTCACCTGTAAAACCATCCCCTTCATCTATAAAACGAGATGCGCTCCCTCCAATGAGGGGAGACCGACTTCTTCAAGCTCAGACTCACTAGATCGACATCAACACTCCCAACTATAGGACCACCCAGTTTTGACCACAACCCTTCTGGTCGGAGCCAACCGAACCTCTTGTACACCCCTCCTTTCTCCTTCTCATTTGTAACCCCACTATAGACTTGGAGCACCTGGGCTTGGGAATAAAATCATCGACCGACCCACACTAGATGTAGGGCACGTTGCCTAAACCAGTATAAATCCCATGACATTGAGTGCTAGGCCACCTCTGATCACAACATACAGCAAAATATTTACTAGTTGGTCACTTTCTGCACCGACAGTTGGCGCCGTCCGTGGGAAAGACGCTGTACGTTCAACACTTTTTTGGTAATCGGATGACCCATTTCTCCGCCACCCCTGCCATGGCGGGCTCAGGCGATATGATTCGCTTCGGCTCAATGGAATTTCCCACACTCTCACCCGTCGGGATGCGGGTTCCACCTATCTTCGAGCTTTCCTAGGCCTTTCGCTTCAGAAGCCTGGACTTCGTCGCCGACCGACTCAGTGTACTCCACCTCCACGAGGAGGCGCACGTTCCAGCACCCATTGAAGGGGCGCCCTCCATCGACTCTGGGACACGCGACATCGACGACGCGGCATCTGCGCTTCATTCTGAGCAAACTCTCTGCTCAAACCCCACTGTAAGTAATACCTGTACTGTTACTTACTCTTCATTCACTATCCCTAATCGAGCACCCGGAGAGACTGTGTCGTCCACGCCGCACGATCGGTTCCCCTACGGCCTCGCGTCCTCTATAGACACGTATGCCCAGGGACTCCGAAGGGTGCTGGCGCCTTTCCCCCTCGCATCCGAATTCATGGGAATGGCAGGCTGCTCTCCTGCCGCTTCCCACGAACCCTTGGGTGGTGAGGGCATGAGCGATGATTCTAGCATCGGCAACATGGCACCATGCCACCATCCGTCCTGGGAGTGTGCCATGGTGGACGCTCTAGGACAGCCACCGGTGGTTGTGGAATCTACACAGACTCACACCCCTCTAGACCTGCGTGCGGAGGACCTCGCATCTACGCAAGCGCACGCCAAGGAATTGCGACAACGGTGGCAGAACCAGCCACCACCTGCGTCGGCTCGGTCGGCCCAGCACGTCATGCCCCACGCACACGCCCTGGCGGGTGGCGCCCGGGGTCGTGCCCGTCAGGTCCAACGCGACATCGTGAATGAGGGAAATGATGTCCCATAATTCGCCTGGGCTGGCCAGAATATCGCTGCTGTAGCAATGCTTCTACGCGGTGTTCCCGAGCCTGTCGACCCTCAGGAGCGGGTAGTCCACCGGAACCTCCAGGTTTTAGTAGAAGCCACCGCCATCCAATAGGCGGAAAGCTCCGCATCACGACTCCGACGCGTGCCCTCTCTCCCCACCAGGGGAACGGGGATGCATTAAACGGATTGCTCCGTTCACACACTGCTACAGCCGCTAGGACCAGCTCGGAGTGTGGTAGTCGCGCCACAGTTCGACCAGGCGCCTACTCCGTACCTACCATCGGTACACGAGCGGCCCGATCCGCACCAGGACGCCCGTAGCGCCATTGGCGACCGGCATTGGTCCCAACGTAATAACGCTATCCACAATATGGCGGTAGGTGCCATGAATCCCGATGAAACCATCGAGGGAACCGGTGAAACGTGCCCCAGGCGCAGTCACCGGCCGGACGACCGGAGCCCCAGCCTCGAGGGCCCAGGGCCTCGGGCCTTCAGCCGGTGCATCCGGAAGGCACCGTTCCCGCAGCGTTTTTGGCCGCCCACTAACATCACCTAATACACTGGGGAGACAAACCTAGGCATTTGGCTTGAAGACTTCCGGCTCGCCTGTCGGGCCAGAGGAGTGGATGATGACTTCTTCATCATTCAATATCTTCCCATTTGCGTGGGGGAACATGTTCGGGCGTGGCTTGAATTCCTTCCACACGATAGCATCCATGACTTGGCGGACCTCAAGAGGGTCTTCGTCAGGAATTTCCAGGGGACGTATGTCTGACCGGGGAACTCCTAGGACCTTAAGAGCTATCAGCAAGAGCCCAGCGAGTCCCTGTGGGATTACATCCATAGGTTCTCCCAATGATGCAACTCCCTCTCTGACATCGTCGACGCAGACGTCATCAGCGCGTTCCTCTCTGGGACGAACTGCGAGCCCCTTATCCACAAGCTTGACTGCTTGAAACCACGTACCACCCGTGACCTACTTGACGTAGCCACCAACCACGTCTTCGGCGAGGAGGCGGTCGAAGCGATCTTGAGCGGAGGCCGGGACAAGGTCAAAGCCAAATGCATGGACCTGGACAAGGGCCCCTCCATGTAGAGGGGCAAGAAAAACAAAAAGGATCGACATCGGTCAAACAGCGCCTCGCTGGTCGCCACGACCGATCGCACAGTCAAGCAGCCCCATTAGGGACTGCCTAACCACTTGAACAAACTCATGGACGGTCCATGCCCTAACCACGCCTATCCTGTTAGACACCTCTACAAGGAGTGTGAGCTCCTCAAACATTTCCTTCGACAGGCCAGCGGGCCAAAGGAGGGAGACAGCAAAGAGGCAGCACCCAAGAAGGGAGGTATGGTAGGCAAAGACGTGGACAACTTCCCCGATGCTGACGAATGTATCATGATCTTTGGTGGATCCGACACCGTCTGGACCAAGCGACAGCATAAGGTTCGCTATTGAGAGGCATGCACCGCCAAGTCGGCCATCCCCTCCTTCCTTAGCTGGTCGGAGTCTCCGATCACCTATGATCAGAGGGACCATCCCTCCCATGTCGCAAGACCAGGACGCTATCTGCTCGTCGTTGACCCCATCGTCCGCAAGAAGTAGCTTACGAGGGTGCTGATGGACAGTGGCAGCGGCCTCAACATCCTGTACATCGACACCCTCGATGCCATGCACATCCCCCGATCGGAACTCCGCCCGGTGGGCTCCCCCTTCCATGGGGTAATCCTGGGAGCGCTGGTGTACCCGCTCGAGCAGATCGATCTGCCCGTCATGTTTGGCAGTCGAGCCAACTTCTGCTCAGAGGTTCTCACCTTCGAGGTGGTGGACTTTCCATGGTCCTACCACGCCATCTTGGGGTGGCCATGCTAAACGAGATTCATGGCAATCCCCAACTACACCTACCTCAAGCTGAAGATGCCGGGACCAAACGGCGTCATCACTGTGAGCAACGTGTTCTCGCACGCCTTCACGTGTGACCACAAACACTACGAGCTTGCCACTGCGGTCGTCAACTCGTTCGAACTCCCATGGCTCGGGGAGTCATCGGTCCCGGTAGCCTCGGACTATAACCAACCAACTTCCTCGTCGGCCTTCCACACGCTCGAAGAAACCAAGGTGGTGGAAATCGATTCCACCAACCCAACCAAGATAGTTCGGATTGGGATCCAGCTTCTAGCCAAATAAGAAAACGAGCTCGTCGACTTCCTACGCGACAATCACGATGTCTTCGCATGGCAGCCATCTAACATGCCGGGGATACCCCAGGAGGTCGCTGAGCACGCACTATGCCTCACCCCGGGCTCTAAACCTGCCAAACAACGCCTTCGTTGCTTCGACGATGAAAGGCGCAGGGCCATAGGCGAGGAAATCGCCAAACTCCTGGTAGCCGGGTTCATCAGAGAGGTCTTCCATTCCGACTAGCTTGCCAATCCCGTCCTAGTCAGAAAAAAGACCGGGAAGTGGAGAATGTGCATCAATTATACTAGACTTAACAAAGCGTGCCGAAGGATCATTTCCCATTACCACGCATAGACCAGATAATTGACTCCACCTCGAGTTGCGAAATCCTCTCCTTTCTGGATGCCTACTCAGGCTATCACCAGATCGCGATGAAAGAGTCTGATCAGCTCACAACCTCATTCATCACCCCGTATGGTTTGTACTGCTACGTGACCATGCCTTTCGGCCTGAAGAACGCTGGTGCCACCTACCAAAGGTGCATGCAGCAATGCTTCATCGACCAAATTGACCCGCTCGACCAGCCCGATCAGGCCGAGCGGCCAAAACCAACGATCGCCGTCTATGTTGATGACATAGTGGTCAAAATGGCTCAAGCTTGCGACCTAATGGCAAACTTGGCCGTGACATTCGCAAACCTATGAAGGTTCAACATCAAGTTGAATCCCAAAAAGTGTGTTTTCGGGGTTCCAAAGGGGAAACTGCTTGGATACATCATATCTAAGCGCGGCATCGAAGTCAACCCTGAAAAGATCACGGCCATCTCCAACATGGGCCCCATACACAGCATCAAGGGCGTGCAGAGACTCATCGGCTGCCTTAATCCGCTTCATCTCCCAACTCGGCGAACAAGGGATGCCGCTCTACAAGCTCCTCAAAAGGACGGACGCTTTCGTCTGGACTAAGGAAGCCCAGCAGGCTCTTGAGAGCCTCAAAACGTCCCTAACGTTGGCCCCAATTCTCGTCGCTCCCAAGCGGAGAGAACCCCTCCTCTACGTCGCGGCAAGTAACCATGTGGTGAGCGCCGCCCTGGTCGTAGAGAGGGAGGAAATGGGACACCAGCTCAAAGTGCAGCGACCCGTATACTTCATCGGAGAAGTGCTTACCGACCCCAAGGTCCGGTACCCCCAGGTGCAGAAACTCCTATATGCCGTACTAATGGCGACCAAGAAGCTCCTACACTACTTCACCGACCACGGAGTCACGGTCGTCACTTCATACCCACTCGGAGACATCGTCCGCAACCGCGATGCCGCAGGACGAATCTCCAAGTGGGCTCTTGAACTCATGGGCCACGACATCAGATATACCCCCCGCACCGCTATTAAGTTTCAGGCTCTTGCGGATTTTGTCACCGAATGGATGGAGGTCTAGCTACCAATCCCGGACGTCACCCACGAATACTAGACAATGTACTTCGATGGGTCCATAATGGCGCCCGGCTCAGGAGCTGGAGTGGTTCTGATCTCCCTAGATGGGAGTAGGCTCTGTTACACCATCTGCCTCCACTTCTCAGCTTCAAACAACGTCGCGGAATATGAGGCCCTTATCAATGGACTATGCATCACCATCAAGCTCAGTGCTACGTGACTCTACGTCCATGGTGACTCGGAACTAGTCATTGATTAGGTCATGAAGGAGTCCTCCCACTAAAGCCCCCTCATGATGGCATACTGCCAAGAGGTGCGCAAGCTTGAGGACAAATTCCAAGGGATCGAACTACATCACGTCCCTCGAAGGGACAACGATGCCGCCGATTTCCTCGCAAAACTGGCCGCTAGGCAGGATCCATCCCCAAGCGGGGTCTTCATCAACGACATCCACGAGCCGTCTACTCGCATCTTGGAAGGTCCAACCCAGATGCCCTTCAACGCCCAGCCGGTGCTCAGGAGCTCCGACCCCAATGCCCAACCAGCGCTTAGGGGCTCCGATCCTAGTGCCTTTATGCCACCCGCGAGCGTCGCCATATTGACGCCCGAGCAAACCGATTGGTGAGTACCGCTACTCGCCTACATCGTCGAAGAGGTTCTCCTGCCTAAAAGGATGGAGACCCGATGAATCGCTCGACGCGCCAAGACCTTCGTCGCACTCGGTGACGAGCTCTACAAACGGAGCCCATCAGGGGTACTCATGAAGTGTATCCTCACTAGCCAAGGGAGGGATCTCCTCCTCGAGGTTCATGCTGGCATTTACGGGCATCACACGGCCCCAAGGTCGCTGGTCAGAAAAGCCTTCCACCAAGGTTTTTACTGGCCCACCGCACTATGAGATGCAGAGGAAGTCGTTTGCAGGTGTGAGGGATGCCAGTTCTATGCCCGACAAACCCATTTGCCGGCACAAGAGCTCCAAACCATCCCTATCACCTGGCCATTCGCGGTCTGGGGCCTCGACATGGTAGGACCCCTCAAAAAGGCCCCGGGCGGTTTCACTCACCTACTCGTAGCGGTCGACAAATTCACCAAGTGGATAGAGGCCAAACCCATCACCAACATCTGGTCAGAGGAGGTAGTCAAATTCTTCCTTGACATCATCTATCGATTCGGCGTTCCCAACTGTATCATCACTGACCACAGGACTAACTTCTCTAGAAAAAAGTTCCTAAATTTTAGTGACGGATACGGTATCAGGATCGACTGGGCCTCGGTCGGACATCCATGGACTAACGGTCAGGTCGAATGCACCAATGGCATGGTCCTCCAAGGACTTAAGTCATGCATCTTCGACCGACTCAACAAATACGCCGGGCGATGGGTTGCGGAGGTCCTAGCGATCCTCTGGAGCCTGAGAACGACCCCAAACCGATCTATGGGATTCACACCCTTCTTCCTGGCCTACGGAGCTGAGGCAGTGTTGCCCTCCGACCTCGACCACGGCGCACAAAGAGTGAAGGCTTTCGACCGCGACCGAGCCGCGGAGGCCCAACAAGACACAGTCGACCTACTCGAAGAGGCCCGTGAAGCAACCGTCATTCGCTCCGCTCGCTACCAACAAACCCTCCGTAGGTACCACGAAAGGAAGATCAGAGGAAGGATTCTCGAAGTCGGCGACCTCGTACTCTGGAGGACCCAATCAACGAAGGAAAAACACAAGCTCTCTCCACCATGGGAAGGACCCTATACGGTAACCGAAGTAGTCCGACCGGGCACCTACTGACTGGAGGACAACAACGACAACCTTCTCAAGAACACTTGGAACATTGAACAGCTACGTCGTTTTTCCCCTAAATTTGGTCTAAACCACTTTTTAGTTAGAACATGCTCCCGTAAGAGCACCCCTGCCCGAAACACTTTCAGCCCGGGTCACTCGGGGGCTCCATAATGGTACAATATTAAAATATTACCTCTCTTTTTACTATCGCACGATAAAGCAATTGTGTCCCCAAACAGAAACACATTCCATTTCCTATGTTTACCTTACGTAACTCTGTTCTTACTCCCAACCAAATGCACCCCACCTTTTCCTATGGTTATGAACAAGCTAAGCCTCGTGGGCCATGCCCTAGGCTCACAAGGTCGTAGCCTATGGAACAAACAGGCAGGTACAAGAAAGAAAGGATAAAAAACAAAAATTATGCTAAGATAAACACAGGGAACGAGTATCGTGGTTCTGTCACAAGGACAGCACGAATGTGTTCATTAATACAAAACTGTTCACACAAGGGCTAACCCACGATTGACAAGCGCAGGTACCGGTCGGACGTTTCCGACTGAAGCTCTTCGAACCCCGTCACTCCAGTCGTGCAGACACCACCACTTGAAATCTCCACCGAGAGACCAACCGGCCCCCTAAGTCGATCGAATCACTCAGTATCCACACCTGAGATACAGGTAGGAAGCGAAGGGGCGCCCCATGTGGGCCACACTGACTCCATCTCGAATGACGAGCATGGGTTCCGGTCGGACATTTCCGACTGAAGCTCTCCGAACCCCATCTCTCAGGTCATCAAGGTGAGCATGTGTTCATTAATACAAAACTATTCACACGAGGGCTAACCCATGATTGACAAGCGTAGGTACCGATCAGACGTTTTCGACTAGAGCTCTTCGAACCCTGTCACTCTAGTCATCAAGGTAAAACACTATCAAAGCCCCTCTATTTCAATTTAAAACATTCATACATCCATACGCGCATTTCATACCATATGCCTGAACCCCCCGGACGGTTAGGGCATGAACCACCCGGGGGCTCGGGAACTAAGCATCGCACGTGCAGCGAAATGCATTAGAATGCTCCGTGTTGCGCCACGAAGCGGTGGCTTGCCTCATTCGATATGAGCAACCAAACAGAGCCAGGGGAGAAAATCGTAGATGAGCACCGTGCGGCCTTCGCCTGGTCTGGCAAACTAGGTCATCTCAACCTTCTTGTTCGATCATGAACCTCTCGCCAAGCCCATAGAATCTCCATCGAGGAGAGGACGTCAGGCCACCTAGGTCAGTCTATGGAACGACCTAGGCATATGTCGAGCTACAGGTAAAGGAGTAGTGGAATGCCACAAGAGGGCTATGCTGACCCCATCATGAACGATGGGCCTAGATTCCACTCGATCACACCTGTTAGCGAGCTCACCAAGCTAGTCTTCGAGCCCGAGTGATCGAGACAGGCGACGAAACTCAGCCCCTTCGGTTGTGAGGAACCGGATGGGGTAGCGCAAAACAACTCACATCAGCCCCCATGAAGGCCCAACAAGGCTTGGGGGCTTAAATGCCATGGGACCGTGACTCCAAACTCGCGTCGACAGGATATGTGACATCCAGCTATGGCTCTTAGGACCGCAACTCCAAACTCATGTCGATGGGATAGGTGACATCCGGCTACGGCTCTTGGGACCGCGACTCTGAACTCGCGTCGACTGGATCGGCGACATCCGGCTACGGCTCTTGGGACCGCGACTCCTAACTCGCGTAACGGCTTCACTAACTAAAACTAACTCTCTTAGTCCATGGCAAGCACCAACGCCTAGGACTACTCGTGACTCCACCTTACCCAATCCCACGGCGCGCACCGACGCCAAAGATCGAACTCTGTTGCATCCAAAACTAAGCTATTTCCGTTCATGGCGCGCACCGACGCTAGGGCTTGTTTTAAAACTAAAAACTTCCTCACCTGATCCCCGGCGCGCACCGACGTTGGGATCAATAAGTTCTGTCTTAATCCAATCCCCGCGCTTAAAAACACCTCGGCCGCATAACGACGCCATGGTTAAACAAAATTACGTCTCAAACTAAAAACACGCATACACGCCTACTAAGACAACACCCCCAGCCGGTTCGGCCCGAACCGTCTGGGGCTCGGGGGCTACACCCATGGGTGCACTCGCGCGCACCCACCGGCAAGACAAAAATCTCCCAGACGATTTTGTCTGAATCGCCCGGGCGCTCGGGGGCTCATGTCAGGTACATAAACCTAGGGTCCCTCAGGGACCAGCTTCCACGCTAAGGCTCGGCCCAGAAGGATGGCCTTTTCTTCTTCTGGACCGGCCCAAGAGTCTGAACTCAACAGACCAGAGCACTCGCTTCAGGCCCTGGCTGCCTTCAGCCCATCTTTCCGACCGAAGCACCTCAGGCTCATGCCAACTCCGAATGGCCTCTCCGATCGGAGCGCTAGCGTTAGGCCTCGGCCGCCTTCACATGGCCTCCACTCAGAAAGCCTGACCCGAGGACCGCCTTCGACTTCGACCCCATGTCTTCGACCGGGGTTCATAGAAAACCCTGCTCATCGCTATTCTCCGACTGGCGCGCCAGAACCAACTGGGAACCATCAGACCGGGGACGCCCACTCAGAAAGAACCAGAAGGCATACGAAGGAAGGCAAGATGGGGCTCGCAAGTCAAACCACGACACTAGGGACCATACCCTACAAAACAGTGCTCTGCAGCCACAAAGTATTGTAGGGGCCGCTAGAAACTCCCATATGGTAAGCCCCCCCCCCCCCGTGTGTCTCTGGACATCGATTGTAGTATGGGCTCCAATATTTGCCATACCGGGTGAACATAGCACGACTCCTCACATGCCACTAGGCATCAAGAAGTATTTTGCAGGTACCGGCGTCATCCTTCCTGAAGAAGATAGCTCGACCTCCCGTGCACATCTGACATCCTACAGCGACATCAATAGTATTGGGGGGCGTCAACCATTATCTAGTTTCCATCACTGTAGGCAGCAAGGCTTAGAAACATCCATACTCTCTCCCTCTCACCTGTAAAGCCATCCCCTTCATCTATAAAAAGGGATGTGCTCCCTCCAACGAGGGGAGAGCGACTTCTTCAAGCTTAGACTCACTAGATCGACATCAATACTCCCAACTACAGGACCACCCAGTTCCGACTATAACCCTTCCGGTCGGAGCCAACCGAACCTCTTGTACACCCCCTCCTTTCTCCTTCTCGTTTGTAACCCCACTATAGACTTCGAGCACTTAGGCTCAGGAATAAAGTCACCGACCGACCCACACTAGACGTAGGGCACGTTGCCTGAACCGGTATAAATCTCGTGTCATTGAGTGCTAGGCCACCTCCGATCACAACGTACAGTAAAACTACAAATATTTACTAGTTGGTCACTTTCTGCACCGACAAGTTGAGAAAAGGCTTTGTATGACTTGAAGCAAGCATCAAGAGCATGGTATGAAAGATTGAGGGATTTTCTACTCTCTAAGGGATTTAAGATGGGAAAGGTTGACACCACTCTCTTCACCAAGAAGCTAAGAAATGACTTGTTTGTGTTGCAAATCTATGTTGATGATATCATATTTGGATCAACCAATCAAGATTTTTGTAAGGGGTTTGGAAAGATGATGGCAAGTGAATTTGAGATGTCTATGATTGGAGAGCTTAGTTACTTCCGTGGTCTTCAAATCAAGCAAATGAAGAATAGCACATTTGTGAGTCAAGGCAAGTACATCAAAGACATGCTCAAGAAGTTTGGCATGGATGAAAGCAAAGCTATTAGTACACTAATGGGGACAAATAGAAGCTTGGATAGTGATGCTAGTGACAACATGGTGGATCAAAAGATGTATCAGTCTATGATTGGAAGCCTACTCTATGTGACCGCATCAAGGCTAGATGTGATGTTTAGTGTATGCATGTGTGCAAGATTTTAAGCCTCACCAAGAGAAAGTCATTTGAAGACAACAAATATAATATTGAGGTACTTAAAGCATACACAAAATGTTGGATTGTGGTACCCCAAAAGAGCAAGATTTGAGTTGATTGGATATTTGGACTCCGATTATGCAGGATGCAAAGTTGAGAGAAAGAGCACATCGGGCACATGTCAATTATTGGGAAGATCACTTGTGTCTTGGTCATCAAAGAAGCAAAATAGTGTAGCGCTTTCAACTGGCAAAGCAGAATACATTTCAGTCAATAGTTGTTGTGCACAATTACTTCGGATGAAGGCTACTTTGAGTGATTTTAGAATCAAGTTCAAGCAAGTGCCATTGCTATGTGACAATGATAGTGCAATCAAGCTCACCAATAATCCGGTTCAACATGCAAGAATAAAGCATATTGATGTCTGCCATCATTTTATAAGAGATTACCAACAAAAAGGGGATATTTGCATTAAGAGTGTGAGCACCAATGACCAACTTGCCAATATCTTCACCAAGCCACTTGTTGAGAAGAGGTTTTGCAATCTAAGAAATGAATTGAACATACTTGACTTCTCAAATATGTGTTGATGCACCCCCATTATATGACATGCCTCTCCTTCGATCAAAGCAAGGTAAAGTTGATTGACATGTCATTCATCAATTTCTAAGGACTTGTTTAGTGCATTTAGTCATTCCTCATGTTAAATAGGCTCATTCATGAAAATCAAATGAATTTGATGCTTGTATGGTACCACTATTGCTTGTATGCTTGAAATGATCTAGTGGTAGCATATGACATGTTTATGGGCTTGTGAACCTAATGTTTAATCTAGAAAATGAGCTATAAGTGTTTAACTCAACATGGTGCATGATAACCCTTATTTAGAGGAGTGAAGAAGCTTGTCCTTGGATCAAACCGAGTTAAATATCTTTTGCAAGTGATCTAGATTGAACCAAATTGAGAAAATGGTCCTCACTTATCATGGTTTCACACAACCTATTTAAAATTTAAGCTCACCTTTTGTGGTTATTGATGACAAAGGGGGAGAAGTAATTCCCAAAGATAAGCAAAAGGGGAAGAGAAACCAAAGATAGTAAGATAGGTGAAAGGAAGGGGATCAATTAAAATTTTGAAGCACATAAGTAGGGGGAGCAAGCTCATAAACTTGTATGTTGCATTTGAATGTGCATTAAATATGTTCTTGCATAGCACAAGTTTTTTTAAATTCCCTATCCATGCATGTGTGGTGTATGCTAGATCATAGATAATGATTGATGAAACAAAAAACTAGCATACATAGGATAGCTAGATATTCCTTGAAGTTTTACAAGTGGTACTAGAACCTTGCTTCTAATGTTGATCTCATGAGGTATCTAGTTTGTCTTTGTTTTTCAAGTGATATCTAGCAATTTTTGGTTCTAAGGATGATGTTCAAATGGCAACTCCTATTGGTATCACGCTTCAAAGGTCCATTCTTTACACCTTAGCACCATTTGGTAGTCATTACTTCCCCACACTTCCTAACTATACATATGTGCAAGCTTTCAAATCCAAACTCTTAGCACATATGTAGGGCGAGCTAATGCTACCAATTCGGGTTTATGAAACTTGTCCATATCCTTTACACATGGTAAAATACTTGGGCAAGAAACATGAATCCAAAAAGATTTTATTGAATATCTTTATGAAAAGGTTGTCATCAATTACCAAAAAGGGAGAGATTGAAAGCCCTAGTTTGGTTTTGGCTAATTGATGAAACCTAGGTACTAACCTTTGTCATGAGTGTCATGTGAGCAAGGTTAGTACATACCAAGTGGTGGAGCAAGAGGATGATCATGGTGGATGATGATGACCAAAGGGTGATCAAGTGCTCAACTTGCCAAAGAAGAAAGAGAAAAACAAAAACCCTATGAAGATCAAGGCAAAGGTATTGCTTAGGGTTTTGGTTTTGGTGATCAAGACACTATAGAGAGTGTGATCATGTTATGGATCGATAGCCATACTATAAAAAGGGGAATTCTTTGGCTAAACACATTATCAAGTACCACTAGGTGACATGATTCTTGCATATGCATTAGGGACCTAGTGTGCTAACATGTAACCCTTGAAAAATGCTTGAGAAAATGCTAACACACGTGCACACAAGTTCTATACTTTGTGGTTAGCAACTTAGAAGCAAGGGTGAAGAGGTTGAGGACTTAGAAAAAGGAAAGGAGGAGAAAATCTTTAACCAGACTCTGGCCTCGGGGTGACCGGACTCACCCCGGGTGTGTCCGGTCAGTTGGCGCAAAGGAGAAGCTATGCTCGGTGGCGACTAGACCCTGCATAGTATTTGTGACTAGACGCATAGGGGTCGCGTTAGGTTGAGTGTGACATACGCTGGCGTCAGCACCTTAGGAGCACGCTGCTGATCAGTGGAAGGATCGAACGCTGGGGCGCATTAGGTTGGCATTGACCGTACATGTCTGGTTGGTAATTTCTGGCTCAGGAACCTTTCTATAAATGATTAGACACCACGGTGTTGAGAGTCTGGTCACTAGAGCGCTGAGTCCGGTCATGACTTAACTATTCGCGCGTTTAGGAAAATAGTCATTGAGATCTAGTGGATGAGATTTGAAAGGGCGAAATATGGAGGCCATTCGGCGATCGGACGGCCGGTCAGTGCGTAGAGCACCCTCTCTTGACCCTAACGGCTCTATTTATTTGAGGGGCTCTATAAATAGTATTTGGCCGACCCTAGGCCCACTCTCTTGGCACTTTGACATACTTGACATCCTTGTGAGTCTATGCAAACACCTCTCACTCATCTCCATCATTGATTCATTATCATAGTGAGATTGGGAGTGATTCCAAGTGCATTTGCTTGAGTGATTATATCTAGTGGCACTTAGGGATCGTTGTCTATGGATTTTTTGTTTCTCTTGGTGGTTGCCACCACCTAGATGGCTTAGAGCAGTGGAGGAGCTTTGGCACAAGTTGGTGATTGTTCGTAGCCGGCTCTAGTGATTGTGAGGGGTCTTGCACCTTTCTCGGCGAAGAGCCACAAGGTAGCTCTAGTAAATTGCTCTTATCATTGAGTTACCTCACTTGTGGGTAGGTTCTTGTAGCGCCTCTTGTAGTGGGCTAGATGTGTGATACCTATTAACCACCGAACCACCAAGTGTTGGTCGACACAATGGGGACTAGCATGCCGGCAAACACGTGAACCTCAGGAGAAAAATTCATTGTCTCTTGCCCCTTGATATTCTCCCGGTGATTGAATTGGTATTCATCTTGTGATTGGTTCACTCCTCTATGCGGCGGTATAACCACCCTACTCACTCATTTACACTCCTGCAAACTAGTTGTAGCAAGCTCTTTAGTGTAGCTAGAATTGAAAGCTTACTTTCTAGCTTAAGTTTATCTAGTGGAGCTCTTTAGTGTAGCAAGTTTAAGAGCTCTTAGTGAGTAGCAATATAGCCTCTTGTGTGCTTAGTAATTATAGCAACTAAAATTGTAGGATAGGTGGTTTGCAACCCTTGTAGAGCTAGAGCAAGTTTGTATTTCGCTATTTGTCATACTAATCAAATTGCTCTAGTGATCCTATAGATTTTTAAATAGGCTATTCACCCCCCTCTAGCCATATTAAGACCTTTCAACCATATGCCAGTTGCAACCATGAAGTTGGTGAGGAGGCCGGTGTGGGAGGCGATCACGGAGTTGGCAAGGAGGGCAACGTGAGAGGTGGAGGCTGTTGACGGTCACTAATATGAATTATAAACCATCAACATAACCTGTATTTATACTTAATTTCATCACCAAACATAGGTATAGGGGTTGAAACTAATAAATTCCACGAGTTTTAGTGAATCTGTGTTTTCAGCAGGGTTTATCTAGAAAATCATCAAGGGGAGCTATTCATCAAAGGAAATTATGAAATTTCGCCGTGTAAACAGCGTGGAAAGATTCTAGAAGACTCCAGGAGGCTCTCCACCGAAGCAGACCCCAAGGGGCTGCCATGTGGGGTCAGCCGGCCCGACCTGCAAGTCGGCCTGTGGGTCCCACTAGTTAGCCTCTGCTTCAAAAGTCAGTTCCCCACCGCCATTGAGATCCAATCTTCGCCGTTTATTCAAGTGGGTTTGATCTGAGGGCTCAGAATTGATGCTCCGGCCTATATATATATATCAGCCTCTACCTCCCTCCCTCAGTAGATCCCTGAAACCCTAATTCATATCTTTAGGATCGAGTCAGCTATCAAGAGAAGATTAGTCCTCCATAGGATCTAGTCTTATGAATAGAAATAGTGAGACAGAGAGTGAGGGAAGTGTTCGGAGGAGGTGCCGGCCTGTTGATGCTCTCTCTATGGCTTGTACCTTGGCAGATCCAAGTTCTATCTAAGCTTGCCTCTAAGATATCTCTGGTAATCAACTTCTGATTCAAGTAAGCATCTTGTTTATATTATTCATCAGGATAACGACTCTTTGAGTGCTTTTTTCTTGTTGTAGAGGGGGGTAAAGTATTAATCATAAGTGTAAGCGTGGTGCTTAGACTTAGGTTAATCGTGGATGTACCCTGCATTTCATATCGGTGGTAGATCAGGTGTGTGACATCAGTACTATATAGCCTCGTTGAGTACTATATAGCATCGTTGATCCTTTGTAGTCCACCTCCCGTTTGTAGGCCAAGTAGGACCCGGTTACGAAGGAAAGCATCCTCTGCTGGTGTCTTTCACTAGCAATGTCCCCAGTTGAACAGTAGAAGACATAGCTTACCCAAGTTAGAATTAGAGAACCTCAATTATCACCTCTACGCTCATATTTATCCTAACCTTGTTGCTACCCTTTGTTAAGTTAGATCATAATTAGTCTCACACGTTTCCCTATGGATACGATACTTGGAATACTTCCGGGTGAAAGCTACAGCGGTATCCGTGCGCTTACAGATTTATCTGTGTGCGTTAATAAATACCAACAGTGGCCAAGTAGACTTGCGTTGTCGTGGTGACCTGCGTGTTGTGGCGGTGGGCGGTCTCGCTTAGCTATGGCTGTTTCAGCGCAAGGAGGCTTCTAACCGCAGCAGGAGGACGTGTGTGGCATTTCTACATTCAATGAGAAAACTAGGCTACTGGAAGTTGTGTTGTGCGCGTGTGGATCTCGGTGGGCGGGTCGGCTTGGTGTGCGCCTAAGGCAGCTCGTCTCATGTTGGTTTGGTAGCTTGTAGTGGCCTGCAACGGGTAGCCCTACTTTGTAGTGGTTACTCCGGTGTGGGACAACATCTTCAGTGACGGCACAAGCGGATCTGATTGCGGAAGGGCTACACGGCTTGCAATGGATTGCAGCAACTAGCCCTGCTTTAGCAGCGGGCTACTCGGTGCGGGACATCGTCGACAACAACGGCGCAAGCGGTGACAAGGGTGTTTACGTCTTGATGGCTTTGTCTTTCGGGGGGTGGTGGCACAGTGTAGTGACCAGTTCGTGGTGGTTTGGTGGTGGTGAAGCGTGTGTTTTATGTTGAGTCGCAGCTCGTGTCGATGTCCCCCCATTCCGACATGTCAAAGTTGTTCTTCTTCTTTGAGTTTGGGGGGTTCAGTGTGTGTTGATGTCCCAATCTAACCGACCAAAGTTGTATCTGTTTATTTTTGTCCAGTCTAGGCTTCATCTGCTTTTTAATATAATCGGCGGCTCTCCTGCTTGATTCGTTTCAAAAAAAAAAAAGTTGTACATGAATGTTAGTTGTATTTTTTCTACAATGTAACAAACGTATAGGTGCATTTTAGTTATTTATTTAAATTAATCTATTTTAATATTTAAATTTCAACATTAGTATGCAATAATAAAAAATGCAGATTTTGACGTTGATTAGGCTCAAACCATATATTTATGTGACATGTTCACATATATGATGTACCCCATCTGTTTCAAATTATAAGTCGATTTGACTTTCTTGTTATATCTATTTTGCTATGCATCTAGATATAATAATATGTCTAGATACATAGCAAAATGAATAAATAAAAAAATCAAAGCAACTTATAATTTTGAACGAATGGAGTACATCTACTGCTCTACACAGCTCTTCTTTGTCAGTCCGGCATGGTGCTAGGGACCCTTTGCCTTGGCCGCTCCACCTGCATGTCGCTCCATCGGCTTCTATGACAACGAACAGCTATTCTGGATAGTAGATATCTTATATACATTTGTTTAGTTTGTTGCCTTTTTCTAAACATTTTAATTAATTTATAATATTTAATCGTTGTATGCCACTCAAAAATCAAGGGCTAAGATTTGTTTGAGATCTTACCTCCTATGAGGTAAAGGTTGTACCTAAGCAAGGCCCTTTAACAAAAGCATTAGCTTTAAAGCTTCACCTTTTCTAGCTCGTGTTATCCAATCTTTAGTGCAAACAAGTGCTTCTACCATCTCTGGATCAAGCCAACTGCGAAATGGATCAACTACACGGCCTCCAACACTAAAGGCAGATTCTGAAGCAAGCGTAGATGCTTGCATGCCCAGCACATCACGGACAAGTTGGGAAAGAATGGGATATTCATCTCTTAGATTTTTCCACCAAGCCAAAACATCAAATGTATGCTAAGATGCCTTTGGTAGATTTACTGATAGTTCTGCTGGGCATTTATCTAATTCATTTGATTCCTCAGCTAACCCACTTGTTTCATATAGGAAGCTATCAAGCTCCTCATCTATGTTGTCCCTAATCTGGTCTACAGCCACTGCATCTGCAAATGCTCTACTTATTGAAGATGAAGGAGCAGTTGTAGCATAGAACCGATACATCTTCTTAATCACAATATGGAATTTGTCAACTTCAACTTGATAAGAATTTCTATATAGCTTTTTCAAGTAAAACTCAACAATTTTTGTCTTGAACCTAGGATCAAGAATATTTGCAACAGCAAGTGCCACACATTAGACTTCTTCCAATATTGTCAAACTTGACAATCATAGCATTGGCCATTTGACTAATAGTGGGATCAATATTACTGCACCATTCATTGAGCATAAGTTTAATCTCACAAAACCTCTAAAAACAGATTTGCTGTTGGATAGGAAGTACTACCTCTGTCCCCAAAAGAATGCAATGTGTCATGTTTTAATACCTTAAGTTTGACCAATTATAGATAAAAAAGTATCCATGTTTATGATACCAAATAAATACCATCAGATTAATTACGAAATATATTTTATAATAAATTAATTCAAAATCATAAATATGAATATTATTCACTAAAAACTTGATAAAATGTAAACCACTTTTCGTGGCACGCAACTCATAGTTGCATTCTTTTCAGGATGGAGGTAGTACCAGATAATAACCCAGTTAGCTCAAAGAACTTTCTCAAGAACGGGAGTAAAGTTCATGCTTTGTCCCACTCCTCGGGCGAAGGACAAATATGCTCATACCTGTGGCGTTCATATGACTTGAGCCTCTCAAAAGCCAGCTTATAATACACAACATCCCTTAGCATCAAATATGTCGAATTCCATCTAGTGGAAACATCAAGTGAGAGTCTAGATTTAGTGTCCAATCCACACTCAGTAGCACACTTCATGAACTCCTCCCATTGTACCGTAGAGCCCTTCACAGCTACTACAAAAGCTCTAATATTTTAGCTGTAGATCCGATCACACGCATACCATCTCTACCAACAAGTTTAAGAATGTGATTAACACATCTCACATGAAAAAAAACTTCCCATTACAAACTAAAGGACTATGCTTCTTCAGTTCTACAATTACATCCTTAACATCGACCTCATTTGCAGCTGCATTGTCCAAAGTAAGAGAAAACATTTTCCTCTCAACAATCAGCGTGTTCGCTTATGCTGAAATTTGACTTATGTTAATGTTTATGCTGCAATATTGTGAGAGAAAAATATTATTCCATGATTGAAAAGTAGTTCTGAATAAGTTCAAGCGAGGGCTAGTACCATTTCAAGAGACATGCAGTGAAAGTAAGAGAAAACAGGTTATTTCTCATTTTCATCGACCGCAAAGGAGTCACAGTCACTGAATTCTAGTCACCCAAAATTCATACTTGAGAAAACCCGAAATTCAGGAACTGGTCCATGGACACGGAAAATTCAACATTGGGCCCAAAAGTCCAGCCCGTTAAAATTGAAAGCCCACTAGTCACCTCCACGACCCCAAGGCGACCCAGGAAGAGTCCAATCAGGCTCCTAACCCTTCTCCGCTCCGACGGCCTAAACCCCGCCGCCGAAATGCTCCTCCGCACTCTCCTCCGTCGCGGCGGCGCCGCCGCCGCAGCAGCCGCGGTATCCTCCGGCGGGGCTCGCGCCACCGCACTCCCCGACCCGCCCGCCGCGCTCGCCTCCCTTCTCCTCGCCTCCCGATCCTACGCGAAGGCCAAGGGCGGGGGCAAGCCGGCGTCGTCCACGTCAAACCGCGGCAAGGTCCGCGCCAAGGACCCGCGCGGGGTGGCGTCTGCCGGTGATGCCGCCGGGGCCGATTTCTCTGCCGGAGGCGGGGGCGACGACATTGACACCGAGTTCGAGCTGCCCACCGACCCGCTGCCCCCTACATACGACCCAGCTCTCGACGTCGGACCCGGCGGCCGCCCGCTCTTCGCCTTCACTGACACGTTCGGGTCCTTCGCCCACCGTGACGCGAACGTCTACGTCGACTTCACGTAGGCACCTTCCCCCTCTCAATTATATCGCCAATGTGCGTGGTATTTTGAAGGTTTGGATCTTGCGGTTGCATTTGCGGCGGTCTGTCTGGCCACATTAGCGATTAGGTAGCAATCATTGTGGTATTTGAACTTTATTTGGTAGATTGTATGGGTTTTGGTCATAGTACCATTTTAAGTAGGGTTGATCCTTTGTAGATTTTTGTGCATAATTAATCATTCTGTTGCTTCATCTGCAATCCCACGATGGAGTCTGCGGTTGATGTTATCTAAATGCTCCATTGATTTGTTCAAGTTTTGTAATTTGTATGTTTTTGCTAACTTCAAGGCCATTTGATGCTTTGACTAAACTGTGTTCATTTTCTTAATGCATATGTCTAATTGTTGAAATATTACCCTTTTCCAAGTTAGGTAGACGCAAAATACTGTATTATATGGTATTTTGTAGTATCTTGTCTCATTAGATGTAAAAGATAATTCATTTCGTACATTAATCTGCAACCAGGAGACTGAATATTGCTCAGATTGAATTTCTTGGATGCTATTGGCAGATTCTTTTGGAATGTTGAATTTTCTTTTCTTCCTCTGTCATGTGGCATATTTTTCAGTTTGGATGAATGGAATGCTGTTTTACCAGAAGGGTTGCCAGCGGGCATGATGGAAGAGTTTCAGGAGACAAGACGGTGTGCTGTGATGTTGAGGAAGAGGTTCCTAGACCTCCGGGATAACTTCCGTAGGATTGTTGATCCTGCTGTTACAACAAAGCTCAAGGGTGTGTAATGTGTTGGTACTTGTGCATATTGGATTCTTGGATGCTGCTCCATGTTATTAAGACTATGAGATGTGTTAGCCTCAGATGATACATGCTGTGCTGTCAATTGATGCTGTGTGTACAGTGCTTGTGTTTGTGCTGCTTAAGTCTTATGTTAGCATGTATGATTTGAGTTCCTTCAGATTATAGTGAACACATTTGCTGTTGATTGCATCATCAGCATCATGCTAGTCTTTTATGGTGTCAAGCAAACGCTGCTCCTGTTAACATGCATCGTATTTGTAGTTTGATTGAACTGATGTACTGATATGTCAACTTTCTCAAAATCGACATTGGAAATTAAGATAATATGCCCATGATTTAGCATTAGTTCATTTTTGACTCTTTAATATTAAGGCATACTATCAGAACAAAAGAAAAGAAAGGTTGACTGAGGAAGTAGGTTTCTTAATTCTAAAAGTGGTGGTACCCACTCCATCCAAAAATATAAAGACGGTTTGATTTGGTGGGGTCTTCAATATCACACTTTGACTGCTAATTTCTCTTATAATATATCATTCATGGCAACAAAAGTTTGATTATTAGAAAGTATTTGTAAGTACAAATCCAAAGTTTCATATTGTTAGACTAATTGTTGCTTGTTGGTGAAAGATTATGGAGTTTGAATTTTCAAATGTGTGCCCACCTTATATTATGGGACAGAAGGAACATGATTTTTCACCTAGCAAGATTAATAGTGACAAAAGTCCATTCTCCTTACTTTTCCTTGTCTTAACTTTCTGAAACAACTTCTGAATTGATACTGGTGTTGCAAAAGCAATTGCAGTACCATCAATCTATAACCATGCAAATAATGGCACATTTGAAAATGTATAATATATTAATATGCCATTATATACCATATATTGCTAGAGTAAAGCTGTTTAGTTTGCACTACAATTTTTTACTTTGTTTTCCTCTAAACACATTGCCATTGCAAAACATATTCAATACAATGTGATTGCATATGTACACATATATTTGCCGGCTTGCCGCAACACTGTATCTCAAGATCTCAATCATTTTTCCTGCTTGCCTGTATCCAGATACCAAAAAACAAATTGTCTTGGATGGCCCACGGAGTTGTGGTAAAAGCATTGCACTTGCGATGCTTGTCCATTGGGCACGTACTGAAGGATGGCTGGTATTTTATGTTCCACAAGGGAAGGATTGGACTCATGGAGGATTCTTCTATAGAAACACATATAGTGATTTTTTCGATACACCAATACAGGCTGCGAAGATCTTGCAGGTGCTAAGCTCTGTGATTTTGTATGTTCCAGTTGCTTCAAATAGACTATCTTTCATATTCCTCTTTTCTATATATGGATGCAGATAGAATGCATTATCATCTGTTTTCCTTGTTTTATTTGTTTGTAATCTGCCTACACGCTCCAAATAATGCTAGTTTGATGTATGTGATGATATAGTAACCATCAAGTGGGCAAGTGGCAACGATTGTAAGAATACGATGTCTTGATAGGTGGACGATGGTCATGCATATATTGATTAACATTCAATCTTATTTGGTACTGGTGGAGCCTCTTCTGTTTTCAAGTTGTCACTGTGAAATCTAAGTTTCTGATATGGTTACATATTTGCCTAAAGATTGATTTAAACACATCTCACTTGTGCTATTTTATATTATCAGTTCATACTCCATGCTGTATGCAAACTGGGTTTCTCTAATCTCAGTTGGATATTGATAATATAGTAGGAATGTAAACTTATGCAGTTATGCTTGTTTATTTGTATATATTTCCTTTATTACACTTGGGTCCATGGATACTTTATTAAGCATAGTAGCATACGCATCCATTGCTAGAAAGCAGATAATCTGTAACATTTTGCAAAATACAAATCTCACCACTAATTTGTACTATAACATATCTACAGAACCTATTAAAAGTCATGAAAGTAATTTTAGGGCAATTATGCACTTATCTAAATATTCTAAAAGATATTGTGCCAAAATGTAAAATGCTGCATGCTCTCCACTTGCACTACATCACTTTTAGTTGGAGGTAGTACATCTTAAACCCATAATTTATGGCAATATATATATATATATATATATATTGTTTGATACTACATTGTGCTGGATGGAACATCATTTCCTCTAAATCTGTTTCTATTGCTGCTTCAGGATTTTTTGAAGTACAACGAAACACGCTTACAAAAATTACCATGTCAAATTTTTGAGCCTATTCCCCTGGGAGAAGGTGCTGGTGTTGGAATGATGAAAGGGGCTGACACAATGGAAATGCCTGAAGGGTCCACATTATATGATCTCATTCAAACTGGGATAACTCACACGCATGCTTCAGTTGGTGTTGTAGTTCGCTTAAGGAAGGAGCTGTCCCTTGTTAAAGACGTCCCTGTACTGTTTGCCATTGATCAGGTATGTCAGAGCATTGACACCATAGCTGAATTGGCTGCTGCCACTTCAATGTTTGATATGTTATATGTGTAAAAATTCCCATTAATGTGAAACACATTAAAAGATTCTTTTTTTCTTTTGCAGTACAATAGTTGGTTTACGTTCAGTGACTTCCAGGAACCTGTAACTGTCCGATCCTGTCGATCGATCCATGCAAAAGAGCTTACAATGGTTCGTTGCACTGAGATACCTCACCATGTTCAATCATCACATTCTTTTATGTCCTTCAGTTTCCTCCTTTGAAAGTAGCAAATATTTGCATATCCTTTCTGCTTATTTGCATGTATTTTTTGGTTGTGGTGTAGTAAAAATTGTTAAGTTCCTTACACTTTTCTATGTGTTCATTCTCTTTTCTTTTGTAATCTTTCATGTACTCTGTTCTGTTGCCTAATAATAAGTAAATATACAGTTTCTGAGTGACTTATTTTTGTAAAGATAAACATATGAGTCTGTATTAGCTTTTTTTACTGCTCAGTGGAGATCTGGAATACATATGGCAAGTGTACAATGCGTAGCATCATAGCACTTTTTTTTAACACTAGTAATCAGTTCCCTGGACATACACACTTAATGTTTCACTTGTACTATAAACAGGTCAATGCTTATAGATCAATGTTGCACAATGATATGATGGTGGGGGCCTTTTCACACTCAACAGCAGTTGGCAAACTACGGCAGGAGCTGCCAGATGTTCCTTCTGATGCTCGTTTGATCTTTCCACGTTACACCTTAGATGAAGCTGAGACTGTGTGTCACTATTACATGAGGTATTTTTTTTTTTTAGAAATTTGGCATATTTCTATCTGTTGATAGTGTTTGATAATTTGTGATGGCTGACTCTGGCATATTACTTGTTAACTCAATAACTGAAAATTGGCAATACACTTGACCAGGCAAAAGATCATTCGGCGTGAGAATTTTTCAGAAGAGAAATGGAAAAAGATATATTACTTATCGAATGGAAATGGTGCAGAGATGAGATGGCTTGCTGCCTTTGTTTGAGGTAGTATACCGTCCCTGAAGGAAAAAAAAAAATGCATTTTGCTCCCCCAAATTTATTCTTAATATTGTTCTGTAATATAGATTTTTTTTAATGACAATAATGATCTGTAATCAACTAGTCATATAAGCTTCAGCTGGCATAATTTTTTCACTCCACTGAAATCATTAGCTTTTAGTAATTTTCTGATATTATCTTCTGCCTCTATCATGCAGTTTCTGATACCTGGATTATACTCAGGTTTGATGGTGGTCTAGAAAGGTTGCCACTTCTGTTTCAGCGTGCCATTCGACACCACAGCTCATTGTTGTATACTTGTAGTCTGTCTCATGACATTCCTAGCAGAAAATTTGGCTTCAACATCATTTTTGCTGAGTAGAATTTGAGGAGATAAAACATAAGTTTGTAGCTCAGCTACATGATTATATCATGGGGGCCCTTTCAGTTCTGCTCAGATGCTAGATACAAAATAATAACCAACTGATGTAACATTTTTCTTGGAGAAGTTTTCGCATGTTTTGGCTTCTGTATTTTTCATGTTGCTGCCTGCGAGCTCACTGTGCTGATGAGTATGATATGAGTTGATGCCAATCTACTCAGCTTGCTATATTGTTGCTGAATTGAGCCCCATTGAATAGTTTTTTTTATATATATTTTGTTGTACGAATCGAACAATTCTTTGAGTTGGGAACAATATTCTTCTTTGCGGAACTCAAAGGTTACTTGTATGAGCCATATCCCCTTCACAGTTTCATTTGTTCAGCTTCCCTTGTTTCTTGGAGAGATACAGCTTGTTGATTTCACCACATTGTCGATTCCGTTGTACTTTTGACCGTGCCTTTCTGTATATCATCACATATTTTGTGTCCCATGCCGTTCATAGATTTTCCTTCTGAAATAATTCTTTTCGCAAATGAATAACTCTGTTTTTGGTCCCTCGACTTCTTCGTTTGTCTAAAAGACCCCAGATTCAAAGCTGTCTAAGCTTGACGCCCAAATTATCAAATATGGTTCGGTTTACGCCCCAAAGCCTATCTTGAGAAATTTCTGCTCTTTAATATTAGAAACACGCACACACTCAACAGTTGATTGAGACTTTGTTTAGATGTAGTCAGATTCGTCGACCTTGTTTAGATATAGTTAGATTCATCTCAATCCACGTGTGTTGGGGTGGATTGGGTGGAATTTAGTTCATGTTTCAATTCAATCCACCCCAACACATTGGATTTATGCGAATTCGACTACATCAAAATTGGTCATCTCAACAAGATATTTCATTTACACTGGTTAATCTTTTTATCACTTGTGCAAGTACAATGTTAGTATCAGACAATGGACGCATTAACGGAACAGAGTTACTACTTTGTTTTTCAGATGATCACTGAGCGGCCTAACAATTAGTAGGTGTGCCGAAGCTGGAGTGGATTTCTTGTTCCGGTGAGCTCATCAGTCATCATCTCTTCGTCCATGATGAAGGCGCCTCCGTGCATCCACCCGCCTTGACGTGGGAACGCCAGCGGGGTTTTTTGCCGCACCACCCCCGCCGCTCGCGCCCTGACTGCCGGGAGGTCCATGATGTGCGGCAGCAGCAGCAGCTCTGGGTCGGCCGCCTGGTCGTCGTCTTTCTCCATGCCCATGATGAAGATGCCTCCGTCTTCGCTCCCCAACTCCATCGCGCTGGCATTGTCATCCCCGCCGCCACCATCGTCGTCCACAAAGCCACCCTCCTCCTAGTTTTGAGACGGAGGAGGTGAACGAAAAAACAGATAGAGAGAAATTTAGGTTCTTTAATATTAGGTATAAGTACATGTATATATACATTTATAATGAAAAATGAGATACTTTGGAAAAAGAAAAAACGCAAAAGAGCCAATAACGGCGGATGGGGAGAGACAGAAAAAAAAGGATGCACCATGTGGAAATAAAAAATGGACAGAAAAAAGAATGCACAGTATAGGAGTTTGGAGCAAAAAAAAAAGACAGACAAAATGGAGAAAAAATAGGATGTAGTAGTCCGGAACGGAAATAAAAAAGGACGAAGCACACATGAAAAGGTACAGAAAGTGGACAAAACCATGAAATATTTTTTAAAATACAGGAGAGCAATGTTTCATTATATTAAAGAAAAAGAGTGGTCCTCAACAGGATCCTCACTCATACCGGGACTAAATATAAGTGAGGAAAAAACAGGAAATATAAATTTATACTCTTCTGTTTTTCTATTTTTCCATATTGATTAGAATTCTAATTCAGGTTTATCAGGATTGGAGGGACGTATTATATTAGGATCCCTGACTATTTATGTTACCTTAGAAGTCTAGCATAGGTTATATATAAAACACAGAGACAACGAGGCACCAGGGTCCTAGAGGTTCCCCACGGGGGTACTACTTGGATGAGCCCTAGGATGGTCCGCGGTCTATTGAAGGACGCGAGACAAGATGGAGTGGACTTCAAGCTATTTCAGATCGACTTAGTCGGCTTACTATGAAAGCTAGATTCTGTAATAGGACTATGACTCTTCTCTTGTAACTGACTAGGATTAGATACGTGCATTTACCCTCTCCCCTATATAAAGAGAGGTACGGTGCACCCCTTGTAACCGTAACAATCATATAATCAATCCAACTCCAAAGGCTACACGCCAACTGGACGTAAATGCTATTACTCGACAAGAGGGCCCAAACCAGTATAAATCGTTCGTCTCTTTGCGTTTACCATCGAGTTCTGCGTACGTCGAAGCCCTCCGAATACCGTCCCAGGTACCCCCGTGACGGGTTGCCGGTCATCAAACACCGACAGCTGGCGCGCCAGGTAGGGGCTTTCGGCGACTTCGCGATCGAGAGCTCAGCGGACCTTGACGACATGATTTTTTCGACGGGTGTCACTTTCATCTTCAACTCCTAGATTACAAGGCTGACGACAACGGCAAGCTCTAAAGTTGTCTCATGGAGATCCTGGCACCTCAAGCTTTACCAAACGTCTCAACGACCACGCTGGATCAACTCACCGAGAAGTTTTTGCACCTCTCAATTTCTGAATCAACTCGAACTCAATAGGTCACCATCAACCATGACTCCCGCTTAGACATGTCACATTTGTCCGGGCTAGAGATCCCATCTGAAGTCCAACACAAAGACCTAGTTTGTTTTTCCACTTGGACTCAAGAATTCAGCCTCAATTTATCAAGATACGATCAGCTACCTCATGTAGTCTGAGCAAGAGATCCCTCTTACGGGTGCCTAGAGAGGTTTGGTTTTATCCATCACACCCGAAGGAGGCATCATCCATTGGCCGGGTGCTCAACCCGACACTTCTTTAATAAATCCATCTTGTCTAGTTGGCATGGTGGACCTCTTGCCTTATCAAGACGGTAGAACTCTTCTAGCAGACAACAACGATCACGGTTCTACAGAAATCTTAGATATTGCGACGACTGTAGAATCTGGAACTCACTCGGCCATGAGGCACTCCAGAGAAGTCTTTATGGCTGGGCAACCACCTCAGATCCCTATGCCTAACCCACCAGATATCCAAGATGGAGAGGAAACCTTGTTCGACATCTCCCCAGACACTACACCACCCAATGGAGAGACGAATGAGCAGAAGACGGCTAGGGAAAAGAAGAACAGAGCTCGATAGGCTCGGCGCAACCGCGCCCAACACCGTAGGGAGGAGGGGTAGTGGTATCAATCGGCTTGTCGAGATGTCGAACGATGGCGCTTGGCTGTAGAGGCAGCATATGAACAATGTCTACGAGATGAAGAAGTAGAACGACAGCGCTAAGACCGTGATGCCGTTAGAGCCTCTGCATCATGCAACCTTGAGCCTGAGTTCATGGAAGTAGCTAGCCACAGGGTCTTCACTATGCCCTATGCCAACGTCTACGCCTTGGTAGAAGAGATGGTGGCGATAGAAAACTCTACTCCAGATCAGCAACGACTCAAAGTCATTTTGGAATCCACAACCCTTCAGATGCAGTCTGCAAAAGCAACATCCCAAGCTAACCCTTCTCGAGGACCGGAGGCATGGGCACCAACCCACTCTCATCTGGGACCACAAGGTAACCAACGAGGAGAACAACGAGTACTGGCCCACTCCCGTCTAGGGCCGTAGGGTAACCAGAATAGGAATCAGGGTGCCGCACAATCGGCCTATCATGGGCACCAGTATAGGAACAGGGAAGGCAAAGGTGAGTCCGAGTACAGAGAGGCCGGCATCCCACCAGACAGGTTCCCATGTTTCTCTAACAGGCTACTCTCTGTCTGGCTTCCCTATAAATTTAAGCCGTCCAATCATACCAAGTACGATGGGAAGACAGAACCTAACCAATGGTTGCGCATCTACTCTCAGTCCATCGAGTTGGCAGGTGGCGACGATGACATCAAAGTGTTATATTTTCCCATGCCACTTGACATTGTACCTCTCGCCTGGTTTGATAAACTATGAGCCCGCTACATCGGTACTTGGGGACAACTTGAGCGCAAATTCTATGAATTTTTTTGCAGTGTCCTCACTCACCCAAGTACCCGGAATGAGCTTAGAACTTGCAAACAGAAATCAGATGAAACCTTCTAGCAATATTATCACCGCTTTGCTGAAATACGAGCCCAAGTCTTTGATATCATAGACAGGGAGGTGATAGATCACTTTGCCAACGGGATCAAATACAAGTGTTAGTTAGAAAAGTTCTGCGACGATAATCCAGAGACCACCGAGGAATTTAAGCGTATAGTACAGAAGATGATTGCATCTAAAGAACGTACTCGCGAATGATTTCCATGCATGACTAACACTGGCCACTATCCACTCATCTTGGGCCCAACAATCACCGGCATGACAGTCTTCAAGGTCTTGATCGATGGTGGCGCAAGATTGAATATAATATTTGTAGATACACTAAAGAAGATAGGCCTAGACTTTACCAGCCTACTCACCCCCACTGACGTCCCTTTCTATGGGATAGTATCCGGCAAGGTTACCATGCCACTCGAATAGATCACGCTCCCGATAACGTTTGGCACCCCAAACAATTTCTGAACGGAGTTCATTAAGTTTGAGGTGGCTGACTTTGAATTATCATACCATGCCATCTTTGGTCGACCTGCTTTGGCCAAGTTCATGGCCATGCCACATTACCCGTACCTATTGCTCAAGATGCTAGGTCCCAATGGCGTACTCTCCTTTCGAGGTGACCTCAAGCGCTCATATGACTGCGACATGGAAGTTGTCTAGATCATAGCCAGAACACAATAAGCCTATGAAGCATACGAGATTGCAACATTGCACAGCAGACTAAGCCGGAAGACATGGAGATTCCGACTAAGAAGGCAGGAATCATTGCACCACCCTCTAAGATGGATACCATCGAGATGGATTTGGGTACTGGTGATCCCTCTAAGACAGCTATCATCAGCTCCCACCTCTCCAAAGAATAGGAACTCGCGCTCACCAACTTTCTTAAGGAAAATAAAGATATCTTCGCATGGAAGCCGGCTGATATGTCAGGTGTTCCAAGAGAGTTGGTTGAGCATAAATTGGATTTAAATCCTGGCTCAAAGCCAGTCAAGCAACGTCTACGATAGTTTTCACCAGATAAGAAAGAAGCAATCAAAAAGGAAATCACCAAGTTATTGGCAGCCGAGTTCATTAGGGAAATCCTTCACCCTAACTAGCTAGCCAATCCTATACTCGTCTAGAAAAAAAACTCAAAAGAGTGGTGCATGTGCGTCGACTACACAGATCTCAACAAACACTACTCGAAGGATCCCTTTGACTTACCTCGTATCGATCAGATCGTAGACTCTATGGCCAGGTTGGCTCTTCTATCCTTCCTTGATTGCTACTCGGGATACCATCAAATTACCCTCCATAAAGAAGATTAGAGCAAGACATCCTTCATCACTCCGTTTGGTGCCTACTTTTACACAACCATGTCCTTTGGGTTAAAAAAACGCCAGTGCAACCTATCAGCGGGCTATCCAGGCGTGCCTAAGCAAACAGATCAGACATAATGTAGAAGCCTACGTGGATGATGTGGTCGTCAAGACCAAGGACCCCTCTACTCTAATCGCAGACTTGAAGCAAACATTTGACAGTCTTCGTAAGTACAAGTGGAAGCTTAACCCAACAAAGTGTGTGTTTGGAGTTCCTTCTGGACAACTATTGGGTTTTCTCGTGAGCCATCGGGGTATCGAAGCTAGCACGAAACAAATTCAAGCAATCACTCAGATGACTCGACCTCACTGTGTTAAAGACATTCAGAAACTGACAGGGTGCATGGCTGCCCTTAATCGTTTCATTTCGCGACTCAGGGAAAAAGGTCTACTTTTCAAGTTGTTGAAAAAATCGGGCAAGTTCGAGTGGACAGCTAAAGCTGATGAAGTTTTCTAGAAACTGAAAGAGTACCTATCTATCTCTCCAATACTTACTCCACCTGAGAGACATGAACCACTCCTACTCTACATTGCAGCTACTACTATGGTAGTCAGCACGGCAATAGTCGTGGAGTGGGCTGAAGAAGGGAACATATATAAGGTACAATGACCTGTCTATTATATTAGCGAGGTGCTATCTGAATCCAAGGCCAAGTACCCACATGTGCAAAAGCTCCTCTATGCCCTCTTAATCACTTCACGCAAGCTACGCCGCTACTTTGAAGAACACAAGGTAACAGTGGTATCCGACTTCCCACTTAGTGACGTCCTACGCAATCAGGATGCAACAGGACGCATATCCAAGTGGTTAGTCAAACTCGAAGCTCAGAACATTGAGTTTGTCTCCCATAAGGCTATCAAATCTCAAGTCTTGGCTGATTTCATAGCCGAGTGGACCGAAGCCTAGCAGCCTACTCCGATAGTTATCCTCGGTCATTGGAAGATGTATTTTGATGGTTCCCTCAAACTAGGAGGCGTAGGCGCTGGCGTTCTCCTTATATCTCCAGATGGAAAGCAGCTTAAATATGTCCTACAAATACTTTGGCTTGCTACTAACAATGAAGCCGAGTACGAGGCCCTCCTTCACGGCCTCCGAGTAGCAGTCTCACTTGGCATCAAACGTTTGCTCGTCTATGGTGACCCCTCGGTGGTCATCAACTAGGTCAACAAGGATTGGGATTGTACCAAGGAAACCATGGATGTTTACTGCATAGAAGTCCGCAAAATTGAGAAACACTTCCAAGGTCTAGAAATCCTCCATGTTATGCGAGATCTCAATGTTGCGGCTGATGTTTTGGACAAATTGGGATTAGATAAAGCCTAGATACCCCCTGATGTGTTTGTTCAGGAACTCCAAGTCCCTTAGATCAAACAAGAAGCCTCCACATCCACCGGTACTTTGACTCCTGGTGTCCAGGTACTAGTGGTCTACCCGGCATGAACGCAAGTATTTATTGATTATATCCGAGACCATAAGTTGCCCGATGACAAGGTAGAAGTAGAGCAGATCACGCGCAGAAGCAAAAATTATGTCTTAGTTGGGGACATGCTCTACCAATGGGGTGCATCATCTGGTGTTCTCCTCAAATGCATTACACCTAAAGAAGGGCAGAAGATCTTGGAGGAAATCCACTCCGGGTGTTGTGGTAATCACGCAGCCTCCAGGACTTTAGTCGGCAAGGCTTTCAGATCCTGGTACTATTGGCCTACAGCACTAAATGACACAGAAGAGTTAGTATGACACTACAAGGGTTGTTAGTTTTTTGCCAAGCAAGCCCACATCTCAGCTCACAACCTTATCTGCATCCCTACATCATGGCCTTTTCATGTTGGCGGCTCGACATGGTTGGACCTCTCAAACAAGCACCGGGTGGTTTTGAGTACATCTATGTGGCTATTGACAAGTTCACTAAGTGGATAGAGTACAAGCTACTCATCAAGTTTAATGCTACAAAGGCAGTCAAATTCATGCAAGACATTATGTATCGGTTCGGTATGCCCAATCAAATCATTATAGATCTCAGCTCACCCTTTACAGCTATCGAGTTTAGAAGTTGGGCTCAAGATTGCGACATCAGCATCGACTATGCTTCCGTAGCTCATCCTCAAGCAAATGGCCAAGTAGAGAGAGCTAATGGGCTACTTCTAGCCGGGCTAAAACCTAGGCTATTCGACGAGCTTAAAGACTACAGCGGCAAGTGGATATACGAGTTACCCAAGGTAGTTTGGGGATTACGCACTCAACAAAGTAGAGCGATAGGGCACTCCCCTTTTTGGGTTTATGGCTCATAAGCCATCTTGCTAGTGGATTTGATATGGAACTCTCTCAGTGTTGAACAGTACAATGAAGGCGAAGCAGACGAAACCCAGCGGTTAGAAATTGATAGTGCCAAAGAAATCAAGCTTAACGCACTCTTCTAGTCTGTCAGGTACCTACAAGGCCTACGACGTCACTATGATAAGAATGTGCGCCCCCGTACCTTTCAAGTCAGAGATTTTGTCCTCAAGCATATCTAGAATACCTCGGGACAACACAAGCTACTCAGCCCCTAGGAAGGCCCCTTTATCGTCTCTAAAGTTACTCAACCAGGCTCCTTCGAGTTAATCACTGAGGATGGCAATCCCATGCCTAACTCCTAGAACATCGATCAGCTACAGAGATTTTATGCTTAATATTATTAAGTAGTTTTCTTGTTTAAGTAAATCTAGTGTTCTAGCATCTGTACTTAATATTCTTTGATAATAATACAGAGTCAATGTTCTTCGCTAGATGAATCTATCTTTTTACTTCTATGCAAGATACACAACTATTCCAGTTGTCTCTTTTTGTTGCAGCCTTTGTTACATCATATACGAGATATACAACTGACTAATTGCACGGCTACACCTCTCTCAAAGATGATAAATTTACTCGACATAGTTTTTATTCTACATACCGAGTACTGGGCTATATTATACGAGATATGCCTCCTACCCGGATGGCTTACATCTCCTTTGCCGGGAGCCAATTACCGACATTTAGTCTAAACTATTGCATGTTGTCCTGGGTAGGGTGATTCCTAGAAGCAAGTAACCTGATTCGTTGGCTATGGGTGGGATCCTAATAGTAATCAATCATTATAAGGGTTCCTTAAACAAGTGACTTCAAGCACTTAACATCGATGGAAGGGTCTAACATGATTCTAATCATAGTGACTACGTTGATCACTCTTTACTCGGCTATACAGTCTTACACGCCCTTCTAAAGGACTCGATAAGATAAATTTACAGCCTAAGCATACTACAGTCTTACTTAAAAGATTACCAAGTCTAACCAAGTTGAAAAACCTATCTTTGGTGTTTAAGTACCCTAACAAGACGTATTAGTTACAGGGTAAGTTTTTTATTCAACTAGTAGCCTACACAAGTAAAAGACATTATTTCTTACAACGTGCCTACCCGACACACATGCTTAACAAGTTTTGTTCAAACTCACATAGCCTATTCATCAGGCTTCTCCATCCTAAGGTCTAATTCGTCGGTTATGGTGGTGGTGAGTCCATCGAGTTCCTCCTTAGCTCTCTCCACAGTAGCAAGATGGCCTTCATCATCATATTCTGTGGTCACCTGATGGAGATCCACAGCCAAGTATAGCACCCGGAGCGTACCGAGTACATTCCGGATGCAGACCTTGGTGGCTCCAGGCACATAACACTCGAAGCGGTTGGGGATGTCTTTCACTATATCCACCCGCCTCTTTTCACCATCTTCTGGACTATGGAAGAGGAGGGCGAGTGGCTTCACGGCTTCCCAGAGCATGTTCTACTCTGATTGTGCTCTCTCCAGCTAGGCCTTCATATCAATCATTAACTTAAGAGCCTACATTAGATCACGATCAGCTCCCCGCTTTATCAGCTTAGCTCGAGCAAGTTCTTCACTTGCTCATTCAGTTACCTCTTTAGTTTAGTTGTGCTGGATTCTTAGGGCTTTATTCAGCTCCTTCACCTTGCCTTCCAACCGTCGAGTTCCGATCTGCTCTTCTGCAAAAAGGACCATAAATGATCATCATCATGATCACCGACTACTACATGTCATGAACCACAGAGAAGTCATATAGTTCTTTTACCTTTCAGCTTTGTATCAAAGAGCTCAGCCTTCTCTATCATCTTCAACAAAGAGTCAAAGGCATCATTTTTCTTGTTTCAGCGGCCACTTTTTGTTGCTCGGCTTCACCAATCTGAGAACGGAGTACAGAGGGTCTCTTCATGGTGCTTCTATGCAGATTCCCACTCGGCCTCCCTCATGGCCTGCTCCTCCCTTAGTTTGGCGAGCTCTGCCTGGATCTTTTGGACCTCGACAGAGGCTTTCAGCTCCACGTCATGAGCATATGACTATTTCTAGAATGAGCATTAGGAAGTTATTTATAGCAGGAAATAACAAAATGCGTGTACTTACCCTCAACTGGCCGTCGAAGACGGAAGCCTGGTTTAGCAGCCCGAACCATGACTTCATCAACCCGATGAACTCTGGGCTATAAGCCTGGGGCTAGGTACCCGGTCCAGTAACCGAGATGACGTCATCCTCCTCCACTTGCTGGGCGCTCATCGTCGGCACCTTTGGGGTAGGACCACTCGGTGCAGTAGTGCTTTGGTCAGCCCTCGCGCTCTGTACTTCTTCAGCAGTAGCCTTCGTGGGCTCCGACCCTGGTGGCTGGTGTGCTTCGTCACCCACAGGCACCACTACATGTGGCTATGGCATCTCCACACTCTATGTAGTACCCGACTGCACAGTTTGCTCCACCTCACCTTTTACGGATGTTGGCCCCTGCACCCAGGGCATCTCAATGGACCTAGGTGGAGACACAGGCCCACTTGTCTAGCCTTCTTCCACCTGGTCACCATCGGTGCATAGGCTCTCTTCAACCCGAGGCTCTTCATTCTGCGCTCGGGTACTCAGTGCCCTTTTTACCCTGATATGAGCAGCAGTCAAGTGATATCCCGGGAATGAAGTAACATACAGAGGAAACTTCGACACTTACTTATCACTGGACTTCTTCTCCAGGGTGGGCTTTCCTAGTGATATACCACTAAGCGATCCACCCAACTCTAGGCTTGATACATGACAACACTAAGTCCTCCTGATGCCTCACAGTGCTAGCACCTTGTCCAAGCAGGATCCTATCACCCTGAGTTGCCACTCGGGTGCTCAACAGGTCTGGTGGCGGCATCCTGTCAAAAGCAAATAAACTTCATCAAGTATATCTATGTCAAGAATTTAGCAACATAATTTTACTCAGAAAAGAATACTTACTGCCTGACAGAAAATGAGGTGTCTTCCTCCTCTTCTGGCTATTCTTCTACAGCCTCATGTGCAGTAGCTGTTCATGAGTTGGATTTAGCATAGGGTAAAATTCAGACTACATGGAGATAGTTCATACCTCTTTTATCTGGTCTCATTGTGTAGGCTTGATGGGGCCTTCTAGGCACTGTCCCACTCCCGGCGGCAACATCGGCCTCCAATGACCATTTTTCTCTAGTGGCTCCCTACCTGGCACTCGGGATTGCCTAGACTATGATGACATCTGGGTTCTCTTTAGACTCGCCCCTAGCTTCCTAGTCCATAGGGACGGTGGAGGCGGCGCTCCCTCCGGCTGCTCCACCGGATGCCGCTCGCTTCTATCAACTCCTCTAGAATCGAGACGTGGAGGACGAGCAGACAAATCATTGAAATTCTGCCCCAACTCCTGCAATCAACACATAGGAGTTAGTTTTCCATAGTATTAAGATATTTACAAATCACAATGTCAATATACTTAAAGTGGCTGGTAGATTCTGATGATCATGTTCTGGATACTAGTATGGTATCACCTGTATCGACACAAGCACATTCTGAATTCTCTCTAGAACTTCACCCTCCATCCACTCATCAGTGGTTACCCAGGTAGGGTTCTCCGGGCCGATGTACTCGAACCCATAGTGGATCCTCTCTTGCACAGGTTGTACTCGGTGTCTAATGAAGCTGGCAACTACTCCGATTCCACTAAGGCCTTGGTCCTTCATGGCTCAGATTTGCTTGAGGAAAGGACAAATACCCTCAAGTTCCATCGCACTCAATGTCTACTTATCCCCAATGGTTGTTAGGCACTGGCGTGGTGTTGCTATGCATTTCTAGGGGAGGCCACATGTTCCCCGCATAAAATCACTCGGCCCTCTAGTTCTTCACAAAATCCACCAAGGTATAGTGGATATACTCGTTCTTCCTCCCCATGTGAAATTGAATACCAGCACTCCCTAAAACACTTGGACTTGTGGCGTCCGGGTGTGGTTTCAGTTTGAAAAAGTAGCAAAACAGAGTGATAGATGGGGGGATGCCAAGGAAAGTTTTGCAAAGATGAACAAAAATGGAAAGATGTAGAATGGAGTTAGGGTTCAGATGATTCAGGGTTATGCCATAATAATGCAAAAACCCATGCAAAAAGGGACAAGCTGGCAACCCTAACCTATGTTAGATGAACGGCACAAAAAGCACAATCTCCCCTGGCTCAAGATTGGGAATACAGTGCTCACCAGGTGCTTTCCATTCACCAAGCTTCTGATCTGGCAAATAGCCCTGCTCGTGGAGTTTCTGGAGGTGCTTCGGCTTCATGCTTGGCACCGGTCAGATCTGGGCGATGGTGGCCATCTCTGGCAGCTCCAGCGCCCTCTTCTCGGCAGTCTTCTTGGCGGCAGTGCTCGGGTTCTTGCCCTTACCCAGCAAGCAAAGCTTTTTTTATAGATCTAGGGTTTCAAGATGCGAGATTGGCAACGCTCATAGTGGCTCAAGGGCTTAGGCAGAATGCAAATGGAGCAGAGGAAGATGATGCACAGGAATGGTTCCATTTTTATAGGGTTTTTACCGTGATGTGGCCTGATAATCACGCCAACGGGCATGGAGTTTCGGTTTCCCTTCCATTTTAATGCGGCTGCACGGTTGATACGATGGTTACACGCCTTTGTAGGATTTCCAACGTGTCACAATGTGTTCAGACTTATCCTTTGGATTTTTTTCTTTTCGGGTACTGGCCATGCTATGACCGTTATCTACATGGCCACATCGTGAAGTACCCAGATGATTGATGCAGTATTCAGATAATCGCTTGACAGTACATATTAAAAAGCATAGTAGTTGGATGAAGATTTTTTATTCAACAATAGTTCAATGGATAAAAATTTGCATACTTTACAAGATTCAAGACCACTTAGAATAATGAGCAACTATTTATTTAGAGAACTACAAATATTGGATACAAGATTTTTTTAGTCAATAACAAAGATAACACCTACTCAGATAAAACAGAGTACTCATACTCTAAGTGCTTCTTAGTAGGTGCTTTCATACCCGATGCATCTGGATCCAAGAGGAGAAGAGTAATGCATCTGGGTAGATAACAGAAGTGCAGTGTGTCCGAACCTAGAACCTTGGGTAGACTGTCTGGCTACGAACATTTGTTGGCTGACTACCCTTGGGAGCATGCTACTGTAAGAGGAAGCCTACAGGCTAGTATATAGGATGAGCTATTTGCACATCTTGCCACCTAGCCAACGCCATCTATACACATTCGGGTCCGGGTACAACCCTTCATGGACAAACGTTGACAGGCACCCTAGAAGAACTGACAGGGGACTGCTGGACGTGCCACCCTACCAGCCATCATAAGACTTCTTCTAGTTGCAGTTCTAGACTCCTCTACTGTGCACAACTATGGGTTTAGCCTATCTCTAAACCCTCTCACAAGAATTCTTCTAGTCACTATGACTATTGGTTATACCAACCGAGTACTCCCGGGGGCTGGTCTACTTCGCTCACCACCATATTTGCAAGCTTTAAAACTCTGAGCTACTTTGCTTCTTCAACAACTGAGGTTCAAGTGCTCTCCAGGAGGGTTTTTATAGGTGTCTTGGTGTTGTCTATGGACTAGGTTCACGCGGAATACATGGACAAGCTACTGACTCCTACATAGGTTCATGTGTTATACTACAAGGGTACAATACATCCCACTACACCTTCTCAGTGTATAGATGGCCTTTTCCTAGCACATGTGAAGTCACAATACACCCGGTAGCACCTTTGATGGTATATTCCCACAAATATCCTGAGCATCTTTGGACCAACTGTACTAAAGCTTTGCATGTGACTTTGACATGTCTTACCTGCTTCTGTACAAGCAGATAGGACAATAATTTTTGCTGACACTCTGATCCTCGAGTATATTCTTTTTAGATCCTTATCTCGAGTACAAGTACTCGGACACAGGCTCGGGGGCTGCAAGGTACATATCCTCTATGGATGTTTTTTCTTTTAAACCCTTTAACTCTTTGTTTTGCAAACAGTAAGAGGCTCGGAGGCTACACTCAGTGAGTGTACTTTTCTGAAAAGTGCACGTCACCCGGAGGCTTTACGGAGTACCTCATGATTTCACTCACGAAAGCACTTGGACTACGCTTGTTTCTACCCGGCAAAATCAGGAGGAACAAGAAGGCTTCCGAGTTTAGTCATGACACGCTCGGGGGCTTGATGGACTAGGGTCCTAGAGGTTCCCCATGGGGGTACTACTTGGATGGGCCCTGGGATGGCCCGCAATTTGTTGAAGGACGCAAGATAAGGTGATGTGGACTTCAAGCTATTCTAGATCGACTTAGTTGGCTTACTATGAAAGCTAGATTCTGTAAAAGGACTAGGACTCTTCTATTGTAACCGACTAGTACTATATACGTGCTTTTACCCTCTCCCCTATATAAAGAGAGGTACAGTGCACCCGCTTATAACCCTAACAATCATACAATTAATCCAACGCAAAAGGCTACACGTCGACGGGACGTAAAGGCTATTACTCGACAAGAGGACCCGAACTAGTATAAATCGTTTGTCTCTTTGTGTTTACCATTGAGTTTTGCGTACGTCAAAGCCCTTCAAACACCATCCTGGGTACCCCCGTGATGGGTTGCCGGTCATCAAACACCGACAGACAATTTTCACATTCATAGAGTTAGTTAGGGAGAAGATGGACGAAAAATAATAGGATAAAATTTGAGCTCTTTAATACTAGGTATAGACAACTTATCAATGAAGTAGCTAATGTACATAAAAATAACATTTCAGTATTACATAAAACTACTATTTCAAAATATATACAATATGAGTCTTGTTTTGTAGTTGTGATTGTAACAAACATATAACGGTGTAAAATAGAATAGAAATACTCCACGAGAAAATATTACATTCTTAAATGGAGCGCTTACAACTTCTTGTGGCTCCACCTTCTCCTGCACTTGCAACTATAGCAGCACTATTTACAAGAGCTATTTTCTCTCTTGCAAGATTAACTAAGGGTGTGTTTGGTTTGAAGAATGATGTTATCAACACGTTTAACATTTATCGCATGCTTGATTTGACTTGTATTTGTTGGGGTTGTCCCATATTGTGTAGTGATGGTGGAGGAGCACAACATATAAGGCGTGAGAACCTCCACCTATCAAGTTAGTCTTTTGGGTTGAGTAAAACCCAAATACCTTATATGTTGTCAGCTCTAGGTGGACCTGTGACCTGTGGGAGCGAAGGCTCGTGGTAACGAGCAAGCCAGCACAATTGGTATCGGAGCCCATGGTCAGAAAAGCTAAACCCAACAAAAAAAATCTCGAGCGTCACGTATGGCGGGGGCACCCCGATATGTAACTAAGGGGGAGATTGTTGGGGTTTAGTCCCACATCGTATATCGATGGTGGGGGAGCACAACATATAAGGCGGGAGAACCCCACCTATCAGGAGTCTTTTGAGTTGAGTACGGTCCATGGACTTTATATGTTGTCAGCTTCAGTGAACCTGTGGCCTATGGGAGCGCAGGCTCATAACGAGCCGAGCCGGCTGTAAGCCAACTCCAAAATCAAGAACTCAGTGGTCACCGATTCCAACAGTATTAGCCCATGCGAACAAAAACAGCCAGGCCACTTGATCCACCGTGTGAACCATGTTGAGCCACAGAGCCAGCCACACACATCGCGCTAACTTTTGTAGCCATATTACAATCCACCAGACTTATTTATTAGTTAGCCACACCCACACTGCCACATAGAGGAATGGCCTGCCCATCTATCACACGGACGGTCTCGAGCGCCGGTTCAGATTCTCTAACTTACTGAAGGCAAGTCACCGGTGACTTACTCCATACCCGATGCCCTCCATTTTACATCCAATGGCTGATAGAAGAAGCAACTTTTTCACCCCAAATAGCAAAGCCCAGCTGTGGTTCTAGCCTAAATATAACCCAACTTGGGATTATTATATATGAAACAGAGAAATAACATATAGTTTTACTAAGTATTTTCATAGCAGAATTAAACGGACATTTTACTAAGTATTTTTAATGAGCAATACTATGGTACTCTCTTTACTTACTAGGAGGTAGTACCTCAAATAAATTAATCTGTTGATTTTTTATAGATTTTTTGAATTAATTATATTAATTAATCTATGAAAAGAAAAAGAGATATTGTCAAATCCTCCTAATCAGCGCCTTGTTTGCCGCACCTTTTCTTGTTCTTGCCTTTCCTTTTCCATTCTGTGACTGTGCATAAATATATCATCCTACTAAAATAACTGATAAAGCATACTCCATCCGTCCGGTAATATAGTGTATTCTAGCATTCAAAATTTATCCTCAAATATAATGCATTCTAGAGGACAAACACCAATTTTGCATTAAATACTTTTTATTTATCAACCAATCACCATTAATCATGTTGATGATAGCGTCTGATTAGGAAATAAATTGAGGGTACATGCGTCTTTTATGTTCTCTCTTAATATGTCTTAAAATTCCTAGAATGCACTATATTACAAGACAGGAGGAAGTATATCTTGAATGCAAATTCAAACATCTATTTTTAATTCACATACTCAGTTTAAAAAAATATGCTATATACATAAAAAAAATAAACATCTAATTAACACGTTAACTGAATCATGAACGTCGACGATCTAAAACATATTACACGCTAACATGTTACATAATCGAACATGAACGCCGACGATCTAAAATATACATGTTATTAACATGTTACATAATTGAGTATGTGTGTTATGCTGACTCGATTAAAACTATGTTACATAATTGAGAGGTTCTTCTAATAAAATATAAGCTGTCATATATATTGAACACGTAAAATGGCCATGTAAAATATCATGTACGCACCCAAAGTTTTTTTTTCTATGTCAGGTATTGGACACGTACGTAAGTTCAGAAATTTATAAGACATAAACTTGTAGGGGAGCAAAGCATCTAGTTTCGGATTTTCAATGAAACGATTAAAAAAATCTTTCATTTCCGTCAAAAAAAAATTCTGCCAAAAAAAATTCCACGCATGGGCGAGGGCAGCCAACCACGTGCGGCCATATTGGGCCAGAATCGCCGGTGCTGGGCTTTGTTATTGTGGTGGAAAAGTTGCTTTCTACTGTCAGCCGTTGGATGTGGAATGGAGGGCATCAGGCATGGGATAAGTCACCGGTGAATCTGAACCGCTCGAGCGCAGGCACTGCCCTTGGCCCTTGGGTGCGAGAGGTCACGAGCTACTCTGCGAGAGTGAACCGAAGCCAGAGTTAGCTCATGGGTTAGCCTGGTCTAGTTCTTGCCGCCCGCCGTGGCCTGTCCTAGCCCATGGCCATATGGGCCACAACAAAATGCCTTCAATTTTACACCACTTGCCAATATGAACCCATTTTATCAGGATAGCTGTAGCAAATCCGATGCCAAAGCCTGCACCAGAAAATAGATATAAAATAAAATCGATTTGCCTCGATGAGTTACTCCCATTTGGTTCACTTTGAGCGTCTGAGCTTTTGCATTGTTTAGGCAGAGGTGCACCACAAAATCCTGCATTACCTTCGAATGAACTGCTCGGGAACGTTCCAAATTGGTGTGATTCTGGTATTCTGCCAAGCAATTTGTTGTTGCTCAAGTCTAAGGTGCCAAGAAAGGTGCGATTTGTCAATTCGTGTGGAATCTCACCAGAAAGCTGATTAGAAGATAAGTCTAGTGATTCCAGTTCCGTCATCCCTCCAATTTGTGCAGGGATTTTTCCATTAAAAGCATTATGTGACAAGCTAAGTTCATGGAGTGAAACAAGCTTTCCTATCTTGTCAAGAATTCTATCATGGAAATAGTTATTTGAAAAGTCTATCACCATTAAGGTGGTCCATATCTTTTCAAATGTCATATGAACATCACTTTGTAGGTGATTATAACAATATTTTGGTAGGATCCCCTAGACAGATGTTCACCCCTGACAATTTTTTTTTTGTATTTTGTTTGGTCATCATTGCCATCAATCCGTCCCAGCTTAGGAAGAGCCATAGGAACCTATCCGCAATCACTCCCCCAGGGATAACGGCACCTTATCTAAATTTATCGAACATTCCCTCACAAAGAAGAGGACATTCAAAAACTTCCTTCCGGACCGCTACCCCGTTGGAAACCATTTTGGGCACAGAAACCCTGAGAAGTTGTTTGAGGCAAGATCAATGATCTGTAAACTTGTGAAAAATTCTTCAGATCTATCTTCTTGTAGACGTCACATATGGCTCCATAGAATTGGTTGGATCTCAAAATTATGACACGAAGATTGGAAAGCTTTCCCAGCCAAGAAGGGAATGTGTCAGCTATGTGATTGTTTCCAAAATCAATAACCTCCAGTTCGCTGCAGTTTGAGAGTAACCTTGGAAGTGGTCCTTCAATTTTATTTCCATGCAAATCAATTGTCTGAAGAGTGCGACGATTTTTTGTAACAAAAGACAGTGCTCCCTAAATCTGTTCTCCATTATCTAGGAACAGTGGTTTTGTAGTGTTCATTAGTGTTTAATCCTCAAGTGGCCATCTTCTATAAGACAGGGCGGTATCAGTCCACTAAAATTGTTGTATGACAAGTCAAGAACTTCAAGCATCCTTGCTCTGCAAATGGTGTCCGGGAGCTGTCCACTTATGTTGTTTCTTGCAAAACTAATATATGCAGTTTGGCTAAGATACCAAGAAAAGTTTTCCGGGGTTGATGAGAAAATGTTATTTGAGTAATCGAGAAGTTGTCGATATGTTGGGTGGCCTGGGACAGGAACTTTGCCATGAAGATTATTGTAGCTAAGGTCAAGAGTTTGCAACTGCATGTTCGGGAGAAAATATGAAGAGAGTTCCATACTTGAAAAATTGTTGTGAGAAAGATTCATATAGGTGAGGCTATGGCTCCATTTCTTCCACAACCACTCAGGTACTGTCCCTTGAATCTGGTTGCTCGAAAGGTCTAAAATTTGGATATGGTTAAGATGCATCAAGGATCTTGGAACTTTCCTTAGCTTGCAAGATGAGAGGTATAGGCTGTCTATTTTAGGGAGAATAGGAGGTAAAGAGTTGTTAACTTCTCCATCTACAACAGATAGCTTATTATTTGAGAGAGAAAGGAAATTGAGTTTTCTTAATCTCCAAAGTGTATTAAGCTCTAGCAAGCCTGAAAAGTCGTTCATGCTAAGATCGAGAATATACAAACTTTGGAGTTGTGAAAATGACCTTGGGATGTGCTGCCCGCTTAATTGATTTTCTTTCAAATCAAGAAATGTCAAGCCTGAAGATGATGCATCGGAACTCCTGTATGGAGCCACATAGCTGGTTGTTTCTAAGAGCCAATCTTCTCAGCTCAGGAAGAGCAAATAGTTGTGTTGGTATTTCCCCTGCAGAAAGTAAAGCAGCAGTTACCTTTCAGTAGTTAGTTATGTTTTCTGAACCGATTAAAAAAGTGCATGTTATGCGGCTCTATTTGGATCCCATAGTCTAAAGTTTAGCCACTAAACTTTATACCATTTTAGCTCTTGAGGCTCCAAATGAGTGATCTAAAGTGATGTCTAAACTTTAGTCAACCTTATAAAATACCATTAATTAGTTCATTAGACCACACAAATGAGCTAAAGTGGTCTAAAGTTTAGCCCTTAACATTATTTAGCCAACTAAACTATAGACCATGAGATCCAAATAAGACCTTAATCTTTTGGAAATTATTGAGAACCCCCCTAATATTGGATTGTTACTTTATTTTGTGAAACAACCAATAATGTAATAAACTAGTAATGAAGTACTAAAGCAGTAATGTTATGGTCCGTTGTAGGAATATACTATTATAAATAACATCAAGAATCATTGGGGCATGATGGGCCTGCTTAGCTGGCTTTCAATTTTTGCCTAACTAAAATTACATGGCATGCCAAAAAATTTAGTCATCAATTGGTTTATTGCCAAAGAATCAGCATTCCAATGTTTATGGCCAAAGTTTTAGCAAGTTTCTAGAAACTTCTTAAATTGCATGAGAGAAAAAAGTGATTTCTACCATTGTTATGACATTCAACAAATTGCCTACCTATGTTTTTTTCCCTAACTTTGGCAAACCTATATTTTGGCTTACCATGATTTTAGTTAGGCAAGAATTGGAAGACAAATCTATATGCTCGGCAAAGAAAATTTTGAAGCTCTCGTTCACTCTATCTGGTTATTTGTTCGGTCCTTTGGGAACCACCTAGACGAAAAGCAGAAATGACGTGTCCTAATTGAAAGCATTAGTATTTTAATTTCACAGGATAAAGAGACAAACTAGACCTTACAAGACATGTTGAACCAAGATGGAAAAATAACACTCTCTCTATTTTATTACAGTACTAGGTAGCGTGCCCGTGCGTTGCTACGGGATATCTAACATTTTATACTAAAAACACATGGATCACACGATAAGATAACAATACTATAAAAATTAAATACCAACGTTAAAGTGACATTTAATCCAAAAGCAAAGTTTATGAATTTAACACAGTCACGGAGTGCGCGGCGTCGCAGGCTCACAAACTCTACTTTATAGACCTTTCCGTGATGCAGTTAAGATAATGTTTTATATTGGCAGAAAGAAATCTCCGATATCTATTTTTTTCGTGCTCACAAACTAATGACCCTGGTGCAACAATGAGAAATACAAAGGAGCTATCCTACTGAATGCGTGGAACCAACGCCACTACGATTGTGCCATCCCACGACCACCGGTATGGTGTTGTTTAGCACTATTGTTCATTATTATCGCTAACTTATTTCGTTGGTTTTATTCAAGTAATTTATGTTTGTAATTATGCAGGTGCTAATTCGGTTGATCCCACATTGGCACATAAGAAAAGTGGGAAAAGTCGACAAAACTCATGGTTTTGAGAATAGTGAATAGCAGTGCAAGCTAGGTGGCTGTAGGGGAAATAAAGAATCAAAGAAAAGACCATAAATGGTTAGTTTCTAGCTTCATGCTATTGGGAATTTGAAACATAAAATTACTGTGACTAATGAAACAAATCAAATTATATATATTATTAGTAAAGAGATATATGCATGCATCATTCGAATGTCTCGGTGCTTTAAAATGAACTGCCGTATATCAAAATCCATACATCCAGATAGACCATATATACATACAAGGAGTGTATTTTTTTTGGAACTCAAATGATGGGACATTAGAAGGAAAACACATATTCGATTTATGGCATATTTGGCCTTCAAGTCCAAGCAGTTGAAGCATAGTAGATCATGTAAGGAATTGAGATACCATACTTCATTCCATCTATCTTACAGAGCTATCAGGCAGCAGGGCAACAAATCCAGAGCAGAATTGAACTTCATTCAGTTGGTTATCTGAAGAGTAACTGCTAACTACTTGCAGGTTGTAAAGAAATCATAATTGAAGATGTTTGAAATATTGAACTGCTTTACAAATCCAACACTGAAATTCCACATATTGTAGCTTACAAAACCAACACTGAAATATTTCAAACAATATAAGTTAGAAAAAGCGGTAAACTGTCAAATAGTGAGTAAGCTAGTAGCGAAAACAAAAGCAACCCATCTGAAGCATAATTTAGTATTGTGGCTATATCTGAATATTTGGGTTCATGTTTTACTACTTAGAAATGTATTCAGGAAGTGCTTTGACTTTTGAAGAAAAAAAGTGGTGTGCACATGGAGGAAGAACAGAGTGCCAAGCTTGGCAAGACCAAGCTAGAACCTTTGGATTAGGGGGCAGCAAAGATCAGTAGATGGCTCGCCCCTTGAAACCATTGAAAACTGATAAAAAGAGTTGCTGTGGCATGTTTTAGATTATTTCTAACCAAACTAAGAAAACTATTATACCTTAGGCACAAGTTGGCTGAAATGCAAATTACAGAATTCCTCTGAACCACTAAAAACTGATGAAAAGATTTGCAGTGGCATGGTTGTTATTACCGTCGGGGATTCCTTATAGAGTTTTATTAGGCACTTTAAAAAGGTGGCTGCAGGGATGCTCATCAGTCCTTATCTGACAACAGACAGTAACCAAACTTTTTTTTTGACAAGTTCACCGGGGGGGAGAGTTTCCCCACCTGTATTTGCATTGCTTAATGATCGCTCTGGCATGCATATTTAAGATTGCATCATTTGATCACGGCGTGATCATAATAGGAGGAAGGAAAATAACCAAACAAATTGTCAAAACCGTAAGAAATTCTTAGGACACTTTCTGTGAAGAAGATGCTTGGCTTATATTAGCGCTACCTGTACATACAGAGATGGAGGATGTGGTTGCCTGGCATTTCGACCAAAAAGGTATTTTCTCAGTCAAATCGGCTTATTGTGTTTTCTCTGCAAAGGAGCGGCGGCAAAGCATCCAGGGTGGTGCGAACTGTAGCAACTCAGTGGAGAGGAATGGCTTGTGGGGTAAACTTTGGAAAATTCTTCACCCAGACAGAACGAAGCATTTTATGTGGCGGTTTGCATACAATTCCCTGGCTTATGTGTTTAGCTGCTTATTCTACAGAGAAAAGCTTACCGAGCTTATTATTTAAAACTTCTGTGTGAATTAAATTAGACGCCCTCCTACCTGTTTCAAAGATATGCTACACAAAGAAAACAGAGACATGTTAGAATGCAACTACTATTTCAGTGCTTTGTAAATTATATGTAAGTGCTTTGACACATACATCTTCAAAATAGGAACAGACATGCAAAATGGCAACCAGCGTCGAGCAAAGATTCGGCTAGCAACGGCAAAAAAACCAACGGATTGGAGTGGACGACCTGTATATGTTCAACATTGTTGTGCAGTGTACTTGCTATTTCAGAAAAGGCAGCTATGAATCTGACCTCCTGATAAGAATGCAAGTTTGGTTTCAGGATAGTGCATCACTGCATCTGTCTATTTCTCGGCAATGCTCGAGCGTAGTCTATGCCACTGAAATGAAATATCATTTATTTTGTATTGTTTATCAGTAAAATAACGAATGTGTGACCAGGTAGCTTTTCTCTAAAGGCAAAGGTAATTGAACGTATTATTTAATAAACTTTTGTATTAATCAAATTAACTATCATCCTACCTATTTCAGAGATATGACCAACAAAAAAAATAGAGATAGGAACTGTTATGAACGACGTATAGGAATATGAAGTAAAGAATCAAGTCACAGAGGAGACACACGATTTAACGTGGAAAACCCCTCCGATGTGAAGGGGAAAAACCACGGGCACCAGCCAGCAACAATCTCACTATCTCAAGAGTTTTGGGTTACACGCCTATGGCGGCTTACAAGAGAATCAAGTCTCCACGAAACCCTAGCAAGGGTGTATATACCGGCCCAAGCCTCCGGCGACGGGCCTCCGCTTCGCTCCGTCAGAAGCCCGGCCTATATCCTGGAGTGAATTTGGAACAACAACAAACTTCACCTTGAGACAAATTCATCTTGTATCATAAATCAACCCTTCATCCTGAACATAACAAAGATAGAAAACCACTGGTGCCAACAATAGTCTCTTGGACTATCTAATTAAACCAACTAAGCTTGAGCACAGCTCAAACTTAGCAACAGAAACATGCTTTGTCATCATATCAGCAGGATTATCATGAGTACTAATCTTGCATACCTTCAGCTTACCTTCTTCAATCACATCACGCACAAAATGATACTTGATATCTATGTGCTTAGTTCTCTCATGGAACATTTGATCTTTAGTGAGGTAAATTGCACTTTGACTGTCACAGTGCAAACTTATGCAAGATTTAACTCCACAAAGCTCAGCGTACAAACCTTTCAGCCAAATTAATTCTTTGCACGCTTCACAAATAGCCATATATTCTGCTTCAGTAGTAGACAAAGCAACAACTGACTGTAAAGTAGCCCTCCAACTCACAGCACAACTGCCAACAGTAAACACATAACCTGTAAGTGATCTTCGCCTGTCCAGATCAGCAGCATAATCAGAATCCACATAGCCAATAAGACCTTTATCAGTTCTTCCAAACTTTAAACAGGAATCTGTTGTGCCTCTGAGGTACCTGAAAATCCACTGAACTGTCCTCCAATGTTCTTTGCCAGGATTAGACATATATCTACTAACAAGACTCATAGCATATGACAAATCTGGACGAGAGCAAACCATGACATACATCAAAGAACTCCCATTGTCTAATGCCAGGATGCGCAAGCATTTTTGGGCTGAAGCTGCTAATACTGCCTGTTACTTGATAAACAGGTCACCTTCTATTCCACTAAATAAAAGAACTCCCATTGAGGTATGGTCTAGTACGCCTGCTGATTATTCACAGTTGAAAGTTTTTGGATGCACTGCTTATGCTCCGGCGACGGGCCTCCGCTTCGCTCCGTCAGAAGCCCGGCCTATATCCTGGAGTGAATTTGAAACAACTCCAACAGGAACACAGTCTTTTGTTAAAGTGCAACTACTATTTCAGTGTTTTGCAACACATTGCTACACACTTGAGAAACGCCAGTAGATATGAGTATAGTTCATGGTGACAGATTAGGTAATAGAAGCCTTTATGAAACAATTGGCTAGCACTGCACACAGAACAAGAGCTAGTGTGTGGGCATTGATGCTACTATTGCTACTGTACACAAATCTACACAAACTGCAACTATATATAGAACCAATCAAACCACAAATGGAAAGGAAATGGTAGCAAGCATAAGGAGTCAAACCAAATTTGAAGTTTCAGCGTTTCAAAAAACTCACAATATTCAGTCCCAAAAGAATATCACTGAAAATAAATGATAAATTGGACAATGCAAATTTCGCATTCATTCCACCGTAGAAAATCTGTGTCAGAAGTAGAGTGCTTAAGGAAAAAAACATAGATCCAATTTATGCAGCTAGTGATAGAAAAGATAGATTTGCAAGAAAATACACTCTTTCTTTCGTCATTTTGATTTATCTGCCAATAGCGATGAAATAAATACACTGCACTTCTCACCCTTTTCACAGCACCAAATTGTTCAGTCATTAAATCTTAGCAATTCCATGGCATATCACGCAAATTTAACAGACATGTCAAGTCAGCACCAGAAAAGGTCAAGCTGAAAATATAGAGTACAAAATAAAGCGAAGATGTGCAAGCTTTGCATGTTTTTGAAAAAAAGTATTGAGATGCTAGTAATGCAGGAAGTACTCACGGCTTAGCAATCTCTGTAATATCAAACTTAGGATCAAGGCCTTTAACAATACAATCTAGAATTGCATTTTTATAGGAAGGTGCAAAAGTATTTTTATAGGAATCTATAAATAGGTAAAAATACATTAACAGTAAATCGCTAAGCCGTGAGTAAGACGAAAAAATAGTCTTACTTTTGTTCTTTTTAGTTGTAGGAGATAAGATACACTATTTGACGTGACACGGTCTTTAATATTATTCTTTGACCTATAGCGACACGGTCTTTAATATTATTCTTTGACCTTTAGTTTATCTTATAACATTGCGTTTCTAGCAACAAAATCATAACCATAAGATAGTGTTTCCAAATACAAATCCAATAATATTACATTTGCATAACAAAGTTTACAACTTGTACAGCTAATTACTTGTTGAAATTAAAATTATGAGGTTTGAATCTTTAAATGCATGCACACCTTACAAAAAAAAACGGGAGTATATCACTACTACTCAATATTCATAAATTAGGATACAGTGTAATTTACTTAGTAAAATCTTATTTCAGGAAAAGTCATTAGCAAAATCTTACCGCTGAGGTTATTATAGCTAAGGTCCACATATGATAGCTGTTTCAAATCAGCAATCCAAACCGGTATGCTGCCAGAAAGGCTGCAGTTGTCTAGTGTTAGTACCATCAAATTCTTGAGATTTCCAATTTCAGTTGGTATTGGTCCCGAGAAGAACGAATTCAAAATGATCAATTCCTCCAAGTTTGTGAGATTGCCAATCCAAAAGTTTGTTGTCCGAGAGAAGTCGCCATGCGAAAGAGTCAAGAAGATCAAGTTCTTGAGGTCACCAATCCATGAGAAGAATGACTCATTCTGCAAGACAAATCGAGAGAGGTCCAACATTTCCAAAGAGTCCAGAGTGCTCAATGAGGAAGAAAATTCCTTTGAAATCACTCCAGCATCAATCCCTAGAAACTGTAAGGACCTAAGGTTTCCAATGGAGCTCGGATTAGCAATGGAGAGGTTAGTGCCACCGAGAGCCAAGATATGTGAGTTTCTTGAGTTCAAATATCTTCTGAGGGAACAACCCATCAAGATCAGATCCAACAAGCTAGCATGAGCATACTTAGGTTAAGAAAATCCGCAAAATACTGAGGGAACGCACCAGACATGCTGTTGAGACGAAGGTTGATCACCTCGAGGGAGCCAAGGCTCGAGAACGATTGATCAATGGAACCTTGGAGACCACATCATACCAAGCTGAGAACTCGGAGACGAGGAATATGTTCAGCTAGTGCACTGCTCCACTCTTGTGCGCTGCTAGATATGTTGACCCCATCGAGGTACAATTCCCTCATATTGCTCAAGTTCCTCACCAAGGTCTGGAAGTTGGGTTCCCAGACCAGCAAATGGTTTCTCATAATGCCATCATTTTCATATACATACTGATTAGAAAGATCTGAGGACACAAGGCTTGTGATTTTGGCGACGCTGATGGGGATCTGGCCAGAGAAACCTGAGCTTGATAGATCCAGGTAAGCAAGCGAAGAGAGCCTGTCAAACCCTGCAGCTGGGAGTTCCGACCCACCGAAGTCGTTCATGCTGAGGTCGAGGAGTCTAATGGAGGTGAGGTTGAAGAGTGCTTGGTCGATGCCGTAGCTGTACAAGCCATGGTTGCTGAGATTGAGAGCATTGACAAGGCCGGTCGCAGTGTCGCAGCCGACGCCTTCCCAGCGGCAGCAATCGGTGCCGCCTTCCCATGGCAGGAGGGTGGTGGTGGTGGCATAGTCGAAGGAGAACGATTGCTTCAGCCGGAGGAGCGAGGCGGCCTGGTCAGGGAGGCACTCAAGAGCAGCAGTGAGGTTGTCATGACCACCAGTGGTGGCGGATGTAGTGTAGACTTGTGCTGATACTAGGATGAACAGCAGTACGGGCCAGGAAATGGAAGCCATTGCCGATGATAGATGGTGTCACTGGAGGAATTGCAGTGGCCAGTGGCCATGCTATATCATCTTATAGAACATCCACTATGTACGGACGGCACGATGCCAAGTCATTTCATTTGTGAATTTTCACCCTTTATTTATATCACCGCTGTTGAAAATTTCAACGTTTTTCTTTTTGTTATTACTTTGACAAATCTATCGCTGGAAACTCGCAGTAGTATTTTGTGTGTGGCACGTTCGCGAAGAGAAAACGTTTTTGTTGACAAATCAAGTTCTTTGTGTTTGCACACACGAGAAGAATAACAGAGATGTAGAGAGGGAAATGAGGGTTCTTTGTATTTCACTTTTCACTTGTTCGAGCACTCATGGAGTCGTCATGGGTGCTTGCTGTTCACCGTCGTCGCTCTTCTGTTCACCGCCATGTAGAGCACTCATGGAGTCATGGGCCATGGCCGCATGCTGCATGCACACGTCGCCGGTGGCTTGGTTGGGGCCAAGACCACGAATTCGTGATTATAGTATAAATAAGAGAATTTTTACGACGGCGGGTGAGGAGCGAGAGTAAATGTCAGATGATGCACAGCGCCAACAACCATACTGCACACAATGTCTCGAGAGATCCGTGCCGGTTAAACTAACTTGTATTTAATTAAGTTTTTTTAACACTTATATCTCCAAATAAATGTAGTATAAAAATATATTATTATATAACTAATCTTGTACTTGTGAAAATATATTATTATATAACCAAATATACTTTGTCTCAAATACAACTTCCTGATCTTGTATTTTTTATAAAAATATATTATTATATAACCAAATATATTATTATACTTTGTCTCAAATACAACTTCCTGATCTTGTACTTTTTGTTACTACAGGAAGTTGTATTATATGACTAATCTAATAACCAAAGAGATTCGTGGTATTATTATACAAGATCAGGAAGTTGTATTTGAGAATACAGAATACCCACCTATAAGCGGTGGCAAAAAAGTGAAAACTCCGTTGTAATCTTGGAATCAAAAGGTCAACTTGTCAAGATAGAGTGTGAAAATTTGTGACAAAATATTCTAGCTGAGATTGTTTGATCTTCAAGTTCTCAACTCTCTCAATTCTACGACTCAGCACCAAGAAAACAGGATTTAATTTGCAAGTCGTTCAAATTATTGAGTGCTCCTAAGAAACAGCAATATTTTGATAATAGCCATTAGAGTTGTTTTTTTAGAATTATGCAGTACAACGTAGACGCCCACAACACGCACGCACACTCATCCCTATAAACACACGTATGGAAACCCCACCCCTCTGTCGATGCGGACGTCGCCTACCACAACGTGCATATCGTGTCATTGCTCTTCGTCCTGCTTCTACCTGTCTCACGATGATCCAAGTAGGTTCAAGTACTTGAAGAGCATATCTACCAAAACAAATATGATTGCCTCGGCAGGATTTCCCTTCATTCTTCCTCTATGTTGTTTATGAAATCTAGTTCTTTTGGAAAGCATAGCGCCGTTCAATTCTAGATTGCCTCGGCATGATTTTCCCTTCATTCTTCATCTATGTTGTTTATGAAATCTAGTTCTTTTGGAAAGCATAGCGCCATTAAATTCTAGAATAAATCCATGAAAACGCGAGCACTCGTTCCAAGTCGAGGACTTGAACCCGGGTGAGCAGGTTTCACCATAAGGAACCCAACTAATCTATGATCAGTTCACCATTAGAGTATCTCTAGACATTAGAGTTGTTATATCTATAGATCATCAGTTTGATAGTAGCAACAATATTGTTATTATTTATATTGTTATTATATTTTGAAACTACAATATTGGTACCATGTAGAAGAAGGGACGTACAGAGGTATACACTAGCTCCCTCCATCCCGAAGAAAAAAAAACTCGACCCGCAGGAGTAAGACAACCCCGGGCATTATGCTTAAGAAGAAGACCTTCTCACGCAGGTTGAGAAAAACCCCAAACATCTGCCTCACCCATACACAGCGGCACCGTAGCTCCCGTGAGACTGGACTGGCCTTAGACCTATGCTTTGGCGTGGGGCAGACAATGAGATTTTTTTCAACGCGCAAATAAACTACGACTCCTCCGGCCAACAAATTCGCCTCTAAGGAGGTTCGAACTCTGACCGACAGGGTGCAAAGCACACAGCCAGACCAACTGGTCTAGCATTGTCTTGCCCTCCGTCCCGAAGAAGAATGCAAAGGGATCCTAGTTAGACACGGATAGGGAAGACTCATGTGCAGCTCGTTAAATCCGGTCTAAAGGAACTCAGCAGAAGTAAGGGTATAAGTGATAACCCATCCCTTTGAGTTAAGATGTGGTTTCCTGATATTCTGGTAACCTTTTTTTTTTGGCAATTTTTGAATGTTACTCTCTACATTGTCCAGTTTAGGTCTCATAAGTCTAGTTATCTCACTCTAATCAAATTTACAGAAAAATGCACTAGTATATCTCCAACGTCAAATTAGTTTTAGTAAGTCTCTATGAAGCGTGTTTCGAAAGTGCATTTATTTAAACTTGTAGATGCTGACATATTTTTAAAAAAAAACTTGGTTAAAGTTTGATTTAGGACAAATCCGAGTGAACAAGTATTTGAAATTTAGGGGTAGTATCCGCTTTATCTTGTAGTAATAGTGAGATTATAAAAAATCTCACGAGTTACGAAATACTAGCTCGGTAGTAGAATAAATAATCAATTCCTACAATCATTCTAAATCAAATTATCTTAAATTTGACCAATGTTATAAAAAAAGATAACAACATCTATGACACTAGATAAGTATATATATTAATATATTTTATATATTTTATAATGTAACTAGTGATACTAATTTGGTGTCATAAATATAGCAGCACTTTCTATAAGCTTAAATTTAAAATAGTTTGATAGTTCATTTAATTTTTAATTAAAAAAAGAAGTTCGTTTAATTTAGAATAGAGGGAGCTGTGCTGAAATAGGTATAAAAAACTCTATGATCAAATAAGGAGTCTGGCAAAAGACTATAACTTGCCCTTCACTAATTAGTTAGTTCGGTTGTTAACTTGTTTATATTATTTTTTAGTAAGGCATAGTTTTAAAAACCAAACATGGATGTTGTTGATTCGGCTACCAATTACATGAGTTATTTTGGTTAAGATGGTGTTTAAAAGGTATGGATGAAGCTAAGTAATCAATATACTGTGCATTAATTCATGACAAAATTTTAATTTTTCGGACAGAGAGTGTAAGGAAATCTAGTTCCATTAAAAGCCGAACAAGTTAGCATTAATTAGAAAACTAGTTGTAGTATTTGCAAAACACATAGAGTATGTGTGGTCCGACCACATATTGCCCCTGCTGGCTCAGGTTGGGTGCAGCCGCGCAGCGCAACCGACTTATAAACACCTGTGCCGGGACTCCACCCTTCCGCTCCCATTCATCATCACTCATCGCCGCTTCTTTCCTTGTAGTCGACTCAGGTAAGCACGCTCTCTCTTCTCGAATCATCAATCTTCATGCCACCCCTTTGCGAACCTTAGCCGCGTGACCAGGCCAGGGTGTTGATGGCGGTCGGCGGCGGCATGTGCACCCCGAAGAAGGCGGGCCAGCGGAGGAGGTCCGCGTCGGGACTTTGCGGCGGGGCCTCGCCGAGGACCCCAATGAGCCACGGCGGTGCCAACTCGCCTAGGATGCCAGCTAGCGGGGCTAACTGCCGCACCGTGCCACCACTCCAGCACGCCGAAGACGAGGACGAAGCCGATGCTGATCACAAAGACATCCTCAAGCTGCCCTAGGGGCTGGGCACCCGTGTGCATGCTACATGTTGGGGGAAGGGGTCTCCCCTCTGTCGAGCGCGTATGTGCTCAGACACGCAGTCGTCCTCATGACAGAAAGTTGCAAAGAAACTTGTGTGCATGGCTTCCTACAAGTGTAGAACTCCTCCCGAAGCCAAAGCACTTCCGCTCCCCAAGTACGAACCAGTTTTGTGTTGTTGTCATGCTCATACAAATCGAGCGATTGTGAGATATGGTATGTGTGAGAGAGGAGAGATAGGAGATGGGTGAGAACAGTAGTGGTTGTTGGTTGAATAACCGACTAGTGCTGTTAATGACATTTTACCCCCCCCCCCCCCTAAACATTGCTATTTAGTTTAATCACGGTATATTTTACCGTCCTAATCCTGACCGAGGTAGATACTTATTCTTTAGTCTATAGAATTGTAATCTATGTCCCTCTCTTTAGTTTTTTTACTTAATATAAATGATGTAATACACCATTAAATAATTATTGAACAATTGGTTATTGAGTGTTGATCACAACAGTATGTTGATCAATATAATAGATGTTAAATAATGTGTTGGAACTAGTGGTTCTGAACAGGAGAGAGAGGTAGAGGGAGAAGAGAGTTAGATAGTGTACAGGGACGCATTAGGGTTTGAACAAGTAGAAATGAGTGGGAGGTAAGGTACCTTGCCATCATGTCCTTCGTCACTTATATAGGCAATGTTGCTTACAAGTGGCCCCTTGGTGGGGTTGGATTTCACATGACACTACGCTAGCTAATAGTTGGGCCTCTTCTAGGGGGAGATTTGGCCCATATACCTCATGGGCTCCCACAACAATTGCCCCTCAACTATGATACACCATGACCTAATAGATGCTCGAACTAAATGAGGCACAAATAGAACTCGAACCCCTAGTTGTGAGGATCACCGTTCGCAACCTACGCTTGTGTGCCTCACTAAAAACTCTATCTCAAAACCCCTACATGGGGCATGGAGAAAAGAGCATACACACGACTCTAGTATATATATACAAGTGCTAACTTAGGAAGCCACTAACTCCAAGTGCCTAGATATCTACCTCTGTGGTATCTTCATATTTGGGCTTCAACTTCCTTGGTCGCTTCTATGACATGGATTATTAGCTTCACTCAACATGTAGGTCTTTGCCTCTAGGACCTTCTCAGCATGTAGATCTTTCCTTTGGGACCTTGTCGTTGCATAGATCTTCGTCTCTGGGACCTTCTCGGCATGCATATCATTGTCTTCAGGACCTTCTCGTCTGTCGATGCGGGACCCACAGGATACCCCACAAGGGAGAGAGAAGATCTAGTCTAACTAGGATTCTTCCCATGTAATCTTAGTAGTAGTACTATTCAGTAATCCTACTAGGAACTCTCATTGTAAACCGACTAGGACTCTGGCCTCCTGACTATATAAAGGAGGGCAGGGCTCCTAGGGAAAAAGACAACAGAACAATAATTGTACGACACTTCATAATCAATCTAACGTAGAGGCTAACGCCGGCTAGACGTAGGACTGTTACTCGATCAACGATCGAGGGTCCGAACCAGGATAAGTCGTTTGTCTCTTGCGTTCACCGTCGAGTTCCGCATACGCTGAAGCCTGAACAATACTGCCCCGGAGACCCCCGTGGCAGGCTATCGGTGGTAAAACATCGACAAGTTTGTCGAGGCAACATTCTATGCCGAGTCGTTTTACATAGCGCAGACGAAAGGTTGTCAACACAAAGATCTACATCTAACAAGTCATAGCGCGGACAAAGCACTCGACGGATCACAAAAGAGGAAGAAAAGAAAAGTACTCGACAAATTGAGGGATTTCGTCAGGATAACGTACAGAGTTGTTTACAGAGCAGAGACGAAAATGGGACAAAGTACTCAGCAAGTCAAGTAACTCCGACCACACCCAGGCAAAGAATACATCAACGAAAATAAAGAATCTTCATTTGAAGAGGAGTGTAATATTACAAGAGGCTGGTCAATTGGATCAGGCATTGTCACCAGGAAGGGAAATATCAATATTAAGACTGTCTACAACCCTACTGGCTAAACCTTCGACCTCAGGCTCCATCCTCTCAACGGCATCAAGGTATTCTTGGCTATCAGCTTCCTCTGCTATCTTGGACAGAGGCGCCTCTGGAGCAAGGACCCAGACCTAGGCCAGCACATTCTTGGTACATACTTGAGCGCACTTCTTCGCAAACTCTTGGAAACGAGTCGGAATCCGAGGAATGAACTGAGCCCAAGATTGCCCGTTATCCGCTGAAGTCCGGAGAACATCAGCTACTAAACGAAAGGATTTCCACAAAACGTTCCAATTTTTAGTAGTCGTCACCGGCTTCCTAGACAAGTCTTCAATAGTTTTTTGGGCCTGCACAAGATCTTTATCAGCTCCACGCCTGATCAACTTAGCAAATGCAAGTTCTTCTTCAGCATGAGTAATTACCTCCTCAGCCTTGTTATGACTTGTACGAACAAGAGTCTTCATTTCATCAATGCCCTCCTAGAGCTTTTTTCCTTCAACTCGGAGAGCTGGACAAGACACCAAACAACAAGTCAGCAGGAGGGAAATGTTTGAATACTGAAAGAAACAAAGAGAACCCGGAATACCTTTACATTCTTTCTTCACGGCTTCCAAGCTCTTCATGGCCTCTGAGTTCTTTGAAGCCTCCCAGATAGCAGCATCTTTCTGTTTCTCCAACTCCTGGGCAACAGTGTCTCTCTATTTCTCTACCTCTACCACCCGGGCATGGAGAGCCTTTCCTCTTTTTGATGCGACTTACGCTCAGTCTCCAACTCGGCCCGGAGGAGGTCAAGGTCAGTCTTCAGAGAACTTACCTCGGAGGACAACTTCTTCTCGGTTTCAGACGAAAAGAAGAAGCCGGTATGGTCACGAGAGAAAGTATAAACAATTAAAGAAAGAGAAAAACAAGGCATAAGGACGAAGGCAAAACAAGTGGCCTAAGAAAGAATCTCAGAAAAACTTACGTGAAGCTTCTCCCCGAAAGAAGTCGCAGAGGACGCCAAGCTCCCCCAGGCTACGGTCAACTCCGATAGCTGATGGGTGGCATCGAACTGTTGCACCACGTCATCGGTAAAAGAGGGACCGCCGGAAGCAAGAGAAGGGGAAGGAGAGGCTGGCTGGGGCAAAGAAGGAACGACCAAAGCAACCTCCCGGGAAGCCGAAGCCAATCCCTCAGAAGGACCCGACGCGACGGCCACAGTCACCTCCGGGGCGGCCAAGTCCGCAACTTCGCCAGGTAGCTCCAAAGCCCCCGCAACAACTTCACCAACAATATGTTGTGAGTCCTGAGGCTCGGAACTCAATGGCACGGTGGAAGGCTGAGAAGAAGTCGATGAAGAAACGAGAGAAGACGAAAGACTGAAAATTGATAAAAGAAAGCACCGATGAGAACCAGAAGAAGGAAGACAGAAGCAAAAGGATGAAGCCAGAATCTACTCACCCAGCCACTTTCTTCTTCGCAAAGCCAAAAGAAGGCCTCGTAGGGGGGACCACGACGGCGAAAACGTCCCCGCCACCCGATGACGGGAGCAGGATAGCAGATACCGGAGCCACGAAAAAAGCTAGGGCTAGAGCCATGGAAGAACTCTGCACCGGAGGAGCGGTAGAGCTCGGTACCAAGGCTACCAAAGAACTCGACACCGGAGCTTCAGAAGAAGTCGGCGCGGGAGCCTCAGAAGAACTCGTACCCGACGTCCGGTTACTTCAAAAAGTTCAAGGCTAAAAGTTAAGACAAAGAAGAGAAATTCAATGCAATAGGAATATGAAAACAACTCACCGCCGCATGATGAGGGGTACTTCATCATCCTCCTCTCCCTCGGCCTCAACCAAGGAAACCAGAGCACCTGCTGAAAAAAGAATAAAAAATACTCGGTTCAAGAGAAAAACAGGAAAACAAAGAAACAAAGAGTATTAAATGTGCTCACCTAAGAGCATGCTAGCAACAACTGGAGTACCTGAGAGAGTACTTGGTTTGCGAGACTTCTTGGAGACAGGCAGGCCAAATGAAGACCCATCCGTTCGCCCCCTCTTCGAGACACTACGAGGACCGCGAGGGACTAGACGAGGAACATATTCTTCATATACATCAACAAATCCGGAAGAAACTCCAGGAAGCGCTGTGGAGGTTGGGGACTTACTAGTTGCAGAAGTTCCAGCAAGTTTATCCCTAGTCTCCGCCACGGCAGGGAGAACATCAAGAGGGATCGGGTCAACAAAGTTCCGCCCAAGCTCCTACGAAAAAGGATAAAATAGCAAGACAAGGAAAAGCTAAGCAAAAATGGATGCAGCAAGAGTACATAAAGTACCCAAACAAAGAGATAAACAACTCACAGCTGGGGGCGGGTTGTTGGCAGAGAACTCGGAGACAGCAGGAGGAACAACGCTCACTCCTTTCAACATCTTCTGGAGACGCTCGAGTACCTCCTCATCGGTCAGCTCAAGAGCTGGGACCATGCGTGAAGGATCCTCGGCCCCAGAATACTCGAAGCCAAGGTGCTCCCGCTCTTTCAAAGGCTGAACTCGACGACGAAGAAAACTCGAAATAATACCAAAACCGGTTAAACCCTGCTGTTTCAGCATGCTAATCCTATCAAGGAATGGCTAGATCACTTGAATCTCAGCAGGTGACTCAAGTTTCTTATCCCATTGGTCATTCACCATAGGACTAGATCCAGAGTGGACGACAAGGGAAGGGATCAAATTGGCAGCATAAAACCAGTCGGCACGCCAATCTTTTATAGAATCAACCAGGTCATAGTCAAAGAACTTGCTCTTAAGACCCTAGCGAAACTGAATTCCGCAACCGCCAAGAACGCTGGTTTCTTCGCGGCGGGGTTAGGGTTTCAGGCGAAAGAAGTAACGAAACAGAGAAAGAGAAGGGGGAATTCCAAGGAAAGCTTCGCAAAGATGAACAAAGACAGAAAGGTGAAGAACTGCATTAGGAGCAAGGTGGTTTAGGCAAATCCCAAAATAATCAAGAAATTGGTGAAGAAAAGCGGAGGCGGGAAGACAAAGTCCAGCGCGAATGAATGAGACAAAAAGAACGATCTCACCAGGAACTAGAACAGGAACTCGATGCTCGCCTGGAACTCTCCATTCAGCAAAAGCCTGGCCCTGGATCAAGCCATCGCTGACAAGCTCACGAAGCTGCGCTTCGGTGGTTGTCGGAGCCGACCAAAACTTCTGGGCGGCCCTCATGGCAACAAACTCCTGATTCTCGATCAAGGAGAGTGAAGACTCCTCGTCCACGAAAGAAGACTGGGACTTACTGGCGGTTTTCTTCTTGCCCATGTACTAACGAAGGCAAAAAGAAATCAGAGGAAAAAGAAAACCTAGATGGCGGCGCTAAGGACGGCGGCGGCAATGGCGACGGCGGATGATTAAGAGCTAGGGTTTGAAGGCAAAAGAAAGGCAGTAAAGAAAAAGAGGACGAAGGGTCTATAAATAAATTTTACAGCGTTAGAAACGGCCCACCAGGCCCGTTAAAACACCATGTGAGAACGCAACGGTACATTTACCGACGTAGCTAAAACGACGGAGGGCACAAATCCACACAACGGTACAATCTAACAGGCAGATTTCAGACTTATCCATCCAGCACTACTGTGGAGCCATCAGATAACTGCAAGAACAACCCATCCTGAAAGAAGAAAGGGAGGGTAACTTCTGAAGGAACAAAAGAACCCAGTTCTTGATAAAAAGAACTTGGAAATTCCATAAGCAATACAGCAGGAGAAAGCATGGCAACTAAGAAGGCAAGAATCTTTTTTATTACAAATGAAATCAAGAAGTACAAGATTACACATCTTACAAGACCCGACGAACTCGGTACTACAACAAGCAAGGTAGCAAAGAGGAACCCGGACACAGCTAGGCTCTAGAACGACTACGTGTTCCAATTTGCTGCCAGGTAGAACAAACCGCCCTCGGCTACACTATTTTCTTCAAAGGACGAACACAGTGCATCCAAGATGGAAATCAGTAGCACAGTAGGAAAGCATGGACCAAAGGAGGCTGGTAGGCATCTGTCTACCCAAGCCCGACATGATGCAGGATCAGGTGTTGATCTGCACCGGACAGCCGCAGGGCAGACAAAGAGCGCCAGCCAAGAACTGCCGAATGAAGGAACGAAGCCCACATCACAAGACTTCCTCCAACTACCGCCACCAACTTCCTGATGCAACGCCACTACGGGATTAGTCTACCTCTAACCCCTATCATAAGACTTCCTCCAGCTACGACGAGATACACAACAACTACAAGATACGCCCGGGGGCTGCTCAACTTCACAAACTACCATATCCATGACTACAAAGACTTCAGGCCACACAACAGAATGCTCAATGATTCAAAAACAAGCACCACAGGAGGGTATTTATAGACCAAAAGAGCGGTGCACATGAACCGGGAGCACCAAAGGTAAAGACCTGACAAAGGAAATAGTGAAAAGATAGAACTCAATGAAAAAGGACTTAGGCGTGAAGGAACAGTGACCAAGGACAAGCATATTCGGAAGGATATACCACCACGGTACAACCTGTCAACAAACAGCATTTACACCCAACCAACTCCACACAACCACATCCGACAACAGAAGACTAGCGGAGAGTATGCCAAGGCCATGTAACCGAGTTCTTTCCGAATAAAAGAACCCGGACATAAGCTCGGAGGCTGGATGCCACGAAACTACAAGGATGATGGTTTAATCCAAGACTAAAGGGCTGCTTCGGAAAGATGCCGCAAAACTACTCGGATGATGACATAATCCAAGTCTCGGGGACTACTTCAGAACACAAATTTTCAAACAACATAAAGATTCAAGACCCTCCAACTTTTTGTTCCAAATAGCAAGAGGCTCGGGGGCTACACTCAGTGAGTGCCCTTTTTCTTCGAAAAAGCACACGTCACCAAAAGACTTCCTCAACGCAGACCACTTCAAGACATTACGACAAAAAGAACCCGAAACGAGCCATATTCGAGTTCTTTTTGATAAAACTTCAATGAACAATCAGAGCAACTTCAAGACAAGATCCTCTAGCTCCTTGTTCCAAATAGCAAGAGGCTCGGGGGCTACAACCAGATGAATGTACTTTTTCTTCAAAAAAGCACTCACCACTCGAAGATCCCAAGAAGCGCTACAAGGTTTCACTCCAGAAAGCACTCGGATGACGTTTGTTCCTACTCAACAAGACCTGAAGAGAAAGCACTCGGATGACGTTTGTTCCTACTCAACAAGACCTGAAGGAGCAGAACGAGACTTTCAGAGCTCAACCATGAAGTGCTCGGGGGTTTGTCGATGCGGGACCCACAGGATACCCCGCAAGGGAGAGAGAAGATCTAGTCTAACTAGGATTCTTCCCATGTAATCTTAGTAGTAGTACTATTCAGTAATCCTACTAGGAACTCTCATTGTAAACCGACTAGGACTCTGGCCTCCTGACTATATAAAGGAGGGCAGGGCTCCTGGGGAAAAAGACAACAGAACAATAATTGTACGACACTTCATAATCAATCTAACATAGAGGCTAACGCCGGCTGGACGTAGGACTGTTACTCGATCAACGATTGAGGGTCTGAACCAGGATAAGTCGTTTGTCTCTTGCGTTCACCGTCGAGTTCCGCATATGCTGAAGCCCGAACAATACTGCCCCGGAGACCCCCCGTGGTAGGCTATCGGTGGTAAAACATCGACATCGTCAAAGGCTTCACTTGGAGACACACCTTGACTTCATGAATGGGTGTAGTCGTCATAGTCGATGTACTCAAAGTAGTCATAGCAGAAGGTTGCCATGAAGCCTCCAAATCTTCTCTGGAGTTTCAGGTCCTCCAATATGCTCTCCTATCTCCTCTTAGTTGGCGCTTGTGACTAAATATTCAGTTGTGCTTGTTGTAGTTGACAGAGTCATAGTAGCCATAGTACCAGAAGTAGATGTCCGAAATGAAGTTGTCAATGAGCCCACGAGCCGAAGTGGTTGAGGAAGGTGAAGTATACCTCGGCGCCGAACGAGTTGATAGCCCCTCAAACTAGACGATGAAGGAAAATTGTCATAAATGTTGATGCGAAAGGTGGAGCCACAAGAAGTTGCAAGCGCTCCATTTAAGAATGTGATATTTTTCTCGTGGAGTGATTTTTATATTCCGTTTTGCACTGTTATATGTTTGGTACAATCAGAACTACAAAACAAGACTCATGTTGTATGTATGTTTTGAAATAGTAGTTTTATATAATATTGAAATGTTATTCTTATGTACATGAGCTACTTCATTGGTAAGTTATCTATACCTAATGTTAAAGAGCTGAAATTTCATCCTATTATTTTACATCCATTTCCCCCTAACTACATGAATGTGAAAATTGTCATTGTTCATTTATATATAGTCCTGTTTTATATACAACCTATGCAAAGACTTCTACGGTAACCTAAATAGTTAGGAATCCTAATATAATAAGTAGATCCTTCAATCCTGATGAACCCGAATTAGAATTCTAATCAAAATGGAAATATAGAAAAAAGAGAAGAGTATAAATTTATATTTCCTGGTTTTGTCATCTTTCTGTTCGTTTTCATGTATGCTTGTCCTTTTTTATTTCTGTTCCGGTCTACTACATGCTGTTATTTTTCTCCATTTGTCTGTTTTTCTTTCGCTCCAAACTCCTTATTTCCACACCGTGCATCCTTTTTTCTGTCCTTTTTTTTGTTTCCACATCGTGCATCATTTTTTCTATCTTTACCCATCCGCCGTTATTGGCTCTTTTTTCATTTTTTCTTTTCCCAAAGTATCTCATTTTTTTTTATTATAAATACATATATCTCTACATATACCTATACCTAATATTATAGTGTCAAAATTTCTCTATATCCGTTTTTTGGTTCACCTCCTTCTAAGGACCTTTTTGGGAGAGCTCAAAGTCTCAAAACTAGGATTCAGATCTACATATCCACCATGGAGCAGCTACAATTAGATCTAGGATCTAAATAGTGGTGAAAAAATGTTTGGGGGAGCTCCACGGTGGATCTCATGGACTGGCCCAACAACTAGCCAGATGCGGCCCAACAGCAGCCCAATCATAGGAAGCTCCTTCTCCACTTTATCTCACTATGCTCTGGGCCCTCATGTCAGACTCGTCTTCTTCCTACAAACTTGACTAGGGCAAGGATGCCGGCGCCGGCGGGTGGCCAGCGGTGCGCATGGGCGTGGTGGTCGGTGCGGGTGTGTTCGTGTGCACGGCCAGCGGTGGGGTGCAAAGCGCGTGGGGAGGGGTTGGCGCGTGGCTCCTGCCTAGACACCTGCGGTGCGAGGTTGGCAAGGACGGTCGGGGAGCGAGCGAGGACGACCGGGGGTGAGCTGCGCACCAAGCCTGCGCGCGCAAGGACAGCCGGGGGAGAGCGGCGCGGGCGACACAGCCTTCACATGCGAGCGCGACCGGAGGCGAGGGTGGCGCGTCGTCGGAGCTAGGGGCGAGTGGGCCGCTGGCCTCGCCGACGCAAGTGAGCAGAGAGAGACCCGGCGGTGCGATGGGGAAGAAGACAGGAGAGGGCGAGAGCAGCATCAGAGGAAAAAAAAGAAAGAGAACGAACCATTCATTTTCCAGTTTCCACTGATCAATGGCTATATTGTTGCTGAGTTGAGCCCCATCGAATAGTTTTTTTTTTTATTTTGTTGTACCAATCGAACAATTATTTGAGTTCGGAACAATATTCTTTTTTGCGGAACTGAAAGGTTACATGTACGAGGCATATCCCCTTCACAGTTTCAATAGTTTAGCTTTCCCTTGTTTCTTCGAGAGATGCATCTTGTTGATTTTACCACATTGTCTATTCCGTTGTACATTTGATCGTGCCTTTTTGTGTCCCATGCCGTCTATCGATTTTCCTTCTGGAATAATTCTTTTTACAAATGGATAACTCTGTTTTTGGTCCCTCAGCTTCTTCGTCTGTCTATCTAATAATAACTTTAACCCAGCTGTCTAAGCTAAATTATCAAATCAGGCTCAGTTTACGCCCAAAAGCCTATCTTGGAGTGCGTTTTAACTTTTCTTACATATTTTCCTTCTGCCCTTCCATTCTCAATAAGAAGGTGCACGAGAAGCTTGTTCTCGTCCATATTTTTATGGTGACACGATTAACATCAATCGTGCTCTCCCTATTTATAAAAAAAATACATATACTATTGGTCATCTCAACAATCAAGTACAACGGCAGTGCTAGCGTTTCAACATTCGGACGGACGCCCGCGCAGCCTGCCCTGTCCGCTGTTTTTTTAAACGCCACGTAGGCGCACCCCGCATTGTTGCAGGGCCCGCGTGTCCAGACGACTCGTCTCGCATGCGCAGCCCGCCCTATCTGCCTCAATTCGAGGCCGCTCGTCCCGCCCCGCACACACATCCTGCCCTCGTCGTGGACCGCCGGCCCCGAGCATGCCTCATTTAAAGCTCTAGTTTGGTTTTGGTTAATTGATGAAACCTTAAGTGCTAACCTAGTTTATCAAGTGATTATGAGATAGGTAGCACTACTCCAAGTGATGAAGCAATGGCAAAGATCATGACGATGGTGATGGCATGGTGATGATCAAATACTTAAACTTGGAAAAGAAGAAATAGAAAAACAAAAGGCTCAAGGCAAAGGTATAAAATATAGGAGCCATTTTGTTTTAGTGATCAAGACACTTAGCGAGTGTGATCACATTTAGGATTGATAGCCGTACTATTAAGAGGGGTGAAACTCGTATCGGAATGCGGTTATCAAAGTGCCACTAGATGCTCTAACTCATTGCATATGCATTTAGGATCTAGTGGAGTGCTAACACCCTTGAAAATGTTTGTGAAAATACGCTAACACATGTGCACAAGGTGATACACTTGGTGGTTGGCACATTTGATCAAGGGTGGTGAAGTTTGGGAGCAAGAGTAAGGAACTCCACCGGCGCCCTAGACAGAAAAATTGGAGGTCACTGTAAGTGATCGGACGCTGGCCTTGGTTGGACCGGAGCGTCCGGTCAGTGGCAGCAGAGGGCGCGTGTTTTGGTCTTCGACCGGACGCTGGCGCTAAAAGCGACCGGACGCTGGCAGGGTGCGTCCGGTCAGTGCTGACGTACGCTGACGTAGGGCATACAGAACAGAAGTTGAGTGACCGGACGCTGGGTGAGTCCGGTCGAGCATGACCGGACGAGTCCGGTCGTGAAATCTCACGTTTGGAAGCTTACTGGAAACGACCGGACGCTGAGATCCAGCGTCCGGTCACTTTGTAACTGACTCGTCCGGTCATGTCATGACCGTTGAGATCAGACGACTCATGTTGAACGTAGGATGACACGTGGCTTACATCGGTTGACCGGACGCTAGGTCTAGAGTCCGGTCAGTCTGACCGGAGCGTCCGGTCAGCCTGCAGTGTGTCCTAGTGAAGAGGTACAACGGCTCTATTTCATGGGGGCTTCTATTTAAGCCCCATGGCCGGCTCAAGCTCACTCTCTTGCACATTTTCATTGACATAGCAACCTTGTGAGCTTAGCCAAAGTCCTCCCACTCATCTCCATCATTGATTCATCATCTTTGTGAGATTGGGAGAGAATCCAAGTGCATTGCTTGAGTGATTGCATCTAGAGGCACTTGGTATTAGTGTTGCGCTGTGGATTTCGCTTGTTACTCTTGGTGGTTGCCACCACCTAGACGGCTCGGTGCAGCGGTGGAGGATCGGCACGAGTTGGTGATTGTTCGTGGCCGTCTCCGGTGATTGTGAGGGGAGTTGTACCTTCCCGGCGGAGCGCCTGAAAGGTAACTCTAGTAAATTGCTCGTGTCATTGAGTTACCTCACTTGTGGGTCGGTTCTTGCGGTGTCCAATCGTGTGGACGAGGTTTGTGAAACACCTCTTAGCCGTCGAACCACCAAGTGTTGGTCGACACAACGGGGACGTAGCGTGTTAGGCAAGCACGTGAACCTCGGGAGAAAATCGTTTGTCTCTTGTTCTTGGCATTCTCCCGGTGATTGGCTATATATATATATCTTGTGATTGGTTCATCCCCTACACGTTGGTATAATCACCCTACTCACTTATTTACATTCTTGCAAACTAGTTGATACAAGCTCTTTAGTGTAATTAGAATTGAGAGCTTGCTTTATTAGTTACATTCATCTAGTTGAGCTCTTTAGAGTAGCAAGATTGAGAGCTCTTAGTGAGTAATTACATAGCAAGTTTGTGTGCCTAAGTAATCATTACAACTAGAATTGTTGGATAGGTGGCTTACAACCCTTGTAGAGCTAGAGCAAGTTTGCATTACGCTATTTATCATACTAATCAAATTACTCTAGTTGATTTGTAGATTTTTTAAATAGGCTATTAACCCCCCTCTCTAGCCATATTAGGACCTTTCAAGTGGTATCGGAGCCGTGGTCACCGTTTGATTGAAGGCTTAACAACCTCGGTGTCAAATTATGGCTCAAGTTATGTTCAACCATGTGGGGGGCAAACCACCGTTCTTTGATGGCACATGCTATGATTATTAGAAGAGAAAGATGAGGATGTATCTTGGTTCAATGCAATGATCAAGTATGGGAAGTGACCGAGAATGACTATGCTATCATTGATCCCGATGATCCCACCAACCAAGATAAGATCAACAAGCAATGCAATACAATGGCTCTCAACACTATATACAACTGCCATTGATTCCAAGGTGTTTGAGCAAATCAAGGATTGTGAAAGAGCAAATGAAGGTGTGGAAGAGATTGGAGGAAACATATGAGGGCACACCGACGGTGAAGAGTGCCAAGTTGTATATCCTCAAGGACAAATTGACAAGCTTCAAGATGAAGGAAGATGAGAGCATTCCGGAGATGTTCCATCGATTGCAAGTAATTGTCAATGACTTGAAGGCTTTGGGAGAGAAGATCAAGGATGATGTCTCTCATCGGTTCTTGATGTGCCTATCCTCCAAGATTTGAGATGTTAAGATTGCTAATCATAAGAGGAGGATTGAAGGATATTACCCCCAACCAAGTACTAGGTGATGTCATGACACAAGAGACATACCGTAGTGGAAAGGGAGGGGGATGACAAGGATGACAAGAAGGAAGAAGAAGATAAGAAGAAGAAAAGCATAGCATTCAAGGCTAGCTCATCATCATCAAAGAACAAGGGCAAGTCCAAGAAAGAATCAAGTGATGATGATCTTAGTGATATTGATGATGAAGCTATGGCTCTCTTTGTGCGCAAGATGGGCAAGTTCATGAAGAAGAAGGGCTATGGTGCAAGAAAGAGAAGAGATCACACCAAGAAGAAAGAGTATGTGAGAAGATGCTACAATTGCAAAAGCCCCGATCATGTAGTAGCAAATTGTCCATACAATAGTGATAATGATGAGGATGAGAAGAAGAAGCACAAGGAGGATAAGAAAGAAAAGAAGGAGAAGAAGGAGAAGAGAATGACCTTCCAAAAGAAGAAGAAGGGTGGAGGCTATGTGGTCACATGGGATAGTGATGGCTCTTCGGATAGTGATAGCTCTAGTGATGATGACAAGAAATCTATCAAGAGAGCACTAGCAAGCATTGCCATCAACAACAAGCCCTCCATCTTCGACACTCCATCGACGTGCCTCATGGCAAAACCTACCAAGGTAAAATATGATGTGAGTGATGATGATGAATGTGAAAGTGATGCTTGTAGGAGTGATGATGATGATGAGGAGTACTCCAAGGAGGAGCTCATGGACATGTGTGAGCAAGTGCATACTTGCTTTGAGATGAAGAGAAAGGAGTGCAAGGAATTGAACAAGAAAGTCAAATTTCTTGAGCAATCCCTTGATGAGCTCAATGCAACTCATGAGAGGCTAATGGAAGCCCATGAGAAGCTTGGCAAAGCTCACTCTAAGCTTGAAAAGGCTCACTCCTCTCTCATTGAGCAAGTCAAAGTGGAGGAAGCCAAGAAGGAGCAAGTGATCATAACATGTGATGTGGGACTAACATGTGATCTTATTGATGAATCTTTTCATGAACCCATTATTGTTGCTCCTACTAACACTTCTTGTAGCACTACTACTTCCACTTCACCCTTGAGTGATGGTCTCACTTGTGATGCCTCACTTATGGTGGAAAATAAACCCTCAAGAAGGAGGTGAATGAGCTCACTCGTGCCTTAGGCAATGCCTATGGTGGAGAAGCCCACTTGCTAAAGTGCTTGGGTAGCCAAAGATTTTCTCTCAACAAAGAGGGATTAGGCTATACCCCCAAGAAAGGCAAGGCGGCCTTTGTCACTCCCAAAGCTAGCTTTGTGAAGGGCAATGGTCGGTTTTGCAATAGATGCAAGCAAGTTGGGCATATAGAGCAAAATTGCAAGACTAACAAGAACAAGCTATCCTAATGTATCCTCAATCAAATTTGATTCTTGTTACATGCTTTATAAGGGTGCCAATGGTGTGAAGGCTAAGTTCATTGGTACACCAATTGTGGGCCCAAAGAAGAAGGCCATTTGGGTACCAAAGACCTTGGTGACTAACCTACAAGGACCCAAGCAAGTTTGGGTACCTAAAAAGAATTGATCTTCCTTTTGTAGGTAAATTATAAAGCCGGAGGAAGGCATTGGGTGCTTGATAGTGGGTGCACACAACACATGACCGGTGATCCAAGAATGTTCAATTCAATCAATGAAAGCAAGAGCAATGGGATTGATAGTATCACATTTGGTGACAAGTAGTAAAGGCAAGGTCAAAGGGCTTGGTAAGATTGCAATATCCAATGATTTGAGCATTTCCAATGTGCTACTAGTAGAGAGCTTGAACTTCAACCTATTATCGGTAGCTCAATTGTGTGATCTTGGTTTCAAGTGCATATTTGGTGTGGATGATGTAGAGATCATAAGTGTAGATGGCTCTAACTTGATATTCAAAGGATTTAGATATGAGAATCTATACTTAGTTGATTTCAATGCTAGAGAAGCTCAATTGTCAACATGTTTGATCACTAAGTCTAGCATGGGTTGGTTATGGCATAGAAGGCTTGGTCATGTTGGAATGAAACAATTGAACAAAGTTGATTAAGCATGACTTAGTTAGAGGCTTGAAAGATGTCACATTTGAGAAGGATAAGCTATGTAGTGCATGTCAAGCCGGAAAACAAGTTGGTAATACACATCCTAAGAAGAGCATGATGAGCACATCTAAGGCATTTGAGTTGATGCACATGGACTTGTTTGGACCAACCACATACACTAGCATTGGTGGAAACAAATATGGATTTGTGATTGTGGATGATTTCACTAGATACACATGGGTGTTCTTTCTTGTTGACAAGAGTGATGTGTTTGCAACATTCAAATCATTTGTCAAAGGCATTCACAATGAGTTTGAAACAACAATCAAGAAAGTTAGAAGTGACAATGGTAAGTGAATTCAAGAACACTAGAAGTTGATGAGTTATGTGATGAATTTGGAATTAGACATCAATTCTCGGCCAAGTATACTCCTCAATCAAATGGGCTAGTTGAAAGAAAGAATAGAACCTTAATTGATATGGCAAGATCAATGTTGAGTGAGTACAATGTGAGTCATTCATTTTGGGCCGAAGCAATCAACACGGCTTGCTACTATAGCAACCGACTCTATTGTCACCCTATGATGGAAAAGACACCTTATGAGCTATTGAATGGAAGAAAGCCCAACATAGCATACTTCTGGGTTTTTGGTTGTAAATGCTATATATTGAAGAAAGGCACTAGATTGAGCAAGTTTGAAAAGAAATGTGATGAAGGTTTCTTGCTTGGCTACTCCACTACTAGCAAGGCTTATAGAGTTTGGAATTTGGCTAGTGGTACTCTTGAGGAGGTTCATGATGTGGAGTTTGATGAAACAAATGGTTCACAAGAGGAAGATGAGAATCTAGATGATGTAAGAGACACTCAATTGGTCAATGCAATGAAGAATATGGACATTGGTGAGTTAAGGCCTAGAGAAGTGATTGATGTTGAAGATGACAAGAATCAAGTGCTCTCTAACTCAAATGTGCAAGCTAGTGGTTCTCATGATCAAATCCAAGCAAGCACTAGTGATGGCAATGTGCAAGATCAACAAATGGCTAGTTCATCATCTCAACCAAGTAATCAATCTAATGCAAGCAATCAAGTGCAAGTGCTTCAACCAACCAATGTTGCAAGAGATCATCCATTGGACACTATCATTGATGATATTTCAAGAGGTGTGCAAACAAGATCAAGATTGGCATTCATTTTGTGAGTACTTCTCATTTGTATCATCCATTGAGCCTAAGAAGATAGATGAAGCTTTGAATGATGTTGATTGGGTCAATGCTATGCATGAAGAGCTAAACAACTTCACAAGAAACCAAGTATGGGAGTTAGTTGAGAGGCCTAAGGGTCATAATGTGATTGGAACCAAGTGGGTCTTTCGGAACAAGCAAGATCAAGATGGGATAGTGATAAGGAACAAAGCAAGATTAGTGGCTCAAGGTTACACTCAAGTTGAAGGTCTTGACTTTGGAGAAACATATGCCCCGGTTGCAAGATTAGAAGCAATTAGGATCTTGCTAGCTTATGCTTGTGCCCACAACATCAAGTTGTACCAAATGGATGTGAAAAGTGCATTTCTAAATGGGTACATCAATGAGCTTGTGTATGTTGAGCAACCTCCCGGTTTTGAAGATGAGAAGAAACCCAACCATGTCTACAAGTTGAGAAAAGCTTTGTATGGATTGAAACAAGCACCTAGAGCATGGTATGAGAGATTGAGGGATTTCCTACTCTCTAAGGGATTCAAGATGGGAAAGGTTGACACCACTCTCTTCACCAAGAAGCTTAGGAATGACTTGTTTGTAATGCAAATCTATGTTGATGATATCATCTTTGGGTCAACAAATCAAGAATTTTGTGAGGAGTTTGGCAAGATGATGGCAAGTGAGTTTGAGATAGTCCATGATTGGAGAGCTTAGTTACTTCCTTGGTCTTCAAATCAAGCAAATGAAGAATGGCACATTTGTAAGTCAAGGCAAGTATATCAAGGACATGCTCAAGAAGTTTGGAATAGATGATAGTAAAGCTATTAGTACACCAATAGGGACAAGTGGAAGCTTGGATAGTGATACTAGTGGCAACATGGTGGATCAAAAGATGTATCGGTCTATGATTGGAAGCCTACTCTATGTGACCGCATCAAGACCGGATGTGATGTTTAGTGTATGCATGTGTGCTAGATTTCTAAGCCTCACCAAGAGAAAGTCATTTGAAGGCAACTAAAGAGAATATTGAGGTACTTGAAGCATACACAACATGTTGGATTATGGTATCCCAAAGGAGCAAGATTTGAGTTGATTGGATATTCGGATTCCGATTATGCAGGGATGCAAAGTTGAGAGAAAGAGCACATCAGGGCACATGTCAACTATTGGGAAGATCACTTGTATCTTGGTCATCAAAGAAGCAAAATAGTGTAGCACTTTCAACCGCCGAAGCAGAGTACATTTCGGCCGATAGTTGTTGTGCTCAATTACTTTGGATGAAGGCTACTTTGAGTGACTTTGGAATCAAGTTCAAGCAAGTGCCATTGCTATGTGACAATGAAAGTGCCTGTAAAACTCACCAACAACCCAGTTCAACACTCAAGAACAAAGCATATTGATAGTCCGCCATCATTTCATAAGAGATCACCAACAAAAAGGGGACATTTGCATAGAGAGTGTGGGCACCGAAGATTAACTTGCCGATATATTCACCAAGCCACTTGATGAGAAGAGGTTTTGCAAGCTAAGGAATGAATTGAACATACTTGACTTCTCCAATATATGTTGACGCACCCCCTATTATTTGACATGCCTCTCCTTCGAGTAATCCAAGGTAAAAGTTGATTGGCATGGCATACATCCTTGCTAAGGACATGATTAGTGCATCTAGGCATATTTCACATTTGAATAGGCTCATTCATGAAGATTAAATGAACTTGATGCTTGTATGGTACCACTATTGCTTGTATGTTTGAAATGATCTAGTGGTAGCATATGACATGTTTGTAGGCTTATAAACCTAGTGTTTGATTTAGAAAATGAGCTATAAGTGTTTAACTCAACATGGTACAAGATAACCCTTATTTGGAGGTGTGAAAAAGCTTGTCCTTGGATCAAACCGAGTTAAATAACTTTTGCAAGTACTCTAGATTGAACAAATTGGGAAAATGATCCTCATTTCACATGGTTTCACCCCAACATATCTATAATTTGAGGTCACCCCTATCTATACTTTACGCCTTTGTGGTCATTGATGACAAAGGGGGAGAAAAAATAGTGTACAAAGATAGTGAAACAAAGGGAGAGAGATAATATATGATAAAAGAAGGGGATCAATTAAAATTTTGAGCATACAAATAGGGGGAGCAAGCTCATAAACTTGTATGGTGCATTTAAATGAGCATTACATATGTTTGCTTGCATGGCATAAGTTTTAATTTCAAATATCTATGCTTGTGTGGTGTATGCTAGTTGTAGGTTTGAATGTTGAAATGAAAAATTAGCATGCATAGGCTAAGTAACTAGACTTATGTTCATTCTATGAAAACTAGACCCTTGCATGTAATGTTGATCTCACAGGGTATTCTAGTTCTTGTATATGTCTAGTTACTAATGGTGCTAAGGATGGTATATTGGTGCACTCCGATTGGTATCACGCTTCAAAGGTCCATCTTTTACACCTTAGTATCATTTGGTAGAAATTGTCTCCTATATTTCCTATCTAAGCATATGTGCAAGCTTCAATCCAAACTCTTAGCACATATGTAGGGGGAGCAATTGCTATCATATAGAGTTCATGAAACTTGCCCATATCCTTTACACATGGTAAATATGCTTGGGCAAGCAACATGGATTCAAATGAACTTTAATTCATATCTTTGTATAAGGGTTGTCATCAATTACCAAAAAGGGGGAGATTGAAAGCTCTAGTTTGGTTTTGGTTAATTAATGAAACCCTAAGTGCTAACCTAGTTTATCAAGTAATTATGAGATAGGTAGCACTACTCCAAGTGATGAAGCAATGGCAAAGATTATGACGATGGTGATGGCATGGTGATGATCAAATGCTTAAACTTGGAAAAGAAGAAAGAGAAAAACAAAAGGCTCAAGGCAAAGGTATAAAATATAGGAGCCATTTTGTTTTGGTGATCAAGACACTTAGCGAGTGTGATCACATTTAGGATTGATAGCCATACTATTAAGAGGGGTGAAACTCGTATCGGAATGCGGTTATCAAAGTGCCACTAGATGCTCTAACTCATTGCATATGCATTTAGGATCTAGTGAAGTGCTAACACCCTTGAAAATGTTTGTGAAAATATGCTAACATATGTGCACAAGGTGATACACTTGGTGGTTGGCACATTTGATCAAGGGTGGTGAAGTTTGGGAGCAAGAGTAAGGAACTCCACCGGCGGAGTGTCCGCCCGTAGAGTGCGGACAGTCCGACGGTGCCACCGGTGCCCTAGACAGAAAAATTGGAGGTCACTATAAGAGACCGGACGCTGGCCTTGGTTGGACCAGAGCATCCGGTCAGTGGTAGCAGAGGGCGTGTATTTTGGTCTTCGACCGGACGCTGGCGCTAAAAGCGACCGGACGCTGGCAGGGTGCGTCCGGTCAGTGCTGACGTACGCTGACGTAGAGCATACAGAAGAGAAGTTGAGTGACCGGACGCTGGGTGAGTCTGGTCGAGCATGACCGGACGAGTCCGGTTGTGAAATCTCACTTTTGGAAGCTTATTGGAAACGACTGGACGCTGAGATCTAGCATCCGGTCACTTTGTAACTGACGCATCTGGTCATGTCATGACTGTTGAGATCAGACGACTCATGTTGAATGTAGGATGACACGTGGCTTACATCGGTTGACCAGACGCTAGGTCTAGAGTCCGGTCAGTCTGACAAGAGCGTCCGGTCAGCCCATAGTGTGCCCAGTGAAGGGGTACAACAGCTCTATTTCGTGGGGGCTTCTATTTAAGCCCCATGGCCGGCTCAAGCTCACTCTCTTGCACATTTTCATTGACATAGCAACCTTGTGAGCTTAGCCAAAGTCCTCCCACTCATCTCCATCATTGATTCATCATCTTTGTGAGATTGGGTGAGAATCCAAGTGCATTGCGTGAGTGATTGCATCTAGAGGCACTTGATATTTATGTTGCGTTGTGGATTTCGCTTGTTACTCTTGGTGGTTGCCACCACCTAGACGGCTCGGTGCAGCGGTGGAGGATCGGCACGAGTTGGTGATTGTTCGTGGCCGTCTCCGGTGATTGTGAGGGGAGTTGTATCTTTCCCGGCGGAGCGCTGAAAGGTAACTCTAGTAAATTGCTCGTGTCATTGAGTTACCTCACTTGTGAGTCGGTTCTTGCGGTGTCCAATCGTGTGGACGAGGTTTGTGAAACACCTCTTAGCCGTCGAACCACCAAGTGTTGGTCGACACAATAGGGACGTAGCGTGTTAGCAAGCACGTGAACCTCGGGAGAAAATTGTTTGTCTCTTGTTCTTGGCATTCTCCCGGTGATTGGCTATATATATATATATCTTGTGATTGGTTCATCCCCTACACGTCAGTATAATCACCCTACTCACTTATTTATATTCTTGCAAACTAGTTGATACAAGCTCTTTAGTGTAATTAGAATTGAGAGCTTGCTTTATTAGTTACATTCATCTAGTTGAGCTCTTTAGAGTAGCAAGACTGAGAGCTCTTAGTGAGTAATTACATAGCAAGTTTGTGTGCCTAAGTAATCATTACAACTAGAATTGTTGGATAGGTGGCTTGCAACCCTTGTAGAGCTAGAGCAAGTTTGCATTACGCTATTTATTATACTAATTAAATTGCTCTAGTTGATTTGTAGATTTTTTAAATAGGCTATTCACCCCCCTCTAGCCATATTAGGACCTTTCACTCATCCGCTGGCCCCTAACTCGTCGCGCCCCATTCCTCGGCACTTATGCCGTGCCACCATCACTCCCTGCGCCCTGACTCTCCGAACAACATGAAACACGTGGAACACGAAACACGTGAATGCAACATACGTATGAAACAAATAAAACATCTAGAAATACACTTGCAACATAGGTGTGAAACATATGCAACATCTAGATAAAAGACTTACAACTTGCAACATCAAAGCACTTATTGTAACGTAAGACTGAAACAGCTGAAATATTTGGAACACATTATTGCATTATGAAACATATGCAACATCCAGATCAGAACGCTTGCAACGCACATCTAAAACATATGAACATCCATATGAAACAATTGCAGCATACATCTGAAAACGACTGAAGCACTTGAAACATATACTTGCAACATACGCTTTCATCGCAACATCTCCTTACAGAGATCGCGCGTCGCGATGGCCACTACGTCGACAGTGGGCACGACCTTCTATTGGGGAATGGCGGCGTCGGCAGCACCGCAGCGCGCGCAAGGGATGGGGCATGGTGCGCAGCAGCGTCACGCAGGCGTGCAGCGAGCAAGAGCGGGCACGGCAGGGGATGGAGCGTGGCGCGATGCAGGATGGGGTCGTGGCGCTGGATGGGGGAGCCGCGCAGGGCTCATCGCTGATGGAACCATTTCCTTGCTAATTTTCACCACCATTAGGCTCGACTAGGAGAAGGAGAAGACAATGACAACAACGATGTATGAGTGCAAAATAAGAATACTCCAAGAGATGACTCATCACTATATGTATTGCATAGAGAATTGCCGGTGTTTAATTTTACCGTATCATGTGTCTTCAAATGGTAAATGAATGGTGCATCCTCAAGTCAAATATATTACGACTTAAGCAACAAATTAACCAGTATTACCAATACGGTGATCCCATTGGTATACCAGTTTGGGCAATCTAACACTCTTCTCCATTTGATCCATCATCATTTTCCCTTGTATTTGTATTTTGAAAGAAGTGTAGTTAAAGCGTGGTCCGAATAAATGATTTTTATCTTTCTTGTATATTTGAACATATAGGGGTTTACTAATTACACACACCTTATGTCCCCTATGTCTTTTAAATCCATATTTAAGCATGCGTGTTTGATATAGGTATCTTTTGATGGTTCGACGTAAAATATGGTAGTGGAAACTTGACAAGAAACCCAAAAGTATCATAATTTTTGTATTCACAGATGTTGATGGACTTTGGCATTCCATTTTGGAATGTCGTCACACTTATCTCCGAGAGTTTCCCAAACCCACTCTCAATTTTCATTTTTGTTTGCAGTATTGAAAAAACTGCTCTCCAACAACTCCTTATCTCAACTCCAATCCTTCTGCAGTTGATAAAATCTATCGAATGGCATGGAAATATAAGCACGCCTATCTGGAGGTGGAAGGACATGAGGAAAAATAAGAGTAAGAACGGGGTTCCCAATGCAAATATATAGAGAGAAAGAAATTATAAAAAAATGGTTGGGATGATTTGGAAATAGTTTGGAATTCCTGATGTAAAATTATCTCCTATATATTTAGGAGTAAAATTTTGAAAGTGGTTGGAGGACCCAACAAATATGCTCCTAACTTTTTTAGCCACTTGGAAAACTCATTGGTTTACCAATTGTTTTTTTGAACTATTGGAGATGATAAGGCCCATAACGACATTTAACATGTTTGTAGAAGTATTTGAAATGACTAATATTTCATTGATGCCTCTCACAGTTATGTTGTTGTTGTGTGCATCAAACCTATACGATATAAAATCTAACTCTGTTTAATGTTTAATTTAAACCAACAATAACTCAAACATCCCAACATGTTGGAGCTATGTTCCTAAGACCAGTCTCAATAAAAAATTATGAGAGTTTAAAGAATATTAAATAATCTGACATGACATAATATAAATGAAGAGAGAGGTGACAAAGGTTTTATCAGGATGAAACTCGTTCATTTGAACACCTGGGAGTCTCGGAAACAGAACCATATAAAACCCCCACTAAGACTGTATAATAAAAAACCTAAGCGTCCGAATTCATTTTGAGTAACAGAGAAAGAAAGAAAAAAAAAATAGAGCTTCGGCTATTTGGACCAACGCAACTTGGGCCGGCCTTACGAGAGGCAACAAATGGCCTAAACACCGAGCCCACAGCTTTTCAAAACCCTAGCCCAGCCCATGACTAAAACCCTAACTCCCAAGAACAACAAGCGGCCTCATTCATTACCTGCACGGCGGCGACTGTGCTCTGAGTTGCTGACGGCGAGCGGCGCGGACGACTAGCAGGCAGCCCGCGGCGTGCCACGGGAGTGCTAGACGAGGCTGTTAGGGCCATATAGCCGCATCGGACCAGCGTGGCAGCGAAGCGCGACCGAGGAGGTTAGAGCGCTCGCCGCTATGGCGTCGCCGCGCGGCGACAGGAAGATGGGGAAGGGCGCCGGCGGCAAGACCGACCTGCGCCCCGACCGGAAGCAGTTCAAAAGGCACAGCAAGGAGGATGCAGCTGCTGAGCAGGGGGATGGCGAAGGAGAGCAGCAGCAGTCGGCAGCGCCGGGTTCTGCTGCGCTCCTCGCCGCAGCTTCTGACGAAGCTGACTTCCCGAGAGGTAAGCGTCGAGCTGCGCAGTCCCGCAACACACTCCTCCCTCGTCCCTGTCAATTTTGCTTTGCACTGATGTGTTGTTCTGCGTTTGGGGTGGTGCGCAGGGGGACGCAGCCTCCTGAGCAAGGATGAGATGGCGGAGGCTCGTGCGGAGGCAGAGCAGGATTTCGCGAGGGAGGGGAAGAAGGGGAAGGGGAAAAGGAAGAGGAGGGGCGGCGACTCGTCTGGTTTTGGCGCGGATGACGACTTGGGGACACTCTTCGGCGGGGCCACCACTGGGAAGCTCCCACGCTTTGCTAATCGCATCACAGTAAAGGTTACCCTCTTAAATTCAGTTACCATGTAGCAATGGGCAGACCTTCCAATTGAATTGCATCATAGGCCCTTAACCTTGAAGTCCGCACATTTAGGGTCTCTTAACTGCTCAGCATAAGTCAAGAGTATTGTTTATCTAGCGATTAGAAATGAGAAATTGCTAGAGACCCTAAGTGTGATCCCCTGTTGTGCACTTCTCTCTAAATAGTCAGCCTGTTAAAGAGAGTGGTTGTCAGGTTGTATAACCTTACATGATAGAATTAAACCTTGTCCATTATAATGCTACGATGTTTGATTCATGCTGGTTGCTCTAAGCTCCAACCATCCTCATATGCCTTGAGCCCTTCAACAAGTGCTGGAGTGTGATTTCATGCACCATGTAAACAGTAGATTGGTTTTTATGAAGTTTTAAAATCTCGGAAGGACCATTGAGTTGTGATATGCATTCATATTTATCTGGTAGCATGAAATGGGTTCATTAGAGTCAGAGGCAAGCCTTGACTGAAAAAAAATAACAAGAATCTGGATCACATATTCGTAAGATCATTTACATGCTGTCCCACTTGGCACACTTGTCCGCATTATATGATTTGCAAAATTCATATGTTTTTGCCTTAGCTACTATCCAAATTATTCAAGCATTTTAAATTTGGAGAGTAACTTGACTAAGGTGCACACACCATTTTGTTAGAAGTTAGAACCATGGTTATCGAGGTGGTAAGACAAGGCATGGTGACTGACTACTGCCTTACGCGTAAGCAGCTAAGGTGTGAGGTGAGCCGAGGCGACACCTTGCCACTCGAAGGAAAATGCAAAATAGCAGGGTAGAGCCTCGGAGGATGGAGAAAAAGGAAAATAGGGAAAAAAGTAAGGAGGAGTAAAAAGTGGGCTAGACCAGCCCATGTGCCCCTCCCCTCCTGGTGTGAACCTGTACATGAAGTCCTCAATCCCCTCTCTCCCGATCTCCAGTGCCACAGTTGCACCTCTGCCCCTCTCGCTCGCTTTCCTCTCTCCAACTCTCTGCTGCTTCCCCTCCTTTCCCAAACCACTCTGAGCCCCTCAATCGAGTGCTGCTGACATCGGCAGGTGTGAGACAGTGAATTCAAGATAGCAGCAGCAGAGCCAAGCAGGGCTAGAAGCAAAATTGAACGGGTCAGCAGCAGAATCAAGGGGGATACGGTGGAATCGATGGGGTGACCGCATATGCAGGCGAAGGGCCTCTGTGGCGATCCTAGACCGATCTGACGCTTAAGCAACACTTGAACAATTTCTTAATAACCATGGTTATGACTAATTGTCTATTTCTGTCCTCTTCCAAATAAACACAGAATTATTGGTTCGTGGGGCTCTACCTCTCTTCTCCACCAAGCGCAGAGCAACTGGGGCTTGACCCTGGCGCTCTGTCATCCTCGTTACAGGCTATACTCCCTGCCCATTCCAATTATTCAATGGCTTAAGAAGCTAGTCTTTTATTCTTATGTTGTCAATTTGCACTGAACTTCTCTGGCATGTTTGGTCTAACGAATAGCTGGTGAGAGCAAATATATTTGCCATTGTTATTCCTGGAAGCGTTTCAGATGGTTCAGATGACCATTCAAACCCTGCAGCACATATACTGATGCACCTCCCATCCAACCTTTGTCATATTTTTGAACTAAACGCTCTCAATAAAAGGCTAATGGATTAGCCTGTTTTAGACAGTTTCAGTTGCAGTTGCTGGAATATTGTACAAGTTATGCACCTCGATGCGCATTAAGATTAAGGTGATGTAGTGCTACATACGGATCACTCATTGGTCATTGCATTAGTTGAGGCTGACAGGGTTGCCATTTGGTCCTTTGAACGAGATGTCTAGGTTATATATCGCTAGCTTTGTATTGGGTGGTGTTAGTGTGATTATTCTTATTTGTTACCTTGAAATGTTTGGATTTTGGAACATGTGATGACTGGCCTCAGGATGGTAGCAAATGTCCTTATTTTAAGTCAGCTATGTGTACTATCTGTATCTATTTATTGAGAGCATGTTAACATGGACATGTAGTGGTCAGTTCTGGGATCTCCTATTGTTGTTGTCTTTAAATTCTTCATAAAATGCTGCTATATTGCTGAACTGGTCATGGCATTTCCCTCCCTTTGTCAGAATATTTCACCAAATATGAAGCTCTGGGGTGTTGTAATTGAGGTTAACCAGAAAGATATCGTGTTAAGTCTACCTGGTGGAATTAGAGGGTTTGTTCGCTCAGAGGATGTGTGCGACATTGCTTTGCAGGAAAATCGTAAGGTAGATATTTTCTTTTTAAGTAATCCATAATTGATATTTCTTTGTCAGTGATTTGCCATCTGGTGAACCAACTGATACTGTTCTTTTGCAGGATAGTGAGAACAGTTTATGTGCAGAAGCTGTTCATGTTGGTCAGCTTGTTCCTTGTATAGTCCTACGAGTTGACGATGATAAGAAAGAAGGAAAAGTAAACAGACGGGTTTGGCTATCATTGCGATTAAGCCTACTGTACAGGGGACTTTCCCTGGATGGCTTGCAGGAAGGAATGGTAATTTTTAATCACCCTAATCTGGATGTGCTTCATAAGCTGAGCTTTTGGGGCAGAAAAATATCAACTATGTATGGTTGTTTCATTGTGCACCTCTCTCTTTAATATTTTTATATTATAATTCACAACCATTCGAGTGTTTGGTTCTTGATTAAATGATTTGATTATTCTACTGAAATTGTAAATGGAGCATGTTTTCTGAAGAAAAGTTGGGGCAAAAATTTACATGCAAAATCAGAATAACTGGTTAGAGCATGCACACACAAGCTTGCTAATATCTGTAGGAGCATATACACCCAGAAAAATCAGATCCAGTTTTATAGTGAAAAAAAAAATCCTAACAGGCTATTGGGAACATTCACCATTTTTTAATAAATCTCATTTCCTCCTCACCCCGTCCCATGAGACATGGTCACATGCACCTCCCTTCCCTCCCTCCCCCCTCCTGCCCTATTTGTGGAGTTTACCAGTTTTTTCAATAAATTATTGAGCTTATCTTATTAAATGTTTGTTTATAATAAATCGGTTGTTCCTTTGATAGCTATACTGACTACTGAGTCTACATATGTGGAGGTGTTAACAGTCTTGCAACCGTATCGAAAACAAGGAGATTGACAGGGCATGCTTGACTATATTGATTTTTTTGCTACCTGATTACTACTACTTGATCTGCAGTATGCTAGATTTACTTAACCTTTTCTTTGTAGGCCCGTTTTATGCTCCCTGCTATTTTTTTGACTTCCTAAAATCCTGGCTGTCGAACTTCCTAAAATTTGACAATTGATGCATTTAAAGCTATCGGGATTTGCTGTGTGAAAATTATATTACTAGAAATGCATCCACAAAAGTGTTATTTTATTATTATATATTGATGTAAATTTATAGAAGGTAGAGGCCAAAGTCACATCATAGGGACCATGAAATGTCAAAAGCATTCAAACAAAAAGAATGGAGGGAGTAGTTCCCATTGGAAACAGTTAGATTCTGAGTCAAATTTTTTATGTAATGGATGCACATGTATGCGTTTCATTAGGTACTTACTGCCCAAGTCAAAAGCACTGAGGACCATGGTTACATTCTTCATTTTGGAGTATCCTCCTTTAGCGGATTTATGCAAAAGGATGACAAAGGTACACTAAGCAATAAATTCATCAGATCGTGAAATACTGGTGTTTCTTCATGACATATTTATATAACTGATTTCACTAGCTGATGTTCTAATAGCACATGCTCATATTAGACTGCGCTCCCTGATAACATATAAGTTTTGCCTAGCAATCTTGAAGTTCTTTCTATCTGTTTTTGTTTGGACTGGACTTCCTGTTCTAGCAGGCTTGGTAGCTTATGAGCTTGTGGTTATATTGTTTCATACAGTTTCAATATTCTAAACATACATTTTGTGCGAAAATACAAATGATCTCACCCTTCTCTTATATGCTTTCTTTGTTGGCTGCCAGAGGGCAGCTTGGCCAACAGGCCGCTTGGATTGTATTGCAAAAATGACTTAGGGATACAAAGATGCTAACCACTGCATATATAGGCAAGTGGTGTACCTACTTCTTAGCATATTCTAACTGCATAAAGCAGATGCTATGATTCCTACTTGGTTGCCAAGGCACCATGATCAACTTGGTTGCCAAGGAAACACATTACAGAGAATAGTAAATATCTTATAGCAGGTAACATGAAAAACAAGAACACTAGGCTAACTACTGACAATTCTCCCCTTTAGCCTTGTGGTCCTTGGAAGTGATATGCTTGAGCCCAATTCTTCCCCTCATCTCTTCAAATTTTGATCTTCCAAGAGACTTGGTTAGAATGTCAGCCAGCTGATTAGTGGTGGATATGTGATCAGCCTTGATACTTCCATCTTCCAAGCAGTTTCTAATGAAATGGTACTTGATTCTGATGTGTTTACTGCGCTCATGAAAGACTGGATTCTTGGCTAGAGCAAGTGCAGACTTACTGTCAACCTTCAGTTCAACCACTTCCACATTCCTTCCAAGGAGGTCTGCTAGCAACCTGGATAGCCAAATAGCTTGTTTTGCAGCTGTGGTAGTGGCAATGTACTCAGCTTCACAACTAGATAGAGCTACCACCTTCTGCTTCACAGACTGCCAGCATACAAGATTGCTTCCCAGGAAGAACAGAGTGCCACTAGTGCTTTTGCTGGTGTCAATGTCCCCAGCCAAGTCACTGTCGCAGTATCCAACAAACCTTGCTCTCCCTGGAGCTTTAGTGTAGTGAAGTCCGAATTCCAGAGTACCAGCCACATATCTCAGGATGCGCTTGATGGCAGCTTGGTGCTCTGCTGTTGGTCTTTCCATGAACCGACTGACAAAGCCAACTGAGAAGGCTAAGTCAGGTCTTGTGTGGACCAAGTATCGCAGGCTGCCCACCAATCTTCTGTATTGGGTAGGATCAACTTCTTCAGCCGTGCTCTGCCTGCTCAACCTCAGCCGTTCCTCCATTGGTGTATGGGCAGGGTTGCAGGCATCCATGCCTCCTAGCTCAAGGATCCTCTTGGCATAATGGGTCTGCCTCAGAGTGATCCCAGCTGAATCTTGATGTACTTCGACTCCCAGGTAGAAAGACAGAAGGCCGAGGTCGCTCATGTCGAAGACCTTCTTCATCTGAGCCTTGAAACCTTCTATGGCTTGAGTGCTGGCACCGGTGATGATCAAATCATCAACATAGACACCGATCAGCAGCAGCTCCTCCCCTGTTCCTCGCCTGTACATCGCAGCTTCATAGTCGCTTTGCTGGAAACCCATCTCCTTGAGGGTGGCATCCAGCTTGGCGTTCCAAGCTCGAGGAGCCTGCCGCAGGCCATACAGAGCCTTGCGCAGACGGTACACCATCTTCTCCTTCCCGGCGACGGTGAAGCCAGACGGCTGCTTCACATACACCTCCTCCTTGAGGTCGCCGTTGAGGAAAGCAGATTTGACGTCCATGTGGTGGACGCGCCATCCTTCTTGGGCTGCCAGCGCGAGGAGAACTCGGACGGATTCCATGCGCGCCACGGGAGCAAACGCGTCGTCGAAGTCGATCCCTTCCTGCTGGACGAAGCCCCGCGCCACCAAACGCGCCTTGTACTTGGTCACCGCGCCCCGCTCGTCCTTCTTGAGCTTGTAGACCCACTTCAGAGTGATGGGCCGATGACCGGGAGGAAGCTCCACAAGTTCCCAAGTGCAGTTCTGCTCAACTGCCTTGATCTCCTGCTCCATGGCGGCCTGCCAGGCAGGATCGCCTTCAGCCTCCGTGAAGTTGGCTGGCTCGCCGGCGTGCGTGAGATGAAGCTCGGCGAAGAGACGTGAAGCCGGCAGCGGTGTGGGTGCGTCCCCGATGATGTTGGGCATGGTACGGTACCGCAGCTGCTCGCCACCGTAGGAGGCATCAAGGCGATCGTCGTCGTCCTCGAGCGGTGACGCGAACTCAACTGGGTCCGCCTGCTCTGTTTCTGCTGCTGGTGAAGCAGAGGAAGCTGGTGAAGCAGAGGAAGCTTGTGGATCATGCTCCCCTGGAGCTGGTGACGGCGTGTGCGGCGGGGCTCCGTCTGTGTCGACTCCCCAGAACTCGATGTCGAAGTCACTGGAGGCGGAAGCAGACGTCCCGGCGGCCGAATTGGACCAATCCCAGCCGCGCCCTTCATCAAACACCACGTCGCGGCTCACCTTCACGCGTCCCGTCACCGGATCGAGGACCCGATAGGCCTTGGCGCCCTCGGCGTAGCCGATGAAGACCCCAGCCTTGCCGCGGTCGTCGAGCTTGCGCAGGTGTCCGAGCTCCCTTGTGTAGGCGACGCAGCCGAATGTACGCAGGTAGCTCACCGCCGGCGCTCGTCCATGCCAGGCTTCATGGGGGGTCTTGCCTTGCAAGCTTCTTGTCGGCGCGCGGTTGAGCAGATGCACCGCCGTCATTACCGCCTCCCCCCAGAATTTGGCCGGCATGGACCTCTGCTTCAGAAGCGCGCGCGCGGTCGCCACGACCGTCTGATTGCGCCGTTCCACAACACCGTTTTGCTGCGGTGAGTGTGGTGCAGAGTAGTGCCGCTTGACTCCTTCGGCGGCGAAGTACTGCGCTAGCTCGCCGACGGTGAACTCTCCTCCATTGTCGGTCCGCAGTACCTTGAGCTCACGGCCGGTCTCCTTCTCTGCTTCGGCCTTCACCCGCTTCACGGCATCCGCAGCAGCATCCTTGGTCGGCAGAAGCACCGCCCACATGAAGCGGGTGGCGTCGTCCACCATCAGCAAGAAGTAGCGGCGCCCTCCTGGCGTCGCCGGCGTCACCGGCCCACATAGGTCGCCGTGGACGAGGTCCAAGGGCGCCTGCGCGCGGTACTGCGCCTGCTGCGGAAATGGCTTGCGGCGGAGCTTGGTAGTGACGCAGGTGTCGCAGACTTGCTCCGCATGCTTGATCACCGGCATCCCCCTCACCATCTCCTTCTTGCCGAGCTGGTGCAGTGCCTCGAAGCTGAGATGCCCGTAGCGCTCATGCCACCTCCATGACTCGTCCTCTTTCGTGGCGGCAAGACATACCGGCCGCGCGGCCTCCAAGTGCAGGACGTACAACCGACTGGGCCCGCGATGTACCTTGGCGAGAAGACGACTACGCCGGTCCCAGATGCGGAGCACTCCATGATCAATCTCCACCCTGGAGCCTCCTTCGTCGAGCTGCCCCAAACTCATGATCGAGTTCCGGAGCGCTGGGATGTAGAAGACGCCGTGGAGGACGCGCTGATCTCCGTTTTTGGCCTGGAAGACGATGGAGCCGGTCCCCTTGATTTCCACTCGAGACGAGTCGCCGAACCGCACCGTGCCGCGCGCCGTGGTGTCGAGCTCGGCGAAGAGCTCCCGGCGGCCGGTCATGTGATGCGTGGCCCCGCTGTCGAGGTACTATCCGTCGAGCGCCTCCTCGTTGGCGCTGGTGTTGAGGAAGACTCGCGCGCGCGGCTCGTTGATGTCGAGGGAGACCGTGGCCTTGGAGCAGACGGCTTCGTCCTTCTCGTCAAGCTTGAGGAAGCCGTGGGCGAAAAACAGAGCACCATCATCGTCCTCTGCTTCTGCGACGTGAGCAGCTCTGCCACGCCCTCCACCGCGCCTTCCTCCTCGATCACCTCCAACACGGTAGCCTCCTCCGCGTTGGTTGCCACCGCCACCACCGCGGTCACCACCACCACGGCGCGGCTGGCGGCAGTCGCGCGCCCAGTGGCCGCGATCACCACAGTTGAGGCAGGTGTCGTCGTTTACCCCGCGATCGTCGCCACCGCGATTTCCCTTCCCGCGCTGCTTCTTGCCGCCGCGTGGACGACGTCGTGGTTCCTTGCCCGACGCGGAAACGGCAGCCTCCTCCTTCTCCTTGGCACGCCACTGCTCCCTTGTCAGCAGCAGTCCACCGATGGCGGCCGGTTCCGCGTCCAACGCCTCCATGTCGTCCACCGTCTTCAAGCGTCCAGACACCTCCTCGATGGTGAGGTCCTGGAAGTCCAGAAGCGTCTCGATGGCGATCCGGAGCTGAGCGTACTTTGGCGGCACGGCGCGCAGGAGTCTCTCCACCGCGCGCTCTTCATCGATGTCGTTGTCGCCGTGGAGAAGAAGCTGCTGCTTCAGGGCCATCAAGCGAAGGGTGAAGTCCTCGATCTGCTCTCCTGGACGAAAGGCGAGCTTCTCCCAGTCGCTGCGGAGTCGCTGGAGCGTGGCGCGGCGCACTCGATCGACTCCGATTCGCGCGGCGGCGATGGAGTCCCAGGCCTCCTTGGCCGATCCCTTCTCGGACAGCGGCATCTGCATCTCCTGTGGCACGGCGGCGATGATCGCCTCCACCGTGCGCCTGTCCTCATGGTATGGCAGGTCCTGGTACTCGATCGCATCCCAGAGTTGCCGCGCCTGGAGCTTCAGCTTCATGATCGAGGCCCACTCATGGTAATTTGTCTTGTTGAGCATCGGCCAGGTGGAACTTGCGCCAGAGTCCTTGTACACGGTCTGGATCACCGGCGAGCGGCCCCTGGCCCGTCCGCGGCGGCGATCCTGATCCCGATCGGGCGACCGCGTCTGCCTGCGCTCGCGCTCCGGACTCCTCCGCGGAAACGGGCGGCGATCACGCGGCGGATCCTCCTCCACCAACTCTCGACGCAGAGCCGCGGCCGTGGCGGCTGCGTTCCGAGCTGCTGCTGCTGCGGCCTCCGCGGCCTGCTGCGCCTGCGCGGCTGCGGCCTCTGCCGCGGCCAGACGCTGCGCCCGGTGCTCGGCGGCGGCGGCTGCTGCTGCTGCTCTCTCTGCGGAGGTGGCCATGCTCTTCCCTATCTCTCAACCGGCTCTAGATACCAATTGTTGGCTGCCAGAGGGCAGCTTGGCCAACAGGCCGCTTGGATTGTATTGCAAAAATGACTTAGGGATACAAAGATGCTAACCACTGCATATATAGGCAAGTGGTGTACCTACTTCTTAGCATATTCTAACTGCATAAAGCAGATGCTATGATTCCTACTTGGTTGCCAAGGCACCATGATCAACTTGGTTGCCAAGGAAACACATTACAGAGAATAGTAAATATCTTATAGCAGGTAACATGAAAAACAAGAACACTAGGCTAACTACTGACATTCTTTTTGGTGTATTTATGCATAAATTCTTAGAGTTTCTTTTGTTGTCTTCATGTTTGTAGTTCATGCACTTTTATAAGGCATAGTGTGGAGTATATAAAACGTTGTGGTGTTTCTTATGTAAACTTTAAGCTGCTCTCTATAGATTTATATGCTTGCTAGAAGGATAAACATTAGTGTTATTTGTCTTACTTAATATGGGCCATATACTTGAAATCTGTTTGATCTCTCCCATTGCCAATGCTGATCGTGATATTCTTTCTAGGGAGGTACTCAGGGAGTTGTTTAACTGTTGTTCTCTTGTACAGAAAATGTGAAGATTGAGCGCCGACAACTGATGCAATGTGTTGTGAAGGCGATTGACAAAACTCGGGCTATTGTTCACTTGAGTTCTGATAAAGACTTGCTTTCTAAATCTATTGTATGGCAAATCACTATAAATGCTATTTAATATCTTCTTTATTCTGATTGGGACCTGACACCTCTAATTTGTGGTTTATTGTTGTTTTTGTATAGATTAAGGATCTGAAAGGTCTTTCTATTGATCATTTGATTCCTGGGATGATGGTTAATGCACGCGTCCATTCAGTTCTTGAAAATGGAGTCATGTTATCATTTCTTACTTATTTCAGTGGAACAGTAAGCTATTTTTTCACAGACTAGACTCAATTTTGGCTTTACAGGAGTGTTTGTATTTCATTTCACAGTGTGTTCCTTCTATTGTCAGGTTGATATTTTTAATTTGTTGAATTCCTTTCCCTCTGGTAATTGGAAAGATGATTACAGTAAGAATAAGAAGGTATTCACTATTTCTTATTTTTTGTTGATATAATTGTTGTCTGTGGCGCCTACATTTTTGCAACATCTCTGATAGTCTGATGTTTTTTTTACGATATTGGATATCTGGAGTGATTTTCTGAGTACTTCCACTATAATTTACAGGTAAATGCTCGCATCCTGTTCGTTGATCCATCAACAAGAGCAGTTGGGCTTACATTGAACAAACATTTACTTCATCTTGAAGTACCCCCTATTGTAAGTTGTCTGTTTTGGCATGATAATCAGTTTGATGTATTCTTATATGTTCCCCTTTATGCCTGTAAAGTTGGCCTCTGTAGAAAATAGAAGTGCTGTTATTTTATTCAGTGTTCTTTTTTGATTGGTAATTCTTCCTCATGCAGAATCTAAAAGCTGGAGATATCTACGATAAATCAAAGGTGCTGAGGGTAGATAAAAAGGCTGGTCTTTTTCTTGAAATACCTTCTCCAACTCCATCACCTGGATTTATTAGTGTATGTGAAACTGTAGTGAATATTTTATTATACTTCATTGTTGAATGATGTGAAAGCTCTCACAAAGATGCTTCTTAATATGCTGATATTGTAACCTGATCCTCAGATACATGACGTGTCAGACAAGGATGCAAAAAACTTGGAGAAGTTTAAGGAAGGCAGTAGCTTACGTGTCCGTATACTTGGAGTGCGGAATCTTGAAGGAGTTGCAATAGGCACCGTAAAAGTAATTACACCATGTCACCTATTTTTTTAAGCAATGGTATTCGTCAAAAGGAATGCTAGTGGCACACTTATACTATTGTGTCCTGATTTATTTCACTTGAATTTTTAATTTTCATCAAAGATACTGAGCAACTTTCTTTTATTTTATCTTTCATAGCTCATGTCACTGTCAGTAGTTAGCCTAGTGTTCTTGTTTTTCATGTTACCTGCTATAAGATATTTACTATTCTCTGTAATGTGTTTCCTTGGCAACCAAGTTGATCATGGTGCCTTGGCAACCAAGTAGGAATCATAGCATCTGCTTTATGCAGTTAGAATATGCTAAGAAGTAGGTACACCACTTGCCTATATATGCAGTGGTTAGCATCTTTGTATCCCTAAGTCATTTTTGCAATACAATCCAAGCGGCCTGTTGGCCAAGCTGCCCTCTGGCAGCCAACAATTGGTATCTAGAGCCGGTTGAGAGATAGGGAAGAGCATGGCCACCTCCGCAGAGAGAGCAGCAGCAGCAGCCGCCGCCGCCGAGCACCGGGCGCAGCGTCTGGCCGCGGCAGAGGCCGCAGCCGCGCAGGCGCAGCAGGCCGCGGAGGCCGCAGCAGCAGCAGCTCGGAACGCAGCCGCCACGGCCGCGGCTCTGCGTCGAGAGTTGGTGGAGGAGGATCCGCCGCGTGATCGCCGCCCGTTTCCGCGGAGGAGTCCGGAGCGCGAGCGCAGGCAGACGCGGTCGCCCGATCGGGATCAGGATCGCCGCCGCGGACGGGCCAGGGGCCGCTCGCCGGTGATCCAGACCGTGTACAAGGACTCTGGCGCAAGTTCCACCTGGCCGATGCTCAACAAGACAAATTACCATGAGTGGGCCTCGATCATGAAGCTGAAGCTCCAGGCGCGGCAACTCTGGGATGCGATCGAGTACCAGGACCTGCCATACCATGAGGACAGGCGCACGGTGGAGGCGATCATCGCCGCCGTGCCACAGGAGATGCAGATGCCGCTGTCCGAGAAGGGATCGGCCAAGGAGGCCTGGGACTCCATCGCCGCCGCGCGAATCGGAGTCGATCGAGTGCGCCGCGCCACGCTCCAGCGACTCCGCAGCGACTGGGAGAAGCTCGCCTTTCGTCCAGGAGAGCAGATCGAGGACTTCACCCTTCGCTTGATGGCCCTGAAGCAGCAGCTTCTTCTCCACGGCGACAACGACATCGATGAAGAGCGCGCGGTGGAGAGACTCCTGCGCGCCGTGCCGCCAAAGTACGCTCAGCTCCGGATCGCCATCGAGACGCTTCTGGACTTCCAGGACCTCACCATCGAGGAGGTGTCTGGACGCTTGAAGACGGTGGACGACATGGAGGCGTTGGACGCGGAACCGGCCGCCATCGGTGGACTGCTGCTGACAAGGGAGCAGTGGCGTGCCAAGGAGAAGGAGGAGGCTGCCGTTTCCGCGTCGGGCAAGGAACCACGACGTCGTCCACACGGCGGCAAGAAGCAGCGCGGGAAGGGAAATCGCGGTGGCGACGATCGCGGGGTAAACGACGACACCTGCCTCAACTGTGGTGATCGCGGCCACTGGGCGCGCGACTGCCGCCAGCCGCGCCGTGGTGGTGGTGACCGCGGTGGTGGCGGTGGCAACCAACGCGGAGGAGGCTACCGTGTTGGAGGTGATCGAGGAGGAAGGCGCGGTGGAGGGCGTGGCGGAGCTGCTCACGTCGCAGAAGCAGAGGACGATGATGGTGCTCTGTTTTTCGCCCACGGCTTCCTCAAGCTTGACGAGAAGGACGAAGCCGTCTGCTCCAAGGCCACGGTCTCCCTCGACATCAACGAGCCGCGCGCGCGAGTCTTCCTCAACACCAGCGCCAACGAGGAGGCGCTCGACGGATGGTACCTCGACAGCGGGGCCACGCATCACATGACCGGCCGCCGGGAGCTCTTCGCCGAGCTCGACACCACGGCGCGCGGCACGGTGCGGTTCGGCGACTCGTCTCGAGTGGAAATCAAGGGGACCGGCTCCATCGTCTTCCAGGCCAAAAACGGAGATCAGCGCGTCCTCCACGGCGTCTTCTACATCCCAGCGCTCCGGAACTCGATCATGAGTTTGGGGCAGCTCGACGAAGGAGGCTCCAGGGTGGAGATTGATCATGGAGTGCTCCGCATCTGGGACCGGCGTAGTCGTCTTCTCGCCAAGGTACATCGCGGGCCCAGTTGGTTGTACGTCCTGCACTTGGAGGCCGCGCGGCCGGTATGTCTTGCCGCCACGAAAGAGGACGAGTCATGGAGGTGGCATGAGCGCTACGGGCATCTCAGCTTCGAGGCACTGCACCAGCTCGGCAAGAAGGAGATGGTGAGGGGGATGCCGGTGATCAAGCATGCGGAGCAAGTCTGCGACACCTGCGTCACTACCAAGCTCCGCCGCAAGCCATTTCCGCAGCAGGCGCAGTACCGCGCGCAGGCGCCCTTGGACCTCGTCCACGGCGACCTATGTGGGCCGGTGACGCCGGCGACGCCAGGAGGGCGCCGCTACTTCTTGCTGATGGTGGACGACGCCACCCGCTTCATGTGGGCGGTGCTTCTGCCGACCAAGGATGCTGCTGCGGATGCCGTGAAGCGGGTGAAGGCCGAAGCAGAGAAGGAGACCGGCCGTGAGCTCAAGGTACTGCGGACCGACAATGGAGGAGAGTTCACCGTCGGCGAGCTAGCGCAGTACTTCGCCGCCGAAGGAGTCAAGCGGCACTACTCTGCACCACACTCACCGCAGCAAAACGGTGTTGTGGAACGACGCAATCAGACGGTCGTGGCGACCGCGCGCGCGCTTCTGAAGCAGAGGTCCATGCCGGCCAAATTCTGGGGGGAGGCGGTAATGACGGCGGTGCATCTGCTCAACCGCGCGCCGACAAGAAGCTTGCAAGGCAAGACCCCCCATGAAGCCTGGCATGGACGAGCGCCGGCGGTGAGCTACCTGCGTACATTCGGCTGCGTCGCCTACACAAGGGAGCTCGGACACCTGCGCAAGCTCGACGACCGCGGCAAGGCTGGGGTCTTCATCGGCTACGCCGAGGGCGCCAAGGCCTATCGGGTCCTCGATCCGGTGACGGGACGCGTGAAGGTGAGCCGCGACGTGGTGTTTGATGAAGGGCGCGGCTGGGATTGGTCCAATTCGGCCGCCGGGACGTCTGCTTCCGCCTCCAGTGACTTCGACATCGAGTTCTGGGGAGTCGACACAGACGGAGCCCCGCCGCACACGCCGTCACCAGCTCCAGGGGAGCATGATCCACAAGCTTCCTCTGCTTCACCAGCTTCCTCTGCTTCACCAGCAGCAGAAACAGAGCAGGCGGACCCAGTTGAGTTCGCGTCACCGCTCGAGGACGACGACGATCGCCTTGATGCCTCCTACGGTGGCGAGCAGCTGCGGTACCGTACCATGCCCAACATCATCGGGGACGCACCCACACCGCTGCCGGCTTCACGTCTCTTCGCCGAGCTTCATCTCACGCACGCCGGCGAGCCAGCCAACTTCACGGAGGCTGAAGGCGATCCTGCCTGGCAGGCCGCCATGGAGCAGGAGATCAAGGCAGTTGAGCAGAACTGCACTTGGGAACTTGTGGAGCTTCCTCCCGGTCATCGGCCCATCACTCTGAAGTGGGTCTACAAGCTCAAGAAGGACGAGCGGGGCGCGGTGACCAAGTACAAGGCGCGTTTGGTGGCGCGGGGCTTCGTCCAGCAGGAAGGGATCGACTTCGACGACGCGTTTGCTCCCGTGGCGCGCATGGAATCCGTCCGAGTTCTCCTCGCGCTGGCAGCCCAAGAAGGATGGCGCGTCCACCACATGGACGTCAAATCTGCTTTCCTCAACGGCGACCTCAAGGAGGAGGTGTATGTGAAGCAGCCGTCTGGCTTCACCGTCGCCGGGAAGGAGAAGATGGTGTACCGTCTGCGCAAGGCTCTGTATGGCCTGCGGCAGGCTCCTCGAGCTTGGAACGCCAAGCTGGATGCCACCCTCAAGGAGATGGGTTTCCAGCAAAGCGACCATGAAGCTGCGATGTACAGGCGAGGAACAGGGGAGGAGCTGCTGCTGATCGGTGTCTATGTTGATGATTTGATCATCACCGGTGCCAGCACTCAAGCCATAGAAGGTTTCAAGGCTCAGATGAAGAAGGTCTTCGACATGAGCGACCTCGGCCTTCTGTCTTTCTACCTGGGAGTCGAAGTACATCAAGATTCAGCTGGGATCACTCTGAGGCAGACCCATTATGCCAAGAGGATCCTTGAGCTAGGAGGCATGGATGCCTGCAACCCTGCCCATACACCAATGGAGGAACGGCTGAGGTTGAGCAGGCAGAGCACGGCTGAAGAAGTTGATCCTACCCAATACAGAAGATTGGTGGGCAGCCTGCGATACTTGGTCCACACAAGACCTGACTTAGCCTTCTCAGTTGGCTTTGTCAGTCGGTTCATGGAAAGACCAACAGCAGAGCACCAAGCTGCCATCAAGCGCATCCTGAGATATGTGGCTGGTACTCTGGAATTCGGACTTCACTACACTAAAGCTCCAGGGAGAGCAAGGTTTGTTGGATACTGCGACAGTGACTTGGCTGGGGACATTGACACCAGCAAAAGCACTAGTGGCACTCTGTTCTTCCTGGGAAGCAATCTTGTATGCTGGCAGTCTGTGAAGCAGAAGGTGGTAGCTCTATCTAGTTGTGAAGCTGAGTACATTGCCACTACCACAGCTGCAAAACAAGCTATTTGGCTATCCAGGTTGCTAGCAGACCTCCTTGGAAGGAATGTGGAAGTGGTTGAACTGAAGGTTGACAGTAAGTCTGCACTTGCTCTAGCCAAGAATCCAGTCTTTCATGAGCGCAGTAAACACATCAGAATCAAGTACCATTTCATTAGAAACTGCTTGGAAGATGGAAGTATCAAGGCTGATCACATATCCACCACTAATCAGCTGGCTGACATTCTAACCAAGTCTCTTGGAAGATCAAAATTTGAAGAGATGAGGGGAAGAATTGGGCTCAAGCATATCACTTCCAAGGACCACAAGGCTAAAGGGGAGAATTGTCAGTAGTTAGCCTAGTGTTCTTGTTTTTCATGTTACCTGCTATAAGATATTTACTATTCTCTGTAATGTGTTTCCTTGGCAACCAAGTTGATCATGGTGCCTTGGCAACCAAGTAGGAATCATAGCATCTGCTTTATGCAGTTAGAATATGCTAAGAAGTAGGTACACCACTTGCCTATATATGCAGTGGTTAGCATCTTTGTATCCCTAAGTCATTTTTGCAATACAATCCAAGCGGCCTGTTGGCCAAGCTGCCCTCTGGCAGCCAACAGTCACCTCATTTAACTTTTGGCATCGGTTTGGTGACTCATGCCTTTTGAATTTGTTGTGAACATGCATGTATATTATATCCATGTTTACATGGTAATATAAGAGTTGCAATAGTGCAAGCTGTTAATCGGTTTTCATATGGTTTAGAAGACTTGCACTGTTGTGAACATGCATATTTAGTATATGTCCATGTTTACATGATAATATAGGTTATTGATATTTGTTGAGTCAATTTTATTGCCTTAGGATCTCTATGCTCTCTGTGTTTGCAGGACAGTGCTTTTGAAGGGTCTGTTTTCACTCATGATGATGTTAAACCTGGAATGTTAGTGAGAGCTAAGGTTGCTACTGTTGAGCCATTCGGTGCTATTGTACAGTTTTCAAGTGGTGTGAAAGCACTTTGCCCGCTTCCTCACATGTCAGAGTTGGAACATATTGTGAAACCATCAAAGAAATTTAAGGTTGCTCATTTCCACTTCCAATTGTTTGATGTTTTTTTGGGAAACTATGTTAAGAGATGTTGAATATGATGATGAATGAACTTTAACTTTGTTCTTTGTGTAGGTTGGAGCTGAGCTTCTTTTCCGTGTATTGGGCTGCAAATCCAAGAGAGTTACAGTGACATACAAGAAGTCTCTGGTACTTTGCTCTTACCTTAAGAATTTCTATGAATTCTAGTATATTATATACAACAGTACATGATATTGTTTTTAAATCCTTCTTAATTTTTCTCTAGCTTAGAATAATGAAGATAGAGCTCATATCCCTATTTATATGCATTCTTTGTTTTCTCTGAGACTGTCCAGTAGTATAACTATGGATCTATTTCAGGTGAAATCAAAACTTGATGTGCTGGCATCATATGCTGATGCAAAAATTGGTTTAGTGACTCATGGATGGATTACTAAAATTGAAAAGCACGGTTGCTTTGTAAAATTCTACAATGGAGTTCAGGGTTTTGTTAGCAGGTTGGTATCACCATTTTCTATTTCTGAAGCAGATCAGCTTGGTGTTGTAAATCAAATTAGATTTCTCTACAAACTTGTAGATAATCAATAGTGAAAGATGCACTTATTTACTTTTGAATTGTGTATCTGTCTGCGAGGGTTGCTGGTCTTGTGCTGTTCTTGGCACCATTATTTTAGTAAATAGATATTTCATCACAGTTTTATTTATATGATATGATTCTGAATCATCTGCTTTCTTGATTCCTGGTAAATTGATACTAGATCTGACCTTGGATTAGAGGCTGGAACTGACGCAGAAAATGTTTATCATGTTGGTCAAGTGGTCAAATGTAGAATTATCAATGTGATCCCTGCTTCAAGAAAACTAAATGTTAGTTTTGTCATATCCCATAATAGGTGAGTTCTCTGTTGGAGGTACAGAGTGTTTTTACTCAGCCAGGGATTACTCACCCAGGCGACTGCTCTTTCATATATAGGAGATAAGTAGCACATTGATTACATTGATGGCTCATTAGAGCATTAACTAAACAGCTAACTGCCTGGGTACTTGCACAGTCACTTGTGCTGCCCAAGGCCTTAATAGCAGAAACATAATTGAGCACAGATAACTAAGTGATAACTGGGAGCAGGACTTAACTTCTACAGTTCTCCCCCTAAGACCTGCTTCCCCCCATCCTTGATCTTCATGATCCCAATCTTGCTTCTCATGTCTTCAAACTTGGCCTTGCCTAAGGCCTTAGTCAGAATGTCTGCCAGTTGATCATTTGTGGCGACGAACTCAGTCTTGATGCTGCCTTCTTCAACACAATCTCTGATGAAGTGTTGTTTGATTCTTATATGCTTGCTTCTGTCATGAAAGACAGGGTTCTTTGCAAGTGCTATTGCTGATTTGTTATCCACTCGCAGCTCTACTACTTCCACTTTCTTTCCCAACAATTCAGCAAGTAACCTGGACAGCCACAGAGCTTGTGTTGCAGCAGTAGTTATGGCAACATACTCTGCTTCACAGCTAGATAAGGCAACCACTCTTTGTTTAATGGACTGCCAACTGACCAGATTGTTGCCTAGGAAAAATAGACAACCTGTAGTGCTCTTGCTTGAGTCAATATCTCCAGCCAAGTCTGAGTCACAGTAGCCAATGAATCTGGCTTCACTGGATGCCTTGGTGAAGTGCAGGCCATACTCCAGACTGCCTGCCACATACCGAAGGATACGCTTCACTGCCTGCTGATGCTCTATGGTGGGCCTCTCCAGAAATCTACTCACAAACCCGACTGCAAATGCCAAGTCAGGTCGAGTATGAACCAAATATCGCAGGCTTCCAACCAGCTGCCTGTACTGTGTTGGATCAACTTCCTTGGCTGTACTCTTCTTGCTCAATCTTAGCCTTTCCTCCATAGGAGTGGCTGCTGGGTTGCAGTCCACCATACCACCCAATTCCAGTATCCTTTTGGCATAGTGAGTCTGTCTAAGGGTGATGCCATCGGTGTTCTGCTGTACTTCAATGCCCAGATAGAAGCTTAAGAGCCCGAGGTCACTCATCTCAAATGTTGCTTTCATTTCAGCCTTGAAGCTTTCAACATCCTGCTCTTTGGCCCCTGTGATGATCAAATCATCCACATACACACCGACAAGCAACAGAGAGTTTCCAGAACCTCGCCTATAGATTGCAGCTTCATGGTTGCTTTGTCTGAAACCTTTCTTCTTCAATGTTGAATCAAGCTTTGCATTCCATGCTCTTGGTGCTTGCCGTAGGCCATACAGAGCTTTGCGCAAGCGATACACCTTGTCTTCTTGTCCAGCAACAACAAAGCCAGGCGGCTGATGCACATATACCTCCTCGTTGAGGTCTCCATTCAGAAATGCGGACTTGACGTCCATCTGATGAACAGACCAACCCTCCTGTGCCGCCAGAGCCAACAAGACTCGAACGGATTCCATGCGTGCGACAGGGGCGAAAGCATCATCATAATCCACGCCTTCTTGCTGGACAAAGCCACGAGCGACAAGTCTGGCTTTGTGTTTGATAACATTACCGTGTTCGTCCTTCTTCAATTTGAACACCCACTTCAGGGTGATTGGACGGTGACCAGCAGGAGGCTTCACAAGCTCCCAGGTCTTGTTTCTCTCTACTGATCGCAGCTCTTCTTTCATTGCTGCGCACCACGCTGGATCTCTCTTGGCTTCAGTATGCGAAGTTGGTTCGCCAGAGTGCGTTAGATGCAGCTCTGCGAACAGGCGAGTTGCAGGTGGCGGTGTGGGCTGCTGGCCAATGATATTGCTGACAGTTCTGTAGCGAAGTGGTTCATCCTCGTGATAAGCATCCAGTCGATCATCATCATCCTCCAGAGGCGTGGCATGCTCAATCTGAGGACTTGGTGGCGGTGGTGACACTTCCAGTGCCGCTGGAGCAGAATTAGCTTGAGGATGAGTTGATGCGGAGCCCTCTGCTCCTTCAACTCCAATTGGGCTGTTTGATGCGGGTGTTCTTGGTGAATCCGGGAGCAGAGGCGACGACGGCGGTGCTGGTTCGCTCACCTCCTCTGACCAGACATACTCAACTGTGAATTCACTGCTGTTCACAGCTGATGGCCCAGATTCCGGCGAGGACCAATCCCAGCCATGTTCTTCATCAAATACAACATCACGGCTGATCCTGACACGCCCGCTCACAGGCTCAAACACCCTATATGCCTTAGCTCCTTCTGCATAACCAATAAACACGCCGGCCTCGCCGCGGTCATCAAGTTTGCGCAGCTGACTGAGCTTCCTTGTGTATGCCACACACCCAAACACTTTCATGTGTCCCAGAGTTGGTGAACGTCCATGCCAGGCCTCATATGGGGTGATCCCCTTCAACGCACGTGTCGGTGATCGGTTCAGTATGTGGACTGCTGTCATCACAGCCTCCCCCCAAAACCGAGCTGGCAGGCCCCTCTGCTTAAGCAGTGCCCTTGCCATGGCCACTACTGACTGATTGCGCCGTTCAACTACCCCATTCTGCTGAGGTGAGTGAGGAGCACTGAAGTGCCTCTTAATGCCTTGTTCTGCGCAGTAGGTAGCGAAATCAGCAACTGTGAATTCTCCTCCATTATCGGTGCGAAGCACCCTGATTTTCTGACCACTTTCCGCCTCTGCGCTCAGTTTGATGCGCTTGATGGCTTCTGCTGCTGCATCCTTGCTTGGTATGAGCGCTGCCCACATGAAACGGCTAGCGTCATCGACGAGCAGCAGGAAATATCGATTCCCTCCAGGTGTTGCAGGTGTCACTGGTCCGCAAAGATCGCCGTGCACCAGCTCAAGGGGCTGTTTGGCACGGTACTGTGTTGCAGCTGGGAACGGGCGCCTTCTCATTTTGGTGGTGACACAGGTGTCACACACCTGCTCCACATGGTCAATAACCGGGACACCGCGCGCCATCTCCTCCTTCCCAAGTCTGCGGAGTGCATCAAAATTCAAATGCCCCATCCTCTCATGCCACTGCCACGCTACATCTCCTCTGCATGCTGCAAGACAAAGTGGCTGGACTGCATGAAGTTGGAGTGTGTACAATCTGTTAGCCCCTCTCTTCACCTTGGCAATCAAACGGCCAGTGTGTTCCCAGATACGTAACACGTCGTGATATATCTCCACCTTGGAACCAGTCTCGTCAAGCTGACCCAGACTGATAATGGAATTCTTCAGGGCTGGTATATAGTACACACCCTGCAGCACCCTATGCTCACCAGTTCTTCCTTCGAAAGCAATCGAACCGATGCCTTTGATGTCAACCTTGGACGCATCTCCAAATCGGACCGTGCCTCGCACGTCCGTGTTCAAGTCAGAAAAGAGCTCACGCCGTCCAGTCATATGGTGTGTAGCTCCTGAATCAAGGTACCACACATCTGCCTTTTCTTCATCGCCATTGGCACCAAGGAAGGCGCGGGCTTTTGGTTCTTCCAGATTCACCTCTTGAGCAGCATAGGTGTATGCCGGCGCGCACTTATCAAGATCAACGAGCCCATGCGCCAGAAACAGAGCCCCATCATCCTCGCATTCTGCATACTGCACACGGCCATTGTGGCCGCCGTCACCGCCGCCTGCGCCCCCTCGGCCACCAGCGTGCTGGCCTTGATTGCCACCGCGGCCGCCGCCACGACGGCCTCTGCCCCGTCCGCTGCCACGGTCACCGCCACCATCACGGTCACCATCTCTGTCTCGGCGTGGATGAGGGCAGTCTCTTGCCCAGTGGCCCTCCTGGCCACAATTGTGGCAGGTATCGCCACAGCGTCCACCATCGCGGCCGCCGCCACGGCCCTTTCCTCGCCAGCCGCCGCAGACCACCGCCGCCTTGGCCGCCGCCGCGCTGATTCTTTGAACTAGAGCCAGCAGAATCATCCCCGCTGCCCTTCTTCTCCTTCCAGCGTGCGCGCCATTGCTCCTCAGTATACATGAGCTTGCCGCCGACGGTGATTGGCTCGGTAGGCGCTTGCTCTTCACGGTCATCAACAGCCTTGAGCCTCCCAGTGGCTTCCTCAAGCGTGAGCATGTCAAAGTCCAGAAACTGCTCAATAGCAACCACAATCTGCGCATACTTCGACGGTACTGTACGCAGATACTTCTCCACCACACGCCTCTCATCGATGTCCTGATCACCATGAAGGACAAGCTGTCGATGCAGAGTTGAGAGGCGGAAGGCAAAATCTTCGACGCTCTCTCCTGGCTTGACACTAATGTTCTCCCAGTCGCGGCGGATGCGTTGCAGCGTCGCGCGGCGGACCCTGTCCACGCCGATGCGCGCAGCAGCTATGGCGTCCCACGCCTCCTTCGCCGTCCGCTTGTCGATGAGCGGAATCCCCATCTCCTTGGGAACCGCTGCGACAATCGCCTCCATAGCCCGCCGGTCGTCGCGGAACGAGACCCGCTCTCCTTCAACTGCGTCCCACAGATCGCGGGCCTGCATTCGCAGTTTCATCTCTTGGCTCCATTCGTGGTAGTTCGTCTTGGACAGCATCGGCCAGTTCGTGCTGCTGCCCGAGTCCCTGTATACGACCCTGTCGTACACAGGCGACTCCCGACGCCCGCCACCGCGGCCACGCCTGCGGACTGGCGGAGATGGAGACCTCCGGCGCGGGCTCTTGACCTCCTCCTCTTCTTCTTCATACTCCAGCTCCTCTTCTTCCTTCTCTGCTGCAATCTCCTCCCTCAGCACCCGCGCGGTCCTTGCCGCCTCCTCTGCAGCCGCCGCCGCCTGCCGCGCCGCCTGGACCGCCTGCGCAGCTGCCTCCTCTGCAGCTTTCAAGCGCGCGGCCCGGCCAGAGGAGTCCTCCGCATCGCTGACGCCCTTGGCAGCCTTCCTTCGGCGCTCAGAAGATGTCGAGGCCATGGATGAGAAAGCAGGGAAGGGGGCTCGAGTAGAAGATGAGAGAGAGGTGTCTAACCTAGGCTCCGATACCAATTGTTGGAGGTACAGAGTGTTTTTACTCAGCCAGGGATTACTCACCCAGGCGACTGCTCTTTCATATATAGGAGATAAGTAGCACATTGATTACATTGATGGCTCATTAGAGCATTAACTAAACAGCTAACTGCCTGGGTACTTGCACAGTCACTTGTGCTGCCCAAGGCCTTAATAGCAGAAACATAATTGAGCACAGATAACTAAGTGATAACTGGGAGCAGGACTTAACTTCTACATTCTCTACATGCTCTTTTGTTCTACTATTTTTATGTTCTATTAATAAACTGCCCTTATTTGACATGACGAGCTGTAATTGTTGCCTTAATGTTTACATGTATTTTTTAGAATTTCTTTGAAGTTTATTGTTTCATAGAGCATTTTCTGTCATTTTACTCGTCATCTTTTAACAAGAAAAAACAAGGATGGTGCTAGTTCTCTGCTATGTTTTTGAACTTGTACTGAATATCCAGAATTGTCATTTTCCTGATGTGTAGATTTATAATTTAACTTTGATCCTCTTTGCATTTGTTTTTGCCCCATGTAGGGTTATTCCAATAGACACTCCAAAGTTGGGTAGTATTGTCTCTGGTGTTGTGGAACGGCTTACTCCTGCAGCTGTTGTTGTCAGTGTAAATGGCATCTCCAAGGGGACAATACTAAATGAACATTTGGCAGACCATCATGGTATATCCTTGTCTGCTATATGATTGGCATGTAACCTATTGCATCAATAGTTCCCTTGTGGGTTCATACTCATATTCTTTGTTGCTGTTTATATTTCATATAACATTACTGCTCTACTGACCATGGTCTGTTTTTTCCCATTAGGTCAAGCTTCTCATTTGAAGAATTTGCTGAAGCCTGGGCACGAGTTCAACCAACTTCTAGTTCTCGGTGAAGTCAACAAACTTCATTTGCTATCAATACACTTTGAAAAAAAAGCAGAACATCCCTTTTTTCTGTTAATAAACATTTGACGCTTTGGACATTCATTACACAGTTATGTTATAAAAATGATAGCAAAAAAAGAATCTAAAGTCATTACGTCATGGCCAGTACAATTTTTTTTAACCGATGGAGGATCGAGAATACACTTTCTAAACTGTTGTATATCTAGAGGGAGTACCATACTACCATGTATAGTTTATGAAACAATGCAGAATTTCACAATGGCAAGTAGGAAGTTCACTGTTTTGCATGCACACTTGTAGCTTATCATGGTCTGTACATGACCTCACGATACAATCAGTTGTTTGCACTGCTAATGATGATGCACCTTTTGTTGTCAGGATGGATATTTGACCACATTGCTAACTTTTCCATCTGATTTTCTAATACCTGTCTGCAGATATTGAAGGTCAAAATTTAGTTCTTTCGGCAAAGCACTCACTTATCAATTGCGCAAATGACATTCCTTCAGAGATATCGCAGATGCATCCTGGAGTTGTAGTTCATGTAATCTTTCTCTAGGTTTTTTTGCATAGCCTAAGATGAGCAACTCAGCTGACATTTATTTTATCTTAGGGTTACATCTGCAACATTATCGAAGCTGGTTGTTTTGTCCGTTTTCTTGGACATTTGACTGGTTTCTCTCCCAAGGACAAAGTAAGAAATTTTCAGCTCTGTCATTCTTTTTGTTGATTTGATTTGAAAAGAATGTCTAATTTTTCTTGTTTCACAAAGGCAGTTGATAGGCGGATAGAAAGGCTTTCTGATGCATTCTATGTTGGCCAGTCAGTTCGGAGTCATATACTCAGCGTATGCCATAATTGTTGGTATATATTTGTTGTCATCCTCTATTACTTGTGTTCTTCTAATTTTTTTTGTTCCTCCCCTTGCAGGTAAATGCAGAAACTGCTAGAGTAAAACTCGCACTTCAACAGTCAATGTGCTCCTCAATGGATTCTTCATTTATTCAAGGATACTTTCTTCTGAATCAGAAGGTTGTAATAAAACAATTACCTCTTACTCTATGTTGAATAGAAGTTTCCAAAACTTTATGGTACTCCATTCCAAATTAAGATGTTTTGGCTTCTCTAGATTCATAGCTTTTGCTATGCACTTAGATATAGTGTAAGTCTAAATACATAGCAAAAGCAATGCATCTAGAAAAAACAAAACGTCTTATAATTTGGAGTGGAGGGAGTAGCTTGTAATAATAGTGCTTCGATGTGTGGGCATGTGAGATTTTGTGGAACCTGCTAAGTAGTTGCAGTTTCTTGTGGGAATGTGGGGACATGTGTAACTAATGGCTATTTTCTTGTATTATGTTACTGTATTTAGTTGTCCGGATGCTACTTCCTTTTTTTTTTATGTGTACTCTCAGGGCATCTCGCTCATTTGCTGGCATATGTGATAGATGTGGCCTATTGGTCTTCTACAAGATAATCTAGGATGTGTGAGTTTGCTGTGGGTCTTCATGTAGGGTATTTTATTCAATAACTTTTAGCTTAGATCAAAATACCACTGCCAGTAACTCTGAAGATAAAATTTCATATGTTGATATGTTAAGCTTATTGATAATGATGTTTTAGCATGCACTTATCATTTGTGATATAGATTGCAGCATTGAAGTACTCAAGCAATGATTGGGCTCACACTTTTGGCATTGGTAGCTTAGTTGAGGGGGAGGTGGGAGCAATAGAAGAATATGGCATTATCCTTAACTTCAAAGACCATCCGGATGTTGTTGGCTTAATCGAGCACCATCAACGTAAGTAATTTTGTCCTTTCATGATATTAACTATCCAACCCGCAATCCTGCCAATTTTTATCTTTTTCTATTTTTGCAGTTGGTGGCAGTAGTGTGGAAGTGGGATCTTCTGTGAAGGGTCTTGTTTTCGATTTATCTGATGGAGTTGTTAACTTGTCCCTTAAACCAGAGCTAATTGGCAGTGTTAGAAATGTTGGAAAAAAGAAGGTAATGTTTGTACCCTTGGTGTGGAGTTGTTAGTATACCTGGTCAGGCATGCCCTTGGTATAGGTATAACATTGTTTCATATCGTAACAACTTTATCCGGATCTCAATCCCCATTTTTTATTGTCACCTTTAGTAAGCACGATATGCAGTTTTTGAAACTATATATTCAATCTCTATTTCATGTATTACCATAACTTTACATTATATTTCCTGTTTCACTTTAGAAACGCCAAAGAGCTGCAGTTGCAGACTTGGAGCTTCATGAGGAAGTGAATGCAGTTGTGGAAATTATCAAAGAGAGCTATGTGGTGTGTAAATTACTCTCTTGATTGACCAATTTGTTTGTTGAATTGTAGGCTGATTGCAATTATTTACTTTTTTGTTGTTGTTTTGTTTAATCCAGGTCCTTTCCATCCCTGAGTACAATTACGCAATTGGTTTTGCACCACTGATGGATTACAACTCACAACTGCTTCCCCACCACCACTATGATAATGGACAACGGTAATATTTGGAAGTTTGCCCATTTTGATTCCAATTCTTGCCTTGTTACATACTTCTCCCGATGGGAAATATAAGAACATCAAAGTTTGTCATAGTCATAGGTCAAACTCTTTTAACATTGATCATCAATATGTAAAATTTTATATAGATTGACAAGGGAAGATCAGCAATTCAGCATTACTAGATACATTGTAATCATTGTAATAGTTCTTTCATAATATGCTAATATATAAGCTTTTTCATTAAAGATAATATATTTTGTATAAATATTACTACTCAAAGTTGAAGAAAAGTTTAAACTGTGTTGAACCTTTATGGACTTATATTTCCAACTGGACGAAGTATCTGCTACTATTTGAGTACCCCTTACTGGAAGGCTTTGACATAAATGCTGAGGAAACTTGAACCTTTCTATTTGTACTAGATAGTGCAGAACAATGTCATAATTAATCTCTTGATATAAATTCATTTAGGGTTACAGGCTTATCACTTTATCAGTCTTGACATAAACTGATTTTGAATTGCAGCTTTATCACTACAGAAGAATGTTGTAATTAGTCTATTGATATGGGCATCTAATGTATAAATGAGCTTTGCTCATGTGATCCCAGCTAATATTTGCTCGAGCTTGCAACTATCATAGCCTAAGCAGGAACATGTGAGCGAAACAATAAAGGAGAATGATATTTTGTGTTAGAAAAGATTGTACTTTTCTTGGGTGCAGAACAATAAAGAAAAGTGATTTCTTATCTGGACTACGTTACCCACTTGTTTTCTTATTTTTCTTTGTGTTTTTTTTCTTTTTGAAGCATTACTGTGGTTGTTGGAAATATCCCAAGTTCTGATTCTTCTGGAAGACTTATCCTACTACCAAAAGCTTCGGCTCAGTATTCTGCCCTCTCTGAATCTAAAAGGGCTAAGAAGAAATCTGGCTACAAAATTGGGTCACTTGTTGAAGCAGAGGTGCAATTATTTTCAATTATGATCCTAAAATTGGTAACTGTTATCATCTTCAATGTCTGCAAACTTTGCTTACACAAATCCTTTCTGGACATCAGATTATTGATATCAAGCCGCTTGAACTTCTACTGCAATTTGGTGGCAATCTTCATGGAAGAATCCATATTACTGAGGTGAACACCAGACATTGCTTGAGATGCCTTTCTTATAACAATATGTATTGGCTAATTACTAATTAGTGATACATTTCTCATAGGTTCTTGAAGAGGATTCTGATGAGCATCCCTTTAGTAAACTCAGAATAGGGCAAAAGCTTAATGCCAGAATTGTTGCAGAGGCTGAACCTTCTAGAAAGAGTGGCAAAAACTTCAAATGGGAATTGTCTATTAGGCCATGTATAGTCAAGGGTATGCTTTAATGTCTATTTTTAATTTGTCTATTCCATGATAAACAATCATCTCATATAGATCTTACAGCTTTGATTCAGTTCATCCATAGCTAAAATCCTATATGCCGACTGCTTTGCATTTTGTATACCTTTTTGTGTTTCTTAATCTTTGAGATGGCTAACTTTGCTTATTGTTGGATTTTTTTTTTACTTGAAATTAAGCAGGAGAGTTTGAAGAATTAACTGCTCAAAAAGAACAAAAGCACACCACAAATGAGATTGTACGTGCTTATGTCGTCAAGGTGGATAAGGAATGGGTCTGGTTAACTGTATCAAGAAATGTTATGGCTCATTTATTTGTACTTGATAGTTCTTCTGAGCCCAGCGAACTGAAAGAATTCCAGCAGCGCTTTAGTGTAGGCCAAGCAGTGAAAGGCCGTGTTATCAATGTGAACCGGGAGAAAAGGTTACTTCGGTTGAAGGCACTTGATAACCAATGCACACAGCCGAATATAGATGAAATACAACAATCAAAGTTCTCTGTGTTTGAACAAACAAAACAAGGAGATATCATCGGTGGACGTGTTCAAAAAATTCTACCTGGTGTTGGTGGGCTTGTCGTTCAGATTGGACCTCATCTCCATGGGAGGGTTCATTATACTGAAATTGTTGACTCATGGGTGGCCGAACCCTTGTCTGGATTCCATGAGGGCCAGTTTGTGAAGTGCAAGGTCCTGTCTGTGAGCCGCTCATCAGAAGGATCACTTCGAGTTGATCTTTCACTCCGTTCATCAAAGCTGATCAGAGACTCTAACAACTCAGGACTAGTTGATGATCTGTAAGTGCTAGAGCTCATGTTTTTTTTTCATCAATTAAGGAACAATGCTCTTTTATGGTGTTCTCTTCCATTAAAAAACATAAATGGTACTCCAAACTGGCTTTGTGTATGAAGCATTAGCTCCAGATCTCTCCCTTTTGGGGGTAAAATCCTGAGCCACTACCACACAGCCAAGCAGGCCCTATGATTGTTGTTACATTGTCCAGAAAGTATATGTAGCATTCCCATTGTTATTTACATCATGTACCATTGTTGTTTCTTAGGGCAACCTGTACCTCCCGGATCGAAAAGATCAAGGATCTGCTTCCCGGAACTGAGATTAAGGTATTTTTCACAATTTTTTTTACTATTTTACTTTTATCTGAAGTTCTGTGCAATAAACATAATTTAACATGTGAATAAGACAAGTCTATAATTCAGGCATTATCTAAACATATATTGGATTTATCATTCATGAAAGACACAATCTGCTACTTGCCAACAAAAAAAAAAGCTGTAAATAGTGTTGGTGTCAACTCGCATAGTGTAATTCTGGGTGGATTCCCTATATGCTGTAGCAGAACATCTGTGTTTTTTACCTCTTGTCCAAAGGTTGCCTGCAACTGATATTAAACTTTTTGTTTATACCTGTCAATTGTCATTGCTGAAGTTGTAGTATGCCATGAATTGAAGTTAGTTTTTTTTAGGGGAAATACAGTAGGGGAGTCCCCTACTGTGCATTTTATTAAAAAAAGAATGAAGAGAAAAGGAGTTACAGAAAAGGAAGACAAAACCTGTATATGTTTTTTTCTCGAACTAAAACTTGTATATATAGGTGAAAGGTGGAAAATAGCGGCATGTAACAGACAGCCAAGACAGAAAAAGAGCGCACAAGCTAGTGAATCGAGTTTAGCCGTAAATATATTGAATTTAGTTTTTCGGTGAATATATTTGATAAATAAAGGCGTGTTTTTTTTACCATTTACTACTAGTGTATCTTCTGTAATGTGAAGTGACATGATTTGTTCTGCTAAAATTCTAGGGCTATGTGAAGAATGTTAATTCCAAAGGATGTTTTATTATGCTTTCTCGAATGGTTGAGGCTAGGATTACTCTATCAAATTTGTCAGATGAGTATGTTGAAAATCCGCAGAAGGATTTCCCTGTTGGAATGCTTGTACATGGAAGGTGAGATCTTACCATTTTCAAATGCTCATATAAATTACAGATATGTTCTCCTGTGAAACTAACAAAAATCCGCAGGGTCCTGTCTACGGACCCATCATCAGGGAGAGTTGAGGCATCACTTAGGAAGACCACTGGTTCCAAATTGGAAAAGCTGGATGATATTAGTTATAGCGATTTGCATGTTGGGGATATCATTGATGGCCAAGTTAAGCGGGTTGAATCCTTTGGATTATTCGTTACAATTCGGAGAAGTGAACTGGTACATTGTTATCACTAGACCTTGAAACCATTGTGTATTCTGTTTTGTAAACACTCTTTTGCAGGTTGGTCTGTGCCATGTATCAGAAATTTCTGATGAACCTGTCGTTGATATTAACTCTTGCTATAAAGCTGGTGATATGGTTAAAGCCAAAATTCTGAAGGTAAGGTTATCTTTTTCAGGATTTTCATTTTGCCATTGCACGTTTTAAAATTTGTTATTTTGTTTTAAAATAAAGATCGATGAGAAGCGGCATCGAGTATCACTTGGAATGAAGAAGTCGTACTTTGATTCTGATCTGACTGCTGACACAAATGATGATGAAGATGATGAAAGTGCTCTTATGGACATCAGTGTTGCCCCTCAGATGGTTGAATATCATAACAGAAGTTTAGTTCATCGCAAAGCAAAACCAATGGCTTCTGTGCCGCCTCTTCAGGTTTCCTTGGATGAATCTGAAGGTTCTGACCTAGAGGAGGATAATAATAATAAAGGTCTTGAAATTGCAAATGGAACTGAATTAAATGCTAAAAAGAATGATAAACAATTAAAGAAGGAAGCAAGAAAACAAAGGTATTCAGACATTTGATTCTACTCTGTGACCTTATTTTGTTGACATATGCATCAAACTTTACATCCTTCTATTGTTTTCAACAGGGAACTAGAAATCAGTGCTATGGAGGAAAGGGCATTGCAGGGAGATGTACCACAAACTCCAGATGATTTTGAGAAGTTGGTCAGGAGCTCCCCAAATAGTAGTTTTGTCTGGATAAAATATATGGCCACTTTGTTAGATCTTGCAGATGTTGAGAAAGCACGTGCAGTAGCTGAGAGGTCTGTCTGCTGCTCAAAACATTTGTTTTTAATATTGAAAAGATGTTTGGTGATAGGAAGTTGCTTTCTATAATCTTAATAGTGTTGATAGATCTGATTTGGTCTTCTGTTGGTTTCATTTTCGAAGGATGTAGAATTTACTTGTTGAAACATCCTTTCAAAAATTTCCTTTTGTTTCTGTCAATTCAGATGATATGTGTTTGTCCTTTTTTCTGTTAGTTTATTTAAACTTTTTGGATGCATCACTTGTCATCATCTTTTACAACTGTCTCATGTTTTTAGGGCTTTAAAAACAATAATCCCCAGAGAAGAAGAGGAGAAACTTAATGTTTGGGTAGCATATTTCAATCTGGAAAATGAATACGGTGGTCCACGGGAGGTAAAGCTGAATAATGATGTATTTTGGGTTGCTGTGCTGTACTTGGATATACTGAGACACTTGATTGTGTACACCACAGGATGCTGTGAAAAGGGTATTTCAAAGAGCCTTGCAATATTGTGATCCCAAAAAGTTGCACTTGGCTCTTCTTGCGATGTACGAGAGGACCGAACAGTACGAACTTGCAGATGAACTTCTAGACAGAATGACCAAAAGGTTCAAAACTTCCTGCAAGGTTAGTTTGTAATTTTTTTTTGAGTTGAAACCATAAGGTTATGCCACATTCAGTATGCCCTATTCGTATCTGGAGATCCTATTTGAGACCTGTATAATGTAACTGCAGATATGGTTATGCCGCATTCAGTTCGCCCTCAAGCAAGGCAAGGATGTTGAGTACATCAAAGCCATTGTAAACCGTGCGCTTCTAAGTTTGCCACATAGAAAGCGCATAAAATTCCTCTCGCAGACAGCTATTCTAGAATTCAAATGTGGGGTGCCTGAAGAAGGAAGATCCAGATTTGAACTAATATTGCGGGAGTACCCAAAAAGAACAGACCTTTGGAGTGTTTATCTAGACCAAGTAAGGAGCATTAAATTCATCGAAATGGCATCTGTACTTTTTATTCTTTCAAATCATGCAAGTTTGTTGACATACATTGACCTTTTGTAGGAAATCCGCCTTGGTGACATAGAAGTTATACGGGCATTGTTTGAGAGGGTGACTTGTCTTACCCTACCTCCAAAAAAGATGCAGGTATTGTCTCCTTTGTAATTGTTAGTATTTTGCTGCCTTATATGTATTGTGAAATACATGCATAAACTTCACTCAGTGATTCTGTCATCATGCTGCTTTCACTTCCTGTGTGTACTTGATTTCGTATGAGTGAAATATCACCTATTTTGCTTTATGTTACATTTCTTTGTTAAAACTCAACCTTGAAATGGGCGTTGGCTTATTTCTTAGTTGTGTTTCTGTCTTGAAATCTAGCATCTTTGTTCCTTTTACTGTAACACTGACACAGATTGCTTGAATTAGTATTTGATTGATTGTTACTTGTTCCACTATGGTTTTGTGCTTCGCTATGTTTTTCTGGTAAAAAAATATAATAAGATGTCACTTGTTCTTTGGGACTTGATCTTTATGCTAAATGCTGTGTGCTTCACTGTCACAGTTCTTGTTCAAGAAGTACCTTAATTTCGAGAAGTCACTGGGTCAAGACAACGAAAGAATTCAGCTTGTGCAGCAGAAGGCAATTGAATATGTTCAGAGTTCACTGCCGTCACAAGACAACTCTTGAACTTCATGATACTTGATCTTTACCTTTGTGGCACATGGAGATGGAGATTGATAATCCCAAGGACAATCACATTTTTGCTCGTTACAGGAAGACAAGCTTAGGAAATGCCAGTCGTACAGTTGATGTGATCTCTTTCTATTTTTCCAACTCCTTTCTTCTATTTCATTCTTCTATACGCTGAATTAGTCTTGGTTGAGTTTACACAACGTGGTCCATACAGATCTATTTTTTTCTCAATAGATTAGTTTCCTTGTGATAGTTGATAGATAGATGTAACTTCCTATTCACTATTTTCTTGCTAAACAAACAGATCGATCTTTTCCCTTGCAGTATGTGAAATTAGGCTTACTTTTAGCATGTGCGTACTGCTATCCTATTAGTGGAAGTAGCTTCCGTTATTATATTTTACATTTTACCCTTTTGGAAGAATTAGTAAGCACACGCTTGCCATCTAATAAATTTATTAAAGTAGTAAGCTATCTAACAGTTCTTGTGCAAAATGATAGACATGCAAAAATCACTACATGTGAATTTATTTCTTACATTTTTTTTTATCACATGATGCTCAGATGGACATAGAACCGATTCCTGATTATGTTATCCAACACAGAGCTCGGATGCTAAGTGTCTTATCGGTTGTCATGGCCATTATACAATGGCAACGGCGCCAGCGTCATCGTTGTAGAAAATTACCAATAAAATATGGGCCATTGCTCAGCGGAGACTTGGTGAGACAAACAATGCTAGATGAACTAGAGTCTGATAGCGATGAATGTCAGGAGGTGGCCGCCCTTGCTGCAGCTAGCAGTCAAGTTTCTTCATCTAGTGTCAAGTCCATGAAGTCTAACAAGTAAATTTTAAAAGGGTTGGCAAGTCTAATACTCTACCTGCTGCTGCACGGGTTGGCAGGGCCAGTAAGTCCAACACAAAACCATCTCCTACCTGTGTCGATGATGATATGGATGTGGAGATAACTAATGCTTTGCGAGGTATCCAACAGAACCTTGCAAAACCAGTGCAGGTTGCACCTTCTCCTGATCCTAGTAGTCCTCTATTGGATATGCTAAAAAAGATCACATTACCACCGGACGATAGGCTTGCAGTAAGGATGCACGTTTGCAAGCCAGAATTTCAAGTTCATCGCAGCTTCCTTATCAATATGGGTCAAGAATACCTTGAGCGTTGGGTGTTCAAATATTTATCTGGTAGTGATCCTGGTGATGACTGATTATGGTTGAGGGTCTGGTTTTGTTGCACCCTTTTGAAATCAGTATGTACCATATGACTACATGCTAATTATGGCCTGTTCGCTTGAACTTATCAGCCAGCTTATCAGGTAGAGTCTACAGTATTTTTCTCTCACAATAAATTAGTCAAGACCGGCTTATCAGCTGGTTTTAATACCAGCCGAACAAGCCCAGTCAGAGAGGTAGCTGACATTTATGGTGAAGTTTCAGACTCTTGGGACACAGCTTATGTGATATCCTTTTGTGTATCGGCGAATTATTATCTAATCTTAACTTGTAATATTTGTTAGCCGATAGCTTAAAAACTCATTGTGTGAGAGATTATAAATTGAGCTCATATGAGTTCATTACTTATGATTGGAACACGAGTTCATGGTTTATTTGTTTCATAATGTGCTGTTCTCATCTGAAAATATAATGACTTATTTTATATAAGGTATTTGGTTTATTTATTCTCATGATGTGAAATGACCCATTTATCAACAATTACTTTAGCAATGAAATGGTTCATATGAAGTAATAACTTGGCACTCATAGACAATAGTGAGTGTAATCCAGGCAAGCTATATATGACCAAATGATGCCTGGCTTCTCTACCAGCTCAGGCATACTTTCAGGCCATCAACCAAACAACATAGCATGTTTTAGCTTTGCCTAGCCAGGCATTCTTGCAAGTGAAGACAGGCAGCTCCCAAGCAGGTGAATAGCCCAGGCAACTAGTTCAGGGTACTATCCAAACAACCTGTTTGTTGGACTCAGAATTACTATGATGATGCCACATTTTGAAAATGTGAATGCACATGGCGTCCGAATATGCACATGGTCTTTAAAATCTGTGCCAACAACATCGTAGTCAAGTGTTGTGAAATATTTTATGTGTGAATCAACGGGTGTGTATATGAGTATGAAAGATGAGAATTGAAGAATGAGTGTACAAGAGAAAGAATAAAAATTTTCATGTTTCTCGTTTTCTTTGTGCTCATGTTGTGCTCTATGAGTGCATTACCGGTCGATAGAACGATTTCTTTCTTAACATAGCATGGGTTCTTGTATTACTCAGGATGAGAATGTTGCTTACATGAATTACCATAAAAACAACACTTGTGGATGCTTGAAGCACCATGGTACCATAATCGACCCTAAATTGCCTTCCTCTCACATTGGCCCGGAAGTACATAAAACCAACGTCGTCGATGTCTCAGCAACGCCAAGCCATACAAAGAAAGTATGATGCTTTTCTATTCAAACGTCGGTAACAGATGAGGTACTCGAAGCACCAAGAGGGACAACTCGATATCATCGGCAACATAGCCCGAAAACATTGCGATGAAGGTGGAGACAAAGCCTTGCCTACACACCCCTTGAAGCGGCCTTGAGCTCACAACACAGAAATGTTGTAACGCTTAGAAACACGAACAACGGTCTGCAACCGGATTTGTGTAATGACCAAATGGGCCAAGAGGGAGGTTGAATTAGGCTCCATAAAATTCAAAGCAACAACCTTAACCTATGCAAAATATAAACCTCCATAACATGGTGGCACCTAAGTTTTGCTACAAAAGGACACTAGGTAATCCTTAGGGCTATCAATCTAAATAAGACCTTAGCAAAATTCACACTAAGAGTATTATCCTTAGAATAGAAGTAAGAATGAAACCAATGCTAAGCACTCTAAAGGGACCGTGACACCTAAGAGGGGGGAGGGGGGGGTTTAAATTAGGTCACATGTTCTATCTAGATGTATTGTACCCTAGGTTCAAAACCTATCAACTAACCTAGCAAACTAGACTAGGAAGGTAAAAGCAAACAACCAAGGAATGCAAGAAAGTAATTGTAGAATAACTATAAAACATTAGGTTGGCATCAAGACTATCCTTAAGTACTTACTAGGTACTCAAGCCCTTGGGTTGTGATTATAGAAGAACTAAGACCAAACCATGGTGGGGGTATGTGGATGTTGGCTATATGTCTGACTCTAAGTGCATTTAGCTTTTTAGTGGGTTTTGGTTGATTAAACAATAACACGATTAAAGGTCTAACAAGTTTGCTAAGTTTTGAAAGCAAACTTGAGATATGAATTGTTTGTATCATTTAAAGTGTATCAAAGGTTCAATAATAAAAGCAAACTTGAAAGCCAGAATGATGTATTGTTGCGAAGTCAATACTAGTTCAATCAGAAGACAAAAATGCAAATGGAATTATTGAAAGAGCTTATACTTTGTGGGTTATCTGAGACATAAGATCTTGCATATGGAATGGTCTCAATTAAAGAGGTTACTCAAGGAAATCAATAATAACAAAGATGGATTTCATTATATGGATTTCATTGTATGCTTAATGTAGATTCAAATCATTGTCTTACTTGGGATGGCTTGAAAGGGTGGAAGATAGCGGCTTTGAAAGACCAAACAAGGGTGAACGGCAAGCGATGACTTGGGCACCGAAGGACCAAGGCTATGGTAAATAAGAGCATACTTGCATTGAGTCTTGTCACTAATCAAGCTATGAAAGTTATATAGTGAGGAGAATCAAATCATTGTAGGATCATTTGAAGAGGTGACTTGATGCCATTGATTAAACTCATATGAATGGAGTTGGATCAAGTCACATGCTCAAGATAGGCTATGCTCAAGAAAAAATGAAGATGAACATCTTGGCACCCTCTAGGGATGAAGATTACAAGATATGGCATTGATCGAAGAAGTAAAGCTCAAGAGGTTTGAATTCATTTCTATTAAGAGAGATGCAACATGATGATAGTTGATTGTCTAAAGTGCTCAAGACAACCCATGTGAGAATTGAGTGAGAGAGTGAAAGATCCTAAATGGCTAGAGGGGGTGAATATCTTATAAAAATTCTCTACAAATACACTAGAGCAAGTGGTTAGTAACCTAAATGGCGAAATGCAATTTTGCTCTAGCTCTACAAGGGTTGCAAGCCACCTATACCAACAATTCTAGTTGCTATGATCTCTAGGTTCACACAAAGGCTAAGTCACTACTTGCTAAGCTAGTGAGCTCTCAAAGACTAACTAAAGAGCCTCTCTAACCAAACTAACAAGCTCTCAAAGACTAACTACACTAAAGAGCTTGACTAGGCAAGAATGTAAACAATGTAAATACAAGAGAGAGTGTCAGAAGATTATACTGTCGTGGCAAGAGAGATGAACCAATCAATGAATGCCCAATCAATCAACGGGAGAAATCCAAGAGACAAGTGACACACAATTTTTCTCCCGAGGTTCACGTGCTTACCGACATGCTAGTCCCCGCAATGTAGCGGATGATCCTCTTCACAGCCTGCTGGTGCTCCGTCGTCGGTCGCTGCACGAACCGACTAACGTAGTTGACGGAGAATGCCAAGTCCGGCCGTGTGTGGGCGAGGTAGCGAAGGCTCCCCACAAGACGCTGGTACTGCGTAGCGTCCACCTCCTCCATCGTGCTGTCGCGGCTTAGCTTCAGCCTCTCCTCCATCGGAGTGAGAGCTGGGTTGCAGTCGGTGAGCCCAGCTAGCTCAATGACGCGCTTGGCGTAGGCGGTCTGTCGAAGCGTGATCCCAGAGTCATCCTGGTGCACCTCGATTCCCAGGTAGAAGGAGAGAGGCCCCACGTCACTCATCTGGAAGGTGGCCTTCATCTCTTCCTTGAATGCCGCCACCTCCGCATCCTTGGTGCCGGTGATCACCAAGTCGTCGACGTAGACACCCACTAGTAGGGCATTTCCTCCATTGCCCCGTCGGTAGATGGCCGCCTCGTGCGGGCTTTGCTCGAAGCCCATCCCCTTTAGCGTGGAATCCAACTTGGCATTCCACGCCCTCGGTGCTTGCCGCAAGCCATAGAGGGCCTTGCGCAGGCAGAGCACCTTGCCCTCCTTGCCGGGGATTGCAAATCCCGGCGGCTGGTGCACGTAGACCTCCTCCTTCAAGTCGCCGTTAAGGAACGCCGACTTGACGTCCATGTGATGAACACGCTAGCCCTCCTGGACAGCTAGCGCAAGGAGGAGTCGCACGGACTCCATCCGTGCCACGGGAGCAAAGGCGTCGTCGAAGTCGACCCCCTCCTGCTGCATGAAACCTCGTGCCACCAAGCGAGCCTTGTGCTTGACGATGGCGCTGGCTTCATCCCTCTTCAGCTTGTACACCCACTTAAGGGTGATCGCGCGGTGGCCACGAGGAAGGTCAGCAAGCTCCCAGGTGCGGTTCTTCTCAACCGCATCCATCTCCAACTGCATCGCGGCACGCCATGCCGCGTGTCTCTCGGCCTCTACGAACGACCAAGGCTCGTCGTCGTCACATGCAAGGTGCAACTGCGCCTCCAGGTCCTCTAGGTCGTGAGGCACCAGTCCCGGCACTAACTGGTCGCCGAGAAGGTTCTCCATCGTACGGTACCGCAACGGCTCGCCGTCGTGGTACGCGTCGATGCGCTCCTCGTCGTGAGAGAGCGGAGTAGCGAGCTCAACCGGGCTATGCTCGACACGAGCTGGTGTTGGAGTAGACGTGCCCGGAGAGGTGCCTGTCAGTGTTGGAGTGCATGGCGTTGCTGGCTATGGTGAAGCCGACGAAGAACTCATCGCAGCCGAGGTCCTGGCTAGAGAGCGTGGAGCTGTCGGCGTAGCAGGTGCCGGGGTCGGTGGAGGCTCGGGGACTGGGGTAGACGCGCTCGTCGAAGAAGAGCTGCCTACTCCCCCAGCTCCCTTGAAGTGGACGTACTCGACAGTGAAGTCGTCGTACGTCGGAGCCGAGCCATCGTCCACCGCCTTGTCCCACGCCCATCCTCGCCCTTCGTCGAACACAATGTCGCGCGCCGTGCGCACACGCTGTGTCTTCGGGTCGAGGATGCGGTAGGCCTTCGAGCCCTCTGCGTAGCCGATGAACACTCTCGGAGTGCTCCTATCATCGAGCTTGCAGATGTGGCCAAGCTCCTTGGCGAACGCGAGGCAGCCGAAGACCCGCAAGTGGGAGACCGCCGGCTTGCGCCCATGCCAAGCCTCGTACGGCGTCCTGCCGTCGAGCGCCTTGGTAGGCGAGCGGTTGAGGATGTAGACGGCCGTCACCACCACCTCTCCCCAGAAGACAGCCGGCATCCCCCTCTGCTCGAGGAGGGCCCGAGCCATCCCCACAACCGTCTGGTTGCGCCGCTCGACGACGCCGTTCTGCTACGAGCTGTACAGCGTGGAGTAGTGGCGCTGAATGCCCTCGTCAGCGTAGTACGACGCGAATTCAGCCGCTGTGAATTCGCCGCCATTGTCGGTGCGCAGCACGCGCAGCTTGCGGCCGCACTCCGCCTCCGCAGCAGCCTGTGCGCATCTGATGGCATCCGCAGCCTCTCCCTTGCTACCGAGGACCATCACCCACATGTAGCGGGAGAGGTCGTCGACGAGCAGCAGGAAGTAGCGTCGTCCTCCCGGTGTGGCTGGTGTCACTAGGCCACACAAGTCCCCGTGCACGAGCTTGAGCCTCTCCTTGGCTCGAAAGCTCGCCCGCTGGGGAAAGGGGAGTCGCCTCTGCTTCGTCAACATGCAGACGTCACAGAGCTGCTCCATATGGTCGAGGCACGGCAGGCCTCGCACCATCTCCGTGGCACTAAGCCGCTTCAGGGCCTCAAAGTGAAGGTGCCCGAAACGCTCGTGCCACTGCCATGCCTCGTCGTCCCGACGAGCAACGAGACAGAGGGGTTGTGCCACCTGCACGTTAAGGACGTAGAGTCGATTTGCGCTTCTGGATACCTTGGCAAGAAGGCGACGACGACGATCCCAAATCCTCATGACTTCGTCCTCAACCACCACGCGCGAACCGTTCTCATCCAGCTGTCCCAAGCTGATGATGGAGTTCCTCAACGCGGGGATGTAGTAGACTCCGGTGAGCAGCCTGTGCTCACCAGACACGGCGGTGAAGATGATGGAGCCGACGCCCTTGATCTCCATGCCGGAGGCATCCCCAAACTTAACGGAGCCTCGGACGCTAGAGTCAAGCTCGGTGAAGAACTCCCGTCGACCGGTCATGTGATGGGTGGCGCCGGTGTCGAGGCACCACCCGTCAGTCTTGTCGTTGCCGGAGCTATCGCCGAGGAGGGCGTGTGCTTTTGGCTCGTCAAGGTGGAGGAGAGCCGCTGCGGCCGGTGCCGCTGGAGGTAGCTCGATGCTGGCATGTGCCATGAACAGAGCCGGCTCCTCCTCCTCCGCTTGTGCGACGTGGGCCTGGCCGCGTCGTGGCTGTCGACAGTCCTTGGCCCAATGGCCAAGCTGGCCACAGTTGCGGTAGGCGTCGTCTCGTGCCGGCTTGTGCCTGCCGACGGCACCGCCCTGGGCGCCTTCGCGGGCATCACCCTCGGCACGTCCTCGCGCCCCGGCCTGGGCGTCTCTGCGCGCCTTGCGCGGCTTGCCACGCTTTCGGCCGCCTGTCGCAGAAGAAGGCTCCCCCTTCCTCCGGTCACCTTGGCTGGCAAGCCACTGCTCCCGAGTGAGAAGGAGCTTCCCGCCAGTGGTGATGGGCCCCGAGAGGGACTGTGGCTCATCGCTGTCGACAACCTTGAGGCGACCTATCGCCTCCTCGATCGACATCGTGGAGAGATCTAGCAGAGACTCGATCGAGCGAGCCATCTGCTTGTACTTCTCGGGGACACAGCGGAAGAGCTTTTCGACAGCTCTCTCCTCGCCGTAGGTGTCGTCGCCAAACTGCACCATCTTCTGCAACAAAGTGTTGAGACGGAGAGCAAAGTCATCAACGTCCTCACCTGGCTTGAAGGCCAGGTTCTCCCACTCCTTGCGAAGTGCCTGCAGTGTGGACTTGCGGGCGCGGTCGCTGCCGATGCGTGCCGCAGCGATGGCGTCCCAAGCCTCCTTGGCAGTCCGCTTGCTGGTAAGCGAGAACTGCATCTCGGGTGGGACTGCAGCGATGAGAGCATCCAGCGCCCGTCGATCTAGGTCGTAGTCGGCGTCGCCGTACCGGACTGCCTCCCACATGTGCCGCACCTGGAGCTTTACCCTCATCACCGTAGCCCACTCGACGTAGTTGGTCTTGGTGAGGGTAGGCCACCCACCGCCGGGATCGATGTCCCTGACAACAGCCTGGAGCCCGTGGTAACCACGGTACCGATCCGGGGAGAGAGAGCCACGCTGCCTGTGAAGGCCGCGCTCTCCATCGACCCGTCGGTACCGATCCGGGGAGAGAGAGCCACGCTGCCTGTGAAGGCCGCGCTCTCCATCGACCCGTCCGCCACCGTTGCCGTGCGCGCCTCCTCCAGGAGCGCCGCCGCTGTGCGCGCCTCCTCCAGGAGCGCCGTCGGCGCGTCCGCGCCTGTCTGGGCTGCCGCCGCGCTCGTGGGCGTGCGCGGCTGCCCCAGGAGCACCACCGCCGTGCGTGCCTCCTCCAGGAGCGCCGCCAGCGCGTCCGCGCTTGTCTGGGCTGCCGCCACGCTCGTGGACGTGCGCGGCTGCCCACTGTGCCGCCCGTGCTCGCGCTGCCTCCCTCTCTAGCAGCTCGAGGTCCGCGTCGGCGGTGTCGTCAGCGGAAATGGAGCTGCCGATGCTGCCGCGCAGAGCCTCGACCTCCGCCGCCGCCGCACGCGCTGCATTCGCCGCCGCCGCTGCTTCCGCCTCCGCTCTGGCTACTGCCAGCTCCGTCGCTGCCAGCCTCGACGCCCTTGTCGCCGCCGCAGCGGTCTCTGCCGCCGCTCGCTCGCGTTCCTCTGCCGCGGCAAGTTCGGCCTCCTGCCGACGCCGCGTGCTCGAGGCGACCGAGCGCTGAGACTGCCCTACGGACATGACGCGCTACCGGGGGGCTGCTGCGTGGGGAGAGAGCTGCTTCAGACGAGCCGGGGGAGGAGTGAACAGGAGCGGCCGGAGGAGCTGGTGCTGCCAACAGCTGGGGCTGTTGTGGGGCTGGGAGAGAAGATGAGCAAGAGATGCTCAGGCTACAGGATAATACGGCTCTGATACCAGTTGTTAGTCGCTGAATTCTCACTCTTGGTAGTAGGAGAATTCTTACTCTCATCGAGAGAGGATGACATTAGGAGTTGGGGCAATTTTCTTGTCTATTTCTCACACAAGCTCACACAAATGCCATACCAACCTGAGGGGTTGGGGTTACATATTTATAGGCTGCTAGCCAGCCAAGCATATGCCAAGATGCTAGTCTAAGATGCTAATATGCTGTCCTAGCTAAGATGCTGTCCTCTAGTCTAAGATGCTGTCCTCTAAGATGCTATCCTCTAGTCTAAGATGCTGTCCTAAAAACAGAAAAACAGCCACAAAGACCATGTGAGCAGCACAGCCCCACAAAGACCAACCACACATGAGACTTATCCATCACAGAGCAACTGGGGCTTGACCCTGGCGCTCTGTCATCCTCGTTACAGGCTATACTCCCTGCCCATTCCAATTATTCAATGGCTTAAGAAGCTAGTCTTTTATTCTTATGTTGTCAATTTGCACTGAACTTCTCTGGCATGTTTGGTCTAACGAATAGCTGGTGAGAGCAAATATATTTGCCATTGTTATTCCTGGAAGCGTTTCAGATGGTTCAGATGGCCATTCAAACCCTGCAGCACATATACTGATGCACTTCCCATCCAACCTTTGTCATATTTTTGAACTAAACGCTCTCCATAAAAGGCTAATGGATTAGCCTGTTTTAGACAGTTTCAGTTGCAGTTGCTGGAATATTGTACAAGTTATGCACCTCGATGCGCATTAAGATTAAGGTGATGTAGTGCTACATACGGATCACTCATTGGTCATTGCATTAGTTGAGGCTGACAGGGTTGCCATTTGGTCCTTTGAACGAGATGTCTAGGTTATATATCGCTAGCTTTGTATTGGGTGGTGTTAGTGTGATTATTCTTATTTGTTACCTTGAAATGTTTGGATTTTGGAACATGTGATGACTGGCCTCAGGTTGGTAGCAAATGTCCCTTATTTTAAGTCAGCTATGTGTACTATCTGTATCTATTTATTGAGAGCATGTTAACATGGACATGTAGTGGTCAGTTCTGGGATCTCCTATTGTTGTTGTCTTTAAATTCCTTCACAAAATGCTGCTATATTGCTGAACTGGTCATGACATTTCCCTCCCTTTGTCAGAATATTTCACCAAATATGAAGCTCTGGGGTGTTGTAATTGAGGTTAACCAGAAAGATATCGTGTTAAGTCTACCTGGTGGAATTAGAGGGTTTGTTCGCTCAGAGGATGTGTGCGACATTGCTTTGCAGGAAAATCGTAAGGTAGATATTTTCTTTTTAAGTAATCCATAATTGATATTTCTTTGTCAGTGATTTGCCATCTGGTGAACCAACTGATACTGTTCTTTTGCAGGATAGTGAGAACAGTTTATGTGCAGAAGTTGTTCATGTTGGTCAGCTTGTTCCTTGTATAGTCCTACGAGTTGACGATGATAAGAAAGAAGGAAAAGTAAACAGACGGGTTTGGCTATCATTGCGATTAAGCCTACTGTACAGGGGACTTTCCCTGGATGGCTTGCAGGAAGGAATGGTAATTTTTAATCACCCTAATCTGGATGTGCTTCATAAGCTGAGCTTTTGGGGCAGAGAAATATCAACTATGTATGGTTGTTTCATTGTGCACCTCTGTCCTTAATATTTTTATATTATAATTCACAACCATTCGAGTGTTTCGGTTCTTGATTAAATGATTTGATTATTCTACTGAAATTGTAAATGGAGCATGTTTTCTGAAGAAAAGTTGGGGCAAAAATTTACATGCAAAATCAGAATAACTGGTTAGAGCATGCACACAAGCTTGCTAATATCTGTAGGAGCATATACACCCAGAAAAGATCAGTATCCAGTTAAAGATCAGATCCAGTTTTATAGTGAAAAAAAATCCTAACAGGCTATTGGGAACATTCACCATTTTTAAATAAATCTCATTTCCTCCTCACCCCGTCCCATGAGACATGGTCACATGCACCTCCCTTCCCTCCCTCCCCCCTCCTGCCCTATTTGTGGAGTTTACCAGGTTTTTCAATAAATTATTGAGCTTATCTAACTAAATGTTTGTTTATAATAAATCGGTTGTTCCTTTGATAGCTATACTGACTACTGAGTCTACATATGTGGAGGTGTTAACAGTCTTGCAACTGTATCGAAAGCAAGGAGCTTGACAGGGCATGCTTGACTATATTGATTTTTTTGCTACCTGATTACTACTACTTGATCTGCAGTATGCTAGATTTACTTAACCTTTTCTTTGTAGGCCTGTTTTATGCTCCCTGCTATTTTTTTGACTTCCTAAAATCCTGGCTGTCGAACTTCCTAAAATTTGACAATTGATGCATTTAAAGCTATCGGGATTTGCTGTGTGAAAATTATATTACTAGAAATGCATCCACAAAAGTGTTATTTTATTATTATATATTGATGTAAATTTATAGAAGGTAGAGGCCAAAGTCACATCATAGGGACCATGAAATGTCAAAAGCATTCAAACAAAAAGAATGGAGGGAGTAGTTCCCATTGGAAACAGTTAGATTCTGAGTCAAATTTTTTATGTAATGGATGCACATGTATGCGTTTCATTAGGTACTTACTGCCCAAGTCAAAAGCACTGAGGACCATGGTTACATTCTTCATTTTGGAGTATCCTCCTTTAGCGGATTTATGCAAAAGGATGACAAAGGTACACTAAGCAATAAATTCATCAGATCATGAAATACTGGTGTTTCTTCATGACATATTTATATAACTGATTTCACTAGCTGATGTTCTAATAGCACATGCTCATATTAGACTGCGCTCCCTGATAACATATAAGTTTTGCCTAGCAATCTTGAAGTTCTTTCTATCTGTTTTAGTTCGGACTGGACTTCCTGTTCTAGCAGGCTTGGTAGCTTATGAGCTTGTGGTTATATTGTTTCATACAGTTTCAATATTCTAAACATACATTTTGTGCGAAAATACAAATGATCTGACCCTTCTCTCATATGCTTTCTTTTTGGTGTATTTATGCATAAAAACAGTTTAGTTCTTAGAGTTTCTTTTGTTGTCTTCATGTTTGTAGTTCATGCACTTTTATAAGGCATAGTGTGGAGTATATAAAATGATGTGGTGTTACTTATGTAACTTTAAGCTGCTCTCTATAGATTTATATGCTTGCTAGAAGGATAAACATTAGTGTTATTTGTCTTGCTTAATATGGGCCATATACTTGAAATCTGTTTGATCTCTCCCATTGCTAATGCTGATCGTGATATTCTTTCTAGGGAGGTACTCAGGGAGTTGTTTAACTGTTGTTCTCTTGTACAGAAAATGTGAAGATTGAGCGCCGACAACTGATGCAATGTGTTGTGAAGGCGATTGACAAAACTCGGGCTATTGTTCACTTGAGTTTTGATAAAGACTTGCTTTCTAAATCTATTGTATGGCAAATCACTATAAATGCTATTTAATATCTTCTTTATTTTGATTGGGACCTGACACCTCTAATTTGTGGTTTATTGTTGTTTTTGTATAGATTAAGGATCTGAAAGGCCTTTCTATTGATCATTTGATCCCTGGGATGATGGTTAATGCACGCGTCCATTCAGTTCTTGAAAATGGAGTCATGTTATCATTTCTTACTTATTTCAGTGGAACAGTAAGCTATTTTTCACAGACTAGACTCATTTTTGGCTTTACAGGAGCATTTGTATTTCATTTCACAGTGTGTTCCTTCTATTGTCAGGTTGATATTTTTAATTTGTTGAATTCCTTTCCCTCTGGTAATTGGAAAGATGATTACAGTAAGAATAAGAAGGTATTCACTATTTTCTTATTTTTTGTTGATATAATTGTTGTGTCTGTGGCTCCTACATTTTGCAACATCTCTGATAGTCTGATGTTTTTTTTTACGATATTGGATATCTGGAGTGATTTTCTGAGTACTTCCACTATAATTTACAGGTAAATGCTCGCATCCTGTTCGTTGATCCATCAACAAGAGCAGTTGGGCTTACATTGAACAAACATTTACTTCATCTTGAAGTACCCCCTATTGTAAGTTGTCTGTTTTGGCATGATAATCAGTTTGATGTATTATGTCCCCTTTATGCCTGTAAAGTTGGCCTCTGTAGAAAATAGAAGTGCTGTTATTTTATTCAGTTTTCTTTTTTGATTGGTAATTCTTCCTCATGCAGAATCTAAAAGCTGGAGATATCTACGATAAATCAAAGGTGCTGAGGGTAGATAAAAAGGCTGGTCTTTTTCTTGAAATACCTTCTCCAACTCCATCACCTGGATTTATTAGTGTATGTGAAACTGTAGTGAATATTTTATTAGTACTCATTGTTGAATGATGTGAAAGCTCTCACAAAGATGCTTCTTAATATGCTGATATTGTAACCTGATCCTCAGATACATGATGTGTCAGACAAGGATGCAAAAAACTTGGACAAGTTTAAGGAAGGCAGTAGCTTACGTGTCCGTATACTTGGAGTGCGGAATCTTGAAGGAGTTGCAATAGGCACCGTAAAAGTAATTACACCATGTCACTTATTTTTTTAAGCAATGGTATTCGTGAAAAGGAATGCTAGTGGCACACTTATACTATTGTGTCCTGATTTATTTCACTTGAATTTTTAATTTTCAACAAAGATACTGAGCAACTTTCTTTTATTTTATCTTTCATAGCTCATGTCACTTCATTTAACTTTTGGCATCGGTTTGGTGACTCATGCCTTTTGAATTTGTTGTGAACATGCATGTATATTATATCCATGTTTACATGGTAATATAGGAGTTGCAATAATGCAATCTGTTAATTGGTTTTCATATGGTTTAGAAGACTTGCACTGTTGTGAACATGCATATTTAGTATATGTCCATGTTTACATGATAATATAGGTTACTGATATTTGTTGAGTCAATTATTGCCTTAGGATCTCTATGCTTCTCTGTGTTTGCAGGACAGTGCTTTTGAAGGGTCTGTTTTCACTCATGATGATGTTAAACCTGGAATGTTAGTGAGAGCTAAGGTTGCTACTGTTGAGCCATTCGGTGCTATTGTACAGTTTTCAAGTGGTGTGAAAGCACTTTGCCCGCTTCCTCACATGTCAGAGTTGGAACATGTTGTGAAACCATCAAAGAAATTTAAGGTTGCTCATTTCCACTTCCAATTGTTTGATTTTTTTTTTGGGAAACTATGTTAAGAGATGTTGAATATGATGATGAATGAACTTTAACTTTGTTCTTTGTGTAGGTTGGAGCTGAGCTTCTTTTCCGTGTATTGGGCTGCAAATCCAAGAGAGTTACAGTGACATACAAGAAGTCTCTGGTACTTTGCTCTTACCTTAAGAATTTCTATGAATTCTAGGTATATATATACAACAGTACATGATATTGTTTTAAATCCTTCCTAGTTTTTCTCTAGCTTAGAATAATGAAGATAGAGCTCATATCCCTATTTATATGCATTCTTTGTTTTCTCTGAGACTGTCCAGTAGTATAACTATGGATCTATTTCAGGTGAAATCAAAACTTGATGTGCTAGCATCATATGCTGATGCAAAAATTGGTTTAGTGACTCATGGATGGATTACTAAAATTGAAAAGCACGGTTGCTTTGTAAAATTCTACAATGGAGTTCAGGGTTTTGTTAGCAGGTTAGTATCACCATTTCCTATTTCTGAAGCAGATCAGCTTGGTGTTGTAAATCAAATTAGATTTCTCTACAAACTTGTAGATAATCAATAGTGAAAGATGCACTTATTTACTTTTGAATTGTGTATCTGTCTCTGAGGGTTGCTGGTCTTGTGCTGTTCTTGGCACCATTATTTTAGTAAATAGATATTTCATCACAGTTTTATTTATATGATATGATTCTGAATCATCTGCTTTCTTGATTCTGGTAAATTGATACTAGATCTGACCTTGGATTAGAGGCTGGAACTGAAGCAGAAAATGTTTATCATGTTGGTCAAGTGGTCAAATGTAGAATTATCAATGTGATCCCTGCTTCAAGGAAACTAAATGTTAGTTTTGTCATATCCCATAATAGGTGAGTTCTCTACATGCTCTTTTGTTCTACTATTTTTATGTTCTATTAATAATCTGCCCTTATTTGACATGACGAGCTGTAATTGTTACCTTAATTTTTACATGTATTTTTTAGAATTTCTTTGAAGTTTATTGTTTCACTCATAGAGCATTTTCTGTCATTTTGCTTGTCATATTTTAACAAGAAAAAACAAGGATGGTGTTAGTTCTCTGCTATGTTTTTGAACTTGTACTGAATATCCAGAATTGTCATTTTCCTGATGTGTAGATTTATAATCTAACTTTTATCCTCTTTGCATTTGTTTTTGCCCCATGTAGGGTTATTCCAATAGACACTCCAAAGTTGGGTAGTATTGTCTCTGGTGTTGTGGAACGGCTTACTCCAGCAGCTGTTGTTGTCAGTGTAAATGGCTTCTCCAAGGGGACAATACTAAATGAACATTTGGCAGACCATCATGGTATATCCTCATCTGCTATATGATTTGCATGTAACCTATTGCATCAATAGTTTTCCCTTGTGGGTTCACACTCATATTCTTTGTTGCTGTTTATATTTCATATAACATTACTGCTCTACTGACCATGGTCTGTTTTTTCCTGTTAGGTCAAGCTGCTAAGGTGAAGAATTTGCTGAAACCTGGGCACGAGTTCAACCAACTTCTAGTTCTCGGTGAAGTCAACAAACTTCATTTGTTATCAATGCACTTTGAAAAAAACAGAACATCCCTTTTTTCTTCTGTTAATAAACATTTGACGCTTTGGACATTCATTACACAGTTATGTTATAAAAATGATAGCAAAAAAAGAATCTAAAGTCATTACGTCATGGCCAGTACAATTTTTCTTGAACCGATGGAGGATCGAGAATACACTTTCTAAACTGTTGTAATATCTAGAGGGAGTACCATACTACCATGTATAGTTTATGAACAATGTGCAGAATTTCACAATGGCAAGTAGGAAGTTCACTGTTTTGCATGCACACTTGTAGCTTATCATGGTCTGTACATGACCTCACGATACAATCAGTTGTTTGCACTGCTAATGATGATGCACCTTTTGTTGTCAGATGGATATTTGATCACATTGCTAACTTTTCCATCTGATTTTCTAATACCCTGTCTGCAGATATTGAAGGTCAAAATTTAGTTCTTTCGGCAAAGCACTCACTTATCAATTGCGCAAATGACATTCCTTCAGAGATATCGCAGATGCATCCTGGAGTTGTAGTTCATGTAATCTTTCTCTAGTTTTTTTTTTGCATAGCCTAAGATGAGCAACTCAGCTGACATTTATTTTATCTTAGGGTTACATCTGCAACATTATCGAAGCTGGTTGTTTCGTCCGTTTTCTCGGACATTTGACTGGTTTCTCTCCCAAGGACAAAGTAAGAAATTTTCAGCTCTGTCATTCTTTTTGTTGATTTGATTTGAAAAGAATGTCTATTTTTTCTTGTTTCACAAAGGCAGTTGATAGGCGGATAGAAAGGCTTTCTGATGCATTCTATGTTGGCCAGTCAGTTCGGAGTCATATACTCAGCGTATGCCATAATTGTTGGTATATATTTGTTGTCATCCTCTATTACTTGTGTTCTTCTAATTTTTTTTGTTCCTCCCCTTACAGATAAATGCAGAAACTGCTAGAGTAAAACTCGCACTTCAACAGTCAATGTGCTCCTCAACGGATTCTTCATTTATTCAAGGATACTTTCTTCTGGATCAGAAGGTTGTAATAAAACAATTACCTCTTACTCTATGTTGAATAGAAGTTTCCAAAACTTTATGGTACTCCATTCCAAATTAAGATGTTTTGGCTTCTCTAGATTCATAGCTTTTGCTATGCACTTAGATATAGTGTAAGTCTAAATACATAGCAAAAGCAATGTATCTAGAAAAACCAAAACGTCTTATAATTTGGAGTGGAGGGAGTAGCTTGTAATAATAGTGCTTCGATGTGTGGGCATGTGAGATTTTGTGGAACCTGCTAAGTAGTTACAGTTTTCTGGTGGGAATGTGGGGACATGTGTAACTCATGGCTATTTTCTTGTATTATGTTACTGTATGTAGTTGTCCGGATGCTACTTCCTTTTTTTTATGTGTACTCTCAGGGCATCTCGCTCATTTGCTGGCATATGTGATAGATGTGGCCTATTGGTCTCCTACAAGATAATCTAGGACGTGTGAGTTTGCTGTGGGTCTTCATGTAGGGTATTTTATTCAATAACTTTTAGCTTAGATCAAAATACCACTGCCAGTAACTCTGAAGATAAATTTCATATGTTGATATGCTTAAGCTTATTGATAATGATGTTTTAGCATGCACTTATCATTTGTGGCTACCTCTGATATAGATTGCAGCATTGAAGTACTCAAGCAATGATTGGGCTCACACTTTTGGCATTGGTAGCTTAGTTGAGGGGGAGGTGGGAGCAATAGAAGAATATGGTATTATCCTTAACTTCAAAGACCATCCGGATGTTGTTGGCTTAATCGAGCACCATCAACGTAAGTAATTTTGTCCTTTCATGCTATTAACTATCCAACCCGCAATCCTGCCAATTTTTATCTTTTTCTATTGTTGCAGTTGGTGGCAGTAGTGTGGAAGTGGGATCTTCTGTTAAGGGCCTTGTTTTGGATTTATCTGATGGAGTTGTTAACTTGTCCCTTAAACCAGAGCTAATTGGCAGTGTTAGAAATGTTGGAAAAAAGAAGGTAATGTTTGTAGCCTTGGTGTGAAGTTGTTAGTATACCTGGCCAGGCATGCCCTTGGTAGGTTATAACATTGTATCATATTGTAACAACTTTATCCGGATCTCAATCCCCATTTTTTTATTGTCACCTTTAGTAAGCACGATATGCAGTTTTTGAAACTATATATTCAATCTTTATTTCATGTATTATCATAACTTTACATTATATATCCTGTTTCACTTTAGAAACGCCAAAGGGCTGCAGTTGCAGAGTTGGAGCTTCATGAGGAAGTGAATGCAGTTGTGGAAATAATCAAAGAGAGCTATGTGGTGTGTAAATTACTCTCTTCATTGACCAATTTGTTTGTTGAATTGTAGGCTGATTGCAATTTACTTTTTTGTTGTTGTTTTGTTTAATCCAGGTCCTTTCCATCCCTGAGTACAATTACGCAATTGGTTTTGCACCACTGATGGATTACAACTCACAACTGCTTCCCCACCACCACTATGATAATGGACAACGGTAATATTTGGAAGTTTGCCCATTTTGATTCGAATTCTTGCCTTGTTACATACTTCTCCCGATGGGAAATATAAGAACATCAAAGTTTGTCATAGTCATAGGTCAACTCTTTTAACATTGATCATCAATATGTAAAATTTTATATAGATTGACAAGGGAAGATCAGCAATTCAGCATTACTAGATACATTGTAATCATTGTAATAGTTCTTTCATAATATGTTAATATATAAGCCTTTTCATTGAAGATAATTATTATGTATAAATATTACTACTCAAAGTTGAAAAAAAGTTTAAACTGTGTCAAACCTTTATGGACTTATATTTCCAACTGGACGAAATATCTGCTACTATTTGAGTACCCCTTACTGGAAGGCTTTGACATAAATGCTGTGGAAACTTGAACCTTTCTATTTGTACTAGATAGTGCAGAACAATGTCATAATTAATCTCTTGATATAAATTCATTTAGGGTTACAGGTTTATCACTTTATCAGTCTTGACATAAATTGATTTTGAATTGCAGCTTTATCACTACAGAAGAATGTTATAATTAGTCTATTGATATGGGCATCTAATGTATAAATGAGCTTTGCTCATGTGATCCCAGCTAATATTTGCTCGAGCTTGCAACTAAAGCAGGAACATGTGAGCAAAACAATAAAGAAGAATGATATTTTGTGTTAGAAAAGATTGTACTTTTCTTGAGTGCAGAACAATAAAGAAAAGTGATTTCTTATCTGGACTACGTTACCCTACTTGTTTTCTTATTTTTCTTTGTGTTTTATTTTTCTTTTTGAAGCATTACTGTGGTTGTTGGAAATATCCCAAGTTCTGATTCTTCTGGAAGACTTATCCTACTACCAAAAGCTTCAGGCTCAGTATTCTGCCCTCTCTGAATCTAAAAGGGCTAAGAAGAAATCATGGCTACAAAATTGGGTCACTTGTTGAAGCAGAGGTGCAATTATTTTCAATTATGATCCTAAAATTGGTAACTGTTATCATCTTCAATGTCTGCAAACTTTGCTTACACAAATCCTTTCTGGACATCAGATTATTGATATCAAGCCGCTTGAACTTCTACTGCAATTTGGTGGCAATCTTCATGGAAGAATCCATATTACTGAGGTGAACACCAGACATTGCTTGAGATGCCTTTCTTATAACAATATGTATTGGCTAATTACTAATTAGTGATACATTTCTCATAGGTTCTTGAAGAGGATTCTGATGAGCATCCCTTTAGTAAACTCAGAATAGGGCAAAAGCTTACTGCCAGAATTGTTGCAGAGGCTGAACCTTCTGGAAAGAGTGGCAAAAACTTCAAATGGGAATTGTCTATTAGGCCATGTATAGTCAAGGGTATGCTTTAATGTCTATTTTTAATTTGTCTATTCCATGATAAACAATCATCTCATATAGATCTTACAGCTTTGATTCAGTTCATCCATAGCTAAAATCCTATATGCCGACTGCTTTGCATTTTGTATACCTTTTGTGTTTCTTAATCTTTGAGATGGCTAACTTTGCTTATTGTTGGATCTTTTTTTTACTTGAAATTAAGCAGGAGAGTTTGAAGAATTAACTGCTCAAAAAGAACAAAAGCACACCACAAATGAGATTGTACGTGCTTATGTCGTCAAGGTGGATAAGGAATGGGTCTGGTTAACTGTATCAAGAAATGTTATGGCTCATTTATTTGTACTTGATAGTTCTTCTGAGCCCAGCGAACTGAAAGAATTCCAGCAGCGCTTTAGTGTAGGCCAAGCAGTGAAAGGCCGTGTTATCAATGTGAACCGGGAGAAAAGGTTACTTCGGTTGAAGGCACTTGATAACCAATGCACACAGCCGAATATAGATGAAATACAACAATCAAAGTTCTCTGTGTTTGAACAAACAAAACAAGGAGATATCATCGGTGGACGTGTTCAAAAAATTCTACCTGGTGTTGGTGGGCTTGTCGTTCAGATTGGAGCCTCATCTCCATGGGAGGGTTCATTATACTGAAATTGTTGACTCATGGGTGGCCGAACCATTGTCTGGATTCCATGAGGGCCAGTTTGTGAAGTGCAAGGTCCTGTCTGTGAGCCGCTCATCAGAAGGATCACTTCGAGTTGATCTTATCACTCCGTTCATCAAATCTGATCAGAGACTCTAACAACTCAGGACTAGTTGATGATCTGTAAGTGCTAGAGCTCATGTTTTTTTTTCATCAATTAAGGAACAATGCTCTTTTATGGTGTTCTCTTCCATTAAAAAACATAAATGGTACTCCAAACTGGCTTTGTGTATGAAGCATTAGCTCCAGATCTCTCCCTTTTGGGGGTAAAATCCTGAGCCACTACCACACAGCCAAGCAGGCCCTATGATTGTTGTTACATTGTCCAGAAAGTATATGTAGCATTCCCATTGTTATTTACATCATGTACCATTGTTGTTTCTTAGGGCAACCTGTACCTCCCGGATCGAAAAGATCAAGGATCTGCTTCCCGGAACTGAGATTAAGGTATTTTTCACAATTTTTTTTACTATTTTACTTTTATCTGAAGTTCTGTGCAATAAACATAATTTAACATGTGAATAAGACAAGTCTATAATTCAGGCATTATCTAAACATATATTGGATTTATCATTCATGAAAGACCAATCTGCTACTTGCCAACAAAAAAAAAAGCTGTAAATAGTGTTGGTGTCAACTCGCATAGTATAATTCTGGGTGGATTCCCTATATGCTGTACCAGAACATCTGTGTTTTTTACCTCTTGTCCAAAGGTTGCATGCAACTGATATTAAACTTTTTGTTTATACCTGTCAATTGTCATTGCTGAAGTTGTAGTATGCCATGAATTGAAGTTAGTTTTTTTTAGGGGAAATACAGTAGGGGAGTCCCCTACTGTGCATTTTATTAAAAAAAGAATGAAGAGAAAAGGAGTTACAGAAAAGGAAAACAAAACCTGTATATGTTTTTTTCTCGAACTAAAACCTGTATATATAGGTGAAAGGTGGAAAATAGCGGCATGTAACAGACAGCCAAGACAGAGAAAAAGAGCGCACAAGCTAGTGAATCGAGTTTAGCCAGTAAATATATTGAATTTAGTTTTTCGGTGAATATATTTGATAAATAAAGGCGTGTTTTTTTTACCATTTACTACTAGTGTATCTTCTGTAATGTGAAGTGACATGATTTGTTCTGCTAAAATTCTAGGGCTATGTGAAGAATGTTAATTCCTAAAGGATGTTTTATTATGCTTTCTCGAATGGTTGAGGCTAGGATTACTCTATCAAATTTGTCAGATGAGTATGTTGAAAATCCGCAGAAGGATTTCCCTGTTGGAATGCTTGTACATGGAAGGTGAGATCTTACCATTTTCAAATGCTCATATAAATTACAGATATGTTCTCCTGTGAAACTAACAAAAATCCTGCAGGGTCCTGTCTACGGACCCATCATCAGGGAGAGTTGAGGCATCACTTAGGAAGACCACTGGTTCCAAATTGGAAAAGCTGGATGATATTAGTTATAGTGATTTGCATGTTGGGGATATCATTGATGGCCAAGTTAAGCGGGTTGAATCCTTTGGATTATTCGTTACAATTCGGAGAAGTGAACTGGTACATTGTTATCACTAGACTCAGCCTTTTGAAATCATTGTGTATTCTGTTTTGTAAACTACTCTTTTGCAGGTTGGTCTGTGCCATGTATCAGAACTTTCTGATGAACCTGTCGTTGATATTAACTCTTGCTATAAAGCTGGTGATATGGTTAAAGCCAAAATTCTGAAGGTAAGGTTTATCTTTTTCAGGATTTTCATTTTGCCATTGCACGTTTTAAAATTCAGTTATTTTGTTTTAAAATAAAGATCGATGAGAAGCGGCATCGAGTATCACTTGGAATGAAGAAGTCGTACTTTGATTCTGATCTGACTGCTGACACAAATGATGATGAAGATGATGAAAGTGCTCTTATGGACATCAGTGTTGCCCCTCAGATGGTTGAATATCATAACAGAAGTTTAGTTCATCGCAAAGCAAAACCAATGGCTTCTGTGCCGCCTCTTCAGGTTTCCTTGGATGAATCTGAAGGTTCTGACCTAGAGGAGGATAATAATAATAAAGGTCTTGAAATTGCAAATGGAACTGAAGCAAATGCTAAAAAGAATGATAAACAATTAAAGAAGGAAGCAAGAAAACAAAGGTATTCAGACATTTGATTCTACTCTGTGACCTTATTTTGTTGACATATGCATCAAACTTTACATCCTTCTATGGTTTTCAACAGGGAACTAGAAATCAGTGCTATGGAGGAAAGGGCTTTGCAGGGAGATGTACCACAAACTCCAGATGATTTTGAGAAGTTGGTCAGGAGCTCCCCAAATAGTAGTTTTGTCTGGATAAAATATATGGCCACTTTGTTAGATCTTGCAGATGTTGAGAAAGCACGTGCAGTAGCTGAGAGGTCTGTCTGCTGCCCAAAACATTTGTTTTTAATATGGAAAAGATCTTTGGTGATAGGAAGTTGCTTTCTATCATCTTAATAGTGTTGATAGATTTGATTTGGTCTTGTGTTGGTTTCGTTTTCGAAGGATGTAGAATTTACTTGTTGAAACATCCTTTCAAAAATTTCCTTTTGTTTCTGTCAATTCAGATATGTGTTTGTCCTTTTTTCTGTTAGTTTATTTAAACTTTTTGAATGCATCACTTGTCATCATCTTTTACAACTCTCTCATGTTTTTAGGGCTTTAAAAACAATAATCCCCAGAGAAGAAGAGGAGAAACTTAATGTTTGGGTAGCATATTTCAATCTGGAAAATGAATACGGTAGTCCACGGGAGGTAAAGCTGAATAATGATGTATTTTGGGTTGCTGTGCTGTACTTGGATATACTGAGACACTTGATTGTGTACACCACAGGATGCTGTGAAAAAGGTATTCCAAAGAGCCTTGCAATATTGTGATCCCAAAAAGTTGCACTTGGCTCTTCTTGCGATGTACGAGAGGACCGAACAGTATGAACTTGCAGATGAACTTCTAGACAGAATGACCAAAAGGTTCAAAACTTCCTGCAAGGTTAGTACATATAAGGTTATGCCACATTCAGTATGCCCTATTCGTATCTAAGGGATCCTATTTGTGACCTGTATAATGTAACTGCAGATATGGTTATGCCGCATTCAGTTCGCCCTCAAGCAAGGCAAGGATGTTGAGTACATCAAATCCATTGTAAACCGTGTGCTTCTAAGTTTGCCACATAGGAAGCGCATAAAGTTCCTCTCGCAGACAGCTATTCTAGAATTCAAATGTGGGGTGCCTGAAGAAGGAAGATCCAGATTTGAACTAATATTGCGGGAGTACCCAAAAAGAACAGACCTTTGGAGTGTTTATCTTGACCAAGTAAGGAGCATTAAATTCATCAAAATGGCATCTGTACTTTTTATTCTTTCAAATTATGCAAGTTTGTTGACATACATTGACCTTTTGTAGGAAATCCGCCTTGGTGACATAGAAGTTATACGGGCATTGTTTGAGAGGGTGACTTGTCTTACCCTACCTCCAAAAAAGATGCAGGTATTGGCTCCTTTCTAATTGTTAGTATTTTGCTGCCTTATATGTATTGTGAAATACATGCATAAACTTCACTCAGTGATTCTGTCATCATGCTGCTTTCACTTCCTGTGTGTACTTGATTTCATATGAGTGAAATATCACCTATTTTGCTTTATGTTACATTTCTTTGTTAAAACTCAACCTTGAAATGGGCGTTGGCTTATTTCTTAGTTGTGTTTCTGTCTTGAAATCTAGCATCTTTGTTCCTTTTACTGTAACACTGACACAGATTGCTTGAATTAGTATTTGATTGATTGTTACTTGTTCCACTATGGTTTTGTGCTTCGCTATGTTTTTCTGGTAAAAAAATATAATAAGATGTCACTTGTTCTTTGGGACTTGATCTTTATGCTAAATGCTGTGTGCTTCACTGTCACAGTTCTTGTTCAAGAAGTACCTTAATTTCGAGAAGTCACTGGGTCAAGACAACGAAAGAATTCAGCTTGTGCAGCAGAAGGCAATTGAATATGTTCAGAGTTCACTGCCGTCACAAGACAACTCTTGAACTTCATGATACTTGATCTTTACCTTTGTGGCACATGGAGACGGAGATTGATAATCCCAAGGACAATCACATTTTTGCTCGTTACAGGAAGACAAGCTTAGGAAATGCCAGTCGTACAGTTGATGTGATCTCTTTCTATTTTTCCAACTCCTTTCTTCTATTTCATTCTTCTATACGCTGAATTAGTCTTGGTTGAGTTTACACAACGTGGTCCATACAGATCTATTTTTTTCTCTATAGATTAGTTTCCTTGTGATAGTTGATAGATAGATGTAACTTCCTATACACTATTTTCTTGCTAAACAAACAGATCGATCTTTTCCCTTGCAGCATGTGAAATTAGGCTTACTTTTAGCATGTGCGTACTGCTATCCTATTAGTGGAAGTAGCTTCCGTTATTATATTTTACATTTTACCCTTTTGGAAGAATTAGTAAGTACACGCTTGCCATCTAATAAATTTATTAAAGTAGTAAGCTATCTAACAGTTCTTGTACAAAATGATAGACATGCAAAAATCACTACATGTGAATTTATTTCTTTCATTTTTTTTTATCACATGATGCTCAGATGGACATAGAACCGATTCCTGATTATGTTATCCAGCACAGAGCTCGGATGCTAAGTGTCTTATCGGTTGTCATGGCCATTATACAATGGCAACGGCGCCAGCGTCATCGTTGTAGAAAATTACCAATAAAATATGGGCCATTGCTCAGCGGAGACTTGGTGAGACAAACAATGCTAGATGAACTAGAGTCTGATAGCGATGAATGTCAGGAGGTGGCTGCCCTTGCTGCAGCTAGCAGTCAAGTTTCTTCATCTAGTGTCAAGTCCATGAAGTCTAACAAGTACATTTTTAGAAGGGTTGGCAAGTCTAATACACTACCTGCTGCTGCACGGGTTGGCAGGGCCAGTAAGTCCAACACAAAACCATCTCCTGCCTGTGTCGATGATGATATGGATGTGGAGATAACTAATGCTTTGCGAGGTATCCAACAGAACCTTGCAAAACCAGTGCAGGTTGCACCTCCTCCTGATCCTAGTAGTCCTCTATTGGATATGCTCAAGAAGATCACATTACCACCGGACGATAGGCTTGCAGTAAGGATGCACCTTTGCAAGCCATAATTTCAAGTTCATCGCAGCTTCCTTATCAATATGGGTCAAGAATACCTTGAGCGTTGGGTGTTCAAATATTTATCTGGTAGTGATCCTGGTGATGACTGATTATGGTTGATTGTAGCTGCATGATCTTTTGATTATGGCTGAGGGTCTGTTTTTATTGCACCCTTTTGAAATCAGTATGTACAATATGACTACATGCTAATTAGGTGCTGCCTGGGCCTGTTCGCTTGAACTTATCAGCCGGCTTATCAGCTAGAGTCTACAATATTTTTCTCTCACAACAAATCAGCCAAGACCGGCTTATCATCTGGTTTTAATACCATCCGAACAAGCCCTGTTGATAGTCAGAGAGGTAGCTGACATTTATGGAGAAGTTTCAGACTCTTGGGACACAGCTTATGTGATATCCTTTTGTGTATCGGCAAATTATTATCTAATCTTAACTTGTAATATTTGTTAGCCTATAGCTTAAAAACTCATTGTGTGAGAGATTATAAATTGAGCTCATATGAGTTCATTACTTATGATTGGAACACGAGTTCATGGTTTATTTGTTTCATAATGTGCTGTTCTCATCTGAAAATATAATGACTTATTTTATATAAGGTATTTGGTTTATTTATTCTCATGATGTGAAATGACCCATTTATCAAAAATTACTTTAGCAATGAAATGGTTCATATGAAGTAATAACTTGGCACTCGTAGACAATAGTGAGTGTAATCCAGGCAAGCTATATATAACCAAATGATGCCTGGCTTCTCTACCAGCTCAGGCATACTTTCAGGCCATCAACCAAACAACATAGCATGTTTTAGCTTTGCCTAGCCAGGCATTCTTGCAAGTGAAGACAGGCAGCTCCCAAGCAGGTGAATAGCCCAGGCAACTAGTTCAGGGTACTATCCAAACAAGCTGTTTGTTGGACTCAGAATTACTATGATGATGCCACATTTTGAAAATGTGAATGCACATGGCGTCCGAATATGCACATGGTCTTTAAAATTTGTGCCAACAACATCGTAGTCAAGTGTTGTGAAATATTTTATGTGTGAATCAACGGGCATGTATATGAAGACCGTGGATATGAAAGATGAGAATTGAAGAACGAGTGTACAAGAGAAAGAATAAAAATTTTCATGTTTCTCCTCGTTTTCTTTGTGCTCATGTTGTGCTCTATGAGTGCATTACCGGTCGATAGAACGATTTCTTTCTTAACATAGCATGGGTTCTTGTATTACTCAGGATGAGAATGCTGCTTACATGAATTACCATAAAAACAACACTTGTGGATGCTTGAAGCACCATGGTACCATAATCGACCCTAAATTGCCTTCCTCTCACACTGGCCCGGAAGTACATAAAACCAACGTCGTCGATGTCTCGGCAACGCCAAGCAATACAAAGAAAGTATGATGCTTTTCTATTCAAACGTCGGAGACAGATGAGGTACTCAAAGCACCAAGAGGGACAACTCGATATCATCGGCAACATAGCCCGAAAACATTGCGATGAAGGTGGAGACAAAGCCTTGCCTACACCCCTTGAAGCGGCCTTGAGCTCGCGACACATAAATGTTGTAACGCTTAGAAACACGAACAACAGTCTGCAACCGGATTTGTGTAATGGCCAAATGGGCCAAGACGGAGGTTGAATTAGGCTCCATAAAATTCAAAGCAACAACCTTAACCTATGCAAAATATAAACCTCCATAACATGGTGTCACCTAAGTTTTGCTACAAAAGGACACTAGGTAATCCTTAGGGCTATCAATCTAAATAAGACCTTAGCAAAATTCACACTAAGAGTATTATCCTTAGAATAGAAGCAAGAATGAAACCAATGCTAAGCACTCTAAAGGGACCGTGACACCTAAGAGGGGGGAGGGGGGGGGGGGGTTAAATTAGGTCACATGTTCTATCTAGATGTATTGTACCCTAGGTTCAAAACCTGTCAACTAACCTAGCAAACTAGACTAGGAAGGTAAAAGCAAACAACCAAGGAATGCAAGAAAGTAATTGCATAATACCTATAAAACATTAGGTTGGCATCAAGACTATCCTTAAGTACTTACTAGGTACTCAAGCCCTTGGGTTGTGATTACAGAAGAACCAAGATCAAACCATGGTGGGGGTATGTGGATGTTGGCTATATGTCTGACTCTAAGTGCATTTAGCCTTTTAGTGGGTTTTGGTTGATTAAACAATAACACGATTAAAGGTCTAACAAGTTTGCTAACTTTTGAAAGCAAACTTGAGATATGAAATGTTTGTATCATTTAAAGTGTATCAAAGGTTCAATAATAAAAAGCAAACTTGAAAGCCAGAATGATGTATTGTTGTGAAGTCAATACTAGTTCAATCAGAAGACAACAATGCAAATGGAATTATTGAAAGAGCTTATACTTTGTGGGTTATCTGAGACATAAGATCTTGCATATGGAATGGTCTCAATTAAAGAGGTTACTCAAGGAAATCAATAATGACGAAGATGGATTTCATTATATGGATTTCAATGTATGCTTAATGTAGATTCAAATCATTGTCTTACTTGGGATGGCTTGAAAGGGTGGAAGATAGCGGCTTTGAAAGACCAAACAAGGGTGAACGGCAAGCGACGACTTGGGCACCGAAGGACCAAGGCTATGGTAAATAAGAGCATACTTGCATTGAGTCTTGTCACTAATCAAGCTATGAAAGTTATATAGTGAGGAGAATCAAATCATTGTAGGATCATTTGAAGAGGTGACTTGATGCAATTGATTAAACTCATATGAATGGAGTTGGATCAAGTCACATGCTCAAGGTAGGCTATGCTCAAGAAAAAATGAAGATGAACATCTTGGCACCCTCTAAGGATGAAGATTGCAAGATATGGCATTGATCGAAGAAGTAAAGCTCAAGAGGTTTGAATTCATTTCTATTAAGAGAGATGCAACATGATGATAGTTGATTGTCTAAACTGCTCAAGACAACCCATGTGAGAATTGAGTGAGAGAGTGAAAGGTCCTAAATGGCTAGAGGGGGGGTGAATAGCTTATAAAAATTCTCTACAAATACACTAGAGCAAGTGGTTAGTAACCTAAATGGCGAAATGCAATTTTGCTCTAGCTCTACAAGGATTGCAAGCCACCTATACCAACAATTCTAGTTGCTATGATCTCTAGGTTCACACAAAGGCTAAGTCACTACTTGCTAAGCTAGTGAGCTCTCAAAGACTAACTAAAGAGCCTCACTAACCAAACTAACAAGCTCTCAAAGACTAACTACACTAAATAGCTTGACTAGGCAAGAATGTAAACAATGTAAATACAAGAGAGAGTGTCAGAAGATTATACTACCATGGCAAGAGAGATGGACCAATCAATGAATGCCCAATCAATCACTGGGAGAAATCCAAGAGACAAGTGACACACAATTTTCTCCTGAGGTTCACGTGCTTGCCGGCACGCTAGTCCCCGCAATGTAGCGGATGATCCTCTTCACAGCCTGCTGGTGCTCCGTCGTCGGTCGCTGCATGAACCGACTAACGTAGCCGACGGAGAATGCCAAGTCCGGCCGTGTGTGGGCGAGGTAGCGAAGGCTCCCCACAAGACGCCGGTACTGCGTAGCGTCCACCTCCTCCGTCGTGCTGTCGCGGCTCAGCTTCAGCCTCTCCTCCATCGGAGTGAGAGCTGGGTTGCAGTCGGTGAGCCCAGCTAGCTCAACGACGCGCTTGGCGTAGGCGGTCTGTCGAAGCGTGATCCCAGAGTCATCCTGGTGCACCTCGATTCCCAGGTAGAAGGAGAGAGGCCCCAGGTCACTCATCTGGAAGGTGGCCTTCATCTCTTCCTTGAATGCCGCCACCTCCGCATCCTTGGTGCCGGTGATCACCAAGTCGTCGACGTAGACACCCACAAGGGCATTTCCTCCATTGCCCCGTCGGTAGATGGCCGCCTCGTGCGGGCTTTGCTCGAAGCCCATCCCCTTTAGCGTGGAATCCAGCTTGGCATTCCACGCCCTCGGTGCCTGCCGCAAGCCATAGAGGGCCTTGCGCAGGCGGAGCACCTTGCCCTCCTTGCCGGGGATCGCAAATCCCGGCGGCTGGTGCACGTAGACCTCCTCCTTCAAGTCGCCGTTAAGGAACGCCGACTTGACGTCCATGTGATGAACACGCCAGCCCTCCTGGGCAGCTAGCGCAAGGAGGAGTCGCACGGACTCCATCCGTGCCACGGGAGCAAAGGCGTCGTCGAAGTCGACCCCCTCCTGCTGCACGAAACCTCGTGCCACCAAGCGAGCCTTGTGCTTGACGATGGCACCGGCTTCATCCCTCTTCAGCTTGTACACCCACTTAAGGGTGATCGCGCGATGACCACGAGGAAGGTCAGCAAGCTCCCAGGTGCGGTTCTTCTCAACCGCATCCATCTCCAACTGCATCGCGGCGCGCCATGCCGCGTGTCTCTCGGCCTCTGCGACGACGAGGCTCGCCGTCGTCACACGCAAGGTGCAACTGCGCCTCCAGGTCCTCCAGGTCGTGAGGCACCAGTCCCGGCACCAACTGGTCGCCGAGAAGGTTCTCCATCGTACGGTACCGCAACGGCTCGCCGTCGTGGTACGCGTCGATGCGCTCCTCGTCGTGAGAGAGCGGAGTAGCGAGCTCAACCGGGCTATGCTCGACACGAGCTGGTGTTGGAGTAGACGTGCCCGGAGAGGTGCCTGTCGTGGAGGTGCGTGGCGTTGCCGGCTGTGTGAAGCCGGCGAAGAACTCATCGCAGCCGAGGTCCTGGCTGGAGAGCGTGGAGCTGTCGGAGTAGCAGGCCGGGGTCGGTGGAGGCTCGGGGACTGGGGTAGACGCGCTCGCCGAAGAAGAGCTGCCTACTCCCCCAGCTCCCTCGAAGTGGACGTACTCGACAGTGAAGTCGTCGTACGTCGGAGCCGAGCCATCGTCCACCGCCTTGTCCCACGCCCATCCTCGCCCTTCGTCGAACACAACGTCGCGCGCCGTGCGCACACGCTGTGTCTTCGGGTCGAGGATGCGGTAGGCCTTCGAGCCCTCCGCGTAGCCGATGAACACTCCCGGAGTGCTCCTGTCGTCGAGCTTGCTGATGTGGCCAAGCTCCTTGGCGAACGCGAGGCAGCCGAAGACCCGCAAGTGGGAGACCGCCGGCTTGCGCCCATGCCAAGCCTCGTACGGCGTCCTGCCGTCGAGCGCCTTGGTAGGCGAGCGGTTGAGGATGTAGACGGCCGTCACCACCGCCTCTCCCCAGAAGACAGCCGGCATCCCCCTCTGCTGAGGAGGGCCCGAGCCATCCCCACAACCGTCTGGTTGCGCCGCTCGACGACGCCGTTCTGCTGCGGGCTGTACCGCGGAGTAGTGGCGCTGAATGCCCTCGTCAGCAGTACGACGCGAATTCAGCCGCCGTGAATTCGCCGCCGTTGTCGGTGCGCAGCACGCGCAGCTTGCGGCCGCACTCCGCCTCCGCAGCAGCCTGCGCGCGTCTGATGGCGTCCGCAGCCTCTCCCTTGCTGCCGAGGACCATCACCCACATGTAGCGGGAGAGGTCGTCGACGAGCAGCAGGAAGTAGCGTCGTCCTCCCGGTGTGGCCGGTGTCACCGGGCCACACAAGTCCCCGTTCACGAGCTCGAGCCTCTCTTGGCTCGAAAGGCTAGCCGCGCTGGGGAAAGGGGAGTCGCCTCTGCTTCGTCAACACGTAGACATCGCAGAATGCTGCTCCACATGGTCGAGGCACGGCAGGCCTCGACATCTCCGTGGCACTGAGCCGCTTCAGGGCCTCAAGTGAAGGTGCCCGAAACGCTCGTGCCACTGCCACGCCTCGTTCGTCCCGACGAGCAGCGAGACAGAGGGGTTGTGCCACCTGCATGTTAAGGACGTAGAGTCGATTTGCGCTTCTGGATAACCTTGGCAAGAAGGCGACGACGACGATCCCAATCCTCATGACTTCCGTCCTCAACCACCACGCGCGAACCGTTCTCATCCAGCTGTCCAAAGCTGATGATGGAGTTCTTCAATGCGGGGATGTAGTAGACTCCGGTGAGCAGCCTGTGCTCACCAGACACGGTGGTGAAGATGAAGGGAGCCGACGCCCTTGATCTCCACGCCGGAGGCATCCCCAAACTTGACGGAGCCTCGGACGCTAGGGTCAAGCTCGTTGAAGAACTCCCGTCGACCGGTCATGTGATGGGTGGCGCCGGTGTCGAGGCACCACCCTTCAGTCTTGTCGTTGCCGGAGCTGTCGCCAGAGGAGGGCGTGTGCTTTTGGCTCGTCAAGGTGGAGGAGAGCCGCTGCGGCCGGTGCCGCTGGAGGTAGCTCGATGCTGGCATGTGCCATGAACAGAGCCGGCTCCTCCTCCTCCGCCTGTGCGACGTGGGCCTTGGCCGCGTCGTGGCTGTCGACAGTCCTTGGCCCAATGGCCAAGCTGGGCCGCAGTATGCGGCAGGTCGTCGTCTCGGTGCCGGCTTGTGCCTGCCGGCGGCGCCGCCCTGGCGCCTCCGCGGGCATCACCCTCGGCACGTCCTCTCGCGCCCCGGCCTGGGCGTCTCTAGCGCGCCTTGCGCGGCTTGCCACGCTTGCGGCCGCCTGTCGCGGAAGAAGGCTCCCCCTTCCTCCGGTCACCTTGGCTGGCAAGCCACTGCTCCCGAGTGAGGAGGAGCTTCCCGCCAGTGGTGATGGGCCCCGAGAGGGAACTGTGGCTCATCGCTGTCGACGACCTTGAGGCGACCTATCGCCTCCTCGATCGACATCGTGGAGAGATCCAGCAGAGACTCGATCGAGCGAGCCATCTGCTTGTACTTCTCGGGGACGCAGCGGAAGAGGCTTTTCGACAGCTCTCTCCTCGCCGTAAGGTGTCGTCGCCGAACTGCAACCATCTTCTGCAACAGAGTGTTGAGACGGAGAGCAAAAGTCATCAACGTCCTCACCTGGCTTGAAGGCCAGGTTTCTACCACTCCTTGCGAAGTGCCTGCAGTGTGGACTTGCGGGCGCGGTCGCTGCCGATGCGTGCCGCAGCGATGGCGTCCCAAGCCTCCTTGGCAGTCCGCGTGCTGGTAAGCGAGAACTGCATCTCGGGCGGGACTGCAGCGATGAGAGCATCCAGCGCCCGTCGATCTAGGTCGTAGTCGATGTTCGCCGTACCGGACTGCCTCCCAATGTGCCGCACCTGGAGCTTTAACCCCTCATCACCGCAGCCCACTCGACGTAGTTGGTCTTGGTGAGGGTAGGCCACCCACCGCCGGGACCGACGTCCCTGACAACAGCCTGGAGCCCGTGGTACCACGGTACCGATTCCGGGGAAGAGAGAGCCCACGCTGCCTGTGAAGTCCGCGCTCTCCATCGACCCGTCGGTACCACGGAGTCGCGGGGAGAGAGAGCCACGCTGCCAATGTGAAGGCCGCGCTCATCCTCGACCCGTCCGCCCACCGGTTTGCCCTGTGCGCCGCCTCCATCCAGGAGTCGCCGTCCGCCAGTGCGCAAGCCTCCTCCGGAGCGGCTCCGTCCTGGAGTGCGCGCCTCCTCCAGGAGCAGCCACCGGCGCGTCCGCGCCTGTCTGGGGCTGCCCCCGTGCCCGCAGCTCGGTGGGCGTGCGCGGCTGCCCCAGGTAGCACCAAGCCGCCGTGCCGCGGCCTCCTCCAGGGACGCCGCCAACGCGTCCGCAGCCTGTCGGGGCTACCCGGCCACGCTCGTGGACGTGCGCGGCTGCCACTGCGCCGCCCGCGCTCGCGCTGCCTCCCTCTCTAGCAGCTCGAGGTCCGCGTCGGCGGTGTCGTCAGCGGAAATGGAGCTGCCGATGCTGCCGCGCAGAGCCTCGACCTCCGCCGCCGCCGCACGCGCTGCATTCGCCGCCGCCGCTGCTTCCGCCTCCGCTCTGGCTGCTGCCAGCTCCGCTGCCAGCCTCGACGCCCTTGCGCCGCCGCAGCGGTCTCTGCCGCCGCTCGCTCGCGTTCCTCTGCCGCGGCAAGTTCGGCCTCCTGCCGACGCCGCGTGCTCGAGGCGACCGAGCGCTGAGACTGCCCTGCGGACATGACGCGCTACCGGGGGGCTGCTGCGTGGGGAGAGGGCTGCTTCAGACGAGCTGGGAGAGGAGTGAACAGGAGCGGCCGGAGGAGCTGCTGCTGCCAACAGCTGGGGCTGTTGTGGGGCTGGGAGAGAAGATGAGCAAGAGATGCTCAGGCTACAGGATAATACGGCTCCGATACCAGTTGTTAGTCGCTGAATTCTCACTCTTGGTAGTAGGAGAATTCTTACTCTCATCGAGAGAGGGATGACACTAGGAGTTGGGGCAATTTTCTTGTCTATTTCTCACACAAGCTCACACAAATGCCATACCACCTGAGGGGTTGGGGTTACATATTTATAGGCTGCTAGCCAGCCAAGCATATGCCAAGATGCTAGTCTAAGATGCTAGTCTAAGATGCTAATATGCTGTCCTAGCTAAGATGCTGTCCTCTAGTCTAAGATGCTGTCCTCTAAGATGATGTCCTCTAGTCTAAGATGCTGTCCTAAAAACAGAAAAACAGCCACAGGACCATGTGAGCAGCACAGCCCCACAAAGACCAACCACACATGAGACTTATCCATCACAGAGCACTGGGGCTTGACACCTGGCCCTCTGTCATCCTCGTTACAGGCTATACTCCCCCCTGCCCATTCCAATTATTCAATGGCTTAAGGAGCTAGTATTTTATTCTTATGTTGTCAATTTGCACTGAACTTCTCTGGCATGTTTGGTCTAACGAATAGCTGGTGAGAAGCAAATATATTTGCCATTGTTATTCCTGGAAGTGTTTCAGATGGTTCAGATGACCATTCAAACCCTGCAGACATATACTGATGCACTTCCCATCCAACCTTTGTCATATTTTTGAACTAAACGGTCTCCATAAAAGCTTTATGGATTAGCCTGTTTTAGACAGTTTCATTTGCAGTTGCTGGAATATTGTACAAGTTATGTACCTCGATGCGCATTAAGATTAAGGTGATGTAGTGCTACATACGGATCACTCATTGGTTATTGCATTAGTTGAGGCTGACAGGGTTGCCATTTGGTCCTTTGAACGAGATGTCTAGGTTATATATCGCTAGCTTTGTATTGGGTGGTGTTAGTGTGATTATTCTTATTGTTACCTTGAAATGTTTGGATTTGGAACATGTGATGACTGGCCTCAGGTTGGTACCAAATGCCCTTATTTTAAGTCAGCTATGTGTGCTATCTGTATCTATTTATTGAGAGCATGTTAACATGGACATGTAGTGGTCAGTTCTGGGATCTCCTATTGTTGGTTGTCTTTAAATCCTTCACAAAATATGCTGCTATATTGCTGAACTGGTCATGACATTTCCCTCCCTTTGTCAGAATATTTCACCAAATATGAAGCTCTGGGGTGTTGTAATTGAGGTTAACCAGAAAGATATTGTGTTAAGTCTACCTGGTGGAATTAGAGGTTTGTTCGCTCAGAGGATGTGTGCGACATTGCTTGCAGGAAAATCGTAAGGTAGATATATTTTTTTAAGTAATCCATAATTGATATTTCTTTGTCAGTGATTTGCCATCTGGTGAACCAACTGATACTGTTCTTTTGCAGGATAGTGAGAACAGTTTATGCGCAGAAGTTGTTCATGTTGGTCAGCTTGTTCCTTGTATAGTCCTACGAGTTGACGATGATAAGAAAGAAGGAAAAGTAAACAGACGGGTTTGGCTATCATTGCGATTAAGCCTACTGTACAGGGGATTTTCCCTGGATGGCTTGCAGGAAGGAATGGTAATTTTTAATCACCCTAATCTGGATGTGCTTCATAAGCTGAGCTTTTGGGGCAGAGAAATATCAACTATGTATGGTTGTTTCATTGTGCACCTCTGTCCTTAATATTTTTATATTATAATTCACAACCATTCGAGTGTTCGGTTCTTGATTAAATGATTTGATTATTCTACTGAAATTGTAAATGGAGCATGTTTTCTGAAGAAAAGTTGGGGCAAAAATTTACATGCAAATCAGAATAACTGGTTAGAAAGCTTGCTAATATCTGTAGGAGCATATACACCCAGAAAAGATCAGATCCAGTTTTTATAGTGAAAAAAAATCCTAACAGGCTATTGGGAACATTCACCATTTTTAAAGAATCTCATTTCCTCCTCACCCTGTCCCATGAGACATGGTCACATGCACTTTCCTTCCCTCCCTCCCCACATCCTGCCCTATTTGTGGAGTTTACCAGGTTTTTCAATAAATTATTGAGCTTATCTAACTAAATGTTTGTTTATAATAAATCGGTTTGTTCCTTTGATAGCTATACTGACTACTGAGTCTACATATGTCGAGGTGTTAACAGTCTTGCAAACCGTATCGAAAACAAGGAGCTTGACAGGGCATGCTTGACTATATTGTTTTTTTTGCTACCTGATTACTACTACTTGATCTGCAGTATGCTAGATTTACTTAACCTTTTCTTTGTAGGCCTGTTTTATGCTCCCTGCTATTTTTTTGACTTCCTAAATCCTGGCTGTCGAACTTCCTAAAATTTGACAATTGATGCATTTAAACTTTAAAGCTATATCGGGATTTGCTGTGTGAAAATATATTTACTAGAAATGCATCCACAAAAGTGTTATTTTATTATTTTATATATTGATGGTAATTTATAGAAGGTTAGAGGGCCAAAAGTCACCACCACAGGGAAACATGAAACGTCAAAAACACTTTCAAACAAAAAGAATGGAGGGAGTAGTTCCCATTGGAAACAGTTAGATTCTGAGTCAAATTTTTTATGTAATGGATGCACATGTATGCGTTTCATTAGGTACTTACTGCCCAAGTCAAAAGCACTGAGGACCATGGTTACATTCTTCATTTTGGAGTATCCTCCTTTAGCGGATTTATGCAAAAGGATGACAAAGGTACACTAAGCAATAAATTCATCAGATCATGAAATACTGGTGTTTCTTCATGACATATTTATATAACTGATTTCACTAGCTGATGTTCTAATAGCACATGCTCATATTAGACTGCGCTCCCTGATAACATATAAGTTTTGCCTAGCAATCTTGAAGTTCTTTCTATCTGTTTTAGTTTGGACTGGACTGGACTTCCTGTTCTAGCAGGCTTGGTAGCTTATGAGCTTGTGGTTATATTGTTTCGTACAGTTTCAATATTCTAAACATACATTTTGTGCGAAAATACAAATGATCTCACCCTTCTCTTATATGCTTTCTTTTTGGTGTATTTATGCATAAATTCTTAGAGTTTCTTTTGTTGTCTTCATGTTTGTAGTTCATGCACTTTTATAAGGCATAGTGTGGAGTATATAAAACGTTGTGGTGTTTCTTATGTAACTTTAAGCTGCTCTCTATAGATTTATATGCTTGCTAGAAGGATTAACATTAGTGTTATTTGTCTTACTTAATATGGGCCATATACTTGAAATCTGTTTGATCTCTCCCATTGCCAATGCTGATCGTGATATTCTTTCTAGGGAGGTACTCAGGGAGTTGTTTAACTGTTGTTCTCTTGTACAGAAAATGTGAAGATTGAGCGCCGACAACTGATGCAATGTGTTGTGAAGGCGATTGACAAAACTCGGGCTATTGTTCACTTGAGTTCTGATAAAGACTTGCTTTCTAAATCTATTGTATGGCAAATCACTATAAATGCTATTTAATATCTTCTTTATTCTGATTGGGACCTGACACCTCTAATTTGTGGTTTGGAACCTGCTAAGTAGTTACAGTTTTCTGGTGGGAATGTGGGGACATGTGTAACTCATGGCTATTTTCTTGTATTATGTTACTATATTTAGTTGTCCGGATGCTACTTCCTTTTTTTATGTGTACTCTCAGGGCATCTCGCTCATTTGCTGGCATATGTGATAGATGTGGCCTATTGGTCTCCTACAAGATAATCTAGGACTTGTGAGTTTGCTGTGGGTCTTCATGTAGGGTATTTTATTCAATAACTTTTAGCTTAGATCAAAATACCACTGCCAGTAACTCTGAAGATAAATTTTCATATGTTGATATGTTAAGCTTATTGATAATGATGTTTTAGCATGCACTTATCATTTGTGGCTACCTCTGATATAGATTGCAGCATTGAAGTACTCAAGCAATGATTGGGCTCACACTTTTGGCATTGGTAGCTTAGTTGAGGGGGAGGTGGGAGAAATAGAAGAATATGGCATTATCCTTAACTTCAAAGACCATCCGGATGTTGTTGGCTTAATCGAGCACCATCAACGTAAGTAATTTTGTCCTTTCATGATATTAACTATCCAACCCACAATCCTGCCAATTTTTATCTTTTTCTATTTTTGCAGTTGGTGGCAGTAGTGTGGAAGTGGGATCTTCTGTGAAGGGTCTTGTTTTCGATTTATCTGATGGAGTTGTTAACTTGTCCCTTAAACCAGAGCTAATTGGCAGTGTTAGGAATGTTGGAAAAAAGAAGGTAATGTTTGTACCCTTGGTGTGAAGTTGTTAGTATACCTGGTCAGGCATGCCCTTGGTATAGGTATAACATTGTTTCATATCGTAACAACTTTATCCGGATCTCAATCCCCATTTTTTTATTGTCACCTTTAGTAAGCACGATATGCAGTTTTTGAAACTATATGTTCAATCTCTATTTCATGTATTACCATAACTTTACATTATATCTCCTGTTTCACTTTAGAAACGCCAAAGGGCTGCAGTTGCAGACTTGGAGCTTCATGAGGAAGTGAATGCAGTTGTGGAAATAATCAAAGAGAGCTATGTGGTGTGTAAATTACTCTCTTGATTGACCAATTTGTTTGTTGAATTGTAGGCTGATTGCAATTATTTACTTTTTTGTTGTTGTTTTGTTTAATCCAGGTCCTTTCCATCCCTGAGTACAATTACGCAATTGGTTTTGCACCACTGATGGATTACAACTCACAACTGCTTCCCCACCACCACTATGATAATGGACAACGGTAATATTTGGAAGTTTGCCCATTTTGATTCCAATTCTTGCCTTGTTACATACTTCTCCTGATGGGAAATATAAGAACATCAAAGTTTGTCATAGTCATAGGTCAAACTCTTTTAACATTGATCATCAATATGTAAAATTTTATATAGATTGACAAGGGAAGATCAGCAATTCAGCATTACTAGATACATTGTAATAGTTCTTTCATAATATGCTAATATATAAGCTTTTTCATTAAAGATAATATATTTTGTATAAATATTGCTACTAAAAGTTGAAGAAAAGTTAAAACTGTATCAAACCTTTATGGACTTATATTTCCAACTGGACGAAGCATCTGCTACTATTTGAGTACCCCTTACTGGAAGGCTTTGACATAAATGCTGAGGAAACTTGAACCTTTCTATTTGTACTAGATAGTGCAGAACAATGTCATAATTAATCTCTTGATATAAATTCATTTAGGGTTACAGGCTTATCACTTTATCAGTCTTGACATAAACTGATTTTGAATTGCAGCTTTATCACTACAGAAGAATGTTGTAATTAGTCTATTGATATGGGCATCTAATGTATAAATGAGCTTTGCTCATGTGATCCCAGCTAATATTTGCTCGAGCTTGCAACTATCATAGCCTAAGCAGGAACATGTGAGCGAAACAATAAAGAAAGAATGATATTTTGTGTTAGAAAAGATTGTACTTTTCTTGGGTGCAGAACAATAAAGAAAAGTGATTTCTTATCTGGACTACGTTACCCACTTGTTTTCTTATTTTTCTTTGTGTTTTTTTTTCTTTTTGAAGCATTACTGTGGTTGTTGGAAATATCCCAAGTTCTGATTCTTCTGGAAGACTTATCCTACTACCAAAAGCTTCGGCTCAGTATTCTGCCCTCTCTGAATCTAAAAGGGCTAAGAAGAAATCTGGCTACAAAATTGGGTCACTTGTTGAAGCAGAGGTGCAATTATTTTCAATTATGATCCTAAAATTGGTAACTGTTATCATCTTCAATGTCTGCAAACTTTGCTTACACAAATCCTTTCTGGACATCAGATTATTGATATCAAGCCGCTTGAACTTCTACTGCAATTTGGTGGCAATCTTCATGGAAGAATCCATATTACTGAGGTGAACACCAGACATTTCTTGAGATGCCTTTCTTATAACAATATGTATTGGCTAATTACTAATTAGTGATACATTTCTCATAGGTTCTTGAAGAGGATTCTGATGAGCATCCCTTTAGTAAACTCAGAATAGGGCAAAAGCTTAATGCCAGAATTGTTGCAGAGTCTGAGCCTTCTGGAAAGAGTGGCAAAAACTTCAAATGGGAATTGTCTATTAGGCCATGTATAGTCAAGGGTATGCTTTAATGTCTATTTTTAATTTGTCTATTCCATGATAAACAATCATCTCATATAGATCTTACAGCTTTGATTCAGTTCGTCCATAGCTAAAATCCTATATGCCGACTGCTTTGCATTTTGTATACATTTTTGTGTTTCTTAATCTTTGAGATGGCTAACTTTGCTTATTGTTGGATTTTTTTTACTTGAAATTAAGCAGGAGAGTTTGAAGAATTAACTGCTCAAAAAGAACAAAAGCACACCACAAATGAGATTGTACGTGCTTATGTCGTCAAGGTGGATAAGGAATGGGTCTGGTTAACTGTATCAAGAAATGTTATGGCTCATTTATTTGTACTTGATAGTTCTTCTGAGTCCAGCGAACTGAAAGAATTCCAGCAGCGCTTTAGTGTAGGCCAAGCAGTGAAAGGCCGTGTTATCAATGTGAACCGGGAGAAAAGGTTACTTCGGTTGAAGGCACTTGATAACCAATGCACACAGCCGAATATAGATGAAATACAACAATCAAAGTTCTCTGTGTTTGAACAAACAAAACAAGGAGATATCATCGGTGGACGTGTTCAAAAAATTCTACCTGGTGTTGGTGGGCTTGTCGTTCAGATTGGACCTCATCTCCATGGGAGGGTTCATTATACTGAAATTGTTGACTCATGGGTGGCCGAACCCTTGTCTGGATTCCATGAGGGCCAGTTTGTGAAGTGCAAGGTCCTGTCTGTGAGCCGCTCATCAGAAGGATCACTTCGAGTTGATCTTTCACTCCGTTCATCAAATCTGATCAGAGACTCTAACAACTCAGGACTAGTTGATGATCTGTAAGTGCTAGAGCTCATGTTTTTTTTTCATCAATTAAGGAACAATGCTCTTTTATGGTGTTCTCTTCCATTTAAAAACATAAATGGTACTCCAAACTGGCTTTGTGTATGAAGCATTAGCTCCAGATCTCTCCCTTTTGGGGGTAAAATCCTGAACCACTACCACACAGCCAAGCAGGCCCTATGATTGTTGTTACATTGTCAAGAAAGTATATGTAGCATTCCCATTGTTATTTACATCATGTACCATTGTTGTTTCTTAGGGCAACCTGTACCTCCCGGATCGAAAAGATCAAGGATCTGCTTCCCGGAACTGAGATTAAGGTATTTTTCACATTTTTTTTTACTATTTTACTTTTATCTGAAGTTCTGTGCAATAAACATAATTTAACATGTGAATAAGACAAGTCTATAATTCAGGCATTATCTAAACATATATTGGATTTATCATTCATGAAAGACACAATCTGCTACTTGCCAACAAAAAAAAAAGCTGTAAATAGTGTTGGTGTCAACTCGCATAGTATAATTCTGGGTGGATTCCCTATATGCTGTACCAGAACATCTGTGTTTTTTTCCTCTTGTCCAAAGGTTGCCTGCAACTGATATTAAACTTTTTGTTTATACCTGTCAATTGTCATTGCTGAAGTTGTAGTATGCCATGAATTGAAGTTAGTGTTTTTTAGGGGAAATACAGTAGGGGAGTCCCCTACTGTGCATTTTAATAAAAAATAAATGAAGAGAAAAGGAGTTACAGAAAAGGAAAACAAAACCTGTATATGTTTTTTTCTCGAACTAAAACCTGTATATATAGGTGAAAGGTGGAAAATAGCGGCATGTAACAGACAGCCAAGACAGAAAAAGAGCGCACAAGCTAGTGAATCGAGTTTAGCCGTAAATATATTGAATTTAGTTTTTCGGTGAATATATTTGATAAATAAAGGCGTGTTTTTTTTACCATTTACTACTGTGTATCTTCTGTAATGTGAAGTGACATGATTTGTTCTGCTAAAATTCTAGGGCTATGTGAAGAATGTTAATTCCAAAGGATGTTTTATTATGCTTTCTCGAATGGTTGAGGCTAGGATTACTCTATCAAATTTGTCAGATGAGTATGTTGAAAATCCGCAGAAGGATTTCCCTGTTGGAATGCTTGTACATGGAAGGTGAGATCTTACCATTTTCAAATGCTCATATAAATTAAAGATATGTTCTCCTGTGAAACTAACAAAAATCCGCAGGGTCCTGTCTACGGACCCATCATCAGGGAGAGTTGAGGCATCACTTAGGAAGACCATTGGTTCCAAATTGGAAAAGCTGGATGATATTAGTTATAGTGATTTGCATGTTGGGGATATCATTGATGGCCAAGTTAAGCGGGTTGAATCCTTTGGATTATTCGTTACAATTCGGAGAAGTGAACTGGTACATTGTTATCACTAGACTCAGCCTTTTGAAATCATTGTGTATTCTGTTTTGTAAACACTCTTTTGCAGGTTGGTCTGTGCCATGTATCAGAACTTTCTGATGAACCTGTTGTTGATATTAACTCTTGCTATAAAGCTGGTGATATGGTTAAAGCCAAAATTCTGAAGGTAAGGTTTATCTTTTTCAGGATTTTCATTTTGCCATTGCACGTTTTAAAATTCGTTATTTTGTTTTAAAAATAAAGATCGATGAGAAGCGGCATCGAGTATCACTTGGAATGAAGAAGTCGTACTTTGATTCTGATCTGACTGCTGACACAAATGATGATGAAGATGATGAAAGTGCTCTTATGGACATCAGTGTTGCCCCTCAGATGGTTGAATATCATAACAGAAGTTTAGTTCATCGCAAAGCAAAACCAATGGCTTCTGTGCCGCCTCTTCAGGTTTCCTTGGATGAATCTGAAGGTTCTGACCTAGAGGAGGATAATAATAATAAAGGTCTTGAAATTGCAAATGGAACTGAATTAAATGCTAAAAAGAATGATAAACAATTAAAGAAGGAAGCAAGAAAACAAAGGTATTCAGACATTTGATTCTACTCTGTGACCTTATTTTGTTGACATATGCATCAAACTTTACATCCTTCTATGGTTTTCAACAGGGAACTAGAAATCAGTGCTATGGAGGAAAGGGCTTTGCAGGGAGATGTACCACAAACTCCAGATGATTTTGAGAAGTTGGTCAGGAGCTCCCCAAATAGTAGTTTTGTCTGGATAAAATATATGGCCACTTTGTTAGATCTTGCAGATGTTGAGAAAGCACGTGCAGTAGCTGAGAGGTCTGTCTGCTGCCCAAAACATTTGTTTTTAATATGGAAAAGATCTTTGGTGATAGGAAGTTGCTTTCTATCATCTTAATAGTGTTGATAGATTTGATTTGGTCTTGTGTTGGTTTCGTTTTCGAAGGATGTAGAATTTACTTGTTGAAACATCCTTTCAAAAATTTCCTTTTGTTTCTGTCAATTCAGATATGTGTTTGTCCTTTTTCTGTTAGTTTATTTAAACTTTTTGAATGCATCACTTGTCATCATCTTTTACAACTCTCTCATGTTTTTAGGGCTTTAAAAACAATAATCCCCAGAGAAGAAGAGGAGAAACTTAATGTTTGGGTAGCATATTTCAATCTGGAAAATGAATACGGTAGTCCACGGGAGGTAAAGCTGAATAATGATGTATTTTGGGTTGCTGTGCTGTACTTGGATATACTGAGACACTTGATTGTGTACACCACAGGATGCTGTGAAAAAGGTATTCCAAAGAGCCTTGCAATATTGTGATCCCAAAAAGTTGCACTTGGCTCTTCTTGCGATGTACGAGAGGACCGAACAATATGAACTTGCAGATGAACTTCTAGACAGAATGACCAAAAGGTTCAAAACTTCCTGCAAGGTTAGTACATATAAGGTTATGCCACATTCAGTATGCCCTATTCGTATCTAAAGGGATCCTATTTGTGACCTGTATAATGTAACTGCAGATATGGTTATGCCGCATCCAGTTCGCCCTCAAGCAAGGCAAGGATGTTGAGTACATCAAATCCATTGTAAACCGTGTGCTTCTAAGTTTGCCACATAGGAAGCGCATAAAGTTCCTCTCGCAGACAGCTATTCTAGAATTCAAATGTGGGGTGCCTGAAGAAGGAAGATCCAGATTTGAACTAATATTGCGGGAGTACCCAAAAAGAACAGACCTTTGGAGTGTTTATCTTGACCAAGTAAGGAGCATTAAATTCATCAAAATGGCATCTGTACTTTTTATTCTTTCAAATTATGCAAGTTTGTTGACATACATTGACCTTTTGTAGGAAATCCGCCTTGGTGACATAGAAGTTATACGGGCATTGTTTGAGAGGGTGACTTGTCTTACCCTACCTCCAAAAAAGATGCAGGTATTGTCTCCTTTGTAATTGTTAGTATTTTGCTGCCTTATATGTATTGTGAAATACATGCATAAACTTCACTCAGTGATTCTGTCATCATGCTGCTTTCACTTCCTGTGTGTACTTGATTTCGTATGAGTGAAATATCACCTATTTTGCTTTATGTTACATTTCTTTGTTAAAACTCAACCTTGAAATGGGCGTTGGCTTATTTCTTAGTTGTGTTTCTGTCTTGAAATCTAGCATCTTTGTTCCTTTTACTGTAACACTGACACAGATTGCTTGAATTAGTATTTGATTGATTGTTACTTGTTCCACTATGGTTTTGTGCTTCGCTATGTTTTTCTGGTAAAAAAATATAATAAGATGTCACTTGTTCTTTGGGACTTGATCTTTATGCTAAATGCTGTGTGCTTCACTGTCACAGTTCTTGTTCAAGAAGTACCTTAATTTCGAGAAGTCACTGGGTCAAGACAACGAAAGAATTCAGCTTGTGCAGCAGAAGGCAATTGAATATGTTCAGAGTTCACTGCCGTCACAAGACAACTCTTGAACTTCATGATACTTGATCTTTACCTTTGTGGCACATGGAGATGGAGATTGATAATCCCAAGGACAATCACATTTTTGCTCGTTACAGGAAGACAAGCTTAGGAAATGCCAGTCGTACAGTTGATGTGATCTCTTTCTATTTTTCCAACTCCTTTCTTCTATTTCATTCTTCTATACGCTGAATTAGTCTTGGTTGAGTTTACACAACGTGGTCCATACAGATCTATTTTTTTCTCAATAGATTAGTTTCCTTGTGATAGTTGATAGATAGATGTAACTTCCTATTCACTATTTTCTTGCTAAACAAACAGATCGATCTTTTCCCTTGCAGTATGTGAAATTAGGCTTACTTTTAGCATGTGCGTACTGCTATCCTATTAGTGGAAGTAGCTTCCGTTATTATATTTTACATTTTACCCTTTTGGAAGAATTAGTAAGCACACGCTTGCCATCTAATAAATTTATTAAAGTAGTAAGCTATCTAACAGTTCTTGTGCAAAATGATAGACATGCAAAAATCACTACATGTGAATTTATTTCTTACATTTTTTTTTATCACATGATGCTCAGATGGACATAGAACCGATTCCTGATTATGTTATCCAACACAGAGCTCGGATGCTAAGTGTCTTATCGGTTGTCATGGCCATTATACAATGGCAACGGCGCCAGCGTCATCGTTGTAGAAAATTACCAATAAAATATGGGCCATTGCTCAGCGGAGACTTGGTGAGACAAACAATGCTAGATGAACTAGAGTCTGATAGCGATGAATGTCAGGAGGTGGCCGCCCTTGCTGCAGCTAGCAGTCAAGTTTCTTCATCTAGTGTCAAGTCCATGAAGTCTAACAAGTAAATTTTTAAAAGGGTTGGCAAGTCTAATACTCTACCTGCTGCTGCACGGGTTGGCAGGGCCAGTAAGTCCAACACAAAACCATCTCCTACCTGTGTCGATGATGATATGGATGTGGAGATAACTAATGCTTTGCGAGGTATCCAACAGAACCTTGCAAAACCAGTGCAGGTTGCACCTTCTCCTGATCCTAGTAGTCCTCTATTGGATATGCTAAAAAAGATCACATTACCACCGGACGATAGGCTTGCAGTAAGGATGCACCTTTGCAAGCCAGAATTTCAAGTTCATCGCAGCTTCCTTATCAATATGGGTCAAGAATACCTTGAGCGTTGGGTGTTCAAATATTTATCTGGTAGTGATCCTGGTGATGACTGATTATGGTTGAGGGTCTGGTTTTGTTGCACCCTTTTGAAATCAGTATGTACCATATGACTACATGCTAATTATGGCCTGTTCGCTTGAACTGATCAGCTAGCTTATCAGGTAGAGTCTACAGTATTTTTCTCTCACAATAAATTAGCCAAGACCGGCTTATCAGCTGGTTTTAATACCAGCCGAACAAGCCCAGTCAGAGAGGTAGCTGACATTTATGGTGAAGTTTCAGACTCTTGGGACACAACTTATGTGATATCCTTTTGTGTATCGGCGAATTATTATCTAATCTTAACTTGTAATATTTGTTAGCCGATAGCTTAAAAACTCATTGTGTGAGAGATTATAAATTGAGCTCATATGAGTTCATTACTTATGATTGGAACACGAGTTCATGGTTTATTTGTTTCATAATGTGCTGTTCTCATCTGAAAATATAATGACTTATTTTATATAAGGTATTTGGTTTATTTATTCTCATGATGTGAAATGACCCATTTATCAACAATTACTTTAGCAATGAAATGGTTCATATGAAGTAATAACTTGGCACTCATAGACAATAGTGAGTGTAATCCAGGCAAGCTATATATGACCAAATGATGCCTGGCTTCTCTACCAGCTCAGGCATACTTTCAGGCCATCAACCAAACAACATAGCATGTTTTAGCTTTGCCTAGCCAGGCATTCTTGCAAGTGAAGACAGGCAGCTCCCAAGCAGGTGAATAGCCCAGGCAACTAGTTCAGGGTACTATCCAAACAACCTGTTTGTTGGACTCAGAATTACTATGATGATGCCACATTTTGAAAATGTGAATGCACATGGCGTCCGAATATGCACATGGTCTTTAAAATCTGTGCCAACAACATCGTAGTCAAGTGTTGTGAAATATTTTATGTGTGAATCAACGGGTGTGTATATGAGTATGAAAGATGAGAATTGAAGAATGAGTGTACAAGAGAAAGAATAAAAATTTTCATGTTTCTCGTTTTCTTTGTGCTCATGTTGTGCTCTATGAGTGCATTACCGGTCGATAGAACGATTTCTTTCTTAACATAGCATGGGTTCTTGTATTACTCAGGATGAGAATGTTGCCTACATGAATTACCATAAAAACAACACTTGTGGATGCTTGAAGCACCATGGTACCATAATCGACCCTAAATTGCCTTCCTCTCACATTGGCCCGGAAGTACATAAAACCAACGTCGTCGATGTCTCAGCAACGCCAAGCCATACAAAGAAAGTATGATGCTTTTCTATTCAAACGTCGGTAACAGATGAGGTACTCGAAGCACCAAGAGGGACAACTCGATATCATCGGCAACATAGCCCGAAAACATTGCGATGAAGGTGGAGACAAAGCCTTGCCTACACACCCCTTGAAGCGGCCTTGAGCTCACAACACAGAAATGTTGTAACGCTTAGAAACACGAACAACGGTCTGCAACCGGATTTGTGTAATGACCAAATGGGCCAAGAGGGAGGTTGAATTAGGCTCCATAAAATTCAAAGCAACAACCTTAACCTATGCAAAATATAAACCTCCATAACATGGTGGCACCTAAGTTTTGCTACAAAAGGACACTAGGTAATCCTTAGGGCTATCAATCTAAATAAGACCTTAGCAAAATTCACACTAAGAGTATTATCCTTAGAATAGAAGTAAGAATGAAACCAATGCTAAGCACTCTAAAGGGACCGTGACACCTAAGAGGGGGGAGGGGGGGGGGTTAAATTAGGTCACATGTTCTATCTAGATGTATTGTACCCTAGGTTCAAAACCTATCAACTAACCTAGCAAACTAGACTAGGAAGGTAAAAGCAAACAACCAAGGAATGCAAGAAAGTAATTGTAGAATAACTATAAAACATTAGGTTGGCATCAAGACTATCCTTAAGTACTTACTAGGTACTCAAGCCCTTGGGTTGTGATTATAGAAGAACTAAGACCAAACCATGGTGGGGGTATGTGGATGTTGGCTATATGTCTGACTCTAAGTGCATTTAGCTTTTTAGTGGGTTTTGGTTGATTAAACAATAACACGATTAAAGGTCTAACAAGTTTGCTAAGTTTTGAAAGCAAACTTGAGATATGAATTGTTTGTATCATTTAAAGTGTATCAAAGGTTCAATAATAAAAGCAAACTTGAAAGCCAGAATGATGTATTGTTGCGAAGTCAATACTAGTTCAATCAGAAGACAAAAATGCAAATGGAATTATTGAAAGAGCTTATACTTTGTGGGTTATCTGAGACATAAGATCTTGCATATGGAATGGTCTCAATTAAAGAGGTTACTCAAGGAAATCAATAATAACAAAGATGGATTTCATTATATGGATTTCATTGTATGCTTAATGTAGATTCAAATCATTGTCTTACTTGGGATGGCTTGAAAGGGTGGAAGATAGCGGCTTTGAAAGACCAAACAAGGGTGAACGGCAAGCGACGACTTGGGCACCGAAGGACCAAGGCTATGGTAAATAAGAGCATACTTGCATTGAGTCTTGTCACTAATCAAGCTATGAAAGTTATATAGTGAGGAGAATCAAATCATTGTAGGATCATTTGAAGAGGTGACTTGATGCCATTGATTAAACTAATATGAATGGAGTTGGATCAAGTCACATGCTCAAGATAGGCTATGCTCAAGAAAAAATGAAGATGAACATCTTGGCACCCTCTAGGGATGAAGATTACAAGATATGGCATTGATCGAAGAAGTAAAACTCAAGAGGTTTGAATTCATTTCTATTAAGAGAGATGCAACATGATGATAGTTGATTGTCTAAAGTGCTCAAGACAACCCATGTGAGAATTGAGTGAGAGAGTGAAAGATCCTAAATGGCTAGAGGGGGTGAATATCTTATAAAAATTCTCTACAAATACACTAGAGCAAGTGGTTAGTAACCTAAATGGCGAAATGCAATTTTGCTCTAGCTCTACAAGGGTTGCAAGCCACCTATACCAACAATTCTAGTTGCTATGATCTCTAGGTTCACACAAAGGCTAAGTCACTACTTGCTAAGCTAGTGAGCTCTCAAAGACTAACTAAAGAGCCTCTCTAACCAAACTAACAAGCTCTCAAAGACTAACTACACTAAAGAGCTTGACTAGGCAAGAATGTAAACAATGTAAATACAAGAGAGAGTGTCAGAAGATTATACTGCCGTGGCAAGAGAGATGAACCAATCAATGAATGCCCAATCAATCAACGGGAGAAATCCAAGAGACAAGTGACACACAATTTTTCTCCCGAGGTTCACGTGCTTACCGGGAGAAATCGCAAGCTCGGCGGGATTCGGCACTTTCGAGAAAATGGAATGTCTATTTTCTATTGCGCCGGATGCAAATTCTTGGTGGTTAGCACATTGGTGCAAGGGTGAAGAAGTTAGAAGTGAAAACGAGTTGGTCGTGAAGATGCCGGCGTCGGTCAACTGACCGGACGCTGGATCTGAATGCACCGGACGCTGGAAGGCTGCGTCCGGTCAGGCTGACGTACGGTCACGCAGAAGCTGGAGTGTGACCGGACGCTGGCTGCGTCCGATCGCGTTCAACCAGACGCGTCCGGTCATGCTCGGGAGCTTACTGGAAACGACCGGACGCTGGGGGTTCAGCGTTCGGTCAATTGAGTGCTGCTGCGTCCGGTCAGGTCAAGTGACCATTGGAACCGGGACACGTGGTCGTGTGCGAGCGACCGGACGCTGAGGTCCAGCGTCCGGTCAACACGACCGGAGCGTCCGGTCGGCCCGACCGTTGCCCAGTGAAGGGGTAACGGCTAGTTTAGCCCTTGGGGCTATAAATAGAAGTGGCCTTCGGCCATGGCTGGTGCGGAGCACCTTGGGGGACTTTGTGTCCATGCTTGAGAGTGCTTGGGAGCCCTCCATCACACACATACTTGATAGTGATCATTCGATTGTGTGAGTGAGCGATTCTAGTGTGATTGCATTGTGAGGTTGCATCGAGTGGCACTAGGTGATCGAGTTGCAAGCCGGTGGTGCTTGTTACTCTTGGAGGTTGCCACCTCCTAGATGGCTTGGTGGTGGTCTCCGTCGAAGCGCGCAAGAAGCTTGTGCGGCGCTCCGGAGAAGTGCTTGTGAGGGGCATTGTGCTTGCCCCACGGAAGCCGCGAAGAGCAACTCTAGTAAAGCATGTCATTGAGCTACCCTCACTCAAGGGGTAGGTTCTTGCGGCGCCCGACGTGCGGGCTTAGCGGGTGATGCTAATTAGCCGCCGAACCACCAAGTGAGCGGTCGACACAACGGGGACTAGCGTGTTGGCAAACACGTGAACCTCGGGAGAAAAATCATCGTGTCAACCTTGTTCTTCCCATTGGTTTGCATCCCCATTACACAAGCTTGCAATTACTTTTATACATAGTAAGCTTGTGTAGTTGCTCTTGTAATTAGATAGCTTGTGTAGCTTGCTAATTACCTTCTTGCTTGTGTAGCATAGAAGTAGCTCCCTTGCGTGGCTAATTTGGTTTTAGTAACCTTGTTAGTCACATTGCTTAGTTTGTGTAACTAAGTATTTGCGCTCTCTAATTAGGCATTGGTTGCCTTGTTATTGAGCATTGCTAGTGAGCTTAGTTAGCTTTGTGCTTTTGCTTACTAGCATGTGTAGGAGCTCCCTTGTTGTTTAAAGTACTAGTGGCATAGGTTTGTGTGACCTTGCTCCTAGAATTGTTTAGGAGAGCTCTAGCTAGCCCGGCACCTTAGTTGCATAATTAGTATCTTTGCAAGGTGCTAGTGAACATATATAGAGGGGTATAGTCTTGGCTAGACCGATTATTTTAATTCCGCATTTATATCGGTTAGCCGACGCGATTAAGTTTTAGAAAAGACTATTCACCCCCCCTCTAGTCGTCATCTCGACCCTTCAACATGCCTTACCCCCAATCCACATACTATGGTGGCGCCCATGGCCGACAGTGAGCAAAACCTAAAATTGGCCATGGCCAGACCACCACTGGACCCGACGAGAGTGGGGCTTCTAGCTAACTTCCTTTGCTTCTCACTGACACGAGGAATTGGGTTGGGAAGCTTTGAGTTGGTCATTATGAAAGGAAAAGGAGAGCGGTGCACTGCCGCCGCCACATCGTAGGGAGTGGCCTCGGCTGTGGTGACCCAGCCAAGACCCGATAAGGCATGGCAGCAAAAGGACACAACCGCACGAGCGATCGAAAGGGTCATGTTGTTTAATGCTCGGGTAAAGCCTTTAGAGGGTGCCTGTGCAACCATGTGCACGTGATAGCGCGACCTCACGATGCGGCAAGTCATGCCATGGAGCCGAGAGCAGAGCTAGGTAGGTGGGTTGAGTGGCAGAGGGTGAGCGCTATAGTAACCAAAACAACAAGACGACAAGGCGTAGCCCTGCATGTGCGCTCGAACAGTGCCATGGTTAGTAGCATCCCACGCATGGTGGAGAGCGGCTGTGGCCACACCTGGCCTGATGGGCAGCCGACGACCACACGGCTGGCCAGTAGGACAACAGTCATGGCCATAGGGTAAGCCAGCCAATGCACGGCGTAGCATGTGGTAGCAGCGACTGGCAGCAGTGTAGGTAGCCCACGATGGTGCAACACCACGTGCTTGCATGATTTTTGGAGCGCGCCAAACTTCAAACCCAGCTCGGTGGTGGTTCAACCAAAGTTACCAACCTAGGGCCGATACTAACACCTAACTGGCAAAGCAAACCACGCTCCTAGAGAGCGACCAGAGAGGAAAATGGAAGGATACCAATATGAGCTTGGATAGCGTGTTCTAACGAAGTTAGGGCAATTTTTGCGACACCACACCAACCCCAACTCATCCGTAGGCTACACCCTGCTAAAGCACTCACCTAGAGGCAACTAACAAAACAAAACCATGGAGCTAGTGCTTAAGTATTTAGTTAAAACATAAACACCAAGATGACATTGTCTTCTTCCTTTTAGTCTTAGAAGGTCTAGAGCTTAGATTCGATGTTTGAGTCCTAAAACTTTGGTTAACACTATTCACTTCCCAAATCTAAAGTTGCACTCTTAACTACACTATTTACTCATCCTTTTACATAAGCACTATACATACGTTATATTTTGTTTTTGTTTACCAAAATTGCTTTCCGTTTCATGTCTGTTTTAACTCATTAAAATTTGAAAACTCATTCGGCTAGATTTCCTGAGGCCTTAACCTAGGTGCTAAGCAGGTTCATAACACCAGAGGATATGGACAAGTTTTTCACAAAAGATATTCAATAAAATCCTTTTGGATTCATGTTGCTTGCCCAAGCATTTTACCATATGTAAAGGATATGGACAAGTTTTATAAACCTGAATTGGTAGCATTTGCTCCCCTTACAAATGTGCTAAGAGTTTGGATTTAAAAGCTTGCACATATGCATGGATTAGGAAGTGTGGGAGAGTAATAGCTACCAAATGATGCTAAGGTGTAAAGAATTGACCTTTGAAGAGTGATACCAATCGAAGTTGCCATTTGAACACCATCCTTAGCACCATGGTTAGTTAGATTGCACTTGAAAAACACAAACACTAGATACCTCGTGAGATCAACATTATAAGCAAGGCTCTAGTACCACTTGTAACGCAAGCAAGGTACATCTAACTATCATCCTATGCATGCTAGTTTTGCATTTCATCAATCAATCCTACAACTGGCATACACCACACAAGTATGGATATTGAATTAAGAACTTGTACTATGCAAGCAAACATATATAATGCACATACAAATACAACATACAAGTGTTTATGAACTTGCTCCCCCTACTTGTGCGCTTCAAATTTTAATTGACCCCCTTCCTTTGTCAATCCCCTATATGTCTTACTTATCTTTGTGACTCTCTTCCCCTTTGTCAACAATTAGCACAAAATGTGAGCTCAAAATTTTAGATAGATTAGAGGTGAAACCATGTGAAGTAAAGATCATTTTCCTATATTTGGTTCAATCTAGATCATTTGCAAAAGATATTTAACTCAGTTCGATCCAAGGGTAAACTTCTTCACACCTCATTTCAATGGTTATCTTGACAATGTTGAGTTAAACACTTATAGCTTATTTTCTAGATTAAACACTAGGTTTAAAAGCCCACAAACATGTCATATGTTACAACTAGATCATTTTGAGCATACAAGCAATAGTGGTACCATATAAGCATCAATTTCATTTGATTTTCATGAATGAGCCTAAGACATGTGAGGAATGACTAGATACACTAAACAAGTACTTAACAATGGATGAATGACATGTCAATTAATTTTACCTTGCTTTGCTTGAAGGAGAGGCATGTCATATAATGGGAGTGCATCAATACATATTTGAGAAGTCAAGTATATTCAATTTATTTCTTAGCTTGCAAAACCTCTTCTCATCAAGTAGTTTGGTGAATATGTCGACAAGTTGATCATCGGTGCCCACACTCTCAATGCAAATGTCCCCTTTTTATTAATGATCTCTTATAAAAGGATGACAGACATCTATGTGCTTTGTTCTTGAATGTTGAACCAGGTTGTTGGTGAGATTTATGGCACTCCCATTGTCACATAGCAATGGCACTTGTTTGAACTTGATTCCAAAATCACTCAAAGTAGCCTTCATCCAAAGTAATTGAGCACAACAACTACTGGCGAAAATATACTCCGCTTCGGTGGTTAAAAGTGCTACACTATTTTGCTTCTATGATGACCAAGATACAAGTGATCTTCCTAATAGTTGACATGTGCCTGATGTGCTTTTTCTCTCAACTTTGCATCCCACATAATCGGAGTCCAAATAACCAATCAACTCAAATCTTGCTCCTTTGAGATACCACAATCCAACATTTTGTGTATGCTTCAAATACCTCAATATTCTCTTGGTTGCCTTCAAATGACTTTCTCTTGGTGAGGCTTAAAATCTAGCACACATGCATACACTAAACATCACATCCAGCCTTGATGCGGTCACATAGAGTAGGCTTCCAATCATAGGCTGATACATTTTTTGATCCACCATGTTGCCACTAGCATCACTATCTAAGTTTCCATTTGTCCCCATATCCAAGTTTCCATTTGTCCCCATAGGTGTACTAATAGCTTTATCATCATCCATTCCAAACTTCTTGAGCATGTCTTTGATATACTTGCCTTGACTCGCAAATGTACCATTCTTCATTTGCTTGATTTGAAGGCCAAGGAAGTAACTAAGCTCTCCAATCATGGACATCTCAAACTCATTTATCATCATCTTTCCAAAGTCCTTATAAAAATATTGATTGGTTGATCCAAAGATAATGCCATCAACATATATTTGCAACACAAACAAGTCATTGCATATCTTCTTGGTGAAGAGAGTGGTGTCAACCTTGTCCATCTTGAATCCCTTAGAGAGTAGGAAATCTCTCAATCTCTCATACCATGCTCTTGGTGCTTGCTTCAAACCATATAAAGCCTTTCTCAACTTATAAACATGGTTGTGTTTCTTCTCAACTTCAAAGCTGGGTGGTTGTTCAACATAGACTAGCTCATTGATGTACCTATTGAGAAATACACTCTTCACATTCATTTGGTACAACTTGATGTTGTGGGTACAAGCATAGGCTAATAAGATCCTAATTGCTTCCAATCTTGCAACTGGGGCATATATTTCACTAAAGTCAAGACCTTCAACTTGACTGTAACCTTGAGCCACTAATCTTGCTTTGTTCTTTACTACTACCCCACCTTGATCTTGCTTGTTCCAATCATATTATGATCCTTAGGCCTCTCAACTAACTCTCATACTTGATTTCTCATGAAGTTGTTTAGCTCTTCATGCATATCATTCACCTAATCAACATCCTTCAAAGCTTCATCTATCTTCTTTGGTTCAATGGATGACACAAATGAGAAATGCTCACAAAATGATGCCAATCTTGATCTTGTTTGCACACCTCTTGAGATATCACCAACTATGGAGTCCAAAGGATGATCTCTTGCAACATTGGTTGGTTGGAGCACTCGCACTTGATTGCTCATACTTGATTGATCATTTGGTTGAGATGATGTACTAGCCACTTGTTGATCTTGGTCTTTGTCATCTCTTACACTAGCTTGACTTTGATCATGAGAACCACTAGCTTGCACATTTGAGTTAGAGATCATTTGATTCTTGTCATCTTCAACATAAATCACCTCTCTAGGCCTTATACCACCAATGTCCATGTTATTCATTGCATTAACTAATTGAGTGCCTCTCACATCATCTAGATTCTTATCTTCATCTTGGGAACCCTTGGTTTCATCAAATTCCACATCATGAACCTCCTCAAGAGTACCACTAGCCAAATTCCAAACTCTATAAGCCTTGCTAGTAGTGGAGTAACCAAGCAAGAAGCCTTCATCACATTTCTTCTCAAACTTGCTCAATCTAGTATCTTTCTTCGAAATGTAGCATTTGCAACAAAAAACCCAAAAGTATGCAATATTGGGCTTTCGTCCATTCAAGAGCTCATATGGTGTCTTCTCCATCATGGGGTGACAATAGAGGCAGTTGCTATAGTAGTAAGCCATGTTGATTGCTTCGGCCGAAAATGAGTGACTCACATTATACTCACTCAACATTGATCTTGCCATATCAATCAAAGTTCTATTCTTCCTCTCAACTAGGCCATTTGATTGTGGAATGTACTTGGTCGAGAATTGATGTCTAATTTCAAACTCATCATATAACTCATCAATTCTAGTGTTCTTGAACTCACTACCTTGTCACTTCTCACTTTCTTTATGGTTGTCTCAAACTCATTGTGTATTCTCTTGATGAATGTTTTGAAGGTTGCAAACGCATCACTCTTATCAACAAGAAAGAACACCCAAGTATATCTAGTGAAATCATCCACTATCATAAATCCATATTTGTTTCCACCAATACTAGTATATGTGATTGGTCCAAATAAGTCCATATGCAACAACTCAAATGCCTTAGATGTGCTCATCATGCTCTTCTTAGGATATGTGTTACCAACTTATTTTCTGGCTTGACATGCACTACATAGCCTGTCCTTCTCAAATGTGACATCTTTCAAGCCCTTTACTAGATCATGATTAATCAATTTGTTCAATTGTTTCATTCTAGCATGACCAAGCCTTCTATGCCATAACCAACCCATGCTAGACTTAGTGAGCAAACATGTTGACAATTGAGCTTCTCTAGCATTGAAATCAACTAAGTATAGATTATCATATCTAAATCCTTTGAATATCAAGTTAGAGCCATCTACACTTAAGATCTCTACATCGTCAACTCTAAATATGCACTTGAAACCAAGATCACACGATTGAGCTACCGACAATAGGTTAAAGTTCAAGCTCTCTACTAGTAGCACATTGAAAATGCTCAAGTCATTGGATATTGCAATCTTACCAAGCCCTTTGACCTTGCCTTTGCCATTATCACCAAATGTCATGCTATCAATCCCATTACTATCATTTGTGTTGATTGAATTGAACATTCTTGAATCACTGGTCATGTATTGTGTGCACCCACTATCAAGCATGCAATGCCTTCCTTTAGCTTTATAATTAACCTACAAAAGAAGATCAATTCTTTTTAGGTACCCAAACTTGCTTGGGTCCTTGAAGGTTAGTGACTAAGGTCTTTGGCACCTAAATGGCTTTCTTCTTTGAGCCCACAATTGGAGTACCAATGAACTTAGCATGCACACCATTGGCACCCTTGGTTAGCAAATAACAAGAATCAAATTTAATTGAGGATACATTAGTTTGCTTGTTCTTGTTCTTGCAATATTGCTCAATGTGCCTAACTTGCTTGCATCTAAGCAAAACCAACTACTGCCCTTCACAAAACTAGTCTTGTGAGTGATAAACGCCACCTTGCCTTTCTTGGGGGTATAGCCTAATCCCTCTTTGTTGAGAGAAAACCTTTGGCTATTCAAGCACTTTAGCAAGTGGGCATCTCCACCATAGGCATTGCCTAAGGCACGAGTGAGCTCATTCACCTCCTTCTTGAGGGTCTTATTTTCCACCATTAGTGAGGCATCATAAGTGAAACCATCATTAAAAGGTGAAGCAGAAGTAGAAGTGCTACAAGAAGGGTTAGTAGGAGCAACAACTATAGGCTCAAAGAAAGATTCATTGATTAGATCACATGTAGAGCCCTCACGCCACAATGACCTCCTTATTGGCTTGCTCAAGGAGAGAGGAGTGAGCTTTTTCAAGCTTAGAGTGAGCTTTGCCAATCTTCCCATGGGCTTTCACTAGCCTCTCATGAGTGGTATTGAGCTCATCAAAGGATTGCTCAAGAGATTTAACTTTCTTGAGTAATTCTTTGCACTCCTTTCCCTTCATCTCAAAGCAATTATGAACTTACTCCAACATGTCCATGAGCTCCTCCTTTGAGTATTCCTCCTCATCATCATCACTTTCACAATCATCATTAACACTCACATCATATTTTACTTTGGTAGGCTTTGCCATGTGGCAAGTCGATGGAGTGTTGAAGATAGAAGGCTTGTTGTTGATGGCAATGCTTGCTAGTGCCTTCTTGATAGATTTCTTGTCATCATCACTAGAGTCATCATCATCCAAAGAGCCATCACTATCCCAAGTGACCACATAGCCTCCACCCTTCTTCTTCTTCTTGAATGTCATCTTCTTCTCTTTCTTTTTCTTCTTCTCCTTCTTTTCTTTCTTCTTCCCACCCTGATCATTGTCACTATTGTAGAGACAATCCGCTACAATGTGATCCTTGCTCTTGCATTTGTAGCATCTCCTCACATACTCCTTGTTCTAATCTCTTCTCTTCCTTGCACCATAGCCCTTCTTCTTCATGAATTTATCTATCTTGCACACAAAGAGAGCCATGGCCTCATCATCAATGTCACTAGAATCTTCATCACCACTTGATTCTTCTTTATTTTCTTTGCCCTTGCTCTTGGATGAGGTGCTAGCCTTGAATGCTACACTTTTCTTCTTCTTGTCTTCATCCTTCTTCTCATCTTAGTCAACCCCCTCCCTTTCCACACGATATGTCTCTTGTATCATGACATCACCTAGTACTTGGTTAGGGGTTATGCCTTCAATCCTTCTCTTATGATGATCAATCTCAATGTCTCAAATCTTGGAGGTAAGCACATTAAGAACCGATGAGAGACATCATCATCATTTATCATCTCACCCAAAGCCTTCAAGTCATTAATGATCACTTGCAATCTATGGAACATCTCTGAAATGCTCTCATCATCCTTCATCTTGAAGCTTATCAACTTGTCCTTGAGGATGTACAACTTGGCACTCTTGACCATTGGTGTTCCCTCATATGTTTCTTCCAACCTCTTTCACACTTTACTAGCTCTTTCACAATCTTTGATTTGCTCAAACACCTTGGAATCAATGGCATTATAGATGGTGTTGAGAGCCATTGTATTGCATTGCTTGTTTGCCTTGTCTTGATTGGTGGGATCAAGAATCACATAATCACTCCTAGTCACATCCCACACTTGATCATTGATTGAATCAAGATACATCTTTATCTTTCTCTTCCAATAGTCATAGCATGTGCCATCAAATAATGATGGTTTGCCCCCCACATGGTTGAACATAACTTGAACCATCTTTTGACATCAAAGGTTGTAAAGCCTTGATTAAACAGTGATTATGGCTCCAATACCAATTGAAAGATTCTAAATGGCTAGAGGAGGGGTGAATAGCCTATAAAAATTCTCTACAAATACACTAGAGCAAGTGGTTAGTAACCTAAATGGCGAAATGCAATTTTGCTCTAGCTCTACAAGGGTTGAAAGCCACCTATACCAACAATTCTAGTTGCTATGATCTCTAGGTTCACAAAAGACTAAGTCACTGCTCTCTAAGCTAGTGAGCTCTCAAAGACTAACTAAAGAGCCTCACTAACCAAACTAACAAGCTCTCAAAGACTAACTACACTAAAGAGCTTGACTAGGCAAGAATGTAAACAATGTAAATACAAGAGAGTATGTCGGAAGATTATATCGCCATGGCAAGAGAGATGAACCAATCAATGAATGCCCAATCAATCACCAGAGAAATCCAAGAGACAAGTGACACACAATTTTTCTCCCAAGGTTCACATGCTTGCCGGCACACTAGTCCCCATTGTATCGACCAACACTTGGCACCACAAGAACCTACCCACAAGTGAGGTAACTCAATGACACGAGCAATCCACTAGAGTTACCTTTCGGCTCTCCATCGGGGAAGGTACTAGACCCCTCACAATCACCGGGAGATGGCCACAAACAATTACCAACTCGTGCCAATACTCCTCTGCTGCTCCAAGCCATCTAGGTGGCGGCAACCACCAAGAGTAACAAGAAATCTGTGGCCACAACGATCCCCAAGTGCCACTAGATACAATCACTCAAGCAAATGCACTAGGAATCACTCCCAATCTCACTATGATGATGAATCAATGATGGAGATGACTGAGAGGTGTTTGCTTAGGCTCACAAGGATATATCACTAATGAAAATGTACAAGAGAGTGAGTCCAAGGCACCCAAGTCTATTTATAGACCCCCTCAAAAGATAGAACCGTTGGGGTCATGGGGGTGACCGGACCCAACTAGAGTCCAGTCCTGGTGAATTCGGTCAGTCACCTAGCCAACCAGAGGTCGCCATGTCACTCCATGATTTGAATTTGACCATTGCCACCCACACGCTTAGATGACCTCACCCGCAGTAGGTGAGACCAGACACACTGCCCTCTTGGGTTCGGTTCTGTCCAGAGAGTTCACCGAGAGTTAAAATACGACCAGACCCAGTCTGAAGTCGCATGACCGGACTCAAAGGTGGGTTCGATCCTCACAAGTTCCACTCGCTCATGTGCCAACTCACTCAAGACTAGACTCTCTTCACAGATCAACTGGACCCAGCCGCGCCAGAGTCCAGTCACGTCGAAATCTTTGCAGAGAGGGTTTTCGACCCTCGGACCGAGTTCGGTCCTCGCCACCGGACCTAGAGGTAGGGTTCGGTTCTCCTCCATGTGCCACATCACCCCCACCCACTTTGGTGCCGACGTCATCGCCTAACCAGACCTAGCGGGTAGGGTTTGGTCCTACCGTGCGCCTGGGTTCGGTCCTCACTAGGCCGTCTCGGCCGCAGCATAGCACTAACCGGACTCAGGCTGGCCAGGGTCCAGTCCTGGCCAAGCCAGGGACCAGTCCTAGACTAGCAGTGCCTCTTCTTTTTCTAACTCCTCAACCACTTCACCCTTGCTTCCAAGTTACTAACCACAAAGTGTATAACTTGTGTGCTCGTGTGTTAGAATTTTTCAAAGCATTTTTCAAGGGTCAATTGTTAGCACACTAGGTCCCTAATGCATATGCAAGAATCATGTCACCTAGTGGCACTTGATAACCACTTAGCCAAAGATTTCTCCTCTTTATAGTATGGCTATCGATCCTAAACACACTCACACCCTCTATGGTATCTTGAGTGCCAAAACATAAACTGATTTGATACCTTTGCCTTGATCAACTTGGATTTTGCTTCTCTTTCTTCTTTTCCAAGTTGGAGCACTTGATCTTCAAGTTTGGCCACCACCATCACCATGACCATCTTCTAGCTCCACCACTTCGTGTGTACAACCCTATCTTAATCACAACACTAGATGACAAGGGTTAGACACTAGGTTTCATCAATTATCCAAAACCAAACTAGAGCTTTTAGAGAGCCTTGAGGGAACTAATTTGGATTGATGTGGTAGGTCATATTGGACTGGACCAGTATGCATACAGGACCGGTATGAGCAGCCTTTGTAGTTTAGGGTTCAGGATTTCTGAGACTTCCGATGGAATTCTGATTGAGGTCTCTCTGGTCGAATTAACTTTCCTTAACCGGAAATTCCCATGGGGGGTTCAGAATTTCTAGGGTATGGGTTTTGTTTGAACTAACTCAGGTTCATGACTGGTCCCTTTGCGGTGGGCATTGGTGGACTGTGGTGGGTGGGCATGAGAGATCATGGTGAAAGCCTAATCGATGACGTCCGCGGACGGTGCTTCCTCCTTGGAGGCGTCTTTTCGTACCTCTCCTCCTGCCTAGCTAGGATTTGTGGGTGCAAACCTTCCCATGTTGGGCTTGCAACGGTGGCGCCTTTGACGTTGTTTCCTTCTTGAAGATGCCACGACGCTTTCTAGCTCTGCTCCATTGTTCCACTCCTGCTGTCTGGCCATGGTGGTGCTTCAGGTTGTCCCTTTGGTGCTGCTCGACATCAAGGCTTTGGGTTGGTTGCCTAAATTAGTTGTTCTTGCTAGTTGTTTTTTAGCAGTGTGGTGTCTAAAGTCGCTTTAGTTGTGGAGTTGCTAGCTTGGTCGTTATTTCGACCAAGTTGGCTTAGTGTGAGCAAGTGATTGTTAGATGTTGGTCTTTTAGAAGTGGTCGAAGTTGTTTGGGCTGAGTGTTGCACTTTTCCTAGTTGTGTAGTTTTTTCTATAAAAAAAAGTAGGTCGACACTTGCCTTTTGTTTTTCTTTGTCTAATAAAAATAGCGGCAAAGCTTTTGCCGTCCCTTTGAAAAAACGAGCTTCATGTTTCTCTCTACTTCTATGTGTTTGTATTGATGAGTATACAAAAATTGATCGATAGAAGCTTCATGTTCCCCTTTATTTCTATATATGTACATTTATATTATTCTATGTTAGTATACATATATTGATAGATAGAATGATCTTTCAATGGTCAGTAGTCCAACCCTCATTGTTACAAACACTGATATTCTTATTTTTTACCCCTTTGACTGTGCTAACTGAAAGCATCTAGGCCCCTAGTTGGATTTCGGTGATTAATGACAATACGTGATTACTGTGACTAATGTGTGTTTTGTAGAGGCAATTAAGTTAGGTCACGGTAATAGAGATCGATTGGGCTATCATGGTGGTCATGCCCCCACGATGGAAATCGTTTCGGTTTTCAAAGGATGGACGACAATGTTAAGGATGAACTAGTTCTAAGTGTCGTTTGGTGTTGAGGAGACACTTAGAGTAGTTTAGAACTTTGTTTTTCCTTTGGCCATACTATTAAGGGGGGTAGGATGGGTAGCTTGACCTAGGTGAGTCTAGTGGGTTAGGTGTGGTGCACACTTGCTAAATCTAGCACTAGGTAGCTCCTAAAAAGCCCTTAGATCCATTGGAGCAAACTTCATTCACGTATAATCGAGAGTTCGAAGTGAACAGAGGGTCAAATGCTAACTGGACACTGGTTCTAGAGTGACCAAACGCTGGCATAGAGTCTGATCAGTTCATTTGATCAAGGTGAAATTGTCTGGACACGACCGGACACTGAGAGGTGAGTGACCGGACACTGGGTGCCAGCATTCGATTGACTCCAGTAAGGTTCTAGAGAGGGAAAATCGTGACTAGATGCGTCCAGTCATAACTTAAACACTAGAGTTTGGGGAGAACTGACCGGAGCATCCGGTCACCCCGCAGAGGCACATAACGGTTCGTTTTTCAACCAAGGTTATAAATACTTCCTCCATTCATGTGAGGGGGTACTTTTGCTCATTCCAATAGCTGAGAAACACCTTTGAGAGTACCAAGAAGAGCAAGGTCCTAATGAGGTGATTGAGATTTGAGAATCCCAAAGAGAGCCCTCATTAGTGAAAGCAAGAGTAGTAAAGTGTGCATCCTCCCTTTTCATTAGGCTTGTCGTGGTCAAGTGAGAGTTCGTGCTTGTTACTCTTGGTGATCACCATCACCTAGATGGCTTGGTGGTGATTGGAAGCTTGGTGATCATCCGGCAGGGCTTGTGGATGACCCAACTCAAGTTGTGAGCAGTTGTGGGTGATTCACCACAATGGAGTATTAAAGAATCAACCCATAGAGAGCACTTGATCCTTGTGCGGATCAAGGGGGAGCAACACCCTTGCACGGGTGCTCCAACGAGGACAAGTGGGGAGTGGCGACTCTCCGATACCTCGACAAAACATCACCGCATTCCTCCTTGTCTTTTTACTTTGAGCAATTCAATTCTTGTCATTTACATTCATAGAATTTCCATGCTAAAGTAGGATTGGAACATAGGTTGCTAAACTTTTGTGCGGTAGATCAATAGAAACACTTTCTAGGCACAAGAGGTTAATTGGGCTAATCGTAGGACTTAATTATTGCAAAAAAATTTAGAATTAGCCCAATTCACCCCCCTCTTGGGCATCTTGATCCTTTCAATTGGTATCAGAGCCTCATGCTCACATATTTAGGCTTAACCACCTAGAGAAAGATGTCTCATGAGGATGGTTCTCCTCCTATCTTTAAGGGGGATGATTTTCCATATTGGAAAATCCATATGGAGGCGTATTTAGAAGCTCTAGATGCCAGAATACTTAGAGCCACCTCACAAGGCTTCCCAAAACCTCAGGATGCTACACACCTATAAGGTGATGAGGTGAATTACGAGAAATGGAATGCAAAGGCTCGAAGCACCATCTTTAGAGGCCTTTGCAAAGATGTGTTTAATCGGGTGAGAAACCACAAGGATGCCCATGCACTATGGTCAGACATTTGTGCGCTCCATGAAGGAACAAAGAGTGAGCGTGAGGAACACTATCATCTTGTCATGAAAAAGCTTAACTCTTTTGAGATGCTTCCTAAAGAATGTGCTAATGAGATGTATTCATGTTTGAATGTTCTAGTAGAGGAAGTCGATGGGCTTGGACTCACTCAAATGCAATCATCCGATGTTGTAAGAAAAATCTTGAGTGTCCTCCCCATTGATAAATATGGGCATATTGTGATCGTGCTTCATCAAGGTGATCTTTCCACCGCTACACCAACATAAATCTTGGGAAAGATCAATGCTCATGAGATGTACATGCACATCACACCACAAGATGGCTCATCCTCTACTAAGAAGAAAGAAAAAGACTTAGCATTCAAAGCTAGCCAAGAGAAGGGCAAAGCAAGGCTTGAGTATGAGAGATCAAGTGATGATGAAATTGATGATGCAAGTCTTACTCTCATGGTGAGAAGAACCACCAAGATGCTAAAGAAGCTCAATAAGAGTGGCATCAAGTTTGATGGCAAGAAGAAGTTCTTCACTAGCTCTAGAAGGAAGCCAATCTCCGAGATGGATTGCTACAATTGTGGAGAACTTGGTCATCTAGCACACCAATGCACCAAGCCCAAGAAAGACAAGTTCAAGAATAAGTACAAGGACAAGAAAGATGACTCAAGCAATGAAGAAGAAGATGAGAAGAAGAAAAACAAGCCATACAAGAAGAGAGATGGCAAGAAGGACTTCCACAAGAAGAAGAAAAGTGGAAAGGCAAACATCATCAGTGATTGGCTCATGGATATTGATTCATCTAGTGGCTCATCCGATGATGATAGTGACAACGAGAAAGTGGCCACAATTGTTATTGACTCTTCATCATCTTCACCGCCACCACCGCTATCATCCTCTACACACCTATGCCTTATGGCCAAGGGTGATCGCAAGGTATCAAATGATGATAGTAGTGGTGATGAATATGCTAGCAATGATGATAGCGATAGTGATGATGATGAATATGAATCACCTTCTTATGATGATCTTATTAAATTACTAAATCAATACACTAAGATCATTAGAAAGAGTAGAGCTAAGAATGAAAAACTAGAAGCTAAGAATGATTCTCTTTTAGCTAAATGTGATGTAGCCGAAAAGGCTAGTGTTGAGCTTAGAGAGGCAAATGATGATATATCGTCCAAACTCAAGGAGCTCAAATCTTCTAAGAAAGAGCTTAAAGAAAAACATGATAAACTTGAGAGGATACACAATGAGCTCATCACCAGCCATAATATGCTAAAAGAAGAATATACTACTCTTAAGATAATCATGATAATCTTGTCATTGCTTAAGAATATTTATCCAATGAGCCACATGATGCTACTAACAATGTTGTTAAGATTGATATAGCCACATCATGTGATGATTTGATCATTGAGAGCATTGAGCAAAGTTCTAGTAGCAAGGGCAAGCAAGTGGTTGAGACCAATAGTTATGATGAGTATGTCAAGCTTAAGAATAACAATGAAAAGCTAAAGAAAGATCTTGAAGAGCTCAAAACCACCAACACCATAGTGCTAGAAACTCTTGATCATGATGGTGATTTGATTCTTGAGAATGAGAAGTTGAAAGAAGAGAACAAGAAGCTCAAGGAAGAGAAAAATAATGATGCACTCAAGAAAGAGAACAAGAAGCTCAAATTAGAGAAAGAGCATCTCAAGATTGGATTGAGCAAGTTCACAAGAGGCAAGCATCTTCAAAGTGAGCTACTAATGAACACCATCATGAAGATGGATAGAAGTGGCATTGGGTACTTGGCAAACCAAGAGAAGAAGGCTCAAGCTCAACAACAACACAAGTCAAAGTCAAAGCCAAAGAGATGTTTTGAGTGTGGACAAGAAGGCCACTTTGCCCATGAGTGCCAAACTCCACCACCACAACCCTTGCCCAAGCATGCTAGACCTTTTGCTTTCAATGCATATTACATGCTTAGAAAGGATTCTAGTGGGAAGATGAAAGTCATGTTCTTAGGATCTCCCAACAAGAATAGGCCTAAAAAAATTTGGGTAGCAAAGTCACTTGTTGAGAAGGTGAAGGGCCCTCAACAAGTTTGGGTTCCTAAAGCTTGATCTCTTGTGTGTAGGTGAACTACAAGACCGGTGGAAGTCATTGGGTTATTAATAGTGGTTGCACACAACATACGGCTGGTGATCCTCGCATGTTCACCTCACTAGATGAAGAAGTAGATGGACAAGAAAGAATCACATTTGGAGATAATTCAAAGGGCAAGGTTAAAGGATTGGGCAAAGTGGCAATATCAAATGATCACTCTATCTCAAATGTGCTATATGTTGCTTCATTGAACTTCAACTTGCTATCCATTAGACAATTGTGTGATCTTGGCTTCCAATGCTTGTTTACCGAGAAGGAAGTTGTTCTATCTAAGAAGGATGATGATCAAGTGATATTCAAAGGATTTAGATACAACAACCTATATTTAGTGGACTTCACCTCCGAAGATGCTAATTTGAAGACTTGCCTATTCACCAAAACAACACTTGAGTGGCTATGGCATAGAAGACTTGCTCATATTGGGATGAGCTCACTCAAGAAGCTAATGAAGAATGATTTGGTGAGAGGGTTGAAGGATGTGAAGTTTAAGAAAGACAAGCTTTATAGTGCATGTCAAGCCGGCAAGCAAGTTGCAAATACTCATCCACCAAAAGCTTTTATGTCAACCACAAGAGTGCTAGAACTCCTTCACATGGACTTATTTGGACCAACAACATATAAGAGTTTGAGAGGAAATCTTTATTGTCTTGTGATTGTTGATGACTATTCAAGATACACAGATATTCTTCCTTCATGACAAATCCAAAGTTGCATCATGCTTCAAGCAGTTTACCAAGAGAGCACAAAATGAATTTGAAGTGAAGCTCAACAAGATTAGAAGTGACAATGACAAAGAATTTGACAACACAAACATAGAAGCCTATTGTGATGAAGTTGGGATCAAGCATGAGGTGTCCGCAACATATACTCCTCAACAAAATGGTGTAGTTGAGAGGAAGAACCAGACATTGATCACTCTTGCAAGAACAATGCTTGATGAGTACAACACTTCTGAAGCTCTATGGGTGAAAGTTATCAACACCACATGCTATGCATCCAACTGCCTATTCCTTCAAAAGTTTCTTGGCAAGATACCTTATGAGTTGCTCAATGGGAAGAAGTCTTCTTTAGGGTGTTTGGTTGCAAAGCTACATCTATAAGAAGCGGCAACACCTAGGGAAGTTTCAAAGATGTTGTGATATTGGTTTTCTTGTTGATTACTCATCAAAGTCCAAAGCATATAGAGTATTTAATCATGCCACCGGCTTGGTTAAAGAAACATATGATGTGGAATTTGATGAATCTAACGGCTCCCAAGGAGCACATGAGAATCTTGATGATGTAGTTGATGAACCATTGAGGGAGGCCATGAAGAATATTTTGGTTGGAGGCATCAAGCCTAATGATGATAAAGATGATGTACAAGTGATCAATCCACCTTCTTCATCAAGTGTGCCACAAGATGGTGAAAAAGATGGGAGAGTAGAAAATGAAGACACTCATGTCTCCTATGAGCAAATGATGACACAAGCACATGATGTTGATGCTCCACAGCCCCCCTCAAGTGGTTGATAGAAGAAAATCACCTCTACTACAAGCTCATCCACAAGATCTCATCATAGGGAGTCCATCAAAGGGAGTAATGACTCATTCTCAAAAGCTTGCTTCATTCATTGAACATCACTCTTTTGTCTCTTGTTTTGAGCCTACCAAGGTAGAAGAAGCTCTTCAAGATCCGGATTGATAAATGTCATGCATGAAAAGTTGAACAACTTCACCCGCAATAAAGTTTGGATTCTTGAAGAGCGACCAAAAGGTGCAAGAGTCATTAGAACAAAGTGGATGTTCCATAACAAGCAAGATGATCAAGGCATTGTTGTGAGGAACAAGGCAAGACTAGTTGCAAAGGGGTTCTCTCAAGTTGAAGGTTTGGATTTTGGAGAGACCTTTGCACCGGTTGCAAGACTAGAAGCCATTCGTATCCTCCTTGCATATGCATCACATCATGACATGAAACTATATCAAATGGATGTGAAAAGTGCATTTTTAAATAGCTTTATTAATGAACTAATCTATGTTGATCAACCTCCCAGGTTTGAAGCCCCTAGATATTCTAATCATGTTTATAGGTTGTCCAAGGTGTTATATGGGCTTAAGCAAGCCCCAAGAGCTTGGTATGAGTGCCTTCGGGACTTCCTCATTGAGAAGGGCTTCACCATTGAGAAGGTCGACACCATACTATTCACCAAGAAGCTTGATGGACATATCTTGATTTGTCAAGTGTATGTTGATGATATCATCTTTGGATCATCAAATAAAGATTCTTGTAAAGAGTTTGGTGAATTGATGTCGAAGGAGTTCGAGATGTCAATGATTGGAGAGCTTGCATTCTTTCTTGGTTTTCAAGTCAAGCAAATGAGAGAAGTGATTTTTATCTCTCAAGAGAAATATACAAATGATCTTCTCAAGAGATTCAAGATGGATGAATGTAAGTCAATCAAGACACCAATGCCAACTAATGGACATCTCGACCTAGATGAGGGAGGTAACACGATTGATCAAACTCTCTACCACTCTATGATTGGTAGCTCGTTATATTTAACCGCATCTAGGCCCGACATCATGTTTAGTGTGTGTATGTGTGCTAGATTTCAAGCTAATCCTAAGGAAACTCATTTGATTGCCGTTAAAAGAATTCTTAGGTATCTTAAGCACACACCAAGCATTGGTCTTTGGTATCCCAAAGGAGCTATATTTGAATTAGTTGGCTATTCTGATTCAGATTATGCTGGTTGCAAAGTTGATAGAAAAAGCACATCCAAAGGGTGCCATTTGCTTGGTAGATCACTTGTGTCTTGGTCCTCCAAGAAACAAAGTAGTGTGGCTTTGTCCACCGCCGAAGCGGAATACATTGCCGTGAGTGCTTGTTGTGCATAAATACTTTACATGAAATAAACTTTGCTAGACTATGGTGTAGTTCTAGAAAAAGTACCTCTTTTGTGCGACAATGAAAGTGCGGTAAAACTTGCAAATAATTCGATTCAACACTCTCACACCAAGCACATAGATATCTGTCTTCACTTTCTTAGAGACCATGTTGCAAAGAATGATATATCATTAGAAGGTATAAGGACCGAGGATCAATTGGCGGATATCTTTACTAAACCGCTAGATGTGGTGACTTTTTGTCGATTGCAGAATGGGCTCAATGTTCTTGATTTTAGTAACTTCACTAAAAAATGAGCTTGTGTTGTCCCTTGCATTGCATTGTAATATACAACATGTTTACTTTATGGTAATGCACTTAGGGCTTGTCTAACATGGTTAAGATAACCACCATAGAGCATGTGAAGAAGCTTAACCTTGGATCAAACTTGACAAGCAACTAGATTTACTTTCAAATATTGCATATGCATGAATGTTGCTTTATCGTTTATTTTCAATTGCCCACTTATTGCCTATTTTCTTAAAAAGAATTATAGCCTAAGGCAAAATATTTTAAAAAATTTGAGGGTTTGAGAGAGGTCACTCACATCAGTCCCAATTGGTGTTTATTTGGATCTTATTGAAGTTGGGACTTGATTGGGAACAGGCAGCACGAAGGACTTTGAAGATTTGCTGGAAAAAGAGTGACCAAACACTGCATCGGACTCTGATGTCCAGCGTCCGGTCAGTTCACAGGAGGTGAACCTGCTGTGATGAAGTGACCAGACTCTGCTGTTCAGCATTCGGTCAGATGGTGGTTCAGCGTCCGATCGAGCGAAGATGATGGAGATAGGTTGGACCAGACTCTGGCTGTGTTCGGTCAGTTGTGATCGGACGCATCCGGTCGTGATTCTAGGGGTTTTGGACCTCTCTGAAATCGACCAGACTCTGGGTGGCAGCGTCCGGACGTTGCCACCGAAGCGTCCGGTCAATAGAAAACATGCGAGTTTAGGACTTCTCCATTTCCTTTTCTATCTTGTCGGGGACCCCTTATAACCCATTCCATCACATCGTGACCCTTATCCCTCACCTCACCAGTGCCCATATTGCCGCCAAGCCCTAGCCACCGAATCCACGCTAGCACCGCCTGCTGCGCCGCCTCCCACGCCGTCGAGCTACACCACCGCCTGCCCGTAGTCGCGCTGCCGCGCCACACCTTCCCGAACCCACACGCCACCTAGCTCCCATGCCGTGCTGCCCTGCTCCCGTGCCCTCGCACAGCCACTCTAGCGCACCACCGTAGTGCCTGCGCCTCTGCCCTAGCGCCGTTGAGCCCCTGCCCTAACGCCATCGAGCTCATGCCCTTGCGCCATCCTCACCACAGCCAAGCAATAGTGCCACATTGCTCCACATCGTGCCCTAATCCACTGCCCTACATCTTCTCGGCTATCGCAGCACTTCGTCGGAACCCTAGCTTCATAGTGCTGATCCAGTGGTTCCCCGATTTGTTCCTTGTTTCTTTGGTTCACCGGTTCGTCGGGTAGCAAGCTCTCGTTTGCAATTTTGTATCTATTGCTTGTTTCTTAGGGTTTCGTATCTCTACATATGTTGTAATTATTTATAAATCCGATCTATTCTAACGTGCAGCGAGACAGTGTTTCTAAGGTCTTGGTGGCAGTTGACAGTCAACTCGGGGCCAAGCTCGCAAGTACGGATCGAGGCCAAGCCTCGGAAGTGATAGTTGGCAGTTGATCTTTATTAGCGGCAGTTTTTCTTTTTAGCTCCATCAGATGGCTCGTGTCAAGAATGTCGGAGGAGGTCCCGGTGATGAGGATCCGAGGCCCCCTCGCCGCCTGTCTATAGATACAAAAGGCAAGGCAACGAAGAAGCTAGCAACGAGGAAGTGCAAGTATCCTAATGCAAATACAACGAGAGTAGCCGCAGTTGTAGAGGCCACACAGTGCGCAGAGAGAGGAGGTGCTAGGAGTGGTGTTGTTATTGCAGATCAGCTTTCTCCATCTATGAGGGTTGTACTTGAGCAGGTTGAGCACCGTCATGGTGGTCCAACTAGGACTGTCATGGTTGGAGGACGGTGTGTGGTTATTGATGAGAGCCAGCCTTAGGGGAAGTCACAGCAGCAGCCATAGCCAGTAGAGCAGACTTAGGAGGGAGAGCAGGACGAGGAGACAGAGCAGGCACCTTAGCCATAGCTTCGCCGCTCTGGTCGTACTCGTGCTCTAGTCACACCGAGGCCAGAGACACAACGGAGGGGTTCTCGTCTGCCTCCTAGACCATAGGCCACCTCCAGTAACTCATCTACATTTGAGGGCTGCCATGGCCAAATAGGTGCAGCAGATCAGATTTATGGACTTTGAGCAGTGGTTCCCGCCGAGGGGAATGATCGAGCTTTAGAGGGCTTCTACACACCATTGTAGGAAGATTTTTATAATGCATATATTAACAGTGGGGTAGTATTCAGATCTCAGAGGGTGTGCAACATTGAGTCTATTGTAGCAGTAGCTGGAGAGCATATTCGCCCTTACCTATCTTACCTGCCAAGGCTGATAGATTTGCTTGGACAGACAAGCTTATATGTTCCATCTTGGGTCCGTGAGTTCTATGCTACACTTTGGATTGACTCACTGCACAGATTCATTCACTTTGCTTTCAGAGGTAGAGATTACAGGCTGATGAGCTCTAGAGTCAGAGAGATACTCAGACTTTAGGAGCAGCCCATCCGGCTTTATGAGGTTTGCTATGGATAGACAGTGCCTCCTAGACGTCCTCGCGACGGTCTTGTGCCCCCTATAGATCTAGTTCGCCATTGCTTCACAGAGCCTTTCGATGATGGGTCAAGCAAGACACCTAGTGATCTCACTCCTACTACTAGAGTGCTTGATGCTATTATGAGGAGGACACTGCTTTCGAGGATGGGGTATCGTGAGGGCTTGGCTCGCATACAGCTATGGCTACTAAACTCTCTAATGCAGCAGACTGTGTTTGACATTTGGGATCTCCTTCTATCAGAGATGGAGGATACTATTGTAGAGGGGTTTAGGGGTCATAGACAGCTACCATATGCTCACTAGATTACATTCCTGATCCATAGGGCAGTTACTGTGGGGCCACCTAAGATGCTGGCAGAGTATAGTGGTGCTACTACAGAGTTCCCTACATACAACATGACTCAAATGATCCGTCATAGTGTAGTGAGGACACCTAGCTGCCGCACCATTGTCCAGAGGTGCTAGAGACTGTAGCCTAGTAGAATGAGACCATCAAGGGTATTGCAGCTACATAGGAGGAGGAGCTTGATGCTCAGCAGGAGGGTATGGTCGCGAGCGACCCTAGTGACAGCTCAGATGATGACTACCAGCCTATCCCCTAGATGCCTCTATGATGACATGACTATGAGGCCGGTAGCTCTAGTTCAGCTCCACCTGCACCACAGATAGACCCCTCTCTACTTGCTATACTTGAGCGGATGAGGCAGGATCAGGCTCGTCAGGCTTAGGAGACCACTGCTACATTTGCACAGTTTTAGACTCGACAGGATGAGTTCCAGCGATAGCAACAGACAATCTAGCAGCAGTAGCAGGCTATACAGCAACAACAGTAGGCCATGTATCAGCAGCAGCTTCTCATGTAGCAGCAATAGCTACTTGGGTTTATGCAACATGTTGTGACAGCTATTGGGGCTCCACCGCCACAGCCTTCACCCTAGCTTGGTCAGCCTGCCACCACTTCTATGACTCTAGCTATACAGCCCAGTGGGCTTCAGAGTCAGGGACCGCTAGCGCCACAGTTTCCTTCACCTACAGAGCAGGTGTCCCAGTGGTTTGCTTCGCTAGTGCCAGCCCCGCAGTTCACTCCTCTTCATACAGGCTTTACTCCACCTCAGAGTTCGTCAGTGCTCACCCTAGTTTCCAGGAGCCTTGGTGCTTCATTCAGTGAGTTGACAGGGCAACCTACTCTGCCAAAGTTACATGTCCTAGGTCCTTCCACAGTTGGACCTATTACCGGGACTATAGAGATGCTCCCTTCTTCAGTTGCATCATTAGAGCTACCTGCTACAGTCATACTTGTAGAGTCTTAGGCCACACCTGTCCCTGATCTGACCTAGACCGCTTCAGTGCTTCTAGCTACAGAGGGTCCGACTGCTCAGAGCTCAGGATTAGATGATGATGGCACACAGTTCCAGCTCACTCCTCGCACCTCAGCGCCTGACTCGTCTGCTGTAGCCCTATCGACCGACCCTTAGGTTTTGGTGTTTGACGCTGAAAGCATCTAGGCCCCTAAGTGGATTTCAGTGATTAATGTCAATATAATATTACTATGACTAATGTGTGTTTTGCAGAGGCAATTAAGTTAGGTCATGGTAATGGAGATCAATTGGGCAATCAAGGTTGTCATGCCCCTACGATGAAAATCGTTTCGGTTTTCAAAGGATGGATGACAAGGTTAAGGATGACTAGTTCTAAGTGTCGATTGAAGTTGGAGAGACACTTAGAGTAGTTTAGGACTTTGTTTTTCCTTTGGCCGTACTATGAAGGGGGGTATGAATAGGTAGCTTGACCTAGTTGAGTCTAGTGAGTTAGGTGTGATGCACACTTGTTAAAACTAGCTCTAGGTAGCTCCTATGAATGCCTAAAATCCTTTGGAGCAAACTTCATTCACATATGATCGAGAGTTGGAAGTGAATGGAGGGTCAAATACTGACCGGATGCTGGCTTCAGTGCGACCGGACGCTGGCCGCAGGGTCCGGTCAGTTCATTTGACTATGATGATCAAGTCTGGTGTGACCGGACGCTGGAAGGTCGTGTGACCGGACGCTGAGGGCTAGCGTCTGGTCGACTCCAGTAAGGGTCCAAACTTGAGAAAGTGCGACCGGACGCGTCCGGTCAATGGTGACTGGACCCTGAGTATCCGGTGTCTAGTCATTTACAGTAAGCATCCAAGAGCGACCGGACGCGTCCAGTCGGTACTGACCGAACCCTGACAGTGTCCGGTCATCACTTGAAAACTGTTCGCGGGTTGAACTGACCGGAGCGTCCGATCAAAACGATCGGAGCGTCCGGTCACCCCGCAGAAGCTCATAACGGTTCGTTTTTCAGGCTACCTTATAAATAGAAGCTCCACTCGTGAGTGGAGTTACTTTTGCTCATTCCAATAGCTGAGAAACACATTTGTGAGTGCCAAGAAGAGCAAGGTCCTATTGAGGTGTTTGTGATTTGAGAATCCAAGAGAGTAGCCTCACTAGCAAATCAAGAGTAGCAAAGTGTGCATCCATCTTCTCATTAGGCTTTGCGTGGTCAAGTGAGAGTTCGTGCTTGTTACTCTTGGTGATCGCCATCACCTAGACGGCTTGGTGGTGATTGGGAGTTTGGTGTTCACCCGGCAGAGCTTGTGGGTGACCCAACTCAAGTTGTGAGCGGCTTTGGGTGATTCGCCGCGACGGAGTGTCAAAGAATCAACCCGTAGAGAGCACTTGATCCTTGCATAGATCAAGGGGGAGCTACACCCTTGCACGGGTGCTCCAACAAGGACTAGTGGGGAGTGGCGACTCTCCGATACCTCGGCAAAACATCGCCGCATTCCTTTCTCTCCCTATTTACTTTGAGCACTTACTTTGAGTATTTACTTTGAGCAATTCAATACTTGTTTTACATTCATAGAAGTGCTATGCTAGAGTAAGTTTGGAACATAGGGTGCAAGTCATTTGTGCGTTGATTTGATAGAAACACTTTTCTAGGCACAAGGGGTTAATTGGGCTATCCGTAGGATTTGATTATTGCAAGAAAATTTAGAATTAGCCCAATTCACCCCCCCTCTTGGGCATCTTGATCCTTTCAATTGGTATTAGAGCCTCGTGCTCACATTTTTAAGCCTAACCGCTTAGAGCAAGATGTCTCATGGGGATGGACCTCCTCCTATCTTCGAGGGGGATGATTTTCCATATTAGAAAATTCGCATGGAGGCTTACTTAGAAGCTCTAGATGTTGGAATTCTTAGAGCCGCCTCTCAAGGGTTCCCAATACCTAAGAATGCCGCACAACTTCAAGGCGATGAAGTAAACTATGAAAAATGGAATGTAAAGGCTCGCAACACCATCTTTAGAGGCCTTTGCAAAGATGTGTTTAATCGTGTAAGGAATCACAAAGATGCCCATGCACTATGGTCGAACGTTTGTGCGCTCCATGAGGGAACCAAGAGTGAGCGTGAGGAATGCTATCATCTTGTGATTAAAAAGCTAAATTCTTTTGAGATGCTTCCCAAAGAAAGTGCTAATGAAATGTATTCTCGTTTAAATGTTCTTGTAGAGGAGGTCAATGGGCTTGGACTTACTCAAATGTCACCATCCGACGTTGTGAGAAAGATCTTGAGTGTCCTCCCCATTGACAAATATAGGCACATTGTGTCTGTGCTACATCAAGGTGATCTTTCCGCCGCTACACCGACACAAATCTTGGGAAAGATCAATGCTCATGAGATGTACATGCACATCACACCACAAGATGGCTCATCCTCTACAAAGAAGAAAGAGAAGGACTTAGCATTCAAAGCTAGCCAAGATAAGGGCAAGGCAAGACTTGAGTATGAGAGCTCAAGTGATGAAGATGATGAAGAAAGTCTTGCTCTCATGGTGAAGAAGACCGCCAAGATGCTAAAGAAGCTAAACAAGAGTGGCATCAAATTTGACGGTAAGAAGAAGAAGTTCTTCACTAGCTCAAGAAGAAAGCCAATCTCCAAGTTGGATTGCTACAATTGTGGCGAACTTGGTCACCTAGCTCATCAATGCACAAAGCCCAAGAAAGACAAGTTCAAGAACAAGGGCAAGAAAGATGATTCAAGTGATGAAGATGAAAAGAAAAAGAACAAGCCATACAAGAAGAGAGATGGTAAAAAGAGAAACTTCTACAAGAAGAAGAAGAGTGGCAAGGCCTATATTGTCGGTGATTGGCTCACGGACATTGATTCATCAAGTGGATCATCCGATGATGAGAGTGACAATGAGAAGGTGGACGCCATTGCTATTGATCTTGCATCCTCACCGCCACCATCGCCATCATCCTCTACACACCTATGTCTTATGGCCAAGGGTGAATGCAAGGTAACTAAGAGTGATGATAGTAGTGATGATGAGCAAGCTAGTGATGATGATAGTGATAGCGATGATGATTCACCCACATATGATGATCTTGTCAAAATATTAAGAAAATACACTAAGATCATTAGAAAGAGTAGAGCTACAAATGAAAAACTTGATGCTAAAAATGATTCACTCTTAGCTAAGTGTGATACATTAGAAAAGGCTAATGATGAGCTCAAAGAAACAAATGATTCTATATCATCCAAACTCAAGGAGCTCAAATCTTCTAAGAAAGAGCTTAAAGATAAACATGATAAACTTGAGTGGGTGCACAATGAGCTTATCACTAGTCACAACAAGCTAAAAGATGAATATACAACTCTAAAGATCAATTATGATACCCTTGTTATTGCACAAGAATTCTTACCAAATGAGCCACATGATGCTACTAACCATGTTGTTAAGATTGATATAGCTACCTCATGTGATGATTTAATTGATAAGAGCATTGAGCATGGATCTAGTAGCAAAGGCAAGCAAGTGGTTGAGTGCAATGACTATGATGAGTATGTCAAGCTCAAGAGTGACCATGAGAAGCTCATGAAAGATCTTGAAGAGATGAAAAGTCACAACACCATTGTGCTAGAAACTCTTGATCATGACAAAGAGTTGATCCTTGAGAATGAGAAGCTCAAAGAAGAAAACAAGAAACTCAAGGAAGAGAAGAACAATGATATTCTCAAGGAAGAGAACAAGAAGCTCAAGATGGAGAAAGAGCATCTCAAGGTGGGATTGAGCAAGTTTGCTAGAGGCAAGCATCTCCAAAGTGAGCTACTCATGAATACCGTCATGAAGATGGATAGAAGTGGCATTGGATATATGGCAAGTGTAGAGAAGAAGAAGGCTCAAGCTCAACACCAACAATCAAAGCCAAAGCTAAAGCCAAAGAGATGTTTTGAGTGTGGACAAGAAGGCCACTTTGCTTATGAGTGTCAAACTCCACCACCACAACCCTTGCCCAAGCATGCTAGACCCTTTGCTTTCAATGCTCACTACATGCTTAGAAAAGATTCTAGTGGAAAGATGAAAGTCATGTTCTTAGGACCCCCAACAAGAGTAGGCCTAAGAAGATTTGGGTGGCTAAGTCACTTGTTGAGAAGGTGAAGGGCCCTCAACAAGTTTGGATCCCTAAAGCTTGAATCTCTTGCGTGTAGGTGAACTACAAGACCAGTGGAAGTCATTGGGTTATTGATAGTGGTTGCACTCAACATATGACCGGTGATCCTCGTATGTTCACCTCACTAGATGAAGAGGTAGATGGACAAGAGAAAATAACTTTTGGAGATAATTCAAAGGGCAAGGTTAAAGGATTGGGCAAAGTGGCAATATCAAATGATCATTCCATCTCCAATGTGCTCTATGTTACCTCATTGAGTTTCAACTTGCTATCCGTTGGGCAATTGTGTGATCTTGGCTTCCAATGCTTATTCACCGAGAAGGAGGTTGTTGTATCCAAAGTAGATGACAAACAAGTGATATTCAATGGATTTAGATACAACAACTTATATCTAGTTGACTTCACCTCCGAAGATGCAAACTTGAAGACTTGCCTATTCACCAAAACAACACTTGGGTGGCTATGGCATAGAAGACTTGCTCATGTTGGGATGAGCTCACTCAAGAAGCTTATGAAGAATGATTTGGTGAGAGGGTTGAAGGATGTGAAGTTTGAGAAGGACAAGCTTTGTAGTGCATGTCAAGCCGGCAAGCAAGTTGCAAACACTCATCCAACCAAAGCTTTCATGTCAACCACAAGAGTGCTAGAACTCCTACATATGGATCTATTTGGACCAACAACATACAAGAGTTTGGGAGGAAATCTCTATTGTCTTGTGATTGTGGATGACTATTCAAGGTATACATGGGTGTTCTTCCTTTATGACAAATCCGAAGTTGCATCTTGTTTCAAGAAGTTTGCCAAGAGAGCTCAAAATGAATTTGAAGTGAAGCTCAAGAAGATAAGAAGTGACAATGGCAAAGAGTTTGACAACACAAACATAGAAGCTTATTGTGATGAAGTTGGAATCAAACATGAAGTCTCCGCAACCTATACTCCTCAACAAAATGGTGTAGTTGAGAGGAAGAACCGGACATTGATCACTCTTGCTAGGATAATGCTAGATGAGTACAACACCCCCGAAGCTCTATGGGCGGAAGCAATCAACACCGCATGTTATGCATTCAACCGCCTATTTCTTCAAAAGTTCCTTGTCAAGACACCGTATGAGTTGCTCAATGGGAAGAAGCCAGACGTCTCCTTCTTTAGGGTGTTTGGTTGCAAGTGCTATATCTACAAGAAGCGGCAACACCTAGGGAAGTTTCAAAGACGTTGTGATATAGGTTTTCTTGTTAGTTACTCATTGAAGTCCAAAGCATATAGAGTATTTAATCATGCCACCGGCTTGGTTGAAGAAACATATGATATAGAATTTGATGAATCTAACGGCTCCCAAGGAGCACATGAGAATCTTGATGATGTAGGTGATGAACCATTGAGGGAGGCTATGAAGAATATTCTGGTGGGAGACATCAAGCCAAAAGATGATGAAGATGATGTACAAGTCATCGACCAACCTTCTTCATCAAATGTACCACAAGATGGTGAAAAAGATGGGAGAGTAGAAAATGAAGATACTCATATCTCCCATGAGCAAATGGTGGTACAAGCACAAGATGTTGATGCTTCACAACCTCCTCCTCAAGTGGTCAATAGAAGAAATTCACCTCTCCTACAAGATCATCCACAAGATCTCATCATAGGGAGTCCAACAAAGGGTGTGATGACTCGATCTCAAAAACTTACTTCATTTATTGCTCATCACTCTTTTGTCTCTTGCTATGAGCCTACCAAGGTAGAAGAAGCTCTTAAAGATCCGGATTGGATCAATGCCATGCATGAAGAGTTGAACAACTTCACTCGCAATGAAGTTTGGACGCTTGAAGAGCGACCAAAAGGTGTAAGAGTCATAGGAACGAAGTGGGTGTTCTATAATAAGCAAGATGATCAAGGTGTTGTTGTGAGGAACAAGGCAAGACTAGTTGCAAAGGGGTTCTCTCAAGTTGAAGGTTTGGATTTCGGAGAGACCTTTGCACCGGTTGCAAGATTAGAAGCCATCTGTTGTCCAAGGCACTATATGGGCTTAAGCAAGCCCCAAGAGCTTGGTATGAGCGCCTTCAGGACTTCCTCATTGAGAAGGGCTTCACCATTGGGAAGGTCGACACCACACTATTCACCAAGAAGCTTGATGGGTATATCTTCATTTGTCAAGTATATGTTGATGATATCATCTTTGGATCATCAAATGAAGACTCATGCAAAGAATTTGGTGAATTGATGTCGAAGGAGTTCGAGATGTCAATGATTGGTGAGCTTACATTCTTTCTTGGTTTTCAAGTCAAGCAAATGAAAGAAGGCATCTTCATCTCTCAAGAGAAATACACAAAAGATCTTCTTAAGAGATTTAAGATGGATGAATGTAAGCCAATCAAGACACCAATGCCTACAAATGGACATCTCGACCTAGATGAGGGAGGTAACCCGGTTGATCAAACTCTCTACCGTTCTATGATTGGTAGCTTGTTATATTTAACCGCATCTAGGCCCGACATCATGTTTAGTGTGTGTATGTGTGCTAGATTTCAAGCCAGTCCTAAGGAAACACATTTAATTGCCGTAAAAAGAATCCTTAGGTATCTTAAGCACACACCAAGCATTGGTCTTTGGTATCCCAAAGGAGCTTTGTTTGAATTAATTGGCTATTCCGATTCAGATTACGCTGGATGCAAAGTTGATAGAAAGAGCACATCCGGAGGGTGCCATTTGCTTGGTAGATCACTTGTGTCTTGGTCCTCCAAGAAACAAAATAGTGTGGCTTTGTCCACCGCCGAAGCGGAATACATTGCCATGGGTGCTTGTTGTGCATAAATATTATACATGAAACAAACTTTGCTAGACTATGGAGTAGTTTTAGAGAAAGTACCTCTTTTGTGCGACAATGAAAGTGCGGTAAAACTTGCAAATAATCTGGTTCAACACTCTCGCACCAAGCATATAGATATCCGCCATCACTTTCTAAGAGATCATGTGGCTAAAAATGATATTTCACTAGAAGGTGTAAGATCCGAAGATCAATTAGCGGATATCTTCACAAAACCGCTAGATGAGGCTATGTTTTGTAGATTGCGGAATGAGCTCAATGTACTTGATTTTAGTAACTTCACTAAAAATTGAGCTTGTGTTGTCCCTTGCATTCATTGTAATATACAATATGTTTAACTTGTGGCAATGCATATAGGGCTTGTCTAACATGGTTAAGATAACCGCCGAAAAGCGTGCGAAGAAGCTTAACCTTGGATCAAACTTGACAAGCAACTAGACTTACTTACAAGTATTGCATATGCATGAATGTTGTTTTGTCGTTTTGTTCCATTTGCCCTCTTGTTGCCTATTTTCTTAAAAAGAATTATAGCCTAAGGCAAAATATTTTGAAAAATATGAGGGTTTGAGAGAGGTCACTCACATCAGTCCTAATGGGTTTTTATTTGGATCTTATTCAAGTTGGGACTTGATTGGGAATAGGCAGCACGAAGGAAGTTTGAAGATTTACTGGAAAAGGTGCACCGGACGCTGCACCAGACGCTGCTGTCCAGCGTCCGGTCAGTTCACAGGAGGTGAACTGCTGATGAAGGAGTGACCGGACGCTGCGTCTGTGCGTCCGGTCAGGAAGGGTTCAGCGTCCGGTCGATCGAAGGGTACACAAGTTGTACTGACCGGACCCTGCCTGTGTCCGATCATGGACCACCGGACGTGTCCGGTCCCGATTCTAGAGGATTTGGACCTCTCTGGAATCGACCAGACGCTGGGTGGTAGCGTCCGGTCGCTACCACCGGAGCGTCCGGTCAGTGGATCTCGCGCGTTTTCAGGACTTTTTCCGTTTCCTTCTCTGTTTCGCTTCGGATCCTCATATAACCGCGCCTCTGTGTTCCTTTCCTTGACCTAACCCGCGCTGCCAAATCCCCGTGACCGAGCCCTAGCTTGCGCCGCCGCCAACTCTCCGCCGCAGCCGTGCCGCGCGCCTCCGTGCCCCTGCCTCGCCGCACCACCGCTACTCGCGCACCACCACTGCTCGCGCGCCACCAAGCCTCCCTTGCCGCCACTGCTCACCCGCGCCAGCGCCACCGCGCCTGCACTTCTCACCGTGCCGCCGAGCCGAAGCACCATGCTCTCCCCTGTCTGCGCCGCCAGCGGCTGTGCCCAGTCTCGTTGCTTCTTGCGCCGGCCTGTTGGTCATCACTTCGTGTGCACTAGCCCTATCATCTCCTTATTAGTAAGGAAATTTTTTTCTTTCAATTCTGATCTATACAATGGTGACTTAGATCAAATTTTCAATGCACTGATTCCCCATTGCATTCAGGCCTTTTTACCCTAACCCTAGCTTGGTTCCGAGGATCCCCCACGTGACATCTTATCTTTTCTCGGATCACTGATCGTCAGGTAGAAAGCCATTCAATTCAAATTCGCATCTACATTGCTTTCTCTATTAGGGTTTCACATCTATTAGACATATGGTATTTATTTGTATATCCATCTATTCTATCGTGCAGCGAGTCGGTTCCGTTGTGGTTCTTGTGGCAGTTGGTAGTCAACTCGGAGCCAAGCTCATGAGTAAGGATCAAGGCCAAGCCTCGAAAGCGGCAGTTTGACAGTTGATCTTCATCAGCGGCAGTTCACCATCTTGTCAGCTCAGATGGCTCGCACCAAGAACGTTGGTGGTGGCCCAGGTGATGATGATTGGAGGCCCCCGCCTCGCTAGCCAGCCGGATCTAAGGGCAAGTCAACCAAGCAGGTGACATCCAAGAAGCGGAAGTACCCCGATGCAGAGACAGCGAGAGCAGCAGCTGTTGCAGAGGCCGTAGAGCATGCTAAGAGAGGTGGTGCCCGCAGTGGAGTTGTCATTGTAGATCAGCCGGTTTCACTAGCACTGAGAGCTGCGATTGAGGATGTTGAGCGTCGTCACGGGAGTCTAGCTGGGACTGCCACGTTTGCAGGACGATGGGTTGCCATTGAGGAGGGTCCATTAGCTCAGTAGCAGCCTCCACTAGCAGAGCCTCAGCCAGCCTAGGAGACTCAGGAGGGTCAGGAGACCGAGCCGGCACCTCAGCTACGCCGCTCGAGTCATACCAGTGCTATAGTTCCACCGAGGCCAGTTACACAGCGCAGAGGTTCACGTCCTCTGCCCAGACCTCAGGGTCTGCCTCTAGTGGTTCACCTCGACTTGAGGGCCGCCACCGCCAGATAGGTTCAGCAGCTGCGATTTGTTGAGTTTGAGGTTTGGTTTCCTCCGAGAAGGGATGAGCGAGCAGCTGAGGGTTTCTACACGCCACTGCAGGAGGATTTCTACAATGCGTATCTCAACATTGGGGCAGTGTTCAGATCTCAGAGAGTCTGTCAGATAGAGTCTATTGTGGCAGCAGCCGGAGAGAGCATTTGGCCATACTTATCATATTTGCTAGGACTGTCAGATCTGATTGGATGGACGGGGATATATGTACCATCTTGGGTCCGTTAGTTTTATGCTTCGCTCTACATCGATCCACATCATAGATTCATTCACTTTGCCTTCAAAGGCAAAGACTACAGAGTGACGAGTGACAGAGCCAGAGAGATACTGAGGCTACAGGAGTAGCCTGTCAAGATGCATGAGGTCTGTTATGGTCAGCAGGAGCCTCCCAGGCATCCTCATGGAGGGTTGGTGCCCCCTACAGATTTAGTGCGACATTGCTTCAAGGAGCCATTTGGAGAGGGGTCGAGCAGGAACCCCAGTGACTTGACTCATACAGCGAGGGTACTAGAGGCTATCATTAGGAGGACACTGCTTCCCAGGTTGGGATATAGGGAGGGCCTGACTCGCTTACAGCTATGGCTTCTCAATGCCATCATGTAGCAGACAGTATTTGATATCTGGGATCTCCTGCTTTCAGAGATGGAGGACACAATAGCTGAGGGATTCAAGGGTCATAGGCAGCTTCCCTATGCTCACTGGATCACGTTCCTCATCCATAGAGTAGTGCTTGATAAGCCCCCTGGTATGATGGATGAGTATACAGGTGCCACCACATAGTTCCTAGCTTACAACCTATCACAGAGGATTAGGCACACCACTCCTAAGGCACCCAGACAGCCTAGCCGTCGTCCCGACGTGCCAGAGTCCGCAGCTCAGCAGGATGAGATCATCAGAGGGATTGCAGCCACTGAGGAGAAGGAGCTAGAGGCACAGCAGGAGGTGAGCGAGTACAGTGATAGCTCTGACGACGACTACCAGCCTATACCTCAGATGCCTCCACGCAAACACGATGCAGAGGCCGGTAGCTCCAGTTCTGCTCCACCTACTCCTCAGACAGACCCCGCTCTCATTGCTATTCTTGAGCAGATGCAGCAGGATCAGACACGCTAGGCACAGGAGACAGCTGCCAACTTCGCACAGTTTTAGGCTCGTCAGGACGAGTTCCAGCGGCAGCAGCAGCTCCTTCAGCACCAGCAGTTACTTATGTAGCAGTAGCTCATGGGATTCATGCAGCATGTAGTGATAGCCATTGGGATCCCACTGCCACAGCCTTCGCCCTAGCTTGCATAGCCTCCTACCACTTCGATGACTCCAGCAGTACAGCCCAGTGGGCTCTAGAGTTAGGGACAGCCTCTAGCTCAGTTTGCTTCACCTCCTATACAGGTGTCCCAGTGGTTAGCCTCACCCGTAGTAGCCCCACAGTTCACTCCATTTCAGACGGGCTTCACACCAGAGCAGTCTTCCTCGCTATTCATGCCTGAGACGTCAGTCTCCAGGAGTCTTGGAGCATCCTTCAGCGAGTTGACCGGCATGCCTACTCCGCCTCATATGCATACCATCGGTCCATCTACAGCAGCTCCAGTCATAGTGACTACTCAGAGGCTCCCCTCGTTTGTCGCCTCATCAGATTCTACGACAAACATACTAGCAGCTTCCCAGGCAGCACCAGCCCCAGCTCAGACCCAGACCGCTTCAGCGACACTTCCTGCTTTAGAGGGTCAGTTAGTTCAGAGCTCAGGGTCAGATGATGATGGCGCCCAGTTCCATCTTGCTCCACGTACTTCAGCGCCCGACTCGTCCGCTGCAGCCCCGCCGACCGACCCTTAGGTTTTGGTGTTTGACGCCAAAGGGGGAGAGGGATTGAGTATGTAGACTCAGGGGGAGCGAGTTTTAGGGGGAGCTAGTTATCTAGTATTAGTTTATTATATACATTTGGAGTTTTATTTGTGTGATACACTATTACTTATGCATTCATGTGTTTACTTTCATGCATACTATTATATATTTGTGATAGTGCTATCTACGTGATTGTGATAGTTGACATGTGTGATTTCTACTTTGCATTATCTATGTCATATCACTTGTGATGCTCATTTGTTTTTGCTTCCGCGTTTATACTTTGAAGCAAATGAGCTTTGTTACTCGTACTCATGCTTAATTCATATTCTTTGAGTACATTGTGTTGGTTTGGGTCATATAAGCTTGCCTAACTCTTTTGTTCTTATCGACAAAAGCTTATATGAACCAAGCCCTTCAAAAACCTCACTCCATAACATACTCGAGGTGGTATTGTCATCAATCACCAAAAAGGGGGAGATTGAAAGCATCTAGGCCCCTAAGTGGATTTCGGTGATTAATGTCAATACAATATTACTATGACTAACGTGTGTTTTGTAGAGGCAATTAAGTTAGGTCATGGTAATGGAGATCAATTGGGCAATCAAGGTTGTCATGCCCCTACGATAGAAATCATTTCGGTTTTCAAAGGATGGACGACAATGTTAAGGATGACTAGTTCTAAGTGTCGATTGAAGTTGGAGAGACACTTAGAGTAGTTTAGGACTTTGTTTTTCCTTTGGCCGTACTATGAAGGGGGGTATGAACGGGTAGCTTGACCTAGTTGAGTCTAGTGAGTTAGGTGTGGTGCACACTTGTTAAAACTAGCTCTAGGTAGCTCCTATGAATGCCTAAAATCCTTTGGAGCAAACTTCATTCACATATGATCGAGAGTTGGAAGTGAATGGAGGGTCAAATACTGACCGGACGCTGGCTCCGGTGCGACCGGACGCTGGCCGCAGGGTCCGGTCAGTTCATTTGACTGTGATGATCAAGTCTGGTGTGACCGGACGCTGGAAGGTCGTGTGACCGGACGCTGAGGGCCAGCGTCCGGTTGACTCCAGTAAGGGTCCAGACTTGAGAAAGTGCAACCGGACGCGTCCGGTCAGTGGTGATCGGACCCTGAGTATCCAGCGTCTGGTCATTTACAGTAAGCATCCAAGAGCGACCGGATGCGTCCGGTCGGTACTGACCGGACCCTGACAGCGTCCGGTCATCACTTGAAAACTGTTCGCGGGTTGAACTGACCGGAGCGTCCGATCAAAATGATTGGAGCGTCCGGTCACCCCGCAGAAGCTCATAACAGTTCATTTTTCAGGCTGCCTTATAAATAGAAGCTCCACTCATGAGTGGAGTTACTTTTACTCATTCCAACAGCTGAGAAACACATTTGTGAGTGCCAAGAAGAGCAAGGTCCTAGTGAGGTGTTTGTGGTTTGAGAATCCAAGAGAGTAGCCTCACTAGCAAATCAAGAGTAGCAAAGTGTACATCCATCTTCTCATTAGGCTTTGCGTGGTCAAGTGAGAGTTCATGCTTGTTACTCTTGATGATCGCCATCACCTAGACGGCTTGGTGGTGATTGGGAGTTTGGTGTTCACCCGGCGGAGCTTGTGGGTGACCCAACTCAAGTTGTGAGCGGCTTTGGGTGATTCACCGCGACGGAGTGTCGAAGAATCAACCCGTAGAGAGCACTTGATCCTTGCGCGGATCAAGGGGGAGCTACACCCTTGCGTGGGTGCTCCAACGAGGACTAGTGGGGAGTGGCGACTCTCCGATACCTCGACAAAACATCGCCGCGTTCCTTTCTCTCCCTATTTACTTTGAGCACTTACTTTGAGTATTTACTTTGAGCAATTCAATACTTGTTTTACATCCATAGAATTGCTATGCTAGAGTAAGTTTAGAACATAGGGTGCAAGTCATTTGTGCGTTGATTTGATAGAAACACTTTTCTAGGCACAAAGGGTTAATTGGGCTATCCGTAGGATTTGATTATTGCAAGAAAATTTAGAATTAGCCCAATTCACCCCCCTCTTGGGCATCTTGATCCTTTCAGACGCCAAAGGGGGAGAGGGATTGAGTATGTTAGTCTTAGGGGGAGCGATACATTTAGGAGGAGTCTATCTATTAGCTTATAGCTTATCTATTACATTTGGAGTTTTATGTGTGATACATTATACATTCATGTTTACTATCATGCATTGATCTACTTAAGTATGATCATAATCGTCATATTAATGTGATCGTGATATTTATATGATATGTGATATGTGTGCTCTCTACTTTGAATTATTTATATGTCATATCACTTGTGTTATGCTCATTTGCTTTGCTTCCGCGTTTTACTCCGATGCAAATGAGCTTTATTACTTGTACTCTTGCTTATTTCATATCTTTTGAGTACATCATGTTGACTTGGGTCATATAAGCTTGCCTAACACTTTTGTTCTTATTGTCAAAAGCTTATATGAACCAAGCATGTTAAAAACTCATCTCTTTCACATACTCGAGGTGGTATTGTCATCAATCACCAAAAAAGGAGAGATTGAAAGCATCTAGGCCTCTAGTTGGGTTTCGGTGATTAATGACAATACGTGATTACTGTGACTAACGTGTGTTTTGTAGAGGCAATTAAGTTAGGTCACAGTAATGGAGATCGATTAGGCTATCATGGTGGTCATGCCCCTACGATGGAAATCATTTCAGTTTTAAAAGGATGGACGACAAGGTTATGGATGGACTAGTTCTAAGTGTCGTTTGGTGTTGAGGAGACACTTAGAGTAGTTTAGGACTTTGTTTTTCCTTTGGCCGTACTATTAAGGGGGGTATGGACGGGTAGCTTGACCTAGGTGAGTCTAGTGGGTTAGGTGTGGTGCACAATTACTAAATCTAGCACTAGGTAGCTCCTAAAAAGCCCTTAGATCCATTGGAGCAAACTTCATTCACGTATGATCGAGAGTTGAAAGTGAACGGAGGGTCAAATGCTGACCGAACGCTGGTTTCGGAGTGACCGGACGCTGTCGCAGAGTCCGGTCAGTTTATTTGATCAAGGTGAAATTGTCTGGACGCGACCGGACGCTGAGAGGCGAGTGACCGGACGCTGGGTGCCAGCGTCCGGTCGACTCTAGTAAGGTTCCAGAGAGGGAAAATCGTGACCGGACGCGTCCAGTCACAACTTAAACACTAGAGTTTGGGGAGAACTGACCGGAGCGTCCGGTCACCCCGCATAGACACATAATGGTTCGTTTTTCAACCAAGGTTATAAATACTTCCTTTATTCGTGTGAGGGGGTACTTTTGCTCATTCCAACAGTTGAGAAACACCTTTGAGAGTGCCCAGAAGAGCAAGGTCCTAGTGAGGTGATTGAGATTTAAGAATCCCAAAGAGAGCCCTCATTAGTGAAAGCAAGAGTAGCAAAGTGTGCATCCACCCTTTTCATTAGGCTTGTCGTGGTTAAGTGAGAGTTCGTACTTGTTACTCTTGGTGATCGTCATCACCTAGACGGCTTGGTGGTGATTGAGAGCTTGGTGATCATCCGACGGAGCTTGTGGATGACCCAACTCAAGTTGTGAGCGGTTGTGGGCGATTCACCGCGATGGAGTATCGAAGAATCAACCCGTAGAGAGCACTTCATCCTTGCGTGGATCAAGGGGGAGCTACAACCTTGCATGGGTGCTCCAACGAGGACTAGTGGGGAGTGACGACTCTCCGATACCTCGGCAAAACATCGCCGCGTTCCTCCTTCTCTCTTTACTTTGAGCATTTACTTTGAACAATTTAATTTTTGTCATTTATATTCATAGAATTGTCATGCTAAAGTAGGATTGGAATATAGGTTGCTAAACTTTTGTGCGGTAGATCAATAGAAACACTTTCTAGACACAATGGGTTAATTGGGCTAACCGTAGGACTTAATTATTACAAAGAAGTTTAGAATTAGTCCAATTCATCTCCCTTTTAGGCATTCTTTCGCTGACAACACGTGCACACCGGCCTCTATCAAACAACTCAGGCCTCCGGTAGAGCCTGCAAACAACTCGCGAGAAATTTGTAACCCCGTGAGATTGAGAAAAAATTAATCTCCTATATCTAGTTAAAGGGGATTGAGAAAATCTTATCCCCTTTAGACCTCGTTCGGTTATTTGAGATTGATTCCCAGCCGCATTCTTCCTTCACAAATTTGTATTATGGAGAAATAGTTCCAGGCGCGGAATGACCCGCCCCATGACAACCAAGGGAATTGAGAAAATCTTATACCCTTTACATCCACTGACACATGGAGTCCACACGTCACTGAACCAATTTTTTTTTTTTTGAGAAAATCTTATCCCCTTTACATCCGCTAACACGTGGAACCCACCCGTCACGGAACCAATTTATTTTCTTCTGCCCAGTGCCCATCTCGTCTCTCTCTCTCTCTCTCTCTCTCTCTCTCGGTCTCGTCCGTACTCTCCCTGTAGCACAATATGAAGATGGACAGGACGATGCCTACTGTTGCCTGCAAGATGGACAGGACACCAGGCGCTCCCCAACCTTAAGATGCTCTACCTTGCCGACAACCGCAACTAAGGGCTCGTCTCTACCGGACTCTGCACTGTGCCCTTAGGCAACCTGACTCACGGCCATACCTCACCGCTCGCTCGTCATCATTGTGGCTGGTGCATCACTAATTGGTAAGAGCATGTGATAGAGAGCAGGACGACCAAAGCAATTCATTGTTTTCCTTATTTCTCATTGAGCATCCGACCAGCTGGCACAAGAGACCTAAAAAACACTAACATTATCTACGAAACAAACAAAAAGAATATCATTTCTATGCAGAATGCACCATTACAACAGTCCACCTAAAGCGGCCGATTGTATATACACAAGGGGTTCGACAAATCTGTTGCCTCCACAGGGTACTCGCCACCATGAGATTTTCCAGTATTAAGCTCCGGTTGCATCATTCTGTTGGGTTTTAACTCTAGCCTACCCCAACTTATTTGGGACTTACAGGCTTTGTTGTTGTTGTTGTTGTTGTAAGCTCCGGTTGCATCATCAATCAAACATTCTGGTAAATATCATGGCAGACTTGGGCAACCACAAAGGTCACTCAAACCTCAGCTCTGACAGTATCTCAAACAGTGAAGGTCAACCCGCTCTGATATCCAAACCTTTAGTAACTGTGAGTGAAGAAACCCTCAGTTAAGAGCATAATGGACGCGCTCTAATGTTCGCAAAACCTCGAAAACCAAGAGGGGCCTATGTGGCCCCTTCCCTGGCAAAGTATGAGCAAGGATGGCTTGCTGTTGTTCACCGGTGAGCTCCAAGAATTGCACAAGCATATCACCGTCAAGAATGGGAGGCACTACTGACTGCAGATCACAAGTTACTAAAAGTTATACATCACAAACTTCTATATTAGGCAAAGTTAAAGATATAATTGTGACAACTTACAGGTGCACCACGCTGACGGAATTCTGCATGATCATTTCCCAAGACTGGTGCAGTTAATGGGTGTACTGAGAGTCTTTCTTGGACATCTTGCAAAAGCTGATGCTCCTCACTGCAGTATCAATTTATGCATTTCAGAAACTGCATAATAATCCTTAGAGCTGTAGACGAACATGAGTAGTTCCTTGTCCACAAATGGTGTATACAAAAACTCAGGGCATAAATGCACATGGAATAATTTACAAATGACTGTTGACATAAGCAGTTCTCTTTCTTGGGTGAGTCTTATTTGTATCCCATACAAAAACATTCAAAGATCATGAGCGAAAGAACACAGCGAGATTTGGGAAGAACCATATGCCCGTGATCTGCATAGATTAAGAGGGGGAACATAGAGATATATACTATATACTGCTCTAAGAATGGCAACCTTCATATTTACATTTACCCTAGCAAAATATACTTATATAAATTTAAGCACTTGAGATCCATATCTTTACGCCCAGTGTGAGTTACTTCAAAATGGACTGCAGTAAATCACTAGTATTCCTGACAGAAGTATTAACTAGCATGAACCAGTACATCTGCAACATCTCCTGCCTCAAGCTTAATCTAACATTTCTCATAATTCAGCTTCTTAGCAAACATTAGGTGTTCATATGTTCTACACTTCATTGAAAAGCACAGGTGGTTACTTGCAACAAATATAAATGTTGGTTCTCATTGTCAAAATTGACTGAGCAGGTGGGGACCTGCAATCTTAGGAGAGTTAGTGGCTGGCACAATTATCCTAGTCAAAACCTAAATCCAGGTCTCCAAATTGGCCAAGTAGATTGGAGATAACTGGCCACTAACACTGAAAATGTCAGCTATCAGGCCAAGCATAGGAATGTTTTGTATCATGATATACCTTGTAAGTGGAATCATAACAAAGAGACTCCCCAGCATGGTACTTGCCACAATACAGTCGTACACTGTCTCAAGCACCGGGTCAGTATCATCATCAATTGGAAGCCGATACCTGAATGCAGCCTACAATAAATCATAAGCATGAGTTAATGAATGTCTCAGACATGAACCATGGAAGCAGTGGATTTGGAATTTTTTAGAAGGGACCAATGCAAAAGGGCAAGGTGTAATGAATGGCAAAGCAATAAATTAACAATATATGAAACAACAAAATACTTACCTTCTGAATGCTCATAGCTGTTTCACCCATATAAAATGAACAATTCACAGCTAAGTTCTTCTGTGGACTTTCTGAAACTGCAAGACAAGTTTAAGAAAGATGAGTAGACTAAAAACATTCTCATGAAAAAGGCAACTTTCTGTTGCACAATTTAAAAACTGTAAATAGTCTACCAATGTTGATAGACAATGTAGCATAAAAATAATATAATTTCGGGGAAGAAAAATATAACATAAAAGAATCACAGCAAAACACAGGATATATGCTAGCTGAACATGAATACTATGAACTAGCTAGCGAACATATAATTCTAATACTCCATTGGAAGAAGAAAAGGGTGGCGTTAACATTTACACCATCTGCCAAGTGCCTACCTTCCAATCTTGTGCATGATAATACAGATATGCTCCCACGTCGATCTGATACCACAGCAGTTTCGCAATTTAAAAGAGCGATATCACCCACCAATCTATGAGCAGGATCAGAATAGATCAATTCCAACTTCCGATGACTCTGATAATAATCAGGAAATGAAGAGCCAAGATTAGAGCTAATAATAGAAAGAGCACTATTCCATCACAAAACCATAAAGAACGTGTCATTTTAATCAGACCCAAGTATTACCTCATTATAAGAATAGAAGAGAACACCATCACGACAATCACCAACAGCAATTCGCGATGCAAATGTCTTCAGACAAGTTATTGTAAATCGTGTCCTACCAACAGCACACTTTTTCATCCTGTGGGGATTTTCATTTGTGAAACCAAATACATAAATCTGTGAAAATTAAGAAAGTAAAGAACAAATGTTAGCTTCCATAAGCAATTGCAGTCAACTAAACAAGGCCAAAGGATATTATTTCATTAGCATCGCAAAGAAACGAAACAAGAGAAATATATCATCTCAAAGGAACAAAGATAGCCACTTGACATCACAAAAGTAACACTCTTTTTGGTATTCATTCATTCAGAACTTTCTAAGATGGCACAGAGCAACAGACGCCTCCCAACTCCAGATTTTTTTGGGAAGATGTCTATTTTGGCCAGCGAACTATTGCCCGTCTGATTTTGGCCATCAAACTCCTAAACCTAATATCTTTGGCCATTGAACTATCAAAACCGGACAACTTTGGTCCTCAAGTGGTTCCAAAGGTGGTTTTGCCTATATATATGTGTATTTTTCTAAAATAATAAAAATATGTTTAAATCTCTACAATCATAACTGGCATCAAAATATTTATGATAATATAATCTATCTATTGCTGCTCTTATTTAGAGTTCTTTGGATCTTACATGTTCTTGCTACTAGCATTTTATTGGTTGTAGTCGTGGCCGTTATTTATTTAAATTATTGTTTGCGCTCTATTTTATGTTGATTGCATTATTAGTCAATTGCATGATGTGTACCCATGCTTATTGGAAACCTATTACCCACTCGAAGCGATAAAAATAAAGCACTAGCCGTATAATGCCTATATAGGATGTATATGCTGTGCAGCAGGGCATCTGCGAGGTTGGCGTCACCACGGTCATGACCACGACCAATAAAACACTAGGAACAAGAACAAATAAGATCTAAATAACGCAATAGAGCATCAATAGAGATATTATATTTTTAGAAAATAATTTGGGACCAGTTTCGTATTTTTTTAGATTTACAAAAATGAATTAGCTATGATTTTTTATAGATTTAACCATATTTTTGTTTCTTTAGAAAAATACATATATTGGCAAAACCATCTTTGACACCAGTCGAGGACCAAAGAGTTCCATGGACAAAGATACCCATTTTGGAGTTTGGTGACCAAAAATCAGACTTGGGCTATAGTTCGATGGCCAAAAATAGACCTGTTCCTTCTTTTTAATTGAACAATGAACACAATGAGAGCTGCATCTTATATTATTATTGCATTAAGAAGCTAAGCCACAAATCTCTCCAACACTTGCGCACTCTACTACTGCACATCTCATTTGATAATCTCCAAAGATCATGAGGGCAAAGGACACACAAGATCCTTATTCTCCAAGATAAATGTTGACTAAGATGTTATCCCACATTTCGTGCGGGAAGGGGCGCTGCCTCGGGACACGTAGGAAGGGGATGCGCAGCCGCAAAGGCACGCGAGGGCAGCAGAAGAATCATGGAGCAATCCAGACTCATGATACCATGAAAGAGAATTAGATGGGAAATATACTAGATTGATTGATTGCAATGGGTATGGTACACATATATAGGCAAGGTCCCGGGAGGATTTATAGAAACATATCCATCAGGGAGAAACCTTGCCTGTCAAGGAAACAATCATCTATGCAGCCTGCACCCAAGATCTGGCGCAGTACAAAACCCTAAGCCCATACAGGGCAAGCCCACTAAGGGCCTTAGCCACTATTCTGACATTACTAATTTCCTTTTAGATATTGTCATAGGAGAGTTCAGTTCCCTTTAAGAAAAATTTTCACAAAAAATATAGTTAAAACAGCATATAGATATCATACCGTATTACCAGCAGCTGCCAACACATAACGATCTAGATAGGGACACACAGCAAGAACTGCGCCATTCAATATAGCATGAGTCAATGATCTCAATTGTCCTGCCATTTGTTCAGCTTGGATCTGGTTCCAGCAAAACTCATCAGGACTGCTGCACAGGCTGTTACTAGAAAATTCCTCAGTTGTATATCCAACAATCTCATGGAAAGGAGAACCAGAATGTGAAGAGGGATTAAAACTAGAAGTTGGAATAAACGAACTGCTCTCACGAGGACTTTCAACGGCCTCCAAGCTTAGAACAATCAGGCGTCCCTTGATGCTGCTTCATCAATAAAGAATAAACACTCTTAGCTTCATTCAACTAAAATCATGGACGATCATTGATAACAATCAATCAATAAGAATCAGACAGCTATTTAAACATATCTAGATTGCAGACTGATGAAGATCTGTCAACAACAACAACAACAACAACAAAGCCTTTAAGTCCCAAACAAGTTGGGGTAGGCTAGAGTTGAAACCCATCAAAAGCAATCAAGGTTCAGGCACGTGAATAGCTGTCTTCCAAGCACTCCTATCTAAGGCTAAGTCTTTGGGTATATTCCATCCTTTCAAGTCTCCTTTTATTGCCTCTACCCAAGTCAACTTCGGTCTTCCTCTGCCTCTCTTCACGTTACTATCCTGCCTTAGGATTCCGCTACGCACCGGTGCATCTGGAGGTCTCCGTTGCACATGTCCAAACCATCTCAACCGGTGTTGGACAAGCTTTTCTTCAATTGGCGCTACCCCTAATCTCTCACGTATATCATCGTTCCGAACTCGATCCCTTCTTGTATGATGACCGCAAATCCAACGCAACATACGTATTTCCGCGACACTTAGCTGTTGAACATGTCGTCTTTTCGTAGGCCAACATTCTGCACCATACAACATAACAGGTCTAATCGTCGTCCTATAAAACTTGCCTTTTAGCTTCTGTGGTACCCTTTTGTCACATAGGACACCAGACGCTTGCCGCCACTTCATCCACCCTGCTTTGATTCTATGGCTAACATCTTCATCAATATCCCCGTCCCTCTATAGCATTGATCCTAAATATCGAAAGGTATCCTTCCTAGGCACTACTTGACCTTCCAAACTAACATCTTCCTCCTCCCGAGTAGTAGTGCCGAAGTCACATCTCATATACTCAGTTTTAGTTCTACTGAGTCTAAAACCTTTGGACTCCAAAGTCTCCCGCCATAACTCCAGTTTCTGGTTCACTCATGTCCGGCTTTCATCAACTAGCACTACATCGTCCGCGAAAAGCATACACCAAGGGATGTCCCCTTGTATGTCCCTTGTGACCTCATCCATCACTAAAGCAAACAAATAAGGGCTCAAAGCTGACCCTTGATGTAGTCTTATCCTAATCGGGAAGTCATCCGTGTCTCCATCACTTGTTCGAACTCTAGTCACAACATTGTTGTACATGTCCTTAATGAGCCCGACGTACTTCGTTGGGACTTTATGTTTGTCCAAAGCCCACCACATAACATTCCTTGGTATTTTATCATAAGCCTTCTCCAAGTCAATAAAGACCATGTGTAGGTCCTTCTTCTTCTCCCTATACCGCTCCATAACTTGTCTTACTAAGAAAATGGCTTCCATGGTTGACCTTCCGGGCATGAAACCAAATTGGTTCATAGAGACCCGCATTATTGCTCTCAAGCGATGCTCGATAACTCTCTCCCATAGCTTCATAGTATGGCTCATCAACTTAATTCCCCGGTAATTCGTACAACTTTGAATATCCCCTTTATTCTTGTAGATCGGTACCAATATACTTCTCCTCCACTCATCAGGCATCTTGTTCGATCGAAAAATATGGTTGAACAGCTTGATTAGCCATACTATAGCTATGTCCCCGAGGCATCTCCACACCTCAATTGGGATACCATCCGGTCCCATCGCCTTACCTCCTTTCATCCTTTTCAACGCCTCTCTGACCTCAGATTCTTGGATTCTTCGCACAAAGCGCCTATTGGTGTCATCAAAAGAGTCATCCAACTGAAAGGTTGTGTCCATATTCTCACCATTGAATGATTTGTCAAAATACTCTTGCCATCGATGTCGGATCTCATCCTCCTTCACCAAGAGATGCTCCCTTTCATCCTTAATGCACTTAACTTGGTTGAAGTCCCGTGTCTTTCTCTCACGAACCCTAGCCATCCTATAAATGTCCTTCTCTCCTTCCTTCGTACTCAAATGTTGGTAAAGATCCTCGTACGCTCTACCCTTTGCCACACTTACAGCTCGCTTTGCAGTCTTCTTTGCCACCTTGTACTTCTCTATGTTGTCCACACTCCTGTCATGGTACAAGCGTCTATAGCATTCTTTCTTCTCCTTAATAGCCCTTTGAACTTCCTCGTTCCACCACCAAGTATCTTTAGCCTCGCGTCCCCTTCCTTTGGTTACTCCACACACCTCTGAGGCTACCTTCCGAATGTTGGTTGCCATCTTGTCCCACATGTTGTTTATGTCTTCTTCCTTCCAAGAGCCCTCTTTGATAACTCTTCCCCTAAATACCTCTGACGTCTCCCCTTTCAGTTTCCACCACTTTGTTCTTTCAATCTTAAGCTTGTTTATTCCTACGGGCACGCACCTGAAAACGAAAATCTGCCACCAAAAGCTTATGTTGAGAAACAACACACTCTCCTGGTATCACCTTGCAATCCAAGCATGCTCGTTTGTCCTTTCTTCTTGCGAGGACAAAGTCAATCTGGCTACAGTGTTGTCCGCTACTGAAGGTCACTAGATGAGATTCTCTCTTTCTAAAGAAAGTGTTGGCTATCATCAGGTCAAAAGCTACCGCGAAGTCCAGAACTTCCTCCCCCTCCTGATTCCTACTACCATACCCAAAACCTCCATGAACTGCCTCGAAACCTGCGCTTGTAGTACCTACATGCCCATTAAGATCTCCTCCTATAAAAAGCTTCTCACTACTAGGTATAGCTCTAACCAGGCCATCTAAGTCTTCCCAGAACTGTCTCTTAGCACTCTCGTCGAGGCCTACTTGGGGGGCATACGCACTAATTACGTTCAAGACCATATCACCAACGACAAGCTTGACTAAGATAATCCTATCTCCTTGCCTTCTCACTCCCACCACACCATTCTTGAGATCTGTATGAGAAATAAAAAACTACATGGCTTATGGTTACAGATGCTTTATAGAAATCTAAATCCTTAACTTAGGAAACATTTATACAGAACTTGATACTGTGCAAACAAAAACCAGGCCAAATTGAAAAAAAAAACTCAAACTCGGTAATTTTTCTGGCCCAGCATAACATCTAAGCACTGCATGAGTATCATCATATGAAGTTCATAAATGTATTAAAATCTTGACACGCCTTTATAATAAAATGCAATAACTAAGTCTAGATGAAAGGATATCCCCAATGGTTACACTCCACACAACCACAAAAAAATATGTAGTTGCAAATCATAAGAAAATATTGCTAATGAATCATGGACATATTAGAAATAAACTGTATTATTATAAACAAAAGATCAGGTGTGAACCTTTCTGCTTCACCATTTGACATCATTGGCCGTCCAGCAGACTTATTGGTCCCAACAATTAAAACTTGATCATTTCCTATTTTTGCAATTTGCATGCATTTTGCTGTTTCACCAGGTACACATTTATATCTCGAAAGTAATACCCCATTTTGTGGATCTACTTGGACAATATCTGAAGAAGACGATGCACCACTTAGCCCAGTTCTTAGTACCAACAGTGTTCTGCTTTCATTATGGTATAGTACTTTCCTTGGAGTCCCTCCAATAGAAAACTTTTGTGCATTCAATCGCTTCCCATGAACCAATTCAACCTGACAGCAAATGACAGAAGATAAGCACAAACATACATAGACACACTAATACAAACATACACGAGTGAGAACACCACAGGCACACATTGTAAGAAAGAAATAGAACATCACTGGAGTAATATTTGAACTAGTAGTTCTGAACCAAAATCATGCATCAGATATTGTACCAGTAATTGCCTCACATACCATATGCCAAGACCAACAGATGCAGCAATAGAGGTGATATGAGGTCATAAAGCCATTTTTTATCTGTCTAGAACAGTTCAAAATCCAAGAAAGATTTGAACATTTCACAATTCACGGATTCTTTCAAAGTGAATTGTTAAAACAAAAGGAGAACCTGAAGTCAAGTAACTAGTGAAGTTCACAAGTTCCAGACTTAACCAAGTGCGGTTAAAATTGAACAATTTAATTTTTTTTTCACAAGTGTGAATCACTTAAACAAAGGCTGAAATGCATAGTCACGTGTTGGCACTTGAGCAGTGGAACAAGAGCAGCACAATCTCAATGCTGTAAATGGTGTTCACTGGCCAGAAAAGCTAACAGCTTAAGTTGATAAACTAACCAGAGAAACTGACAGATTAAATGGTCCCACAATCAGACCATGCGATGTTGGAATTGTTGCTGCAAGTGAGAAAATAAGTATGTACCATTGCCTAATTGTTTGCCAATGAATGTGCCTAGATAAAAGCAACAAGGAGAAAAAGGAAAAGGGAAATTTATTGTCCCATTTTTTTGCATTGGATTGCTAGTCTAATACTTCAATTCACTTTGCATTCAATGTGATTGTTGCAACAAAAATCACTAGTACTAATACATATTTAGATATTTATTAGCATGGAATTTAATTCTGATGATTTCTACTCTCCTATCATGTCCAGTAACTTAGGGCACTCAATGTATGATATAATTCTTGATCCCTAGGGAAGAAAAGCAGATGCATAGATATATATATTTTGCTGGTTTTAATGATCACAGTAACTTACCAAATGCAAACAGCTCTCAGCAACAAACAGTAGACCATTGGGGCAATCAACAGATGAAACGGGCGTGACATGAGAAGCAGAAAGAAATGAAATGGACGAATATGCCAGGCTATGTCTTGCAGCATGTAATAGCCAAGGTCTATCACTGAGAACAATGATGTCAGCATTTGTTGAATCATGTATCGGCACTAACAGTACAGGAGTAATTCCAATACGCCGTATCGAAATCAACTGAAGGAATGTATTAACAGAAGGAATAGAAGAGTCCTTGTAGAAAAAACCAGGGAGATAATCACTTGCTTCTGACTCAAATCTGAGTAGCATTCCATTTCTCAAGCCTGCAAGAATGTAGAACCTCTCAGCTGCAACAAACCTGACATTTTCAGGTATACAACCACTCATTGGCGCACCAAACGCATTATTCACTGATATAGTCCCAATAGTCAATACCCTTAATGCTTCTCCAGGTTCCAAGGAGATGATTTCCACTGAAGGTCTATGAGTTCCAATAACAGCGAACTTGCGAACATTAGCTTTAGGAGGGGAATTGTTACAAATGTTATCACCCTCTCCACAGCTGAAAGCTACATTATCATGTCTCCAATCCTCTTGTGGGATAGATATGCATGATACTTCATACTGCAATTGCATATGATGTGTCGCATACAACTCGTACTGGTAAGAAGATGATGATCTAACACCAAGGACATATAAGCAACAAGGATTTGATGTAGCAACAACAACAATATTATGTCCTACAGCACCAACACTGATAGTGACAGCAGGATACCAGTCAGTGCAAATTGGAGAAGTTAAAGGGGAACCTTCAGGGTGAGCGTATACTGTAGGCAAACAGACCTTAACACCTTTACTGTGAATTTGAACGAGCAGACCATCAGCCACCAAACCACATGCTAAAGTGCAAACATCAGGCTGGAATCCCACAGCATCACTGATATCATTAAAACTTAGTCCTACTGACAGTATTCTGGTTTCCTCCACAAATGATAACACAAGAAAAGAATGGTAGGCATCAGTTGTCTTCATTCTCAAAGTCCACAAACCAGCGACACCCTGATAAATAGCTTCAGTTTTCAGAAGTCTGTCCACATTGACACCATTTCGTAAAACTCGAAGAGAGCCCTCAGGGGACATTCCACAACATGCAAACATCTGATCCTGTTTCTCACCATGGTAATCAGAAATTGCTAGATCCAATATTGGTGCTACATTCTGAATTGTGCTTTTATGAAACAACCTACGATCGCCAAGTTTAAAAATCATGCCATCCCCCATCTCTACAAACCCTATTATCATTCTATTTTTCATCCAAAAAAGAGGCCTGCAAGGCAAACTCCTATCAATATATTCAAATGTGTACAGCTGCACCCCTTCAACATCCAAAGTAAATTCCAAAATATGAAATTCTCCATCATCCAAACAAAATAGAAGCCTTGCCCATCCTCGCCTGACAGGTTCAGGTGGCTCCCAGCTCCACGAGCAAACAATCCTTGGTTTCACATTACCTCTGCTGTCAACACCATCAATGTCCATATAACCATCATCCTTCATTATGTTATTAGCAGAATCTCTCAATTCTAGCAAAGCACAAGCAACCACATCATCATCAACATCTAATCCTGGACAGGAATCTTCAACAGCGATTCGCTCTCCAATGAGGCTAGTCGTCCAGCTGATTCTTCGGATACAGCAGACGTTCGTTGGGTTTCTAAGATCCAACAATAAAGCATCACCAACACGCAACAGAAGTGCAAAGCCAAACATTTCAGGAATTTCTGATATGTCAAGTGCCAACGGTCCAATTTCTGAATAACTAGAGATGTGGTCGATAACACAGCTGCTGGTGTCATATCCAAATAACGACAAGTCATTCACATCAGAGCCTTTCCTGGAATGAATTTAGTGCAACACTTAAATAAGAACATGAAAAATAAGTAGAATTCAATTGCAAGCTACAAACTAAATGAAATGAGTTCAGAGCAAACAAACCTGTTAATTATCATTGCCAGAACTGGATAGTATTCTACATCTTGGGGGATAGATATGAAGCGCATCGTCCAAATTGTACCACGGATGCTGGTCCCAGACAAACTTATGATCCTTGAATCCTCTTCATTTTCTGGTGGATAAAAATATTTCTGAAATTATGACATGGAACATCTTCAAAATCTGGAATAATATAGTGTAAATATTAGACTGAGCATATGATAAATGAGTCAAGAAAGTCACTAACAACATTCAACTCTCACCTTCTCAGAAATGATACCCCTGCCAGAACCACTCTGAGAAACAGAAACATGTATAAGGGCAAACTTATCCTCATATGAACTGACAGCAACAAAATTAGATCTGACAAGAGAAGATGAAGTTAAGGTCAAGAAACTTCATAATAAGAGCCCCTTAACTTTAGGTGCTTAATATTTTACTGTGTGTGAAGAGATAACAAAGCAAAACTAATAAAGCATGATATATAGAGCAAAAGCTTCCATGATATAGAAATGCTGGTAATTAAGAAATAGTTGCTAGTCATGACCCATAGGACTCAAGCCACATAAAACCATAATCACATTCAAACACCATTTAATGTGGTTGAAATGCTTGGGTAGGATTTGACAGTATCTTAACATAAGACACTAGTGTAAATTGGTATGTGATAAGATGCTTCATGCATGAGCACAGAACTAGTTGCAACTGTAACTATTCAAACCTAACACAAGCACAAAATGTCAACCATAAGCATCAACAGAATGTAAGCACGGAAATTTTTTATGCCATTTGCCATATAAACTAGAATACTCCCATTAAGTTAAGGGCAATGGTGTGCAATGTTGATTGTGGAAAGAGTGGTTAAAATTATCAATGCAACTTTTGCTCAGAACAAGAGAATTTTTTTTTTTTGAGCAAAAGCTCAGAACAAGAGATGGTATAACAAATGTTAATACCCAAGTAAATGTATAGCAGAAATGTACACAAAAACATCAGTGGATAATGGCAAAAAATAGCTGTAACTTTTTCTTGCAACAGAAAAAAAAAACTAAGTGTAATCAAAAGGCCTCAGAAGAAGAAACTTGCTCTTACTCTCGATCTATTGCTAAAATTCTTCCCAGATGATGCCTCAGATTTCCTGGTTTAGATAACTCAATATTGGCAATTGCGAAGAACCTAAAATACATACATTAATATCTATCAGTACTTTCTCAGATAAAACAGGACTACAACTGCAGAATGAATTGCATGCTAAATAAAAGCTAACTGAATTCTCATCAGGTTTAATTAATAATATGCATACAGCATGCTTCTATAAATAAATAATGAAACTGGCAGCAGCTTTTTGGATACTACTGTATTTTTTCCTTATTTTGTCTCCATAGTTCTAAACACGGTGCAATTATATTGGTCATCAACTCATCATTCTCATGCTGGTAGACAGAAAAGGTGTTATAAAACCACAATAACACCCCTAAATGTGGGTCCACAATGCAAGGAATTAACTAAATTGTAGGCATAAATAGATTCACTTCAACTCAAGCATTTATCAGAATTTAGGAATATGGCTATTTACTCCATTCACCTTCCAAAAGAATCTAATTAACAGTGAAAACTACACTACTACAGAACTGTTTTTTTAAAAGTGATGTAATGTCATCTGGTTTCTTAGATCTCTGGAAGAGCCGATGGGCTCAATTCTTGAACCATTTTATCCGATGAAGATGAGTTGTAGGCTAACTCGTCACCCATCTCTTACAAAACTATTATCTATGCTTTCTCTGAAGAAAACCGTCTTGAATGGACCTCCACCAGCAGTGTTGAGCTTGCCCATTTGACATGTAGAAAGCAAGGCGGAAACCACATGGATCCCAGATGTTGTGAAAAGAAATGGGATTGAGAGAGAAGAGAATGAAAAAGAGGGGCTATATGTCAAATAAAGGTGTGCTGGCACCTCATAAGTTCAGCACAATAAGAAAAGTATAAACAGTAGGGTTGGATAGTGAAAGTAATTTGCTAGTTTTAGTTCCTAAAACTGGAACCCATAATCTTTTCAACCCTCACTAGCACCTCTTCAATTTTTTTTTTTTTTTTTGCATAAAATCATTAGACTAGCGGAGTACAAGATAATGGCTGGCAACATACTGCTAGATGCATAACATACAGTTGACTAAGCATTACCATAAAAAACAACATTTAAGAGCCAAAATGTAGTACCAACAAACAAAGAACAAGGGCATAAAAACAGAGGCAAATAGCACTAACCTATGCATCTCAGAACAAAAGTAAAGAAGGGAAAGCTTTCCAGAATCTGAAAGCACAACCAGAAGATCTTTGTGTTCTATCTGAAAAAGATCAACAAACAATTAATTAATCACTCACTTCTGAACACAGTTAGAGACGGATGTGTTGTGTACAAAAGAACATTGCAAAGCGGACTGTAGTGAGAAGGAACAACACCTGTGGAATTAAGCCAACATGTCTAGAGTGCCATTGCAATACACCGATATCTTTTATAATCCCAAACATGTCTTGTTCACATATTGACTGTAAAACACCATCATCACCAACAGCAACCAACTCCAGTGAAGTTTCCTGAAGCAGAAACCCAGTTAGATGAAACAGGAAACATGGACCAGCAAATGCGTTATGTAAATTGTAAAATTGATCCGGTAGATATTTAACCCTACATTGACACATATGCTACTTTTATATTATAGGTGAGGTGTCCCTTCTTAGATACATGTCTCCATTCAGATAACATTCTTAGTTAGAAAACTTGTCTCCCAAGTATGCCATGCCAGGATTGAAATTTCACCAAGATGACAGAATTTGAGCAGAAGATGATAAAGAATAACTCTGACAATGTTACAACTACTCAGCTTCTGAAACTGCAAATCCTTAAAAAAAATAAAAAGACCTTCTGGAACTGCATCACTAAATGACCTACTGCCGGCACACTCACGATCGTTTTGGTGATCCGGAACTCGAAATAATGCCCCTCCCTGATACCAACCCTACAGTCTGCGGCGACATCGAACACTGATGTTTCACTTACATACACAGAGTACAGCACAACGAAATCGCAAACAGACACTGCTCGTCTCCAAATTCTCTGTCCCTATACACGATTCGACCGACATCTCGGTGGAAGTGTGGGGGAGCAAAGCAGAGCAAACCTTGGCGAGGACGACGTCGGCGGAGTCGGGCGAGCGGAAGCAGCCCTCGGCGACGTGGAGCACGGCGCTGCCCCGGAGCACCCGCTTGGCGATGTAGTGGGTGGCGTCCGCGGTGGACGTGGACGCGGAGGTGGAGGACCCCGAAGAGGAGGACGCCGCCGCCGCCTCCGTCGACGCGGAGGCGTCGCCGGCGGTGGAGGAGGGCTTCATCCGCAGCCTTCCCTCTCTGCAAGGCTCGCGGCGGGTAGGGTTAGGGTTTGGTTGGTTGATTCGGACACGTGCTCTCTCGCCTCGCGGGAGAGGGAAGGACGGAGAGAGGACGAGGGCGAGTTAATGCTAGTGGATCCAGCAGCGAGCCAGCGATTGGCGACGCCGCTGAACCTAACCAAACCAACAGGCAACAGGCAAGGCAGCGCGAAGAGAACGGCGCTGGTGTGGCGGGGCCGGCGGGGCCACTAGTCAATTGGGGTTGGAAGCAGAGTTACATCATCACATTGGTTTGGCGTAGTTTTGTAAACCCACTTTCTGTAAGGAGGAAGCATCACCCTACTTTCAGAAGTTGTTTGGCTTAACAAGTTGTTTGGTCGGGCTGCATTTTTCTGTTGTATATTGTTTGTGCCTCTGTTTTGTTGGATGGTAAGTTGTATCAATAATCTGTGTTTGATTGCACTGTACATTAGAAAGTTTACTCTTGGGTTGAGAATTGAATGGGAGGAGTGAAAAAAAAAATTGCCAAAGAAAGTTTTGGGAGGAATAGGAACAGGAAAGAATGGGTAAGCAATCAAACGAGTAGACCGAAAACGAGGTATCCGGAGGATGATTCTAAAGGAACTAAAGAGGAAGAAACCAAATTGGACCTCCTACCATGCGTATTCCTAGCGCCCGAACGTCCAGACGCAAGTCCCGCGCGTGCCTGACAAACCCCACGCCCATCTCGCTCTAGAGGCAGCATCAGTTCATCCCGGAGCTCCTGCGCCTACGCCTCGATGAGCTCCCTCGCCAGCGTCCCATCCAACTCCCCATCCCACCTGATACGCCACACCAATCCTGCTTCCCATCCTAGCTGATCTGCCGCGGCATCCCGTCGCCATCGCTCCTGTGTTCGCGACCTTCATCTTCGCCACACCAAGGAGCCGCAACAGCTGGATCACCGAGGGCTTAGGCTTCCTCCACACATACATCCAAGTCTACTTTTGTAACTTTCAGATAAAACAATTACAACATACAGCTGGAACAGATGAAACATTCGAAACATACACTTACAACATAGCTATTTGCAACATATGCAACATTCAAATAAAACACTTATAACATACGTTCTGAAATAGACGAAGCACTTGAAACATGCTTTTAAACACATGCGTGTATAACCAAAGCAACACATGCAACATCCAGCTCTACTTTTATAACATTCAGATAAAACACTTGTAACATAGTCTAAAAACATCTAAAACATACACTTAAAACATACGTGCATAGTCATATCAACATATACACCATCAAGGTAAAACACTTGAAATATAAGCTTACAAAACAAGTCTGAAAACGTCTGAAACACTTGAAACACAGTGCCCCTTGAATTACTTTGATCTGGTCACATCGCAGGACCTTTTGCTTTCTCCATTCAATCTTCAATTCCAATGAAAGCAAAAGTACGAATATATATATTGTTGACGGTCATTAAACTCCAAATCTAACCATCAACTATTGCATAAATTGTCATTAAATGAATCACAAACTATAGTTGTAGGGTTTGATTCTAACAAGTTTCACGAGTTTTGATGCTCTCCTATGTTTTGTAAGAATATTTAATTTCTCAGTGAATAAAACTATCTTAAATGATGAATTGGAGTGCACCATTGCGAAGAGCTCATCGAGCCGATCAAAACGGATATATTACTGTCGATGTGGGACCCACGGGATACACCGCAAGGAAGAGAGGAGATATAGTTTGATTAGGATTCCTCCCATGTAATCCTAGTAGTAATACTACCCTGTAATCCTATTATGACTCTACATTATAAACCAACTAGGACTCTGGCCTCCTGACTATATAAAGGAGGGCAGGGCTCCTTAGATTGGGGAGGGCAGAAGGGAGGTTGGAAGAGTTAGAGACAACACTTTACAATCAATCCAACGCAAAGGCTAACGCCGACTGGACGTAGGGCTATTACTCGATCACGGTCGAGGGCCCAAACCAGGATAAATCGACTGTCTCTTGCGTTTACCGTCGAGTTTTGCATACGCTGAAGCCCGAATAAACTGCCCCAGGTACCCCCGGTGGCAGGCTATCGGTGGCGAAACATCGACAGCTGGCGCGCCAGGTAGGGGCTTTCGGCGAATTTGCATCCGAGAGCTCGACGGACCTCGACAACATGATCTTCTCGATGGGATCAACCTTCATCTTCGGTTCATGGATCTGCGAGGTAGGCGGCGATGGCAAGCTCCAAAGCCGTCTCCTCGAAGATTCGGATCATCATGAAGACCTTTCTATTTCAGCGACTACGACAGATCAACTCGCCGGAAGATTCACGCAGCTCGTGATGTCCGATCCAACTTAGATTTTGCGGCTTTGCGCATCCAACTCAAACTCAGGCTCAACATCCGAGATGGAGTCTTACCCGAGTTCTTTCGAGAAACCAAGTTCTTTTCGGGCAGGGTTCCAGAACGCGGCTTCGGCCTATCAAGAATACAACTCAGAGTACACTCAGAATCCTTTCAAGAAGTCGGGTCATTTTCCGTTCAGACTCCACAACATGGCAAAATCTTATCAGGCACGGCCCGAAAGATCCCTCGATCCGATGCTTAGAATGCCACTGAAAGGAGCTCAGGAAGGTCTCGTACTAACTATGACATCCCAAGACTGCATCATCCACTGGCCAGGTCCTGTTCCTGAGGATAGCGGTACCCGACTAGTCGACACGGCGACAACAATAATTCTACCCTACCAAGAAGGAGACTCGATCTACGACCTTGAAGCCTCCACTAAAGTCATCAACAACTACGACAGTGTGAAAACCGATGCCGATAATAGAACAATTCACGCACGAGAAGTATTCATGGTTCGACATCCTCGATCACCATTGGTCCCCCAGAAGCACCCGACATCAGGTCATCGGATGAATCTAAATCCAACATATCACCCTTTATCCAAGGGCACGATGGTGAGACTGAGAATCAAAAGCAAGCCAGAGAAAGAAGAAACAAATTAAAACAAGGACGCCAACGCCATGCTAGGCAGCACAAGGAAGCTTGAATCAGATATGAATCAGATATGGCCGAGTACAATAGAAGAAAATCAGAGCAAGAAGTCAAAGAAAGACGCGTGGCGAATACACCCTATAATAGGATCCAAGAAGCAATAGAAGAACTCGGAGCGACCTCACATCCCAATGAAAGACAGAAACAGCTCCGGGACCTTCTCTGGTCAATAGCCCTAAGGACACATGATGGAAGGACCCGCTCAAGACTACTTGCCAGCTCAACATCTCATGGGCAGGAAGATCAAAATCAAAGAAAGTCCACTTTCGAGAGACTCAGACCAAGTGGAAGTCACAACAGAGAAAGTAGAAAGGACCATAGTTAAAACCACCGAGTCGAACAACCAAGAAAGATCAGAGGCAAAGTACCTATTTAGACAGCCTCGCGGAACTACTCTCACCAAGACAACAGTTGGCTAGAAGGAGGTGCTGAATCAGAATACACAGAAGCCGGAACGCACGATAGATTCCCCTGTTTTGTAAACAGACTTGCTTCAATACGACTACCTCATAAGTTCAAGCCGTCCAACCACTCTAAATATGATGGCAAGACCAAACCAAGGCAGTGGCTCAGGATTTACTCGCAGTCGATTGAACTAGCCAGAGGAGACGATGATATCAAGACCTTGTTCTTTCCCATGGCCCTAGAACCCATGCCCCTCTAATGGTTCGACAAATTAAATCTAGGGTCAATCAGAAATTGGGAGGACTTGCAAAGAGTTTTCTGTGAAAAATTCATGGGTATCATTACGCATCCCATCACCCACGCAGAATTAAAAGGACTCAAGCAAAAGGGAGGTGAAAGTCTCAGAAACTACTATCGATGATTTGGCGAACTACGTGCTCAAGTACATGACATCACCGAACGAGAAGTAATCGAAGCTTTCTCTCACGGAATCATGGCTAGGTGGCAATTTTAGGACTTCTGCAAAGAAAACCCGAGAAACAATGAAGAATTCAGATGCATAGTAGAAAGGATGATTACTATAGAGGAGAAGACACGAGAAAGGTTCCCGGATAGAAACAACCACGACAACCTGGACAAGCAAAATGGCTGAAAATTATGCTTGAGCATACCGACCAAGAGCAAAAGAGCTAAAAAGATGCTTGAGCCCGCCGATGAGGGTAGCTAATAAGCTAACACCCGAACTAAAAAGCAAAATGGCTGAAATTATGCCTGAGCATACCGGCTGAGAGCAAAAGAGCTAAAAAGATGCTTGAGCCCACCGATGAGGGTAGCTAATAAGCTAACACCCAAACCAAAAAGCAAAATGGCTAAAATTATGCCTGAGCATACCGGCCAAGAGCAAAAGAGCTGAAAAGATGCTTGAGCTCGCCGATGAGGGTAACTAATAAGCTAACACCCGAACCAAAAAGAAAAATGGCTGAAATTATGCCTGAGCATACTGGCCAAGAGCAAAAAAAGCTGAAAAGACGCTTGAGCCCGCCGATGAGGGTAGCTAATAAGCTAACACCTGAACCAAAAAGCAAAATGGCTGAAATTATGCCTGAGCATACCGGCCGTGAACAAAAAAGCTGAAAAGTTGCCTGAGCCTGCCGATGAGGGTAGTTGATAAGCCAACACCTGAACCGATCCTAAGATGTTTGTACAACCAGGGAAAGAGCCAAATGCTGGCCACATCTTGAGTTAAGCAAAAAAGCTAAAAAGAAGAAGCTGAAGATACTTGAGATCGCTGATCCTAAGTCTCTTCAGTACTAACAAGAACAAAGAGGTTGTCAGGACAAAGATCTACTTAACCCGAGTTGTTTACACGGCACCCGGACAAGCACTCGACAAATCAAGAAAGTTTGTTAAGACAACGATCTACATATACCGAGTTGTTTACAAGGCGTAGACGAAAGCCTGACAAGCACTTGACAAAATCAAGAAGATTTGACAAGACAATGATCTGCATATACCGAGTTGATTACGCGGCGTAGATAAAAGCCATACAAACACTCGACCTATCAAAGAGCGATCCTACAACAGATGAAACAACACGACCACCATAAACTGTGGATGCGCACCACGACCAACAAACGACTACTCGTCATAGTTTCTGACTACTTTGGCTGTGGTGACCAACTACTCAACAGACTCATGTCCAAGTACTCACAAGCTGATGCTCGAGGGCTACAACCACTGGGGTCTCTTTGAGCGCAAAATGTCAGGATCACGCGCTGATTCTACCACGCGGCTGTCAATCAAGCTAAGTCATGGTTTAATATTTTTTCAAATATTCTTTAATCGTCATATATCTCTAGATACTATCCATATGCCTCCACGACTCTACTACAGTTGATTTACCTGGGTTGCTGAGGCCTTAATCCGTGAAGCCTACTCACCGGAAAGGGAACCATTTTTTGGACCACGTCATCAAATAAGGAGCTCGCCCACCGCTGGCTGCCTTACTTGGGCACTACTTTGTTGGGTGAGACACACGCCCCGCCCTGTCTTACTCGGTTGCTGCTCTACAAGTCGCTAGGACATCCGACTACTCGGCCGCGGTGATCGACTACTCGGTTGGGGTGCGGTGATTTGTAAATTCTAAGGTGGGGGTGATACGAGGTCTCCGGTGAGGGGACTACCCACCCGAAGCCTTTTGATGGATTATCTAGGTTGCCTTACTCGGATCAGATCATGGACGAACGAGAAGATTTTGCGTTAGCAAGATGAGCACTAATATGAGGATGCACATGCATATTTATATGTACTTTCATTACTCAAGCGAAACAAAGGAAGAGGCATGACATACAGCAGCATGCAAGAAGACATCAAGCACGCAAGCTAATTATGGAAAGTACTCAGTGGCGCAACTATGTTGACTTGCAATGGTATATGGATAGCCTACTGCAGTTCATGGGTTACTTGGATACACCCTTGAGAATGTCTACAAGATCCTACATATCCTCAGAAGAGGTTTTCAGTTCTTTGAACAACTCAGATTCAAGACCCTCCAACTCTTTGTTCCAAATAGCAAGAGGCTCGGGGGCTACACTCAGTGAGTGCACTTTTTCTTCAAAAAAGCGCACGTCACCAAGAAGACTTCTTCAAGACAGACCACTTCAAGGCCTCAAGACAAAAAGAACCCGGACCGAGCTATATCCAAGTTCTTTTTTATAAAGAACCCGGGTATATGCTCGGGAGCCCTTCGATGAAGAATCAGAGCAATTTTAAGACAAGACCCTCCAGCTCCTTGTTTCAAATAGCAAGAGGCTCGGGGGCTACACCAAGATGGGAGTACTTTTTTCTTCAAAAAAGCACACACCACTCGATGATCCCAAGAAGCGCTACATGGTTTCACTTAAGAAAGCACTCGGGCGATGCTTGTTCCTGCTCAGCAAGACCTGGAGGAACAAAACAAGGCTTCCGGAGTTCAACCATGAAGTGCTCGGGGGCTTGTCGATGCGGGACCCATGGGATACACCGCAAGGAAGAGAGGAGATCTAGTTTGATTAGGATTCCTCCTATGTAATCCTAGTAGTAATACTACCCTATAATCCTACTATGACTCTACATTGTAAACTAACTAGGACTCTGGCCTCCTAACTATATAAAGGAGGGCAGGGCTCCTTAGATTGGGGAGGGCAGAAGGGACGTCAGAAGAGTTAGAGACAACACTTTACAATCAATCCAACGCAAAGGCTAACGCCGACTGGACGTAGGGCTATTACTCGATCATGGTCGAGGGCCCGAACTAGGATAAATCGACTGTCTCTTGCATTTACCGTCGAGTTCTGCATACGCTAAAGCCCAAACAAACTGCCCCGAGTACCCCCGGTGGCAGGCTATCGGTGGCGAAACATCGACAATTACTTACTATATCTGAAGCTCAGAATAAAAAGATATTAATTATACAAATAAAAGGAGAAAACCACGCCTGCAATAGTGGCATGCAGCCCAACTAGGAGTTGCCACGTGGCGACGGCGGCCCTCTCCAGCGTCCATGCACACAGAAGCAGGGAGACAACAGCAGTACATGTAGACGCTATTGGTCTGGTGGAAGCAGGCGCTCGGCTCAGCTAATCGGGCGGCGGCACATGGCCGGCGTCGGTGCGGTAGGAGACAGCGTGGGCCAGGCGGGCCCTGTGTCATAGCTATTGTTCCCCATCGGGGGGTGACCTGGCTGGCCAACCGACCGTCGACGCGTGGTGCTGCATGTTGCGCGTGCGCGCGTGTGACCGCGGGAGCGGGAGCGCCGCTCGATCGCCTGGCTTGGACACGTGACGATGCGAGAGTGGAGACAGGGAGGCGATGCACGGTTCAGCCACCTAGGAAGCAGCTGGGCCGCTTGGACCGGTCGGTTCAACCACCAGGTGCCCAGATTTCTCCTAGAAACGTAGTACAGCGCCAGGTTTCAACAGTTTGGATCCGGTTCAAGGCCTTAGAGTCCGGTTCTCCTCCGGTTTTCTTCACAGGTCGGCGGGGGACTTACTTGGTGACCAAGCTATGATCTGCACCACCCATGTAAGGTCTGTTTGATCCGACGGTAGCCATAAAATGAGATGCGGATCGATGACGTCATACTTTCTTGCCCCCTACTCCACCGCGGCCTATATAAGGATGCCCAGACCCCCTCTAGGAGAGACACATCTAACCGTGCTACGCTCCAGAGCTTAATATTTTCATACACCTTGTAGTAGTGTCCCTCTAGATAATTCTCATCTAGTTGTAAAATAGAAAATAGGGAGAGAGAAGAGGAGAAGCCGGATCTGTCGGATCTTCCTTGACTTTGTACTTCTATAGATTTGATTGATCCTTGAGTAATCTCTAGGTGCTTTAATTATTATTTCTAAGTTCTTTATTTACTTAATTTCAGTATTTATTTCAAGTTCATTTATTGGATTCTCGCTTGTATCAAGTTCTCTAGTCTTTGCAAAACTAGAGTAGTAATCAAAAGAATATGTGTGGTGATTAGTCTTGCAATTACCTAGAATTGTACCTAGCCCTACAAATAGTTGTGGTAGCCTTAGGTGGTGACAGCCCTGACGGCCGACGTAGTCCACCATGTTTGGGTTGGTGTTTGTAGGACCGTAGTCTAAACTTCCTAGCTCCTTTCTCATCTCAGTCTGAAGCTAGTAAACCTTGAAGTAACCTTGATTCTTAGATCAACTAGAGATACCTTAGAAAATTCCTCTCTACCCACAAAAATACTTATCTATCTTTAACCTTGGATGACCTTGATCCTTGATTAGTGCACTTCGCGTTCCCCATGGAAATCGATACCTTGGAATACTCCCGGGTGAAAGCTACAGCGATATCCGTGCGCTTGTAGATTTATCTATTTGCATTAAAAAATACCAACAAGCTTTCTAGCGCCATTGCCGGGGAACAGTAGTTGTGCTAGTTTCAAACCAAGTTCGTCCGTGTATCCTTATTTTTCTTTTACCACCACATGGATTCCACTCCTATTTATAAACTTTCCACTCCAAAGGGCGAATTGTTGGAGCCTCCACAATCATCACATCCTATCCTTACAAATGGCTATAAGCTTCGCCCTGCTTTCATAGCCATGGTTCAGGAGCAAACCTTCTCTAGAGAAGAAGGCAAAAATCCATATGTCCACCTTCAGGAATTTGAGCAATTGTGTTCGTGCCTGAATATTTCTAGCATGACACATGAGACCTTAAAATAGAAATTATTTCCGTTCTCCCTTTCCGAGAGGGCAAAACAATGTTATGCTCATACCATTAGAAGTGTAAATGAAGATTGGGATGAACTTCGAGACAAATTTTGTCTTGCTTTCTTTCTTATTTTTAGGATTATCACTCTTCGTCTAGAAATTCTTACTTTTCAATAAAAGGAGAAGGAAACTTTAGGAGCTGCTTGGACAAGATTTTTAAATTTAATCACATCTGGCCTAGATTTGTCTATGCCTAACCATGTGCTTCTACAACACTTCCATTTTGGCCTTAGCAAAGAAGCTACCCTTTTTCTTGATATCTCTTCAGGAGGATCATTCTCACATAAAACCGTTAGTGAGGGGAAGCCATCCTTGAAAACACCACATGCACCGGCGTTTATGATGAATTCCCCAAAGAAGATGACGAGCCAAGCCCCGAGCCAAAAGAGGAGGAACACATAACCGAATTGGAAATTCCAATTGATTCTTCGCATAATTTGGTTGTTGAAAAACCTCCCATTGAGGGAATGCAAAACAAACTAGAGGATGATGAAACATCTCCTTTAGAGCTTCCCTTTGACTTTGAGGAAGATCTCTTTGAAGATTATTAAAATACCTCGAATTTTCCTATCTAAGCGAGAGCTCTGGCACACACCACTTCATCTGACCCGCACGAAGAATCGGTCCACATAGAACACATCAAAAGCCTTTCGTCAGTCATGAGTTATGAATGGCTAATAGAAATGGAGTCATCTCCTGAGGTAGTTCGAATCACCTCCACTTCAACCATTCTTTTGTGCCAAGTTAGAGGGTCCGCTATGAAAATCCACTATAATCCTTCCGTTGGAATAAACTTTATTTCAAAGACATTAGCAGAAACTCTTTACCCTAACGTATCCTTAACCCCATCTCAAAAACATTTACAAAGCCCATCAAGATTTATTCTTGAAAGCCATGGGGTCTTAAGGGTTGTTCTCATAATCAATAACTTTGGGATATGTTTAGATTTTCACATTTATGACATCTCAGAGATTCCTCTCTTGATTGGCAGACCAATCATGAGACTTCTACATGAAAAAAACACTACGAGGTCATTTAGACTTCAAGATTGGGAATTCTACTATTGCTGTTCCTCTTGCCCGTTCAATTAACACAATGGTGGAACCCAAACCTGAACAAGACTCCATTGAAGAAGTTTTAATGGCGTCTCTAGAAGAGATGGCTCAACCTGCCCTCGATGATGAACACTTTGTTCAAGAAGAGGAAGAACTGGTAGAGCTTATTGAGCTCGACAAAAATGAGGAGCCTTTACCTCCTTCAATTGAGCTAAAACCTCTTCCTCTTGGCTTGAAATATGTCTTTTTTCACAATAATCGGGAAACCCCGGTGATCATTAGTGACAAGCTCTCCGAATATGAAACCCAAAAGCTTGTCACCATTCTTGAAAGACATAGATCCATTATAGGCTACTCACTCCAAGACCTCAAGGGCATTAGCCCCACTCTCTGTACTCATCGCATCCCTATCGAGCCCGATTGCACACCTTCAAGGGAGCCACAGTAGAGACTTAACAACGCTATGCGAGAAGTTGTTAAGAAAGAGGTCCTTAAACTTTTGCACGCCGGGATTATTTATCCCATGCCTCACAGTGACTGGGTTAGCCCTATCCAAGTTGTGCCAAAGAAAGGAGGTATGACGGTTGTTAGGAATGAGAAGAATGATCTCATTCCTCAATGAACTATCATTGGGTGGAGGATGTGCATTGACTACCGAAAGCTAAATAAGGCCACTAAGAAGGACCACTTTCCATTTCCATTCATCGATGAGATGTTAGAACGTCTCGTGAATCATTCCTTCTTTTGTTTCCTTGATGGGTATTCTAGGTATCATCAAATCCTAATCCACCTAAATGACCAAAGTAAGACTACTTTCACATGCCATATGGAACTTATGCATACCGATGAATGTCATTCGGGTTGTGCAATGCTCCAGTTTCTTTCTAATAGTGCTTGATGTCTATTTTCTCTGACATGATTGAGAAAATCATGGAGGTATTCATGGACGACTTTACTGTCTATGGTAAAACCTTTGCTGATTGTTTGGAGAATTTAGACAAAGTCTTACAACGGTGTGAAGAAAAGTACTTAGTACTGAACTGGGAGAAATGCCATTTTATGGTTCAGGAAGGAATTATGCTAGGACACAAGGTGTCCGAACATGGGATAGAGGTAGACAGAGTAAAGATCAAAGGTATTGAACAACTTCCACCTCCCACAAATGTGAAAGGAATCCATAGCTTCCTAGGACATGCGGGGTTCTACAGGCACTTTATTAAAGACTTTTCTCAAATTGTTAGGCCCCTAACTAGTCTCCTAACTAAAGATGCACCTTTCATCTCTAATTATGAGTGCCATGAAGCCTTTCAAATCCTTAAAAAGGCACTCATCTCAGCTCCATTTATTCAACCACTTGATTGGAAGCTTCCCTTTGAGATCATGTGTGATGCTAGCAACTTTGCGGTTGGTGCCGTTCTAGGCCAAACCAAGGATAAGAAGCATTATGCCATATCCTACGCTAGCAAAACCTTGGTTGGACCTCAGCTCAACTATGCTACCACTGAAAAAGAGTTGTTGGCTATTGTCTTTGCTATAGATAAGTTTAGATCTTACTTAGTGGGGGCAAAGGTAATTATTTATACGGATCATGCTGCTCTTAAGTACCTCCTCACTAAGAAAGATGCTAAGCCTCGGTTAATTCGATGGATGCTTTTACTCCAAGAGTTTGACATAGAAATTCAAGATAAAAAGGGAGTAGAAAACTCGGTAGCCGACCACTTGTCTAGGCTTTAGTTCAAGGAAACACATGAGCTACCTATTAATGACTACCTAAGGGATGACACCCTGCTCAAGATAACAAACTCCGATCCATGGTATGCAAACATCATGAACTTTATAGTGGCAGGCTATGTTCCACCTGTTGAGAACAAAAGAAAGTTGATCCATGAGAGTCATTTTCACCTGTGGGATGAGCCATATCTGTACTGAGTTTGTGCCGATGGATTGTTGAGAAGATGTGTCCCTATGGATGAGGCTACCAAGATTATGGAGAGATGTCATACTTCACCATATGGAGGACATTATAGAGCATTTCAGACAAATGCCAAGATCTGGCAAAGTGGTTTTTTCTGGCCAACGATGTATGAAGATACAAAGGAGTTTGTCAGGAGATGCCACTGATGTAAAAAACAAGGGAACATCAACTTGCGAGATGTGATGCCTCTCATGAACAATCTCTAAGTAGAACTCTTTGATGTGTGGGGGATTGATTTCATGGGGCTGTTCCCCAAGTTCGAGAACTGTGAGTACATCTTGGTGGCCATGGACTATGTATCCAAATAGGTAGAAGCAATACCATGTCAAACTGCCGATTCAAAATATGCCAAGAGAATGTTCCATAAAGTCATATTTCCTCGCTTTGGTATGCCCTAGATGGTCATAAGTGATGGAGGATCCTATTTCATAGATAAAGTCTTCCGAAAGTACCTAGCGGAACATGGAGTTCGTCACAGCATTGCAACACCATACTATCCCCAGACTAGTGGTCAAGCAGAAACATCTAACAAGCAAATCAAGAATATTCTATAGAAGACCATAGATAAAATGGGTAAGGGATGGAAGGACAAACTCCCCAATGCACTTTGGGCTTATCGAACTGTATACAAGACACCCATTGGCATGTCACCTTATCAGCTTGTATATGGAAAACATGCCATTTGCCTATTGAATTGGAATTCAGGGCCCATTGGGCAATCAAGAAATGAAACATGGATCTCCACCTAGCTAGTAAGAATCGTCAAATGCAACTATCTGAGCTTGAAGAATGGAGAGAAAAGGCTTATCACAACTCTAAGATTTACAAAGAAAGAACAAAGAGATGGCATGATAAGAGAATCAAGTACAAGGAGTTCAAGCCAGGAGACAAAGTTCTACTATTCAATTCAAGAGTAAAGCTCTTTGGACATGGTAAACTATGAAGTAACTGGGATGGACCTTTCAAAGTCATTGACACTTCAACTCATGGAGCCATCACCATCCAAGATGATACAGGTAACACCTTTAAGGTAAATGGCCAACGGTTGAAAATTTATTTTGAGCCAGAAATTAACATGGTTGAGGAACTTGATGTGATTGAGTTCATAGAATTCTCACATTAAAGTTCGTTCAATCTTCCTAATAAAATTGGAACCTTTCCATAGTATAAAATTTTGAGAATTTAAATTTTGTCTTCATTTTGATTTTAGTTAAATTTTGTAGTTGAATAAATGTTGACTCTTTGGTGTCTCTCACTAGAAGAGTCCCTTTTGTTTTCATCGTTTCTGTCTATGAATAAAAGCTAGGTACAGTTTTGGAGAAGTGTGGGGTGTGTGCAATACTCCCATTGTGAACAAATGCGTTGAAGTACATCATGAACTAGTGAAGGAGCTTGCACACAACTTCTGGAATTTGGTTTGATCCTTCTCCACTAGTTCATATGCTTACTCCCTGCTTTGCACTTGTTTAAACATGAAATTAAAAAGAACCAAGTTTCACACTTAAACTTAAAATTTTGAAAGTGAATATGAATAGAGCTCTTTAAGATTGGCATGCATAATGTTTGGCTCTGGTTCAGGGCCTTAGAGTCCGATTCTCCTCTGGTTTTCTTCATAGGTTGGCGGGGAACTTACTTGGCGACCAAGCTATGATCTACACTGCCCATGTAAGGTCGGTTTGATCCGACAGTGGCCATAAAATGAGACGTGGATCAATGACATGGCACTTTCTTGCCCCCTACTCCACCTTGGCCTATATAAGGATGCCCGGACCCCCTCCAGGAGACACACATCTACCCATGCTATGCTCCAGAGCTTCATATTTTCATACACCTTGTAGTAGTGTCCCTCTAGATGATTCTCATCTAGTTGTAAAATAGAAAATAGGGAGAGAGAAGAGGAGAGAGCTAAAGAGGAGCCGGATCTGTCGGATCTTCCTCGACGTTGTACTTCTACAGATTTGACTCATCCTTGAGTAATCTCTAGGTGCTTTAATTATTATTTCTAAGTTCTTTATTTACTTAATTTTAGTATTTATTTTAAGTTCATTTATTGGATTCTCGCTTGCATCAAGTGCTTTAGTCTTTGCAAAACTAGAGTAGTAATCAATAGAATAGGCATGGTGCTTAGTCTTGCGATTACCTGGAATTGTATCCAGCCCTACAAATAGTTGTGGTAGCCTCAGGTGGTGACAGCCCTGACGGCTAACGTAGTCCACCACATTTGGATTGGTGTTTGTAGGACCATAGTCTGAACTTCCTAGCTCCTTTCTCATCTTAGTCTGAAGCTAGTGTTCTGATGTCCCAAAGTAAGTAAACCTTGAAGTAACCTTGATTCTTAGATCAACTAGAGATACCTTAGGAAATTCCTCTCTACCCACAAAAACACTTATCTATCTTTAATCTTGGATGACCTTGATCCTTGATTAGTGCACTTCACGTTCCCCATGGAAATCGATACCTTGGAATACTCCTGGGTGAAAGCTATAGCAGTATCCGTGCAATTGCAGATTTATCTATTTACATTAAAAAATACCAATATATATGATTATATATATCAACACAATGATAATAAATCAATTGTGTATATTTTTACGTACATCAAGGATCTCTTCACTTGTTCTCCTTGAGTACTCTATGAGGAACTCACAAACGTAGTATCCATATAAGTTGTTCCCCGATCTCTGCTGCTGACACCACTTTACGAGAAAAAAAGATTCATCATACACCAATGAAGCAAGGTAATAATGAATTGAACTAAATAAAGATGCGATGACCTAGATAGTACTTACTGGGTATTGGACTATATGCAGAGGCACTTCCCAATTACCATGATGGTGTTTCTCGACGAACGTTTTCCAAGCACTGCTCAACAAAATAAATAAATGGAGTTATATCATTAAAATAGCATAAGAGAGTATACAGTGTGTGCGAGACCAAAATTACCACTAGAGTATATCGAGGGTTTCTTGGTAATCTGCTTGGGGTTTTGTCGCTGAGTCAAAGATTTTTACACGACTCCTAGTCATATCGATGACCAACAGTATCCAGTGAAAGCTACATGTTTATACGCAGGCATAACTCATTAACTAAAGTCAATATGGAGTAAGCAAAATAAAATGGGCACAAGACATTCACACTCACTTGAAGCCGTATGGGAAGAGTATCGATGTCTTGTTAGCATTCTTATCTAAGAACCTGAACATAAGCTTCTCCACTTGAGGTCGCCATCTATCATATGGAGTAACCCTATCCTTGAATACACGATTCGGATCAATGAAACCAACCTTAGTCATCGCTTTTTTCTTTAGTTTTAGCATCTCATATCTGCATATATATAGTACAATATATATAGTGTGAGGATAACTATATATGAACAATGAACTAACATGCAAGTTACTTCAATTCAATTGTACAAAGAATCACTTACAAACACCAACAACTGATGAGAGATTTATCGAGAGCGTCCCGATTTAATAGTTGGTGTAATTCATTGAACTCAATATGTACAATGTCATAGCCCAAGTAATGCTCTGGTCTCACTCTAGCATCAAGCCATGCTGCTTCGTCATTCTCGGTCACTTTTAAGTACCACTTGTTCAACAAGAACATCTACGTACCCAGTGATGAGTAGTACTTAGGGTTGACAAGACTTTAGCCATACACATAGGTCTAATAAATATGATAGTTGCCTGTTGGTATCGATGCTCCCCCATGAGTTGTTCAGTGGTGAGACCTGAAGTGGCCATGAAGTCTTCTAGTGCCTCCTTATTTATTAGACCACCTTATGCATTTGTGAAATCACCCTCAACAACTAGCGGGTCAATAGATTGCTTAGATTGCTGACCGAGCTGTGCAACATCTTTCCCTGCTCTCTTCACTTTCAGCGACGCCGTATATGACTTGTTGAGAGAGCATTCATAGTCCAATAATGGCGAGGGCTTATGTGCATTACGCTACTTTTTCTTGTGCTCATTGATTTTTCCTTAGTTCTCGTTGAGCTATGTAGTGCGGCTTTGGCGGGGGTTTTCTGAAGTTCCAATCTCCTTGCTTTTGATTCTTCTAAACTTTTCTGTCAGTTATCCAAATCTTTTCGTGCCGCTGCTTTTGATTTCTCTTTAGATTTCTCGTAAGGTAGTTTCTCCGGAGGGGGCTTTGTTTTATGACGGCTGGCATTCTTCTTCACCGGGGACTTCACCGGGGGCAGGGGCCTCTTCTAGGTCTGCGGCGCGGGAGGCAGAGGAGGGGGAGACCGCCTTGGAGGAGATGGAGATGGAGATGGAGATGCAGCCGTGCCGTGGAACGCATCATCATCATCTAGAGCACTCTAATGATTATCATGGGATGGAAGTGGACTCAGGTTGGGAGACCTATGAGTACAAAAATGATTGGGAGTTGTGGCAGAACCGCCTAATCTAATGCCTCTCGGAAGTACTTGTCTTCTATTAGACACTAAGTACTCAAGGGAGGACACTAAATTACACAGTTCTATTGAGCACACCCCAAGGGAGAACCCTAAAATCCACATTTTTCCATCAGGATCACAAATGAGAGAATAAAGCTTACATCATTATTAACTGTTTCTTACATCACTTTTAATACAACATCAGAGTTATGAACAATTTAATTTAACAGCGGAATATAAACATGTGATCAGAGTTACAGCGGAAATAAATATCTACTCATGACATGGTGAAACATTGATATGTAAACTATGACGACAGATTATAAACTTTTATTTATAAAAACATTTAGTAAGAGTTATAAATAAAGACTATGATCGCAGCGTAAAGGAATCCTATCTGAGCCCACTAGGAGGGATCCACACACAATAGTCAGCTCTAGCATCCGCCTGTCACCTACAATAGGGGAAAATAAAATCCTGAGTACTCAATTGTAGTCAGCAAGACTTACCCGACAAGAGGAAAGAAAAAACTCCAAGGATATGCAAGGCTATCTGGCTTATGTATTTATTGCATCTGTAGGAAGTATTACTAAGAGTGCATCCTTATATTCAATTTTTATTAGTAGTCATCATTAGTTCATTAACTAACCATTCTATATAAGCACCTGTACTACTTTCAAGCAGGTTGTAAGCAATCAGAATCATTTTACCATCTTTCATCTTCCAGTTCTTACTACGGTGCTAGATTGTAGACAAGCCGTACCGGATCACCGGTGATTCATAAATCAATGTGCCAAGCTGGGTACCCCAAAACACATACCCCACTTTTACCCCAGGCACAAGTAGAACCAACCCACCACTCTCCTATCATGGGTCTAGGTCCCCGTCCAAACTTGGACTCCAAGCCCCCGCTCCTGAGTCCTAGACTCAGTGCAGTGCTTAGACCTCCACCATCCCCGCCTCCAATCAGTCGGTCCAGAAAGAGTCAGAACCCATGACAAGAGAACAACAAGCCTTCCTTGCGCCCATACCCAAGTATGTGCTCGGGATAATAAGTCTGTGACTTACCTAGAATCCAATGCAATAGCCAATCCTTAACCGACACAGACAGGGAAACGGTGTAACCAAGCTATGCCTCATTGGCCGCAGGACACAACCTCTTACACCCACCAATACCCAAACCATATCCCTGCCCAGTCTCCATTTATCATTCATATATATATATATATATATATATATATATATATATATTCCAAATGGTAATAATATAGTATCAACAATAATATATTTCCTATCTCTCGCGAGTGGCAGGCAATCACTCGACTTCTACCAGAGTCCTGAAGCATAGCAATCTACATGATCCTGCCATACTAGTAAGGCTCATAGGATAAAGATATATATATATATATATATATATATATATATATGCAAGTGGGTTTCATTCAACTCCTTAAAACTTAATGCACAAATATAATATAAAGTGCAAAAAAGTAGGGGTTATGCACCGGGGCTTGCCTGGGTAAGATATATACTAAAAAGTTAGTATCTGCATCTTCAGATCACCCACTATCATCTGAATAGAAAGCCCATTGCATCATCTTTTGGAGAGAATACCATTACACCATCTTTAGATTCCCAATCATCCTTCAATTGATCTATTGATCCATCATCGTACCTATATGATATGCATTGATGCAAATGATGTAACAGATAATTAATAAGGCAACAACAACTCTTAAAACAGAGTACATACTATGAACTAACAAGCTAGCTCCAATGACTAACGTACTAATCTATGCATCAATATCATTGAGAAAGGTGTCATTTCCCAACGAGTGCTTTAGTTATAAAATTCTAAGGTGTTTCTTTATTTTATTTATTTGATTTACTATATATTCAAACTAGGGCTCATTTGCTATCTTAGTAATTTAATTTCTCTATAGCTACAAAAATTACAGTGGACACCTAACCATATGATGAACCTACCATAAAAATTTCATAGCATTTGGAGCAAGGAAACTAATTTAATTAATTACAAAAAACAATAGATTAATTTTAAGGCAAATTATTTTGCACTAAAGCATGTGATTTTATGTGTTCACTGCATAGTACAATTTGTGTAGAGTTCAACAAAAATTAGATTTGACTTTTATTTGATTTATTAAGGATTTTACAAATCACAGCCGATTTAAAGGGATTAATAAAAGTGATAAAAAGGAAAAATGTGACAGAACCGCCTAATTTATACAAGATCAAGTACGGCTGCCCCCGCTTAACACGTTGACACGCGCATACTCTCACTTATATAAACCCGGTAGTCCGCCGAGTGTCACGCAGGACCTCGGTAAATCAACATCACAACCAAGATCGCGTGATTAAGCAAATACACATCACATACGCAGAGTTGCAGCGGAAATAATATTACAAATAGGTTCATAAATAATAGTACAAGTTTGGATTTCAAAACCGATTAGTGAAAACAACATAACTTTCAAATGATTACATTAATATAAGTTCCAAATACGTTGCTAGCATAAGTGACATCCTCAGATAAAAGTATATAGATGAGAATAAATATAGAGTCACCGAGACCACCGGCGGTTAACCACCATCTTCAGCAGGCCAAAACCTCACCTGCAACATGGTGGGATAAACCCTGAGTACTCGAATGTACTCAGCTAGACTTACCCGTCATAAACCAGAAATAAAATTGACTCCAAGGAGTATGCAAGGCTTTATAAGTGGATGTAGCTTGACAACATTTTGCATAAAAAGCGATTAACTCAATTATACAATTATAATTCTGTCATCAAGTTAATTATAACTATCCATCTCTAGATTAGCAACTATCCTGTGCCAAACATGTGGTATATTATTTTAAAATCATACACTAGTAACCATAGCAGGTGTTGTAATTCCATATTCATTCGAACCATCATGTTCCATAATACAGTTACTACGATGTTGGAGCTAGCTAAGTTTCTCACTATCCAGGAGAGACGGCGATTCAAATCGATTTCAACCAGCTGGGAATTTATTCCTAACACAAACCCAGGCAGACCAGATCAACGATCACCTTAGGTCACCTTTGGTACAACTCAGGTACACATTTCGTAGGTCTGTACCGCGCCGCACAATCTGGGACACCAAATGCCAGGACATTCAGGCCTAGCCTGCCCTTGGGCTCAATCTGATCGCCCCCCTCCGCAAGGAGCGCACAACAGAATGGGGCCCGGCCTGAGTTGAGCTACTCGGCTTCACGGTCGGAACGAGTTATCCGGCCAGCTAAGTGATAGGCATGCGTTCAATCTTGTTAGAAGTTCCAACAACGGTACGGTCCTTGATCGGCACAAATGGAATCACATGAGTTAACCCACACATAGACTCTGTCCGGCCTCGATTTACATCACCCCATGGTTCTGTTCCACGATAGCAAATATAGCCAACCGTGCTTCGGTATCCACCTAAATCTCGCAGGTGACAGGAAATCACCCAACTTCTACTGGTCTAAGCAAGGCTAAGCATATATTCGATCCTGGACCTATATAGGGTTAGAGGTGGTACTTCTGGACAAGGAATTCATATGCATCAAGTGGTTCCAATCAACTCTTATAACTTAATGCATCAATCATAAGAACTTGAGTAATATTTGTAAAATACTGGGAGACTTAGAATGCTCCGGGGCTTGCCTGTGTAACACCCCAGTGTTACGATCCTTTTTAGCGCCGCGATTTTGGCCTCAGTAAAGTTTTCGAAACGAGTTTCTCAGATTTTTGATTTAAAACGTATTCGACGCGATACGTGAATCCAGTGTGACTTAGTTCGTGAACTCAAGTAAACGCTTAACTTGAATCACGTCAGGCGTAGAAATAATTAGGAATGCCTCGATCTCCTTGAAAGGGTCTAGTGTAGGTTCCTACAATGACCCCCAAGTATGGTAAAGCACGGCATAGTCTTAAATGCCTTCAGTTGAGATGCTAAGCCATGTTCAATGAATCAGTGTACTCACGAATGCGGTGAAGTCATTGCATTTCCCTCCACTTGAATGGCACAACCATACATCGTCTTTGAAGTCATATGTGTCGAGCATCAGTGCCCGGACCCTGTTCTACATAATTAATGACAGACCCGCCCATGTGCCCTTGTCTGCCCCTGTGTTCCGTGGACTACCTCCGAATGGTACTGTCTCTGCTTGCCTGATATGGCATGTCTCTATCTGTCTCTTTACTCTCTCACTACTTGCCATGTTTTCTGCTCGCATTAGTACGCCCAAGCCACGCCATGCGGTCCTGAGTAATGAAAGTTGCCAACTATCGCGTTGTCTTCTTTCTCTGCTGGTCGTGTCGTGACTCACGACACATCGCGCGAACGCCATGCCACTGGCCTTGCTTCGTCCTTTCTTGTCTCCGTTGTCCTCGGGCGGGCGTTTTACTTTTCCCCTCTCTTTCTTTTGCTTCAACCGAGAGGAGACGCCCAGCTCCGATTGCCCTCCCCACTCGATCGCTCGGTTCTCTCCTCTGCTGGCGCATGATGCCTTGCTGCTGCGCCGTTGCTGGCTTCACACCTAGGAGCACGTGCCGCGGTCCACTCCGCAGCCACAGCGCCGTCTCCAACCATGCCATAGTCATGTCGCAGTGCATCGTCTCGCGCCGAACCGGCGGTTTCTCCGCCATCGTCTCTCCTTCCCCCCCTCTGCTTTGGTTCGCCGCTGTGGCCAGGTGCCAGTGCCATGCGCGGCTGTCGTTCACCTCCCGTCACCAAGCCGTAGCGCCTTGCTCCACCCGAGCCGCGCGCCTTTTTCTGCCTCGCTGTCATATGTGCCAGTGAAGCACTCCTGCCTGGCTACGCCGTCGATGCCGGCCGTCCCCGAGCGCGCTACTCTACCACCTGGCTAGCGCCATTGCATGCCAACGTAGCCGTCTGCATCGCCCCCATGCGCCGCTCCATTCCTGACCCCGCTCGGCACCCTGGCGTCCACGCCCTCCATCTCCGTGCTTGGCCAGCGCCTCAGTCGCTCAGGCCAAGCATCGCCATGCCTCGTGGCCGTGCCGGTGCTCCGCCCTCGGCGCCCTGGACGCCTGCACCCCACCATGCGCGAGTGCGCGAGCCTCGCCGTGCTGGACCGCTCCACCGCACAGCCGCGCTCCCTCTCCCTCTACTGGCCATGCCACCGCGCCCGAGCCACGTCACGCCGCCCGCCGAAGCCCATGGCGCCGCCTCCTCTGTTTCGTTCCGTGCCCCGCACCCCACCTCGACGTGGCCCACGCTCCGCTCGGGAACGCCGTCGCGCCCGTGCCGCTCGCCGGTGGGCCTTCTGCCGTCGCCGTGACATTCCTGGCCGGAATTGGTCGCCGGCCGGAACTCCTGGCTCCGCTGTGCTCTGTTTTGGGGAGGAGCTGAGGTGAGAAGTCCAAGAAAAACTTTGTACAGGGTCTTATTTGCACAATACGTGACTCTTATAAATAGTGTTTGTGGATCTCCGAGCGAATAGGGAAAAACTCAGGGGCCTTTTCGCATAGTTGCCGCTAATGAATCGCGTGGGCCGCGCTCGTCTAGCGCTGGCCGGTCTACCTTGGCCGCATGGGCTGGTTGGTGGGCCATTGCCCGCGCCCTTGCCCCTGGGCCTGGCATCGCGCTGCTGGGCCGTGAGCGCTGTGCCCTGCCTAGGCCGCGCGAGCGCCTGTGGGCCTGTCCGGTGATCCAGTCATGGGCAGCGTTGGGGCTGCCGTTGCTGGGCCACCGCCTGCCCGCCGCTGGGCCTGGCCGAATGGGCCATTGGGCCGGCTGTTGTCTGTTGGCCCTTTTGTTCTAAGCAATTGCTAATTTAGTCTCGAGAATAAAATTGTAAAATCAATATAAAATAGTATAGGGATCCAAAAATTGTGAAACTAGTTTTGTTAAGTCCCTAAAATCGTGACCTACCTATTAGTATATTTGGTTCACATAGTTCGACGATATTTTTGGGAGCCATATAATTAATCTAAGATACTTAATATTGCAAAATATAAACTTGTAGGAACTTTCGTGACAAATTGGAAATAGTATTAGATATGAAATCTTTACAGTAGGTTCCTAGCAATATTGGCTGCTCACCATAATTTTGTAGCTCTAGAATAATTAGTTGCTAGATAAATAATAATGTCCTATTGCGAATAAAGAAACACCGTTGGTTTATATAACTAAAAGAATTGTTGAGAAATAATGCCTTGTTCGACAACATGGATATGTAGCCTAAGTACGGTCGTCGTTAAAACTAGCTCGTTCACTTGAGAGACGTAGAGCGTATTTACACAAGTCACGATTGCAGTCAGTTGATCATACCCTTGCATTTCATTACATTGCATATCATATAGGTACGTCGATGGATCACGGAGTCATCGGGAGTTGCTGGAGAAATGGTGCTTTTGGAGATCCTGTCGCCATGATGGAAAGCTAACTTCTGATTATATTTTACCCAGGCAAGCCCTGGTGCATAACCCCTACCTTTCTGTAGTTTAAATTATATATGTGCATTAAGTTTTAAGGAGTTGAATGAAACCCACTTGCATATATATCTTTATCCTATGAGTCTTACTAGTATGACAGGATCGTGTAGATTGCTATGCTACAGGACTCCGGTAGAAGTCGAGTGATTGCCTATCACTCGTGAGAGATAGGAAATATATTATTGGATTACTATCACTTGGAAAATATGAAAATGGTGACCGGGCAGGGATATGGTTTGGGTATTGGTGGGTGTAAGAAGTTGTGTCGCCGCGGAGGTAGGTCATAGCTTGGTTACACCGTTTCTCCCTGTCTGGTCGATTAAGGACCAATCGTGCATATGACTCTAGGTAGGTCACAGACTTATTATCCCGAGCACATACTTATGTATGGGCACTTGGAAAGCTTGTTGCTCTCTTGTCACGGATCCGGCTCTTTTCGGACCGACTGTTAGGGTTTTATTTTGGTGGAGGAGGTCCTTGCGCCGCACTGAGTCCGGGACTCAGGGGCGAGGGCTTGGAGTCCTAGTTTGGACGGGGACCTAGACACCCGGGATAGGAGAGTGATGGGTTGGTCCTGCTTGTGCCCGGGGTACAAGCGGGGCGTGTGTTTTCGGGGTACCCAGCTGGGGGCATTGATTCGCGAATCACCGGGCTATCCGGTACGGCTTGTCTACGGTTTAGCATCGTAGTAAGAACTGAAGATGAAAGATGGAAGATGGAAAAGGAAATCTGATTGCTTACCACCTGCTTGAAAGTAGCACAGGTGCTTACATAGAATAGTTAGTTAATGAACCAATGCGGCTATTATTAAAAATCAAAATAAGGACGCACGCTTAGTAATGCTTTCTGCAAATGCAACCCACAAACCAGATAGCCTTGCATATCCTTGGAGTCTTTTCTTTTCCCCTATCGGGTAAGTCTTGCTGAGTACAATTGAGTACTCAGGGTTTTATTCCCCCCTGTTGCAGGTAATAGGTGGAGGCTTGAGCTGACCTTTGTGTGTGGATTCCTCCTGGTGGGTTCAGAGAGGATTTCCTTTACGCTGCGATCGTAGTTTTTATTTACAACTCTCACCGAATGCTTTTATAAATGAAAGTTTCATAATCTGCTGTCGTAGTCTATATATCAATATTTCATCATGTCATTAATAGATGTTTATTTCCGCTGTAACTCTGTTCACATGTTTCTATTCCGTTGTTCAATCAAAATTTTTTTATAACTCTGATAATATGATTTTATTCCGCTGTTATATTAATAAATCTTATACTCTGATGATGTATTAAAAGTGATGTAAGAAATGGTTCAGAATGATGTAAGCTTTATTCTCTCATTTGTGATCCTGATGGCAAAAATGTGGATTTTCGGGTTCTCCCTTGGGGTGTGTCCGACAGAATCGAGTAATTTAGTGTTCTCCCTTGAGTGCTTAGTGTCTAATGGAAGACAAGCACTCCTGTGAGGCATTAGATTAGGCGGTTCTGCCACAGGTGGTATCAGAGCATAAATGAGGAAATAAAGCTTCAAAAACCTTTTCTAAACTAAAATTTGACAACCCATTGTGACAAAAAGTTAGGACGTTCATATGCGAAGTTATATAAGTAGCCCTATTAATATGGTTATGTATCTAGGATGGATGGCACTCTGCTGACTTAGTTAAGCTTAATCAAGTTTTCTGTAGGTACACTGACTCGATCATAGTTCGATAGTATCGACTAGCTACAGGGAGAGAACGATGTGCCAAAACTCTGAGAACGGTTGCCCTATATGTGGCAACAATGAAAGGACGTATAGGACGTGCATTCATGCATATCATGCCTATGCATTATAGTACTCGTATTACTTATAGATACACCACCCATAGGTGTCACGCATGTCGTATTGTGCACGACTAACTCGTCCTGTTCTAGAGTTAGGTCTGAACTGTGGCTTCGTGTTTCGCGTTCGCCCGTGGTTCACGCCGGTCGTGACCCATGTCTCCCCATACCTCTTTTCTGCGCTCTTGTCGGACCCTTGCCCTGCAGTCGTACTAGTCAGTAATGGCATCGCACGTCGCTTGCCTCCAACGCGTGGAATTTGGTCGATCCGCCATAGTGATCTCGCGTGGGAACCCTAGTGAACCGCGCCAGGACCACTGAACGCTCCGCCTTTATAAGTAGAACCTAACTTAGCCATTGGTACCACCACTCGGCGCACTTTAGCTCGTTTAGCTTTTCCTTTGAGCTAGCTTTTCGCTCAGCCTTCCTTGCAACCACCGCCAAAGATGGCAGGAGCCTGGATTAGTACCTACTGCCTAAACATTGAGGGTTTTCCTAGAATCCTGCATGCCACCCTGCAAAAGCTCGGAGTTAATGATCGCCCCGAGTATGAGGGCCATGAGTATGAGGAGCATGGCATCGAGCGGTGTGAGGTTACCGTCTACATTGGGAAGAGTGAGGAGTTCCCCGACCTCACTAAAGCCTGGAGTGTGACCGCAACCGGGTTTCGCTTCGTCGACACCTACCAGGTTGTGGCCCACAAAGCCTTGCGGTACCTCTGCCAGATCTATGAGGAGCCCATTGCTCGTACCCCTATGCGGTTCTTTCCTCCTTTGGACAAGAATCGGCGGGCATGGAGGGCCCACATGGAGGCTTTGCAAGGACGAGATGTGCAAGAGGACAGTCCCACCATGGTGCACTTGACAACGTACCTGCTCGCTCTGGATGAGCAGTACGACCATCAAGCCTTGGAGGTGAGGGCGTGCCTTCGGCGCGCCGAGGAAGCTGAGATCTTCAACCGGATGCTCTAGGTGTAGCTCGCCGAGGCGCATGCCAGCGTTGCAGCTGTTGAGAGCCGAGAGACTGCCATGTCAGAAGCTCTGAAGGAGGCTGAAGATTGGCATGTCCATCAGCTACGGGTGGCCTATCTTGTCACCAGGGCCGAACGGAGGACGTTGGCTGCGGGAAGGCAGGATGCCCCGATCTTGGAAGGGATCCCTATCCACCCGCCAGAAAGAAGAAGAACTAGTGTTATAGCACCGCCCGCACCTCCACCCTCGGAAGTGTCAGATGAAGAGCCCTTGGTTCCTCTCACTCAGCCGTTGCCCTGCGAGGATGTAGACTAGTTGCCTTGGGACGTTGTGCCCGTAGTAGTAGTGTTTTTCATTGCTGTCTCCCTGTATTGTACTCTTGCCGTTATTGTCATCCGTAGTTGTTGAGATCGTCTGACCGTAGGTGAATGCTATGCCGTGAATGTGAGCCTGAATGCCTGTATGATGTACCCATGTCAGATCGTTGGAACATGCATTTTGTTATTTTGCTGTGTTTATTGCGTTTATCTACCTTAAGTTTGTTAGATGTGCTTAAGTTTTCTAGGGCAATATTAAGCGGGTTACAAGAGAAGTTGCCATTCAGATGCCAAGCAGATCAGCCGTGATTGGATGTTATTGGACACTGTATCGACTAACTGTGGATGTCTCAATAGAACACTTGAATCTTTTTAAAACAAATCCGTCGTTGGATTTGAATTCCTTGTCCCTAGTTGTGAAGGGAACTTTTGTTGTTTGAATTTTTCCCTTGCGATACCCCTTACTCTATGGTCTATGACCCCACTGCCTTCATGGCGTGTAAGTTGGTGATAGTTGCCTGGTTAAAAGCTTATGGTGCCACGATGAAACCGAGGGCTCCATATGGAACAACTGCCACATGTGACGCTGCTCGGCACGCACTGGTATCGAGGTTGTTAACCAAGTACCTTTACCAAGTTACACCACCGTACCGTTTTGTTTTAAAGTTTTCTTCTTGAAAATGTTTGGGTGTTCAAACGGGAAATCCATAATGGGGATGCAAAAGTGTCTTTCAAGGTAAAAAGGGGATGGTTTGGAGAAAGGAAGTATGACATGATCTGGGTTTACCGAAAAGACAGATGTGGTCGAGGAAGGTTAGCAGTGGATAGTTGCAAGAGTCAGAGTGGACGTTTATCCCAAGCCCTGTGCTTAGTTGACCGCTACGCATGTTGGGTCATTTCACTGCGTGCCCTGCGAACGCCATCGGTGTCGGGTCCATTATCGTCCCGTTTTCATGTGGCCGCGGCATCGTGCAGTGCTCACCGTCTTTATGCACTGTGCGTGGCTCCTTTTCCCCAGCATCCGGTCGGCTCTCGACTCCCACGCCTCGTCCCTCATACCGGACCCCCCTTCCCTCTCTTTTCCTTCTTCTTTTGGTGACACGACCGCCCGCACGCCTGCCTCGTCGAGCGGACCTCCTCTACTCTCCTTTATTTCCTCCTCCGCTGCTCGCGTAGGAAGCACACCATGGTTGTGCTTATCCCCACAGCATGAACCATCTGTGTATCCCATTCACTCCGCCTCCACCTCCGGTGCGTTGCTTCCCCTCTCCGTTCTCCTCTATAAAGTCCCCTTGGACCTTGCTCTTCTTCTTCATCCCATTCCCTCGCATTCGGAGCAGAGCTACGAAATCCAGTCGATGTTGTGAGGCTACGTTCGGTAGTCTGAGGTGATAGTGTGATCTGAGAAGAAGGAAGGATCCGATTTGTCGAAGAAGTTCAATTTCCCTTTTTGGGTAGTCAATCTTAGGGTTCACGATGTTTTACTTCTCCGTCGACTGTTTCTGGATCTGTTGGTGCTACGCCATGTTTTGGATAATCATTATCTTGTTGTTTCTCCATTGTCCTCGTCTATCTCTACTTCTAGATTAAGTCTCGGTTGTACCAAGTTGCTCTTAACCATGTGTCCCTAGATCCCCGTGTGGTTTAGTATTCGAAGTCATGTAATCTTTCGTGTAATCCCTGATCTACGGAATGTAATCGTGTTTCCCCGTTTCTGCTTCCAGTTTCGAATCTCGGGACGAGATTCTTTTTAAGGGGGGTTGGTTGTAACACCCTGGTGTTACGATCCTTTTTAGCACCGCGATTTTGGCCTCAGTAAAGTTTTCGAAACGAGTTTCTCGGATTTTTGATTTAAAACGTATTCGACGCGATACGTGAATCCAGTGTGACGTAGTTCGCGAACTCAAGTAAATGCTTAACTTGAATCACGTCAGGCGTAGAAATAATTAGGAATGCCTTGATCTCCTTGAAAGGGTCCAGTGCAGGTTCCTACAATGACCCCCAAGTATGGTATTGCACGGCATAGTCTTAAATGCCTTCAGTTGAGATGCTAAGCCATGTTCAATGAATCAGTGTACTCACGAATGCGGTGAAGTCGTTGCATTTCCCTCCACTTGAATGGCACAACCATACATCGTCTTTGAAGTCATATGTGTCGAGCATCAGTGCCCGGACCCTGTTCTACATAATTAATGACAGACCCGCCCATGTGCCCTTGTCTGCCCCTGTGTTCTGTGGACTACCTCTGAATGGTACTGTCTCTGCTTGCCTGATATGGCCTGTCTCTATCTGTCTCTTTACTCTCTCACTGCTTGCCACGTTTTCTGCTCGCATTAGTACGCCCAAGCCACGCCATGCAGTCCTGAGTAATGAAAGTTGCCAACTATCGTGTTGTCTTCTTTCTCTGTTGGTCGTGTCGTGACTCACGACACATCGCGCGAACGCCACGCCACCGGCCTTGCCTCGTCCTTTCTTGTCTCCGTTGTCCTCGGGCGGGCGTTTTACTTTTCCCCTCTCTTTCTTTTGCTTCAACCGAGAGGAGACGCCCAGCTCCGATTGCCCTCCCCACTCGATCGCTCGGTTCTCTCCTTTGCTGGCGCATGATGCCTTGCTGCTGCGCCGTTGCTGGCTTCACACCTGGGAGCGCGTGCCGTGGTCCACTCCGCAGCCACAGCGCCGTCTCCAACCATGCCATAGTCGCGTCGTAGTGCATCGTCTCGCACCGAACCGGCGGTTTCTCCACCATCGTCTCTCCTTCCCCCCCTCTGCGTTGGTTCGCCGCTGTGTCCAGGCGCCAGTGCCATGCGTGCCTGTCGTTTGCCTCCCGTCACCGAGCCATAGCGCCTTGCTCCACCTGCGCCACGCGCCTTTTTCCGCCTTGGTGTCATCTGCGCCAGTGAAGTGCTCCTGCCTGGCTACGCCGTTGATGCTGGCCGTCCCTGAGCGCGCTGCTCTGCCACCCGGCCAGCGCCATTGCATGCCGACGCAGCCGTCTGCGTCGCCCCCATGCGCCGCTCCATTCCCGACCCCGCTCGACACCCCGGTGTCCATGCCCTCCATCTCCGTGCTTGGCCAGCGCCTCAGTCGCTCAGGCCGAGCATCGCCGTGCCTCGTGGCCGTGCCGGTGCTCTGCCCTCGGTGCCCTGGACGCCCGCACCCCGCCATGCGCGAGTGCGCGAGCCTCACCGTGCTGGACTGCTCCACCGCACAGCCGTGCTCCCTCTCCCTCTACTGGCCATGCCACCGCGCCCGAGCCATGTCACGCCGCCCGCCGAAGCCCATGGCGCCGCCTCCTCTGTTTCGTTCCATGCCCCGCACCCCACCTCGACGTGGCCCACGCTCCGCTCGGGAACGCCGTCGCGCCCGTGCCGCTCACCGGTGGGCCTTCTGCCGTCGCCGTGACATTCCCGGCCGGGATTGGTTGCTGGCCGGAACTCCTGGCTCCGCTGTGCTCTGTTTTGGGGAGGAGCTGAGGTGAGAAGTCCAAGAAAAACTTTGTACAGGGTCTTATTTGCACAATACGTGACTCTTATAAATAGTGTTTATGGATCTCCGAGCGAATAGGGAAAAACTCAGGGGCCTCTTCGCATAGTTGCCGCCGATGAATCGTGTGGGCCGCGCTCGTCCAGCGCTGGCCGGTCTGCCTTGGCCGCATGGGCTGGTTGGTGGGCCATTGCCCGCGCCCTTGCCCCTGGGCCTGGCGCCGCGCTGCTGGGCCGTGAGCGCTGTTCCCCGCCTGGGCCACGCGAGCGCCTGTGGGCCTGTCCGGTGATCCGCTCATGGGCAGCGTTGGGGCTGCCGTTGCTGGGCCACCGCCTGCCCGTCGCTGGGCCTGGCCGAATGGGCCACTGGGCCGGCTGTTGTCTGTTGGCCCTTTTGTTCTAAGCAATTGCTAATTTAGTCTCGAGAATAAAATTGTAAAATCAATATAAAATAGTATAGGGATCCAAAAATTGTGAAACTAGTTTTGTTAAGTCCCTAAAATCGTGACCTACCTATTAGTATATTTGGTTCACATAGTTCGACGATATTTTTGGGAGCCATATAATTAATCTAAGATACTTAATATTGCAAAATATAAACTTGTAGGAACTTTCGTGACAAATTGGAAATAGTATTAGATATGAAATCTTTACAGTAGGTTCCTAGCAATATTGGCTGCTCACCATAATTTTGTAGCTCTAGAATAATTAGTTGCTAGATAAATAATAATGTCCTATTGCGAATAAAGAAACACCGTTGGTTTATATAACTAAAAGAATTGTTGAGAAATAATGCCTTGTTCGACAACATGGATATGTAGCCTAAGTACGGTCGTCGTTAAAACTAGCTCGTTCACTTGAGAGACGTAGAGCATATTTACACAAGTCACGATTGCAGTCAGTTGATCATACCCTTGCATTTCATTACATTGCATATCATATAGGTACGTCGATGGATCATGGAGTCATCAGGAGTTGCTGGAGAAATGGTGCTTTTGGAGATCCTGTCGCCATGATGGAAAGCTAACTTCTGATTATATTTTACCCAGGCAAGCCTCGGTGCATAACCCCTACCTTTCTGCAGTTTAAATTATATATGTGCATTAAGTTTTAAGGAGTTGAATGAAACCCACTTGCATATATATCTTTATCCTATGAGTCTTACTAGTATGACAGGATCATGTAGATTGCTATGCTACAGGACTCCGGTAGAAGTCGAGTGATTGCCTATCACTCGCGAGAGATAGGAAATATATTATTGGATTACTATCACTTGGAAAATATGAAAATGGTGACCGGGTAGGGATATGGTTTGGGTATTGGTGGGTGTAAGAAGTTGTGTCGCCGTGGAGGCGGGTCATAGCTTGGTTACACCGTTTCTCCCTGTCTGGTCGATTAAGGACCGATCGTGCATATGACTCTAGGCAGGTCACAGACTTATTATCCCGAGCACATACTTGTGTATGGGCGCTTGGAAAGCTTGTTGCTCTCTTGTCACAGATCCGGCTCTTTCCGGACCGACTATCAGGGTTTTATTTTGGTGGAGGAGGTCCTTGCGTCGCACTGAGTCCGGGACTCAGGGGCGGGGGCTTGGAGTCCCAGTTTGGATGGGGACCTGGACACCTGGGACAGGAGAGTGATGGGTTGGTCCTGCTTGTGCCCGGGGTACAAGCGGGGCGTGTGTTTTCAGGGTACCCAGCTGGGGGCATTGATTCACGAATCGCCGGGCTATCCGGTACGGCTTGTCTACGGTTTAGCATCATAGTAAGAACTGAAGATGAAAGATGGAAGATGGAAAAGGAAATCTGATTGCTTACCACCTGCTTGAAAGTAGCACAGGTGCTTACATAGAATAGTTAGTTAATGAACCAATGTGGCTATTATTAAAAATCAAATATAAGGACGCACGCTTAGTAATGCTTTCTGCAAATGCAACCCACAAACCAGATAGCCTTGCATATCCTTGGAGTCTTTTCTTTTCCCCTATCGGGTAAGTCTTGCTGAGTACAATTGAGTACTCAGGGTTTTATTCCCCCTGTTGCAGGTAATAGGTGGAGGCTTGAGCTGACCTTTGTGTGTGGATTCCTCCTGGTGGGCTCAGAGAGGATTTCCTTTACGCTGCGATCGTAGTTTTTATTTACAACTCTCATCGAATGCTTTTATAAATGAAAGTTTCATAATCTGCTGTCGTAGTCTATATATCAATATTTCATCATGTCATTAATAGATGTTTATTTCCGCTGTAACTCTGTTCACATGTTTCTATTCCGCTGTTCAATCAAATTTTTTTATAACTCTGATAATATGATTTTATTCCGCTGTTATATTAATAAATCTTATACTCTGATGATGTATTAAAAGTGATGTAAGAAATGGTTCAGAATGATGTAAGCTTTATTCTCTCATTTGTGATCCTGATGGCAAAAATGTGGATTTTCGGGTTCTCCCTTGGGGTGTGTCCGACGGAATCGAGTAATTTAGTGTTCTCCCTTGAGTGCTTAGTGTCTAATGGAAGACAAGCACTCCTGTGAGGCATTAGATTAGGCGGTTCTACCACAGCCTGGGATCTGACACAAGTCAGTTCATTTAGCTTGCACCGACTTGGTGACATCTCCGGTCCTAGCACTTGCTTAGTCCTTCCATCTTCGGGATAGATCCACCAAACCCAATCTTCGAGTTCGGCTCCACATCACATCCTTTACGTGGTTCATCTAGCATACCTAAATGAGATGCAAGATGCATGTGTATGAATGTGATGAATGGTAACACAAGATGCCTCACATAAGCATTCAAGACCAACACAAGATTATGCAAGACATAGACACCAATAGCTATTTAACTAACATCACACAACTAACCATAGAGAGCAAGCACATCGCATGACATAAGTTTAACAAGGTCACAAGTATCATAACTTGACCATCAACAAGGGCATAAGCCACACTTAGCAACACATGGAGTAAACAACCACAACTAGCATATGTCTATTTCTGGACTGGAAACAACAGCTTCATGTTGGGATCGTAACTAGAGTTATACAAATCCAATAGCCATGCAATAAGACATTATGGAAAGCTTATGAAATTTTGTAAAATTCATATTTAATCATCTTAGCATGATTCTCAAGTTAACTAAGTCAAATATACCCATTTACAGAAACTGGTCCACAATTGACAGAGAGCAGCCATATCTGAAACCCAACTTTAAACAGGCATAACTCACAAAATATTTGGCCAAATGCCAGGAAACTTTAACACAAGATGTTTAAGTTAGTTATCTACAAATTTCTTATTATCATCTAGGTGTGATTCAAATCCTAACTAGATCAAACACTAGCATCTTTCAGATCTGCTCAGAATACAATCAAAACCTGATAGAAGACTTAAAAGTCATGTGACTCCTAAACTATCAGGCCTATGGTCTTACAATTTGAACACAAGCAATATTATGAAATTTACTACAACTTTTGTATTCACTACAACCATAGCAAACATCATTTACACCACGAAAATAATTGCACAATCAAAACTGCAATTGCAGCCCAACAGCAGTGGTACAGAAAACTGATAGGAACTTCAGAGAAGCATAACTGGAGTTCTACACCTCCAACAAACATAAACTATAACTTTTTGAAAATCTTAGGAAGTTACCTACAACTTTATTATTCTCATATTAAGATGATTCTACAGTTAGAAGGGTCAATTAATCTCATAATTGCATCTCTGTCCAAAACATAGACATAAACTGACATGCCAATTTAAACAGCTATAAATGGAGTTATACATGTCCAATAAATGTGGTTCTAGACTTTTTAGAAAGATTATCAAATTGTAAACAATTTTGTTGTAAACACCTAAAGCTAATTCTACTACTAAGAAGGCCCCACAGTAAGAACAAGGAAACCCTCTCTGGTTTTGGGCAGAAACAGCCACAGAGATTTAAGCAAGTATAACTCAAGATCTACTTAACCAAAAATCATGATATTTAGCTTTTTGAAAAGCTTAATAAAAGTACTACAACTCATATATTTTCATCAAGTCATTATTCATAACTTAACTGAGCCAATTAATTCAAACATGCAGAACTATTTAGGGTAGGAGCAAGGCAATATAGGGCATTTGTTATTTTTATAATTCTTAAAATATAAATCCTAAGCCCCTGAAATTTTTACCAGACATCAACCATCACCTTAGTAGCACTCCACAAAAATTTCACATTTATTTGAGCATAAAAACTGCAGTTATGAAAAAGACAAGACATGACAAGTATCAAGAACCTAGCTGCATAGATCTATTTTTACAGCAAAATATTTAAACTAAAACATGCTACATTATAGATCTACTGCATAGACAATTTCACAAGGATTCGAAAAAGTCCTCATTTACTATTTTTTACGATTTTTATACTAATTACTATGAATTTTCAAAATGGAGCATTCAAATCTTCAAAAATCAGAGAAAGGAAATTGAAATCTTGCATCGAGGTCCCTGCAGTAAACACAAATTAAACTCCAGCGAAAAGGTCCTCATGAGCACTATTCACGTGAGTCACAACTTCTTCACTTAATCCCCTCCCTTTTCCCCTATTGTCGCGCGAGGTCCTTCTTCTTCCTTCAACAGACAGGAACGGAGCAGCAGCCAGCCGGGGAGACGGAGGGCTCGGCCAGCGGGGCAGCGGCCGGCGGAGGCAAGGAGGGGACGCGTTGGGGCTTGGCCGCGGCCAGCCGTGGCCACGCCTGGCCTTGGCTGGCTAAGCTGTAGGCAGCAGCAGTGCATCAGCTAAGCAGTGCCAGGATGGCACTGCCGGCAGCGGCAGCCTAGGCGATAGCAAGCGCACGGTGGGGCTCGACTCCGACTAGGGCTTGGAGAGGTGGTCGTGGAGCCATAGGAATGCTCGATGGTGGTGCTAGAGGGGCTGCAAGAGAGAGAGCAGCAGCGGCAAGGAAGTTCAGCGACGACGGCCATGGCGGCTCCGCTCTGGCGTGCGCGCCCAGAGGGAGAGCGCCAGGAAGGGCGAGAGCGAGTGCAGGATGCCAGGGTAGCTCAGGCGTCCGCATTTGGAGGCACAGGGAGCAGGGTGGCATGTGGCGCGGAGGTCGGACGCGCGTCGGCAATGGAGGGCGCACTCTGCTGCATGGTTGACACGTCGGCCTGCTGTCGAACACCTGGCGTGCGTCGGTGAGGGTGAGGTAGGGAGCCGATTTGGGCCACTTCTAGGCCAAATCAGACCTTGGGCCAAAAACGAAGTTTGTTCACCTCGGCCTGCTCTACATTTTTCATTAAGGTACTCCAGTCATTTGAGCAACATAACAGTGGGTAATTTAATCTCCAAAGTGGCATTGTCAATGCATTGACGACGATTAACAAACTCCAAAATTGAGGGTCATAACAAGGTCAAACGAGTGCCATCCTTTTACATGATCTTCTCCATGAACTTAGCTCCAACTTTTATTTTGGGGCCAACTTGAGATGCTTAACGAATTTCAGAGAACGCGAGACGCCAATGCCGAGGTCGATGAATTTCTAAACTTAGAATATTTCTAAGTGCTGAAATCAGCAGCAGGTTCCAAACTTGAGCCACTGCTAGACTTGGTTCCGAGCCGATCCATGGTATACTCCAAAAACAAAGTTTCTTCTACATAACATGAGCTTCAACTTTTATTTAATGTCCAACTTTAAAATAGGTGTAGAAGCTATAGTTCTACTTTGACCAAAGTAGGATCACGATAAAGCTTAAATTATCCTTTGTGATCCATTAGAGCATTTTCTTGGCATTTGCTCAACATGAACCTTTCATGACTTTTGTTGTAGAGTTCATCTAGAGTCATTTGGGCAAGGTTGCAAGGTTTGGTTGGTGACCTAGAATTCCATTCACTTTATAAAGCAATGTAGGCAAGGACATAACCCGTCATTTCATGTGACTTCTTGATTCCAAACTTCACGAAACTTTTCCATGGATCAATATAGATGGATGTTGATGCAAGACACATGAAACAAGTACATCCAACATTACTCAAGCATATTTTTTAAAGGGCAGCATGTAAGCAATGGTGCATGGTCCAAGTTTAAGTGGTGGCTCGCTTTCATATGTTTGACCTAACATCTCCATCACCACTTAACATGCCATGTTTGAGCTCAAACCAGTTGCTTAACTAGTGACAAACACCCGGGGTGTTACAGCCCTCCCCCCTTAAAGGAATCGCATCTCGAGATTCGGTGCAAAAGACTGTTAAGGGAAGAGAAACATGTCAACCAGTTTCCAATATCAGTGATAGCATTAGGCTACTTAACTTCGGAGTATCAAAGAGGCTAATTTGGTCACGACACTTTCTGATACTTGCTCTTTGTCGTAAGCTATTGTCTGAAGAATCTCCTTCATTGGCGTCCATAAAGCATTGTTACATTGGAAGAAATCCAAGATAGCACTGTCCTGCGTACTTCATCCTCGATGTACGAAGAGTGATACAAGTGTATACCAAATACTTGTAACATCTACTTCCCTAGTGGATATAGCACGAACCTTATGGACTTTGCACTAGACCGCAGTCTGTTGACGGATATTCCTTGCAACGGTGCTATATTTGTTCCCAAGGTTTGAAAAGCAATAATCTACAAAAGTGGCTTGAGCACAACTTTTCGTAAAGGATGTGATCATAGATATGGTAAACATCCTTTGAGGGTATGAGAAGCTAGTTAACCAATATCCAAACTGGTTGTAGCGGTGCAATCACTCAGATGTCAACAGATGGAAAGCTACATAATGTTCCATGTGTGCAATGCTCTTTCTCTAATAACAATATTGTATGGTCTGAGTCTGCTGAGTGAGTGGTAAACATAGTAGCTGACTCTGTCGGCTCAATGTTCTCGATGATCATTCCTTAGGGAGCCTTTGGATCCAAGTTGCAACAGTGATCTAGGTTGAATCTGATGCAACCTCTTGGGTAAAAACACATATAAGGTACCAAAGGCATGTTAGCATTGGAGAACCATTGACGCAGAAGGATGTTAGCGAGGCTTGGAGGACAACACAAGTTGCAAGTAATCACAAAACTAGGGACCAGTTCACTACCAAGCAGGTTGAGTACAATTTGCCTTCGTGGTGCAGTTGCACAGCAAGTTGGGTTGACTTGCATCGTAGCAAAACCAGCCTTCTTAAACTATATTTGATGTCGAGGCTTCCATTCTTAGGCCAATCAATATCTCAAAAACCATAATCCAAAAATCTATGGTTTGACACCTTTCCAATTACTTTCGAATTGCAAGGGCACAATTTGGCTTCTAGAACACCTTGACTGCTCACGCATTGCTGATCTAAGAGGGCAAAAGCAAGGCACATAGGGGTGCAATTAGCCTTCTCAAGGGTATGGAGGGTTGTCTAACAGCAATACACCTACAAGTTGTAATTTCTTAGCATGAATGACAAACACAACCGTCTAATGCAAATGATGATCGTAGTCACAGCGAAATTGCAGATTCTGTACCCTTTTGTTTTCTATTCATATCTCCCAAACTACTGCTCCAATATGAACAAATTTTGGTGGGCATGTAGATCCATGGGTCTTCTAACTACTCACAAAAATTCAACTCAACCGGACACCGTTTGACCATCCAAACAATTCATCTACCAAAATTGCTCTGTTCTGAAATGGCAGCAAACCGAGCCGACAAGATATCTCTCAAATCCAATGTTTTACTCAATCAATACTCAAACCAACTTAAGAAATTGAAGGGTCCTAAGCAAGGAATGATATCACCAAGTTTGGGGTCAATCCAACTTCGTTTGAGTCACGAATCGCTGGCTTGAAGATAACCGGTTTAGTGCCACAAAATCTGGACAGATTTCATGTTCTCCCTTTTCTTTGCTTCACATGTTGAGGTGTGTGTTTTGCACTCTCTAACCTTTCTTATAGCATCAGCAGCCTTTCCCTAGCTGAGGATGGAGGCTAGAGTTTTTCCTCACATGCTTCTCTGGTAACACTTCAACCATCGTTCTAGACACCAACTTGACTACGCACAAGCATTGGACTTGTGGCTATGTTTTCGGGACACAAAGCATACTCTTCACGGAGGGACTGTCCTACAGAGATAAGGAACCATTCCTATATATCCTTCGGTACTTCGTCCAATAGAGTCTAGACACATGTGTTAGGGGCACCTAGGGGCACAAAGATGCTGACTGAAACTAGGGACGTGCTTTCGCTAGCTCCTTACGTAGCCGATACAACATCTTGTACTATCTGTGTGATTGTCCAAGATGGAATTGACTTGATAGCACAGGTTTTGGAAAACAAAGCAGTAGTTGCATTGCTAAATGGCTTGCTATTACATTGCTCTGCGAGACATAGCCTCCGTAATTAGCAAAAAGTTGTCACCTAGCTGGAGGTTAAGCTTCCGACTAGTAACTAATCAGTTGTCTCTCAACACTAAAAGTTCTAAATCTGCACTCTTGCCAACAATAGTTGTGATTGACGCCTAACAGATGGTCGCCATCGAAGTCAGCAGGCAAGGGGTCACACTAGAGATGGTTGATCTCGACTGTGCGATCCGCATGCACATAATGATCAAGACTTGGATAGCCAGGTCATAATCATAATGTGACGTTCGATTATTATCTGACTAATAACTTGTCCAACATTAAGTGTTGTGTGCCTTTCTGATCCAATGAGAAGGACATAAGTTGCTCACTAGATGACTGACATCATTACAGGGACCGTTAAGTAGAGTCACTTGTCTACCATCTCTTGCAGTCAGTTAGTGACCTATTCTTCAAAGGTTAACCGTTGGACGACTCCAGAAGGAAGTCCTATTGCATCTGATTCAACATACAGATCTTCTACCATGATAAGGAGAGATAACCAAGGAAGAGCTCACGTGAGAATAACATATCAATGTAGTTCTATGATGGATCATGACTAGGAACCTCGATACCAGCGCATGCCGAGCAGCACATCCTTGTGTGTGCACCCACAGGAGGCTCTCGGTTTCGTCGTGGTACCGTAGATCGCTAATCGTGGCACCATTACTAAACATACAACCCACAAGAAATCTCACATGGCACAAATTGGGTTGCATAGGAGCAAGCACTATGCAAAGGAGGGATAGCAAACAAAGGTAGTCACAAGGTTAGGAGTCAACAAGCAGGGGATCCGAAGATTAAAACACAGCGCAAGAGAGCATAGCCAAATTGCCGAAGACAACTAAGCAGGGGACTTCTTGCTGAATTTCCATATACATCTTGTGTCCACCAAGTGATTACCAGGTCAAGGTTAACATGCGATTTGGTCTTGTCGAGGAGCAACATGAGATTAAGACTAATAAACGTCTAGAGACTTGAGAGAGTTGGAGACAAAACAAACGAGATTTGAGGGACAGAGTCAAAGCACTGACTAAGAATTTAGTTGATAAAGCAACGACATGATTAGCGAGGAAAAGGTTCCAAAGCCAGGGTAGATAGTGATTAGAGTTGCGCCAGATCATCAGGAGGAGAAGAAGCAATGAAGTCCGACAAGGTTTTCGGAGCAAGGTCCTTCCAACCACGACACATGCAAGCATTCAAGGGAACTAAACTTGGGCCTAAGGTCAAGCAAAGGCATGGATAAAGGTCTTCATAGCACAAAGTTCAATGGCTAGCAACCACATGTACAGGCTCAGGCTCCTAAGAGAGAACTTAATTGAAAACGACAACCATGAGATTACCAAAACTTGGACGTTGTTCTAGGATAGCGCTCTTCAACACTCATATGCTTTCCGAGGACAAAAGGAGTGACAGCTACGACACTACCTATATAACGAGCATCCACACCTACATCATGGTCTTAAGCAAGCATTTAGAAATACTCAATCTAATTAGCTTAAGCGACTAATACTAAACACGAAGCTCGCACATAATACGTAGGCACCTACAGCAACACCACTACACATAAGCATGCGAACGTGGTAGTAAGGTACTATTATCTTTTTATTTCTTTTTTACTGAGTAGGTGGATATCTCTACAAAACAAGTTTTACTTACATTTAGCAATTTAGTTTTCAAAGAGGTGAACTTTTTGCTAACTACTAACTTGTCATCTATTGCCTTTGGAAGCAAACATACAAGGCAAAGCTAATCACACCCTATCTTCAAGCACAGCTATTCAAGCGGCATGGAACAAGGCATTTCATCTAGCTTCACACAGGGAAGATAGCAACCACATATGGATCACAAGTTACTTAATATTAGAACAAGGTGAGGGAAGCATATTTATGCACAAGCACAATCATGATGCATGCTCGTCCTATTCATCCTCACAAAATTGCTAGCCTAAGGTGGCAATCATGTTCTATGTCGGTGGCATAACACATACTCTCTCGATATATAGCTAGTCGTCGGCTACATTCAATCTACGCATTCATGGTTTGCGTACCTGCAGGCAAATTCATTGCAGCCCATCCCCACAAGAGATAAATAAGCACACAATGAAAGTAGTAAACTAAGATACTCTCCATATATACATCCCCAGATATATATATACTTCGGTATCTATAGCTACCCGATAGATATACCCACAATTAAGTACCTTCATATATACATGTGTGTAACATGTAAATATTCTAGCAACCACAGCTAACTCTCCCCTAGACCGATAGTTGGACGATCATGCTCTCACAACTCACACTTACCTGGGTGTAGAGGCAATTGATCCATACATTACCATTCAAGCGAATGGCATCCATACAATAGCACGCCGTATGGACGACAAAAGTAAAATTGCAATAAAGTACATCCCTTAAAGTTAGTACTTAGATAGCCACCTAATAGTCCTTAACTGGGCATAAAGGAGGATGTCGCTAGCATAGTATTGTAAATTAGTTTTGACAATTTTGCTTGTAGCTAAAATTTTGGTCAAAATAGGCTTTTTAAAACAAAACTTTGTTTTGAAAACTAAGTACATGACAATATTATGCTTAATCTCGCTTTGATACCAGCTATGATAGAACCGCCCAATTTATACAAGATCAAGTACGGCTATCCCCGTTTAACACGTTGACACGCGCATACTCTCACTTATATAACCCCGGTAGTCCGCCGAGTGTCACGCAGGACCTCGGTAAATCAACATCACAACCAAGATCGCGTGATTAAGCAAATACATATCACATACGCAGAGTTGCAGCGGAAATAATATTACAAATAGGTTCATAAATAATAGTACAAGTTTAGATTTCAAAACTAATTAGTGAAAATAACATAACTTTCAAATGCTTACATTAATATAAGTTCCAAATACGTTGCTAGCATAAGTGACATCATCAGATAAAATTATATAGATGAGAATAAATATAGAGTCACCGAGCCCACCGGCGGTTAACAACCATCTTCAGCAGGCCAAAACCTCACCTGCAACATGGTGGGATAAACCCTGAGTACTCGAATGTACTCAGCTAGACTTACCCATCATAAACTAGAAATAAAATTGACTCCAAGGAGTATGCAAGGCTTTATAAGTGGAGGTAGCTTGACAACATTTTGCATAAAAAGCGATTAACTCAATTATACAATTATAATTCTATCATCAAGTTAATTATAACTATCCATCTCTAGATTAGCAACTATCCTGTGCCAAACATGTGGTATATTATTTTAAAATCATACACTAGTAACCATAGCAGGTGTTGTAATTCCATATTCATTCGAACCATCATGTTCCATAACACAGTTACTACGATGTTGGAGCTAGCTAAGTTTCTCACTATCCAGGAGAGACGGCGATTCGAATCGATTTCAACCAGTTGGGAATTTATTCCTAACACAAACCCAGGCAGACCAGATCAACGGTCACCTTAGGTCACCTTTGGTACAACTTAGGTACACATTTCGCGGGTCTGTACCGCGCCGCACAATCTGGGACACCAAATGCCAGGACGTTCAGGCCTAGCCTGTCCTTGGGCTCAGTCTGATCGCCCCCCGCAAGGAGCTCACAACAGAACGGGGCCCGGCCTGAGTTGAGCTACTCGGCTTCGCGGTCAGAACGAGTTATCCGGCCAGCTAAGTGATAGGCATGCGTTCAATCTTGTCAGAAGTTCCAACAACGGTACGGTCCTTGATCGGCACAGATGGAATCACATGAGTTAACCCACACATAGACTCTGTCCGGCCTCGATTTACATCACCCCATGGTTCTGTTCCACGATAGCAAATATAGCCAACCGTGCTTTGATATCCACCTAAATCTCACAGGTGACAGGAAATCACCCGACTTCTACCGGTCTAAGCAAGGCTAAGCATATATTCGATCCTGGACCTATATAGGGTTAGAGGTGGTACTTCTGGACAAGGAATTCATATGCATCAAGTGGTTCCAATCAACTCTTATAACTTAATGCATCAATCATAAGAACTTGAGTAATATTTGTAAAATACTGGGAGACTTAGAATGCTCTGGGGCTTGCCTGGGATCCGACACAAGTCAGTTCAGTTAGCTTACACCGACTTGGTGACATCTCCGGTCCTAGCACTTGCTTAGTCCTTCCATCTTCGGGATAGATCCACCAAACCCAATCTTCGAGTTCGGCTCCACATCACATCCTTCACATGGTTCATCTAGCGTACCTAAATGAGATGCAAGATGCATGTGTATGAATGTGATGAATGGTAACACAAGATGCCTCACATAAGCATTCAAGACCAACACAAGATTATGCAAGACATATACACCAATAGCTATTTAACTAACATCACACAGCTAACCATAGAGAGCAAGCACATCAAGCATGACACAAGTTTAACAAGGTCACAAGTATCATAACTTGACCATCAACAAGGGCATAAGCCACACTTAGCAACACATGGAGTAAACAACCACAACTAGCATATGTCTATTTCTGGACTGGAAACAATAGCTTCATGTTGGGATCGTAACTAGAGTTATACAAATCCAATAGCCATGCAATGAGACATTCTGGAAAGCTTATGAAATTTTCTACAATTCATATTTAATCATCTTAGCATGATTCTCAAGTTAACTAAGTCAAATATACCCATTTATAGAAACTGGTCCACAATTGACAGAGAGCAGCCATATCTGAAACCCAACTTTAAACAGGCATAACTCACAAACTATTTGGACAAATGCCAGGAAACTTTAACACAAGATGTTTAAGTTAGTTATCTACAACTTTCTTATTACCATCTAGGTGTGATTCAAATCCTAACTAGATCAAACACTAGCATCTTTCAGATCTGCTCAGAATACAATCAAAACCTGATAGAAGACTTAAAAGTCATGTAACTCCTAAACTATCAGGCCTATGGTCTTACAAATTGAACACAGGCAATATTATGAAATTTACTACAACTTTTGTATTCACTACAACCATAGCAAACATCATTTACACCACGAAAATAATTGCACAATCAAAACTGCAATTGCAGCCCAACAGCAGTGGTACAGAAAACTGATAGGAACTTCAGAGAAGTATAACTGGAGTTATAGACCTCCAAAAAACATGAACCATAACTTTTTGAAAAGCTTAGGAAGTTACCTACAACTTTATTATTCTCATATTAAGATGATTCTACAGTTAGAAGGGTCAATTAATCCCATAATTGCATCTCTGTCCAAAATATAGACAGAAACTGACATGCCACTTTAAACAACTATAAATGGAGTTATACATGTCCAATAAATGTGGTTCTAGACTTTTTAGAAAGCTTAGCAAATTCTAAACAACTTTTTTGTAAACACCAAAAGCTAATTCTACAACTAAGAAGGCCCCACAGTAAGAACAAGGAAACTCTCTCTGGTTTTGGGCAGAAACAGCCACATAGATTTAAGCAAGTATAACTCAAGATCTACTTAACCAAAAATCATGATATTTAGCTTTTTAAAAAGATTAATAAAAGTACTACAACTCATGTATTTTCATCAAGTCATTATTCATAACTTAACTGAGCCAATTAATTCAAACATGCAGAACTGTTCAGGGTAGGAGCAAGGCAATATAGGGCATTTGTTATTTTTATAGTTCTTAAAATATAAATCCTAAACCCCTGAAATTTTTACCAGATATCAACCATCACCTTAGTAGCACTCCACAAAAATTTCACATTTATTTGAGCATAAAAACTGCAGTTATGAAAAAGACAAGACATGACAAGTATCAAGAACCTAGCTGCATAGATCTATTTTTACAGCAAAATATTTAAACTAAAACATGCCACATTATAGATCTACTGCATAGACAATTTCACAAGGATTCCAAAAAGTCCTCATTTACTATTTTATGATTTTTATACTAATTACTATGAATTTTCAAATTGGAGCATTCAAATATGCAAAAATCAGAGAAAGGAAATTTAAATCTTGCATCGAGGTCCCTGCAGTAAACACAAATTAAACTCCAGCAAAAAGGTCCTCATGAGCACTATTCACGTGAGTCACAACTTCTTCACTTAACCCCCTCCCTTTTCCCCTATTGTCGCGTGAGGTCCTTCTTCCTCCAACAGACAGGAACGGAGGAGCAGCCAGCCGGGGAGACGGAGGGCTCGGCCAGCGGGGCAGCGGCCGGCGGAGGCAAGGAGGGGATGCGCTGGGGCTTGGCCGCGGCTAGCCGTGGTCGTGCCTGGCCTTGGCCAGCCAAGCTGCAGGCAGCAGCAGCGCATCAGCTGAGCAGTGCCAGGACGGCACTGCCGGCAGCGGCAGCCTCGGCGACAGTAAGCGCACGGTGGGGCTCGGCTCTGACTAGGGCTTGGAGAGGTGGTCGTGGAGCCGTAGGAATGCTCGGTGGTGGCGCTAGAGGGGCTGCAAGAGAGGGAGCAGCAGCGGCAAGGAAGTTCAGCGGTGGCCGCCATGGCGGCTCCGCTCTGGCGTGCGCGCGCAGAGGGAGAGCACCAGGAAGGGCGAGAGCGAGTGCGAGATACCAGGGCAGCTCGGGTGTCCGCATTTGGAGGCCCAGGGAGCAGGGTGGCATGTGGCACGAAGGTCGGACGCACGTCGGCAATGGAGGGCGCGCTCTGCTGCATGGTAGACGCGTCGGCCTGCTGTCGAACACCTGGCGTGTGTCGGTGAGGGTGAGGTGGGGAGCCGATTTGGGCCACTTCCAGGCCGAATCAGACCTTGGGCCAAAAATGAAGTTTGTTCACCTCAGCCTGATCTACATTTTTCATTAAGGTACTCTAGTCATTTGAGCAACATAACAGTGGGTAATTTAATCTCCAAAGTGGCATTGTCAATGCATTGATGACGATTAACAAACTCCAAAATTGAGGGTCATAACAAGGTCAAACGAGTGCCATCCTTTTACATGATCTTCTCCATGAACTTAGCTCCGACTTTTATTTTGGGGCCAACTTGAGATGCTTAACAAATTTCGGAGAACGCGAGACGCCAATGCCGAGGTAGATGAATTTCTAGACTTAGAATATTTCTAAGTGCTGAAATTAGCAGCAGGTTCCAAACTTGAGCCACTGCTAGACTTGGTTCCGAGCCGATCCATGGTATACTCCAAAAACAAAGTTTCTTCTACATAACATGAGCTTCAACTTTTATTTAATGTCCAACTTTAAAACAGGTGCAGAAGCTATAGTTCTACTTTGACCAAAGTAGGATCACAATAAAGCTTAAATTATCCTTTGTGATCCGTTGGAGCATTTTCTTGGCATTTGCTCAACATGAACCTTTCATGACTTTTGTTGTAGAGTTCATCTAGAGTAATTTGGGCAAGGTTGCAAGGTTTGGTTGGTGACCTAGAATTCCATTCACTTTATAAAGCAATGCAGGCAAGGACATAACCCGTCATTTCATGTGACTTCTTGATTCCAAACTTCACGAAACTTTTCCATGGATCAATATAGATGGATGTTGATGCGAGACACATGAAACAAGTACATCCAACATTACTCAAGCATATTTTTTGAAGGGCAGCATGTAAGCAATGGTGCATGGTCCAAGTTTAAGTGGTGGCTCGCTTTCATATGTTTGACCTAACATCTCCATCACCACTTAACATGCCATGTTTGAGCTCAAACCCATTGCTTAACTAGTGACAAACACCTGGGGTGTTACAGCACTCCCCCGTTAAAGGAATCGCATCTCGAGATTCGGTGCAAAAGACTTTTAAGGGAAGAGAAACATGTCAACCAGTTTCCAACATCAGTGATAGCATTAGGCTACTTAACTTTGGAGTATCAGAGAGGCTAATTTGGTCACGACACTTTCTGATACTTGCTCTTCGTCATAAGCTGTTGTCTGAAGAATCTCCTTCGTTGGCGTCCATAAAGCATTGTTACATTGGAAGAAATCCAAGATAGCACTGTCCTGCGTACTTCGTCCTCGATGTACGAAGAGTGATACAAGTGTATACCAAATACTTGTAACATCTACTTCCCTAGTGGATATAGCATGGACCTTATGGACTTTGCACTAGACCATAGTCTGTTGACGGATATTCCATGCAACGGTGCTATATTTGTTCCCAAGGTTTGAAAAGCAGTTCTCTACAAAAGTGGCTTGAGCACAACTTTTCGTAAAGGATGTGATCATAGACAGGGTAAACATCCTTTGAGGGTATGAGAAGCTAGTTAACCAATATCCAAACTGGTTGTAGCAGTGCAATCACTCAGATGTCAACAGATGGAAAGCTACATAATGTTCCATGTGTGCAATGCTCTTTCTCTGATAACAATATTGTATGGTCTGAGTCTGCTGAGTGAGTGGTAAACGTAGTAGCTGACTCTGTCAGCTCAACGTTCTCGATGATCATTCCTTAGGGAGCCTTTGGATCCAAGTTGCAACAGTGATCTGGGTTGAATCTGATGCAACCCCTTGGGTAAAAACACATATAAGGTACCAAAGGCATGTCAGCATTGGAGAACCATTGACACAGAAGGATGTTAGCGAGGCTTGGAGGACAACACAAGTTGTAAGTAATCACAAAACTAGGGACTAGTTCACTACCAAGCAGGTTGAGTACAATTTGCCTTCGTGGTGTAGTTGCACAGCAAGTTGGGTTGACTTGCATCGTAGCAAAACCTGCCTTATTAAACTATATTTGACGTCGAGGCTTCCATTCTTAGGCCAATCAATATCTCAAAAACCATAATCCAAAAATCTATGGTTTGACACCTTTCCAATTACTTTCGAATTGCAAGGGCACAATTTGGCTTCTAGAACACCTTGACTGCTCACGCATTGCTGATCTAAGAGGGCAAAAGCAAGGCACATAGGGGTGCAATTAGCCTTCTCAAGGGTATGGAGGGTTGTCTAACAGCAATACACCTACAAGTTGTAATTTCTTGGCATGAATGACAAACACAACCGTCTAGTGCAAATGATGATCGCAGTCACAGCGAAATTGCAGATTATGTACCCTTTTGTTTTCTATTCATATCTCACAAACTACTGCTCCAATATGCACAAATTTTGGTGGGAATGTAGATCCATGGGTCTTCTAACTACTCACAAAAATTCAACTCAACCAGACACCGTTTGACCATCCAAACAATTCATCTACCAAAATTGCTCTGTTCTGAAATGGCAGCAAACCGAGCCGACAAGATATCTCTCAAATCCGATGTTTTACTCAATCAATACTCAAACCAACTTAAGAAATTGAAGGGTCATAAGCAAGGAATGAGATCACCAAGTTTGGGGTCAATCCAACTTCGTTTGAGTCACGAATCGCCGGCTTGAAGATAACCGGTTTAGTGCCACAAAATCTGGACAGATTTCGTGTTCTCCCTTTTCTTTGCTTCACATGTTGAGGTGTGTGCTTTGCACTCTCTAACCTTTCTCATAGCAGCAGCAGCCTTTCCCTAGCTGAGGATGGAGGCTAGAGTTTTTCCTCACATGCTTCTCTGGTAACACTTCAACCATCGTTCTAGACACCAACTTGACTATGCACAAGCATTGGACTTGTGGCTATGTTTTCGGGACACAAAGCATACTCTTCACGGAGGGACTGTCCTACAGAGATAAGGAACCATTCCTATATATCCTTCGGCACTTCGTCCAATAGAGTCTAGACACATGTGTTACGGGCACCTAGGGGCACAAAGATGCTGACTGAAACTAGGGACGTGCTTTCGCTAGCTCCTTATGTAGCCGATACAATGTCTTGTACTATCTGTGTGATTGTCCAAGATGGAATTGACTTGATAGCATAGGTTTTGGAAAACAAAGCAGTAGTTGCATTGTTAAACGGCTTGCTGTTACATTGCTCTACGAGACATAGCCTCCGTAATTAGCAAAAAGTTGTCACCTAGCTGGAGGTTAAGCTTCCGACTAGTAACTAATCAGTTGTCTCTCAACACTAAAAGTTCTAAATCTGCACTCTTGCCAACAATAGTTGTGATTGACGCCTAACAGATGGTCGCCATCGAAGTCAGCAGGCAAGGGGTCACACTAGAGATGGTTGATCTCGACTGTGCGATCTGCATGCACATAATGATCAAGACTTGGATAGCCAAGTCATAATCATAATGTGACGTTCGATTATTATCTAACTAATAACTTGTCCAACATTAAGTGTTGTGTGCCTTTCTGATCCAATGAGAAGGACATAAGTTGCTCACTAGATGACTGACATCATTACAGGGACTGTTAAGTAGAGTCACTTGTCTACCATCTCTTGCAGTCTGTTAGTGACCTGTTCTTCAAAGGTTAACCGTTGGACGACTCCAGAAGGAAGTCCTATTGCATCTAATTCAACATACAGATCTTCTACCATGATAAGGAGAGATAACCAAGGAAGAGCTCACATGAGAATAACATATCGGTGTAGTTCTGTAATGGATCATGACTAGGAACCTCGATACCAGCACATGCCGAGCAGCACATCCTTGTGTGTGCACCCACAGGAGGCTCTCGGTTTCATCACGGCACCATAGATCGCTAATCGTGGCACCATTACTGAACATACAACCCACAAGAAATCTCACATGGCACAAATTGGGTTGCATAGGAGCAAGCACTATGCGAAGGAGGGATAGCAAACAAAGGTAGTCACAAGGTTAGGAGTCAACAAGCAGGGGATCCGAAGATTAAAACACAGCGCAAGAGAGCATAGCCTAATTGCCAAAGACAACTAAGCAGGGGACTTCTTGCTGAATTTCCATATACGTCTTGTGTCCACCAAGTGATTACCAGGTCAAGATTAATATGCGATTTGGTCTTGTCAAGGAGCAACATGAGATTAAGACTAATAAACGTCCAGAGACTTGAGAGAGTTGGGGACAAAACAAACGAGATTTGAGGGACAGAGCCAAAGCACTAACTAAGAACTCAGTTGATAAAGCAATGACATGATTAGTGAGGAAAAGGTTCCAAAGCCAGGGTAGATAGCGATTAGAGTTGCGCCAGATCATCAGGAGGAGAAGGAGCAATGAAGTCCGACAAGGATTTCAGAGCAAGGTCCTTCCAACCACGACACATGCAAGCATTCAAGGGAACTAAACTTGGGCGTAAGGTCAAGCAAAGGCATGGATAAAGGTCTTCATAGCACAACGTTCAATGGCTAGCAACCACGTGTACAGGCTCAGGCTCCTAAGAGAGAACTTAATTGAAAATGACAACCATGAGATTACCAAAACTTGGACGTTGTTCTAGGATAGCGCTCTTCAACACTCATATGCTTTCCGAGGACAAAAGGAGTGACAACTACGGCACTACCTAGATAACGAGCATCCACACCTACATCATGGTCTTAAGCAAGCATTTTGAAATACTCAATCTAATTAGCTTAAGCGACTAATACTAAACACGAAGCTCGCACATAATATGCAGGCACCTACAGCAACACCACTACACATAAGCATGCGAACATGGTAGTAAGGTACTGTTATCTTTTTATTTCCTTTTTACTGAGTAGGTGGATATCTCTACAAAACAAGTTTTACTTACATTTAGCAATTTAGTTTTCAAAGAGGTGAACTTTTTGCTAACTACTAACTTGTCATCTATTGCCTTTGGAAGCAAACATACAAGGCAAAGCTAATCACACCCTATCTTCAAGCACAACTATTCAAGCGGCATGGAACAAGGCATTTAATCTAGCTTCACACAGGGAAGATAGCAACCACACATGGATCACAAGTTACTTAATATTATAACAAGGTGAGGGAAGCATATTTATGCACAAGCACAATCATGATGCATGCTCGTCCTATTCGTCCTCACAAAATTGCCAGCCTAAGGCGGCAATCATGTTCTATGTCGGTGGCATAACACGTACTCTCTTGATATATAGCTAGTCGTCGGCTACATTCAATCTATGCATTCATGGTTAGCGTACCTGCAGGCAAATTCATTGCAGCCCATCCCCACAAGAGATAAATAAGCACACAATGAAAGCAGTAAACTAAGATACTCTCCATATATACATCCCCAGATATATATACTTTGGTATCCATAGCTACCCGATAGATATACCCACAATTAAGTACCTTCATATATACATGTGTGTAACATGTAAATATTCCAGCAACCATAGCTAACTCTCCCCTAGACCGATAGTTGGACGGTCATGCTCTCACAACTCACACTTACCTGGGTGTAGAGGCAATTAATCCATATATTACCATTCAAGCAAATGGCATCCATACAATAGCACGCCATATGGACAACGAAAGTAAAATTGCAATAAAGTACATCCCTCAAAGTTAGTACTTAGATAGCCACCTAATAGTCCTTAACTGGGCATAAAGGAGGATGTTGCTAGCATAGTGTTGTAAATTAGTTTTGACAATTTTGTCTATAGCTAAAATTTTAGTCAAAATAGGCTTTTTAAAACAAAACTTTGTTTTGAAAACTATGTACATAATAGTATTATGCTTAATCTCACTCTGATACCAGCTGTGACAGAACAGTCCAATTTATATAAGATCAAGTACGGCTGTCCCCACTTAACACGTTGACACACGCATACTCTCACTTATATAAACCTGGTAGTCTGTCGAGTGTCACGTAGGACTTCGGTAAATCAACATCACAACCAAGATCGCGTAATTAAGCAAATACACATCACATACGCAGAGTTGCAGCAGAAATAATATTACAAATAGGTTCATAAATAATAGTACAAGTTTGGATTTCAAAACCGATTAGTGAAAACAACATAACTTTCAAATGATTACATTAATATAAGTTCCAAATACATTTCTAGCATAAGTGACATCCTCAGATAAAAGCATATAGATGAGAATAAATATAGAGTCACCGAGCTCACCGACGGTTAACCACCATCCTCAGCAGGCCAAAACCTCACCTGCAACATGGTGGGATAAATCCTGAGTACTCGAATGTACTCAGCTAGACTTACCCGTCATAAACCAGAAATAAAATTGACTCTAAGGAGTATGCAAGGCTTTATAAGTGGAGGTAGCTTGACAACATTTTGCATAAAAAGCGATTAACTCAATTATACAATTATAATTCTGTCATCAAGTTAATTATAACTATCCATCTCTAGATTAGCAACTATCCTGTGCCAAACACGTGGTATATTATTTTAAAAGCATACACTAGTAACCATAGCCAGTGTTGTAATTCCATATTCATTCGAACCATCATGTTCCATAACACAGTTACTACGATGTTGGAGCTAGCCAAGTTTCTCACTATCCGAGAGAGACAGCGATTCGAATCGATTTCAACCAGCTGGGAATTTATTCCTAACACAAACCCAGGCAGACTAGATCAATGGTCACCTTAGGTCACCTTTGGTACAACTCAGGTACACATTTCACGGGTTTGTACCACGTCGCACAATCTGGGACACCAAATGCTAGGACGTTCAGGCCTAGCCTGCCCTTGGGCTCAGTCTGATCGCCCCCCGCAAGGAGCGCACAATAGAATGGGGCCTGGCCTGAGTTGAGCTACTCGGCTTCACGGTCGGAATGAGTTATCCAGCCAGCTAAGTGATAGGCATGCGTTAAATCTTGTCAAAAGTTCCAACAACGGTACGGTCTTTGATCGGCACAGACGGAATCACATGAGTTAACCCACACATAGACTCTGTCCGGCCTCGATTTACATCACCCCATGGTTCTGTTCCACGATAGCAAATATAGCCAACCGTGCTTCGGTATCCACCTAAATCTCGCAAGTGACAGGAAATCACCCGACTTCTACCGGTCTAAGCAAGGCTAAGCATATATTCGATCCTAGACCTATATAGGGTTAGAGGTGGTACTTCTGGACAAGGAATTCATATGCATCAAGTGGTTCCAATCAACTCTTATAACTTAATGCATCAATCATAAGAACTTGAGTAATATTTGTAAAATACTGGGAGACTTAGAATGCTCCGAGGCTTGCTTGGGATCCAACACAAGTCAGTTCATTTAGCTTGCACCAACTTGGTGACATCTTCGGTCCTAGCACTTGCTTAGTCCTTTCATCTTCGGGATAGATCCACCAAACCCAATCTTCGAGTTTGGCTCCACGTCACATCCTTCACGTGGTTCATCTAGCGTACCTAAATGAGATGCAAGATGCATGTATATGAATGTGATGAATGGTAACACAAGATGCCTCACATAAGCATTCAAGACCAACACAAGATTATGCAAGACATAGACACCAATAGCTATTTAACTAACATCACACAACTAACCATAGAGAGCAAGCACATCAAGCATGACACAAGTTTAACAAGGTCACAAGTATCATAACTTGACCATCAACAAGGGCATAAGCCACACTTAGCAACACATGGAGTAAACAACCACAACTAGCATATGTCTATTTCTGGACTGGAAACAATAGCTTCATGTTGGGATCGTAACTAGAGTTATACAAATCCAATAGCCATGCAATAAGACATTATGGAAAGCTGATGAAATTTTCTAAAATTCATATTTAATCATCTTAGCATGATTCTCAAGTTAACTAAGTCAAATATACCCATTTACAGAAACTGGTCCACAATTGACAGAGAGCAGCCATATCTGAAACCCAACTTTAAACAGGCATAACTCACAAAAATATTTGGCCAAATGCTAGGAAACGTTAACACAAGATGTTTAAGTTAGTTATCTACAACTTTCTTATTATCATCTAGGTGTGATTCAAATCTTAACTAGATCAAACACTAGCATCTTTTAGATCTGCTCAGAATACAATCAAAACCTGATAGAAGACTTAAAAGTCATGTGACTCCTAAACTATTAGGCCTATGGTCTTACAATTTGAACACAAGAAATATTATGAAATTTACTACAACTTTTGTATTCACTACAACCATAGCAAACATCATTTACACCACAAAAATAATTGTACAATCAAAACTGCAATTGTAGCCCAACAACAGTGGTACAGAAAACTGATAGGAACTTCAGAGAAGCATAACTAGAGTTCTAGACCTCCAACAAACATGAACCATAACTTTTTGAAAAGCTTAGGAAGTTACCTGCAACTTTATTATTCTCATATTAAGATGATTCTATAGTTAGAAGGGTCAATTAATCCCATAATTGCATCTCTATCCAAAACATAGACACAAACTGACATGCCACTTTAAACAGCTATAAATGGAGTTATACTTGTCCAATAAATGTGGTTCTAGACTTTTTAGAAAGCTTAGCAAATTCTAAACAACTTTGTTGTAAACACCTAAAGCTAATTCTACTACTAAGAAGGCCCCACAGTAAGAACAAGGAAACCCTCTCTGGTTTTGGGCAGAAACAGCCACAGAGATTTAAGCAAGTATAACTCAAGATCTACTTAACCAAAAATCATGATATTTAGCTTTTTGAAAAGCTTAATAAAAGTACTACAACTCATGTATTTTCATCAAGTCATTATTCATAACTTAACTGAGCCAATTAATTCAAACATGCAGAACTGTTCAGGGTAGGAGCAAGGCAATATAGGGCATTTGTTATTTTTATAATTCTTAAAATATAAATCCTAAACCCCTGAAATTTTGCCAGACATCAACCATCACCTTAGTAGCACTCCACAAAAATTTCATATTTATTTGAGCGTAAAAACTGCAGTTATGAAAAAGACAAGGCATGACAAGTATCAAGAACCTAGCTGCATAGATATATTTTTACAGCAAAATATTTAAACTAAAACATTCCACATTATAGATCTACTGCATAGACAATTTCACAAGGATTCCAGAAAGTCCTCATTTACTATTTTACGATTTTTATACTAATTACTATGAATTTTCAAAGTGGAGCATTCAAATCTGCAAAAATCAGAGAAAGGAAATTTAAATCTTGCATCGAGGTCCCTGCAGTAAACACAAATTAAACTCCAGCGAAAAGGTCCTCATGAGCACTATTCACATGAGTCACAACTTCTTCACTTAACCCCCTCCCTTTTCCCCTATTGTCGCGCGAGGTCCTTCTTCTTCCTCCAACAGACAGGAACGGAGCAGCAGCTAGCCGGGGAGACGGAGGGCTCGGCCAGCGGGGCAGCGGCTGACGGAGGCAAGGAGGGGACGTGCTGGGGCTTGGCCGTGGCCAGCCGTGGCCATGCCTAGCCTTGGCCGGCCAAGCTGTAGGCAGCAGCAGTGCATCAGCTGAGCAGTGCCAGGACGGCACTACCGGCAGCGGCAGCCTCAGCGACAGCAAGCGCACAGTGGGGCTTAGCTCCGACTAGGGCTTGGAGAGGCGGTCGTGGGGCCGTAGGAATGCTCGGTGGTGGCGCTAGAAAGGCTGCAAGAGAGGGAGTAGTGGCGGCAAGGAAGTTCGGCGGCGGCGGCCATGGCGGCTCCGCTCTGGCATGCGCGCGCAGAGGGATAGCGCTAGGAAGGGCGAGAGCGGGTGCGGGATGCCAGGGCAGCTCGGGCGTCCGCATTTGGAGGCACAGGGAGCAGGGTGGCACATGGCGCGGAGGTCGGACGCGCATCGGCAATGGAGGGCGCGCTCTGCTGCATGGTTGACGCGTCGGCCTGCTGTCGAATACCTGGCGTGCGTCGGTGAGGGCGAGGTGGGGAGCTGATTTGGGACACTTCCAGGCCGAATCAGACCTTGGGCCAAAAACGAAGTTTGTTCACCTTGGCCTGCTCTACATTTTTCATTAAGGTATTCTAGTCATTTGAGCAACATAATAGTGGGTAATTTAATCTCCAAAGTGGCATTATCAATGCATTGACGACGATTAACAAACTCCAAAATTGAGGGTCATAACAAGGTCAAACAAGTGCCATCCTTTTACATGATCTTCTCCATGAACTTAGCTCCAACTTTTATTTTGGGGTCAACTTGAGATGCTTAACAAATTTCGGAGAACGCGAGACGCCAATGCCGAGGTCGATGAATTTCTAGACTTAGAATATTTCTAAGTGCTGAAATCAGCAGTAGGTTCCAACTTTGAGCCACTGCTAGACTTGGTTCCGAGCTGATCCATGGTGTAACAACCCAAAAATCCACACACCAAAAATCACAACTACAAAATTTTTGTTAAAAACTTCCATGTGATGATGAGTGTCATGTAAAGAAACCCAATCTAAGATTTGCATTAGAAGTAACCCAACCTAAGTCGACACATAAGCATAGCATGTCATATGTTGGTTATGATTATTTAATTTCTAACAAATAGATGTTGCATACATTGTTCACTCAAATTGTGAGTTGGATCTTCATTTGCTTTATGTTATGCTTAACAATTCCATTTAAGTAATAAACCATAAAATTATAATTAAACAAAATCCTCTAAACTACAATGAACAAGTTACCTCAGTTTTAAATTCAAATTCTAAACCAAATTTAAAATTCAAACAAGGAAAAGAAATGAGAAACAGAAAAAGAAAAAGGGAAGAACAAGGCCTCGTAGGCTCGGCCTGCTCGGCCTGCGCCGGCCAGCCAGCCTCAGCGCGCGCACGCGGCCCAGTAGGCCACCCACACCCGCACGCCTGTCAGCCCCGCCAGCAGTCGCTGCCACTTGGCCCCGCGCGTCAGCCGCGCGCTGTTCACGCATGCGCCCCTCTTCCCTTCGCCCGCAACCGCTGCCAACGGACCCCACTCGTCAGCCATTTTCCCTGTTCATCTTCTCCACACCCATGCCGATTCTCCCCTCCGACAGAACGCCGACAGCGGTGGCAGGGGCGGGCCAGGGGTCATGCCCGGGGCATGGTCCTGTCTCCCCCTTGGCGCATCGCCCACGCGACCTCCGCGCCAACCACCCCACGCCGCGATGCCGCTCGATGCGCTCGACGCAATCCACAGCCGTCCGCCTTGGAGCTCAGGGCGCCGGCTATAAAGCCACGGCCTCAGTTGCCCTAGCACTCATCCCATCACCCGCCGCCGCTTGGTGGCCATCCACAGCACATCCGAACCAAGAGAGAAGGGGGAGAAGGGGAAGAAAGGAGAAGGGAAGAAAACACCGAAGCCGCCACGGAGGAGGAGGTCGTCGGAGCCGAAGACGACGTCGGCGTTTTGTCACCGACGCGGTTCGGCATGGCACTGCATGGCTTTCGAAGCTTCACGGCCTCGAATCGACACGGCATCGCCATCCATTCTTCCACGCCACCTAAGGTGAGCCTTCCGGTCTCTCTGCTCGCCGCCGGACCCTGCTATTCGGCCATGGCGCTCCACCTCGGGAGCGTGTAGGCCAAGGCCATCTCTGGCCATTGGGAACACCCGCACCCACGCACACGTCTATGACCATGCTATGACCACCTCGCTGGAGCCCATAGCGAACCGCGCACCTCACCGTCGTCACCATTCGCCGTAGCCGCCGGGAAGCCCTACCAGCCATAGGAGAACCCGAGGCCCCGCTTGAGCCCTGGATGCATTCGTCGTGCACCCACAAAACCACCGGAGCCATCGTCTGCCTAGCCTAGTTACTAGGGAGCCGGCGTGCACGACCTTGCCACCGGTAGGGCACCGCCGAGCCACCAACCATTGTGGCCAACGACTTGGAAGACCCCGACCACCACTAGGGCTCTAGGATCATGATCGCCGTGACCTAGGGTAGCTTTTCCCCTCTCTAGTTGGGCACCAGCCTCGCCACGGAGGCTCACCAGCGAAGCTCGCCACCGACAGGAGCGCCGCCGCAGGAGAAAAACAGGGGAACACCCCCCTCGTCGGCCACCAGCATGTGCACCCGAAGTACGTGGACCACGCTTGGGAGACTATGGGTGGACTCGGTCCACCGTAGACCAGTCTACGGTCCATGGACCAGCATCACTTGGTCCACCGTAGACCGCAAGCCATGGACCACAGCCCAATAAGAGCCCACGGCCGTGACATGGCAGCGTCACAGCGTGCCACGTGTTCAGCCCGGCCCGACCCAGACCGGCCTAACCCGAAGCCCAACTGGCCCAGTTCAGACCCGGCCCGTATTGACCGTTGACTGGTCAATGCTAACCGTTGACTTGGCTCCACATGTTAGTGACACGAACACCCTAGACCCACACATCAGATGCTGACGTCATGCTGACGTCATGTGGGACCCACATGTTAGCAGCCAGCACAGCCGAGGTGACGTCATGCTGACGTCACGCTGACATCAGCTGCTGACGTCAGCAGCCCAGGCCCACATGTCAGTGACCTTGACTGTTGACCGTTGATCGTTGACCGTTGACTCATCATTGACCGATGTTGACTTTGACCAGACCCACCTGTCAGTGACCCAATAGCCTTTGGCCCCACCTGTCGGTGTGGATGACGTAGATGACGTCATGCTGACGTCAACTGGACCCCACCTGTCAGCTCAGAACCATGATGCTGACGTCATGCTGACGTCAGTAAGCCACGTGGACCACCCCACAGCATGACACGTGTCAGCCCAGGATTAATTCAACCTTTTTCCATTTTCAGAAATAGATTTAAACTTCGGAAATTCATAACTAAGTCATATGACCTCAGAAAAATATGAAACCAGGACCAAAATTCATCTAAAATCAAGCTCTACGCAATGAACCCATGTTTGAGTGCATTTGGCACTTTTGAATTTTCATTGCTTCTTTGTGCTATTCTATAGACGTCGCTAACGTGACTATATTACGATTGTTTGCAGACTCAGAGGAGAAATAGACAGAAGAGGATCGTGAGTACCGTGAGGAGTACAAAGATGACTACACTGAAGGTGCCACATCCCACCCAATCTCATAGCACCTATTACGCATGGCTAACATAGAACTGCTATTGCTTTACTTTACTGCTACAGTCATATTATAATAGGACTTGCATGGTAGTATGCTTGCTTGAAAGCCTTTACCTTGGCGCAACCTTACCCCTGCATACCCTACTATTAGGCTAGACACACGCTTACTGCTATACATTTCATTACTTATACTTCTACTACGCTTATACTACGTGCGTGGTGGATACTGGTGTTATTGGACCATGGGGAGAGTGCTGCGTGTGTGACTTGGGTGTGTGGAGGGTGAGGGTTGTGTCGACCAAGTTGGAGTATATGATGAGCCTGGGGCAAGTCTGGCTATGGGATGCTACCTAGGCACCCCTGGAAATGGATACCTGTGGTGGGTAAATGGTATATGAGGTGGACCTAGGTGTGAACCTCTGACGGGTGGAGCCCGGGATGGAGGTGCTATGGTGGCACGGTAAATGGAAACCCTGATGGAGACATTCTGGCTTGGTCATCCCTAAGGACTTACTAGTACTCAGATTCACCGGGAAGCCTTACGTACCACTCGCCCTATATGATGCGGGACGGCTGGACTACTTGGTAGGATATTGCCACTACTGCTAGGTTGATAGCGGACAGTGTAAGGAGGTACGGGGCGCGGAGGATTCCCCCACACTCTTCCGAGACTTCATGGAGACCTTGTGGACTTGGCTCATGACTCATAGTTTCAACCACCCTAGACTTGACTTGGGGTGAACCAGGGCTAAATGGTAGAGTGGCATTATCCTAGGCTAGCAAGCAGCCGGAATCAGCCTAGTTGACGACGGTCAGCGAGGAAGGCAGATCTTGTGGTTATGTAAAACCTCTATAGAGTGTATGGTTGATCGATCGATACATGTGCCGACTTGTCGGCTATGGACCTTTCCTGGGTTTCGCTTAAACTAGATAGTGAGATGAGTCCTTCTCTTCTTTCCCCATGAGAGAGTGTCGGTCGTAGCCAGGGGCTACGGGCCTTGAGATAGTGCCGAGAGGGAGTTGGCCTGTCGACTGAGCGAGGGTATGGTATGGTGATGGTATGGAGATGGTGGTATCGAAACCTGGCTCGGAAAAGGGAATGGAGTGGAATGAGTGTGGGAATGGTGTCAAAACTTGACAAACTATTACTATTTACTTGATATGCTATTGCATAGGAAACCCCAGCTTTATAGGTTCCTTTGACTATGTCTCACTTGCATCCAATTTTCACAAAGCAATGCTCATAGGGATGGGAGTGGCCAGTACGAATCGTACTGATAAATTTTGGCACACAGGTTCTGCTGAGGAGTATAGCTCTGAGGAGTTTGATGGATGAGGGGTTCGTGCCTATGCTCGAGTTTGGTGATCTTATCTTCAAGCTGTTCTGAATGAATGCTACTTTTGATTCCGCCAATGCGGCGATGTAATAAATTATGTAATTCCGCACTATATGTACTCTGATATTATCATTGTATGGATGTGATATTCGACTGGAATTTGGGTAATATGATCTACAACGATCGTTTTACACTTCGACGCTGTGGATTTCCCTTCGCAGAAATTGGGGTCGTTTTAGTTGGTATCAGAGCCATGCTTGACCATAGGACGAAACCCTCAGAAAAGGACGATAGAATAGGATGTGGACAACCCTTCTTTCGGTTATATACTGACCCTGCATTTACTTTTATGCAAGGCTTATCTATGTATTGACCTGCTAACACCTGTCCCCTTGAAACATGCAGATGGCGACGAACGTCGACTGGCCGCCTCTAGGACCGCTACCTTTGGACCACGCCAAGCTTACCTTTGACCTACGTGAGCTCAGGGGTTTTGCACAGACCCTCTGCCGAGTTCTCGTCACGCTAGGTGTCCCCGACGAGCTTATCAAGGTCACCTACACCGGGAAGCTAGCTAAGGAAGGAGGAATCGAAGGACCAGTCGTCACCTCAGCCGAGTTCCCAGCTAGCACTACCTTACCTTCTGTCCCAGCTTCCACCGAGTTGACTATAGAGGACACAGTCGAGGAGGGACTACGAGCTATCTTACACAAGGAACTTCACAGAGTGATGAGGGACCACTACGAGCACCTGAAGACGATAGAGTTCCATCTACTTCCCCAGGCCCTTGACCTCAGCCTTACCCCCAGTGAGCAGAGTTTCGTAGCAGGCAGAGTTATCCTTGCCGAGGAGGATAGATGCCTTCATGTCTCAGCTATTCACCTACTGGAGCAGGACAGGTACGTGACCCAGCTAGAGCAGAGGAGACATCAGGACCAGGCCCTCCGGTGGGAGTACCAGGAGCGAGACTCGCAGGGAGCACAGGAGCAAGCTAGTCTACTGAAGACAGTTGCCAAGCTATAGGACGAGCTCAACCGTCGTGAGGAGGACCACAGGGCCAAGGTCACTGACTTATAGGACAAAGTAGCTGACCTAGGCAATAGGAACTGCTACCTTGATAGCAAGGTCTTGGAGTTGTAGAGAGAGTTGGACGACAAGAAGGCCGAGTTCAACCATAGAGGAGACAGAGAGAGATCCAAGGGGATTGACATGCTGAAGATCCAATCTTGGAACAAGACCCTGACTCAGGAGCTAGAGGAGTTTAGGAAGAAGGCCATTTGCAACCATGGTCACCTAATCGAGGCACTCAAGCAGACCGAGTACCTATAGGACAAGTGTGAGAGGACATGGCAGGCTTGGCAGAAGTCTGACAGGAAGCGCCTCAGGGAGATGAAGGGTATGTGGGATCAGCTACCCAAGGAGGTTTGTAGCAAGATGAAGCCTAGGATAGAGGAGTTTGAGTTAGCCTCGACTCGCCTCAACCTAGACGCCTGCCCTACCCTACATGGAGCCAAGCCTACTGAGGAGCTCACCGAGGCCTTGAAGTACGTGTCCCGACTTCACAAGTCTGACGAGGAGATCGAGATCGAGAACAGTCATATCCTAGTTGTGGTGTACGAGTTAGAGTAGATGACCCTGCGTGGTCATGAGTCATGTTAGTAGCTTCCGTAAGTTGTACCCCATGATGTACCCCTTATGAGATGTATTATGAGACACTATGCGTAGAATGATTCTCGCACATCTTCAAGTGTAGCTACTGGAGATGATGCTATGTAATAAAAACCATGTAATGAATGTTGTGGATCTTACTGCATCTTTATGAATCTTATTACTTCTTTGTAATGAGTGTTGGATAGCATAAATGTTTTTCTTTAAATCGTCAAAATCATGTAATCATATTGAATTATAAGCACTTATGGCACAAGCACTAAACTCTCTATGATACGTGTTGCAGATGCCGAACCGCCGTTCTAATCGCCTAATGAATCGAGGACGTGCGCCCACCCCTGAACCAGTTGAACCCAATGGATGACGTGGTGGCAACAACCGTGGTCATGGCCATGGCCGTGGACGTGGAGGGATACCCTTCCACCTAGAGAATACTCCTCCGCCTGAGGACAACATTCCACCACCACCACCACCGAACTTGGCAGAAGTGATGGCACAACAGACCTAGCTTCTTGCAGCTCTTGTTGAAGGAGCAAACCGTCGCTAGGGAGGTTAGCAGAACGACTTCCAAAGGAAGCTAGAGGGATTTCTGAAGCTAAGGCCACCTACCTATGATGGCACTGACCCTGACCCGCTTGTAGCCGATGACTGGCTCAAGGAAATGGAGAAGAAGCTTGACCTCACTACTTTCATCGATGATGAGTGTGTTGGAGCTGCCACACACCAGCTCACGGGTGCAACACGCGCCTGGTGGGACAGTTTTAGTGATTCCCATGAGGACCCTACCCACATCTTATGGGATGAGTTCGCTGAAGCATTCACTGAATATCACATTCCCAAGGGTATCATGGAGGCCAAAGCCAAGGAGTTCCACAACATCAAGATGGGAAAGGATAGGGTGACTGAGTACACTACTCATTTCACCAACCTTCTGCGCTATGCACCTTCTTATGTTGTGAACTCTGAGAAGGAGAAGCTGTACTATTACCACAAAGGACTTAACCCGCACATCAAGTTGAAGTTTGGCGGTATTGAGAGCAACACATTGCGTGCTCTGGTGGATCGCTGCATCCAGATTGAGAAGGACCATGCTGAAGCTAGAGAAGAGTACAGGGAGAGGAAGCGTAAGCCTGAGGAGTCTCTCCATGGTCGTGATTGCAAGAGGTTTCATAGAGATGCACCATCCAAGGAATGCTCTCGCCACAACAGGGAGGACAACCCTGGATCAAGTAGGGGAAGTGGAGGCTACACCGCCAAATACTCCCGCCCTACTCAAGATCGTTACACCCGGGACCGTTATGCTTAGGACCACAACAGTCAGGACCGTTTCAACCATCCCCGCACAGTGAATGAACGCCCAGCACAGAACCGCTCCACACCAAGCACTAGAAACTAGAAGGCACCCGCGTCAACCCCTATAGGCGGTACGCCTTTCACCTGCTTTGCTTGTGGCCAACCAGGTCACAAAGCCGCTGAGTGCCCTCAGAACTCAGTTGCTCAGAAGTCTTAGTTCAAGGGATCAGCTACTCGTGGATGTCTCAACCATCTGGACGCCAAGGAAGCACAAGCTGCCCCTGACGTGGTGTATGGTATGTTTTTAGTTAATGGCAATACTGCATCAGTTCTATTTGACTCTTGAGCAACTTGTTCTTACATATCATCCAAGTTTGCACGAGAACATGACCTATCTGTAACCCCACGTGAAGAGCCTATCATCACCAGCTCACCTTTAGGAGACCTAAAATGCACCCACATCTGTAAGGGAGTGAGTCTTACCATTGAGGGTCTTATCTTTAGAGCCGACCTAACCCTGCTACCTTCCACTAACCTAGATGTCATCTTAGGTATGGATTGGTTAACCATTCACCGAGGTATCATATCATGTTCACCTAGATATGTCCAAGCGACCCACCCATCAGGCCAAGTCGTTAGATGTGAACCCTAGTCTGGGAAGTCCACCTCTATCCTATGTGCCCTTAAAGCAAGTTCAGAATCACAAAAAGAGGAGAAAATCGTTCATGATGTGCCAGTAGTCAGAGACTATCCTGATGTATTCCCTAAAGAATTACCGGGTATGCCACCAGACCGTGATGTAGAGTTCATCATTGATCTGTTACCGGGAATGAGACCCATTGCCAAGAGACCCTATCGCATGTCAGTTGATGAACTGGCTGAGCTCAAGAAACAGCTTGATGAGCTCATTTCAAAGGGATATATCAGACCCAGTGCTTCACCCTAGGGATCCCCTGTTCTGTTTGTCAAGAAAAAGGACGGCTCATTGAGAATGTGCATTGATTACCGGAACTTGAATGCAGTCACCATCAAGAACAAGTACCCCCTACCAAGAATTGATGATCTGCTTGATCAGCTTCGAGGTGCCAAGTATTTCTCCAAGATTGATCTTAGATCTGGCTATCATCAGATGAAGATTTGAGAAAGTGATATCCCGAAGACAGCTTTTGTGACCAGGTATGGGTAGTTTGAGTTCACTGTGGTGTCCTTTGGACTCACGAATGCTCCTACATATTTCATGAACATGATGAATAAGGTTTTCATGGATGAACTGGATAAGTTCATGGTGGTATTCATTGATGACATCCTTGTCTATTCATCCACCGCTGAAGAACACGAACATCATCTGAGAACGGTGCTTGAGAAACTAGCCCAACATTAGCTATACGCAAAGTTCAGTAAATGTGAGTTTTGGCTACAGGAAGTTGCCTTCTTAGGCCACGTACTATCAGCTGAAGGTGTCGTAGTTGATCTAGCCAAGATTGAAGCTGTGAAAGAATGGGATCAACCCCGCAATGTGACAGAAGTCAGAAGTTTCTTGGGATTGGCTGGATATTATCACCGATTCATTGAGAACTTCTCCAAGATAGCCCGTCCAATGACCAACCTTCTGAAGAAGACTAAGGAGTTTGAATGGACGCCCACGTGCGAGCAAAGCTTCCAGGAACTGAAACTAAAGCTTACCACAACTCCTGTGCTATCATTGCCTGATATCAGCAAAGATTTCATAGTCTATTGTGATGCATCTCGTCAAGGACTCGGTTGTGTGCTGATGCAAGATGGAAGAGTGATAGCTTATGCCTCTCGACAATTGAAAGAACACGAGAACCGTTACCCAACCCATGATCTGGAGTTAGCAGCAGTTGTGCATGCCTTGAAGATCTGGAGACACTACTTGATAGGCAACAAGTGTGACATCTACACCGATCACAAGAGCTTGAAGTACTTTTTCACTCAAGAAGATTTGAATATGAGGCAACACCGATGGCTTGAGTTGATCAAGGACTATGACCTGGAAATTCACTATCATCCAGGAAAAGCTAATGTAGTCACAGATGCTCTTAGTCGCAAGAGTTATCATCACACCTTTATCACTGAATCAGTACCACCTGAGCTCAAGGGAGAGATTGATGATTTCCAACTAGAGATACTACCGCATGGCTTGCTGAATGAGCTCCACATATAGTATGATCTCACAGATCGCATCCATCAAGCTCAGAAAAGCTGTGAAGAGATTGAGTATCTCTGTGGTCTGATGAAACTAGGCTACAAGACCAACCACCAAGAAGATGAACAAGGAACCATCTGGTTCAAAAACAGAATCTGTGTTCCATCTGACCCAGTACTACGAGAGGAAATTCTGTCGGAAGCTCATGATTCCAAATACTGTATTCACCCTGGAGGTTCAAAGATGTACCAAGACCTGAAGAAACACTTCTAGTGGAAAGGCATGAAGACAGACATTGCAGGACATGTGGCACATTATGACACCTGCAACAGAGTCAAGGCTGAACATCAAAGGCCTGCAGGATTGCTAAAACCTCTTGACGTTCCTAAGTGGAAATGGGAGAACATATCCATAGATTTCATAGTTAGATTGCCCCATTCATAGAAAGGCAATGATTCCATCTAGGTGATTGTTGATCGCTTGACCAAGATTGCTCACCTTATACCAGTAAAGACCAAGACCAACACCGAGAAATTAGCGGATCTATATGTTGAGCATATTCTCAGACTGCATGGAGCTCCCTCTAGCATTGTATCTGATCATGGTCCTCAGTTTGTGTCTCGATTCTGGGAAGCTCTGCACAAGTCCATTGGAACCAAACTAGATTTCAATACCGCTTATCACCCACAGATAGATGGACAGATAGAACAAGTAAATCAGATCTTAGAAGACATGCTTCGCGCTAGTGTACTGAATTACAGCTCTGATTGGGAGAAATGCCTACCCTATGCAGAGTTCTCTTACAACAACAGCTACCAAGCCAGTATCAAGATGTCGCCATTTGAAGCTCTGTATGGCAGACCTTGTAAGACACCTTTGATGTGGTCCCAACTGGGAGAAAGATCGTTCTTTGACTCCACCAAGATTCAAGATGCCGAAGAAGGAGTTGCTCAAGTGAAGGAGAATTTGAGAATTGCTCAAAGCCGATACAAGAGCTATGTTGACAAAAGGAGAAGAGAACTTGAGTTCAATGTGGGGGACTTCATCTATCTCAAGGTATCCCCGCTACGTGGAATGGTCAGATTCCATGTGAAAGGAAAGCTTGCCCCTAGATTTGTTAGCCCATACAGGATTTGCAAGAGGATTGGAAAGCTCGCCTATGAACTTGAGCTACCCGAGGAATTGATGGGCGTACATCCCGTATTCCATGTCTCATAGTTACGCAAGTGTTTAAGAGTACCCGATGAAGTAGTCCCAACTGGTACACTTGACATTCAAGATACACTTGAGTATAAAGAACATCGTATCAGAATTCTGGGCAGAGATACCAAAGAGACCCGTAGCAAGACTATTCCTATGTGCAAGATCCAATGGAGCATCACACTGAGAGAGAAGCAACATGGGAGAAAGAGTCTGACCTCTGGCTACGATATCCTTACCTCTTCGAAGAGTACGTTACGCTTTAATCTCGGGGACGAGATTTTGTTAAGGGGGTAGGACTGTAACAACCCAAAAATCCACACACCAAAAATCACAACTACAAAATTTTTGTTAAAAACTTCCATGTGATGATGAGTGTCATGTAAAGAAACCCAATCTAAGAGTTGCATTAGAAGTAACCCAACCTAAGTCAACACATAAGCATAGCATGCCATATGTTGGTTATGATTATTTAATTTCTAACAAATAGATGTTGCATACATTGTTCACTCAAATTGTGAGTTGGATCTTCATTTGCTTTATGTTATGCTTAACAATTCCATTTAAGTAATAAACCATAAAATTATTATTAAACAAAATCCTCTAAACTACAATGAACAAGTTACCTCAGTTTTAAATTCAAATTCTAAACCAAATTTAAAATTCAAACAAGGAAAAGAAATGAGAAACAGAAAAAGAAAAAGGGAAGAAGAAGGCCTCGCAGGCTCGGCCTGCTCGGCCAGCCAGCCTCAGCGCGCGCACACGGCCCAGCAAGACGGCCTAGTAGGCTGCCCAAGCCCGCGCGCCCATTAGCCCCGCTAGCAGTCGCTGCCACTTGGCCCCGCGCGTCAGCCGCGTGCCGTTCACCCGCGCGCCCCTCTTCCCTTCGCCCACAGCTGCTGCCAATGGACCCCACTCGTCAGCCTTTTTCCCTGTTCATCTTCTCCACACCCACGCCGATTCTCCCCTCCGACAGAATGCCGACAGCGGTGGTAGGGGCGGGCCAGGGGTCATGCCCGGGGCATGGTGCTGTCTCCCCCTTGGCGCATCGCCCATGCGACCTCCGCGCCAACCACCCTACGCCGTGATGCTGCTCTATGTGCTCGACGCAATCCACAGCCATCCGCCTTGGAGCTCGGGGCGCCGGCTATAAAGCCATGGCCTCGGTTACCCTAGCACTCGTCCCATCACCCGCCGCCACTTGGTGGCCGTCCACAGCACATCCGAACCAAGAGAGAAGGGGGAGAAGGGGAAGAAATGAGAAGGGAAGAAAACACCAAAGCCGCCGCCGAGGAGGAGGTCGTCGGAGCCGAAGACGATGCTGGCGTTTTGTCACCGACGTGGTTCGGCATGGCACTACACGGCTTCCGAAGCTTCATGGCCTCGAATCGACACGGCATCGCCATCCATTCTTCCACGCCACCTAAGGTGAGCCTTCTGGTCTCTCTGCTCGCCGCCGGACCCTACTATTCGTCCATGGCGCTCCACCCCGGGAGCGTGTAGGCCAAGGCCGTCTCCGGCTGCTAGGAACACCCGCACCCATGCACACATCTATGACCACGCTGTGACCACCTCGCTGGAGCCCGTAGCGGACACTGCGCCTCACCGTCGTCACCGTTCGCCGTAGCCGCCGGGAAGCCCTACCGGCCGCAGGAGAACCCAAGGCCTCGCTTGAGCCCTGGACGCATTCGTCATGCACCCACGAAACCACCAGAGCCATCGTCTGCCCAGCCTAGTTACTGGGGAGCCGACGTGCGCGACCTTGCCATCAGTAGGGCACCGTCGAGCCGCCAGCCGCCGTGGCCAACGACTTGGAAGACCCTAACCACCACTAGGGCTCCAGGATCATGATCGCCGTGACCTAGGGTAGCTTTTCCCCTCTCCAGTTGGGCACCAGCCTTGCCACGGAGGCTCACCAGCGAAGCTCACCGCCGGCAGGAGCGCCGCCATAGGAGAAAAACAGGGGAACACCCCCCCTCGCTGGCCACCTACGCGTGCACCCAGAGTACATGGACCACGCCTGGGAGACGATGGGTGGACTTGGTCCACCGTAGACCAGTCTGCGGTCCATGGACCAGCATCACTTGGTCCACCGTAGACCGCGAGCCATGGACCACAGCCCAATAAGAGCCCACGGCCGTGACGTGGTAGCGTCACAGCGTGCCACGTGTTCGGCCCGCCCCGGCCCAGACTGGCCCAACCTAAAGCCCAACTGGCCCAGTTTGGACCCGACCCGTATTGACCATTGACTGGTCAACACTGACCGTTGACCTGGCCCCACATGTCAATGACATGGACACCCTGGACCCATAGGTCAGATGATGACGTCATGCTGACGTCACGTGGGACCCACATGTCAGAAGCCAGCACAGTCGAGGTGACGTCACGCTGACATCAGCTGCTGACGTCAGTAGCCCAGGCCCACATGTCAGTGACCTTAACTATTGACCATTGACCGTTGACCATTGACTCGTCGTTGACCGACGTTGACTTTGACCGGACCCACCTGTCAGTGACCCAATAGCCTTTGGCCCCACCTGTCGGTGTGGATGACGTAGATGATGTCATGCTGACGTCAGCTGGACCCCACCTGTCAGCTCGGAACCGTGATGCTGATGTCATGCTGACATCAGTAAGCCACGTGGACCACCCCACAGCATGACACGTGTCGGCCCAGGATTAATTCAGCCTTTTTCCATTTTCAGAAATAGATTTAAACTTCGGAAATTCATAACTAATTCATATGACCTCAGAAAAATACGAAACCAGGACCAAAATTCATCTAAAATCAAGCTCTACGCAATGAACCCATATTTGAGTGCATTTGGCACTTTTGAATTTTTGTTGCTTCTTTGTGCTATTCTATAGACGTCGCTAACGCGACTATATTACGATAGTTTGCAGACTCAGAGGAGAAACAGACAGACGAGGATCGTGAGTACCGTGAGGAGTACGGAGACGACTACACTGAAGGTGCCACATCTCACCTAATCTCATAGCACCTATTACGCATGGCTAACATAGAACTGCTATTGCTTCACTTTACTGCTACAGTCATATTATAATAGGACTTGCATGGTAGTATGCTTGCTTGAAAGCCTTTACCTTGGCGCAACCTTACCCCTACATACCCTGCTATTAGGCTAGACACACGCTTACTGCTATACATTTCATTACTTATACTTCTACTACGCTTATACTACGTGCGTGGTGGATACTGGTGTTATTGGACCATGGGGAGAGTGCTGCATGTATGACTTGGGTGTGTGGAGGGTGAGGGTTGTGTCGACCAAGTTGGAGTATACGACGAGCCTGGGGCAAGTCTGGCTATGGGAAGCTACCTGGGCACCCCTAGAAATGGATACCTGTGGTGGGTAAATGGTATATGAGGTGGACCTGGGTGTGAACCTGTGATGGGTGGAGCCCAGGATGGAGGTGCTATGGTGGCACGGTAAATGGAAACCCTGATAGAGACATTCTGGCTTGGTCATCCCTAAGGACTTACTAGTACTCAGATTCACTGGGAAGCCTTACGTACCACTCGCCCTATATGATGCGGGATGGCTGGACTACTTGGTAGGATATTGCCACTACTGCTAGGTTGATAGTGGACAGTGTAAGGAGGTACGGGGCGTGGAGGATTCCCCCACACCCTTTCGAGACTTCATGGAGACCTTGTGGACCCGGCTCATGACTCACAGTTTCAGCCACCCCAGACTTGACTTGGGGTGAACCAGGACTAAATGGTAGAGTGGCATTATCCTAGGCTAGCAAGCAGCTGGAATCAGCCTAGTTGACGACGGTCAGCGAGGAAGGCGGATTTTGTGGTTATGTAAAACCTCTGCAGAGTGTATGGTTGATCAATCGATACATGTGCTGACTTGTCGGCTATGGACCTTTCCTGGGTTTCGCTTAAACTAGATAGTGAGATGAGTCCTTCTCTTCTTTCCCCATGAGAGAGTGTCGGTCGTAGCCAGGGGCTACGGGCCTTGAGACAGTGCCGAGAGGGAGTTGGCCTGTCAACTGAGCGAGGGTATGGTATGGTGATGGTATGGAGATGGTGGTATCAAAACCTAGCTCAGAAAAGGGAATGGAGTGGAATGAGTGTGGGAATGGTGTCAAAATTTGACAAACTATTACTATTTACTTAATATGCTATTGCATAGGAAACCCCAGCTTTATAGGTTCCTTTGACTATGTCCCACTTGCATCCAATTTCCACAAAGCAATGCTCATAGGGATGGGAGTGGCCAGTACAAATCGTACTGATAAATTTTGGCACACAGGTTTTGCTGAGGAGTATAGCTCCGAGGAGTTTGACGAATGAGGGGTTCGTGCCTACGCTCGAGTTTGGCGATCTTATCTTCAAGCTGTTCTGAATGAATGCTACTTTTGATTCCGCCAATGCGGTGATGTAATAAATTATGTAATTATGCACTATTTGTACTCTGATATTATCGTTGTATGGATGTGATATTCGACTGGAATTTGGGTAATATGATCTACAACGATCGTATTACACTTCGACGCTGTGGATTTCCCTTCGCGGAAATTGGGGTCGTTTCACATGGTATACTCCAAAAACAAAGTTTCTTCTACATAACATGAGCTTCAACGTTTATTTAATGTCCAACTTTAAAATAGGTGTAGAAGCTATAGTTCTACTTTGACCAAAGTAGGATCACGATAAAGCTTAAATTATCCTTTGTGATCCATTGGAGCATTTTCTTGGCATTTGCTCAACATGAACCTTGCATGACTTTTGTTGTAGAGTTCATCTAGAGTCATTTGGGCAAGGTTGCAAGGTTTGGTTGGTGACCTAGAATTCCATTCACTTTATAAAGCAATGCAGGCAAGGACATAACCCATCATTTCATGTGACTTCTTGATTCCAAACTTCATGAAACTTTTCCATGGATCAATATAGATGGATGTTGATGCGAAACACATGAAACAAGTACATCCAACATTACTCAAGCATATTTTTTTTAAAGGGCAGCATGTAAGCAATGGTGCATGGTCCAAGTTTAAGTGGTGGCTCGCTTTCATATGTTTGACCTAACATCTCCATCACCACTTAACATGCCATGTTTGAGCTCAAACCCATTGCTTAACTGGTGACAAACACCTGGGGTGTTACAAAAAAGGCTTTGCCGTCCATTTTGGCCCAAGTCAGCCCAATCCCACAGGAGGCCAGCCCATGCGGCCAATCGACGTGGCCTAGGCGGAGTAGGCTAGCCCACGCGGGCGCACGGTACTTGGCCCAGGGGTAGCACAAGGCTAGCCCAGCATGGAAGAGCCCAGGTGGGGACACACTTTTTGCATAAGAGACCCTATAGTAATGTGAAAACCAACCCAAGATCCAGAGCACTAATTATATGAGTCATCCAATTTGAAGAAGCACCATAGAAATGTTTGGCTTCTCCATTCCACAGTCCTCGTGAGCACCAGAGCAGAGCACGCCGGCGTGCGGTGGCTGCTCGGTGGCCAAGCTCGGCCAAGGAAGGCTCTATGGCGAGATGGTGGTGCGGGGGCTTTGTGGGGTCGTGCTACACCGGTGGGCACAAACGGTGCCATTAGAGAAGCCCCATGGTGGCTTGGCCATGTGCGACAAAAGTGTGCAGGGGCGGTGGTGAACGACGCATGTGACAGTTGAAAGCTCTAGTTTGGTTTATTGAATTGATGAAACCCTAAAGTGCTAACCTAGTTTATCAAGTAATCATGAGATAGGTAGCACATTCCAAGTGGTGAAGCAAATGAAGATCATGATGATGGTGATGCCATGGTGATGATCAAGTGCTTGGACTTGAAAAGAAAAAAGAGAAAAACAAAAGGCTCAAGGTAAAGGTATAAATGGTAGGAGCCATTTTGTTTTGGTGATCGAGACACTTAGCGAGTGTGATCATATTTAGGATTGATAGTCGTACTATTAAGAGGGGTGAAACTCGTATTGAAATGCAGTTATCAAAGTGCCACTAGATGCTCTAACTCATTGCATATGTATTTAGGATCTAGTGGAGTGTTAACACCCTTGAAAATGTTTGTGAAAATATGCTAACACATGTGCACAAGGTGATACACTTGGTGGTTGGCACATTTGAGCAAGGGTGAAGGAGATAGAGTTGAAAAGGAGTTGGTCATGCAGTGATCGGACGCTGGCCTCGGTTGGACCGGCGCGTCCGGTCAGTATAAGCTGCAAAGATGCACAGCGTCGGTCTCTGACCGGACGCTGGGTCATTAAGTGACCGGACGCTAATAGGCTGCATCCGATCTAGCTGACGTGGCAGTGCATAGGGGAGTCGCTGTGTGACCAAACGCTAGGTGTGTCCGGTCGAGCATGACCTGACGCGTCCGGTCATAAAAAGTCATCTCTAGATGCTTACTGGAAACAACCGGACGCTAGGGTTCAGCGTCTGGTCACTTTGAGCTACTGCGTCCGGTCATCACTTGACCGTTGAGATTGGGCGATCAACATTTGAAGAGAGGGGACACATGGCACGCATCGTGTGACCGGATGCTGAGGTCCAGCGTCCGGTCGATATGACTAGAGCGTCCGGTCACCCAGTGTTGTGCCCAGTGAAGGGGTATAACGGCTCTATTTCAAGGGGGCTTCTATTTAAGCCACATGGCCGGCTCAAGCTCACCCTCTTGGCCATGTGCATTGACATAGCAACCTTGTGAACTTAGCCAAAGCCCTCCCACTCATCTCCATCATTGATTCATCATCTTTGTGAGATTGGGAGAGAATCCAAGTACATTGCTTGAGTGTTTGCATCTAGAGACACTTGGTGTTCGTGTTTTGCTACGGGATTCGCTTATTACTCTTGGTGGTTGCCACCACCTAGATGGCTTGGAGCAGCGAGGATCGTCGAGCGAAGGTTGGTGATTGTCTCTGGCTCCGATGTGGTGATTGTGAGGGGTTCTTGACCTTTCCCCGGTGGAGAGCCAAGAGGTACTCTAGTGGATTGTTCATGGCTTGTGTGATCCTCATCTTGTGTTGGTTGTGCGGCACCCTATTAAGGGTTTGGCGTGTGATGCCAATTAGCACATGAACCTCCAAGTGAGTGAATCGCCACAACAAGGAGTAGCTTGCCGGCAAGCAAGTGAACCTAGGTAAAAAATCATTGTGTTCATCATTTGATTCTGAGATGATTGGTCTTCATTGTTATTCATTCTTGTGATTGATTGGCTCCTTCCTCGACACGGCGGTATAACCTTCTTGCTCACTCTCATTACATTACTGCAAACTAGTTGTTAAGCTCTTTAGTGTAGCTAGTTGTGAGAGCTTGTTAGTTTGGTTAGTGTGGCTCTTTAGTTAGCTTTTGAGAGCACACTAACTTAGTGTAGTGTCATTGCTATTGTGTGGATAGAAACTATATAAACTAGAATTGTGGTAGGTGGCTTGCTATTTTAGTAGGCTAGCGCAACACTTGCTTTGCCTCATAATTGTCTAACCAGTTTGTTAAGTGTTGTTGTAGAAATTTATAATAGGCTATTCACCCCCTCTAGCCATTAGAACCTTTCAAGTGGTATCAGAGCCGAGGTCACCGTGATTTGAGGCTTAACAACCTTCAGTGTAAAAATGGCTCAAATCAACAACACCAAGAAGCCAACCCAATTTGATGGCACAAATTCTATGTTGGAAATCAAAGATGACCACACATATCAACTCAATCAATAGAAAAGTGTGGAAGGTGGTAGAAACCAAAATTGAGATTGGTGATCCAGAGAATCCCACTGCGGCCAAAGAAGTGCTCCTCCAAAACAATGACATTGCTCTAAGTGCCATTCATGATGCAATTAATGAGAGAATATTTGAGCAAATCAAGAATATTGAGATGGCTCATGAGTCTTGGAAGAAGTTGGGAGAATCATTTGAGGGCACTCAAGTCATGAAGGGTGCAAAGGCATACATTCTCAAAGAGAAGTTTGCAAGCTTCGAGATGAAGGAGGATGAGAGTGTGCCAGAGATGTTCCATAGGCTTCAAGTGCTTGTCAATGATCTTAAAGCACTTAGAGAAGAGGTGAAGGACAAGGACTTCTCCCACAAGTTCTTGAGATGCTTGCCTTCAAGATTTGGCACATTGGTCACTATTCTAGTGAGAAGTGGTTTGGACACCATGACACCAAACCAAGTGTTGGGAGATATAATGACCGATGATACATATAGAGATGATGATGAGAAGGAAGAAAAGAAAGAGAAGAAAGATGAGAAGAAGAAGAGTGTGTCATTCAAGGCCACATCATCCAACGGCAAGGAAAAGCAAGAAACATCAAGTGAAGATGATGGTTCATGGGATGATGATGATGACGAGAAGATGGCTCTCTTAGTCAAGAAATTTGGCAAATTCATGGTGAAGAAAGGGTACCGTGCTAGAAGGAAGAAATCTTCATCCAAGAACAAGGAAGAGTCAAGAAGGTGCTTCAAATGTGGAAGCAAAGATCATCTTGTTGCTCAATGTCCATATAATAGCGACAATGATGATGACAACAAGAAGAACAAGAAGAAGGACAAGAAGGAAAAGAAAGAGAAGAAGTACAAGATGACCTTCAAGAAGAAGAAGGGTGGTTCATATATGGTCACTTGGGATAGTAATGCTTCCTCAAGTGATGATGATGATAGTGATGATGACAAGACCACCAAGAAAAAGGCACTTGCAAGCATTGGAATCAATGAGAAGCCTTCTCTCTTCGACACTCCATCATGCTTCATGGCTAAGGCCACTAAGGTACAAATTTGTGATGATGGAAGTGATGAGGAACATGATAATGAAAATGAAAATGAAAGTGATAGTGATGATGATGAACCTACTAAGGATGAACTATTTGACATGCTAGAAGATGCTAGAGAACACTTTGATATCAAGAGAAGGGAATGCAAAAGCTTGCGTAAGGAACTAAAATCCCTTAAGCAAGCCTTTGATGAGCTCAATGCATCTCATGAGAGGCTAGAGGAAGCCCATGAGAAGCTTGTCAAGGCTCACAAGAAGCTTGAAAAAGCTCATTCCTCTTTGTTTGATGAGCAAAATAAAAAGAAGATTGTTGAAACTTGTAATATAGGCTTAACTTATGATATAATTGATGAATCATTATCTATGCCTATCATTGTTGGTCTCACTAACCCTTCTTGTAGTACTTCTATTTCCACCTCATCTAGTAGTGATGGTCTCACTTGTGATGCCTCACTAATGGTTGAGAATGAGAACCTCAAGAAGGAGGTCAATAAGCTCACTCACACCTTGGCCAAGGCCTATGGTGGTTTGGACCGCTTGCTTATGTGCTTGGGTAGCCAAAGAGCTTCTCTCTACAAAGAGGGATTGGGCTATACCCCCAAGAAAGGTAAGGCGGCCTTTGCTCCTCATAAGACTAGTTTTGTGAAGAACAATGGTCAGTTTTGCACTAGTTGCAAGCAAATTGGTCATGTAGAGCAAAAGTGCATGAACAAGAAGTCACATGCTAATGTATCCTCCATTAAGCTTGATTCTTTCTATGTGCTTACTAAGGGTACAAATGGTGTGAAGGCTAAGTTTATTGGTAAACCATGGATGGGCTCAAAGAAGAAAGCCATTTGGGTACCAAAGAGCTTAGTAACTAACCTATAAGGACCTAAGCAACTTTGGGTACCTAAAAAGAATTGATCTTCTTTTGTAGGTCAATTATAAAGCTAGAGGAAGGCATCGGGTTCTTGATAGTGGGTGCACTCAACACATGACTGGTGATGCAAGAATGTTCAACTCAATCAACACCAATGACAATGATGGTTATGATAGTATCACATTTGGTGACAATAGCAAAGGCACGGTCAAAGGGCTTGGTAACATTGCAATATCCAATGACATGAGCATATTCAATGTGTTGCTAGTAGTGAGCTTGAACTTCAATTTGCTATCCATGGCTCAATTGTGTGATCTTGGATTCAAATGCATATTTGGGGTTAATGATGTAGAGATCATAAGTGTAGATGGCTCTAACTTAATCTTAAAAGGCTTTAGATATAAGAATCTATACTTGGTTGATTTCAATGCTAGTGAAGCTAAATTATCTAAATGCTTATTCACTAAGTCTAGCATGGGTTGGTTATGGCATAGAAGGCTTGGTCATGTTGGAATGAAACAATTGAATAGATTGGTTAAGCATGACTTGGTTAGAGGCTTGAAAGATGTTGTGTTTGAAAAGGATAAGCTTTGTAGCTCTTGTCAAGCCGGCAAACAAGTTCAAAACACCCATCCTAAGAAAAGCATGATGAGCACTAGTAAATCATTTGAGTTATTGCACATGGATTTGTTTGGGCCAACACAATACACTAGCATTGGTGGTAACAAATATGACTTTGTGATAGTGGATGATTATACTAGATACACTTGGGTATTCTTTCTAGTGGACAAAAGTGATGTGTCTGCAACATTCAAATCATTTGTCAAGGGCATTCACAATGAGTTTGAAACAACCATCAAGAGAGTTAGAAGTGACAATGGTAGTGAGTTCAAGAACACTAGAATTGATGAGTTGTGTGATGAGTTTGGAATTAGACATCAATTCTCGGCCAAGTACACACCTCAATCAAATGGCCTTGTTGAGAGGAAGAATAGAACACTCATTGATATGGCAAGGTCTATGCTTAGTGAGTACAATGTGAGTCAATCCTTTTGGGCCGAAGCTATCAACATGGCTTGCTATTGTAGCAACCGCCTCTATTGTCACCGATTGAAAGAGAAGACACCATATGAGCTCTTGAATGGTAGAAAGCCCAACATTGCATATTTTTGGGTCTTTGGTTGCAAATGCTATATCTTGAAGAAAGGCACAAGATTGGGCAAGTTCGACAAGAAATGTGATGAAGGATTCCTACTTGGCTATTCCACTACAAACAAAGCATATAGAGTTTGGAATTTGGATAGTGGTACTCTTGAGGAAGTTCATGATGTTGAATTTAATGAAACCAAGGGTTCACAAGTAGAAAATGAGAACTTAGAAGATGTTAGAGGCATTCAACTTTCAAATGCTATGAAGAACATAGATATTGGTGAATTGAGGCCTAGGCAAGTGAATGATGATGAAGATGATCAAGTGCAAGTGCTCTCTAACTCAAATGTGCAAGATGATACAAATCAAGTTAGTACAAGTGGCTCTCATGATAATGAACAAGATCAAGTGGCTAGTACATCATCTCAACCCAATGATCAAGCAAGTGCAAGCAATTAAGTTCCAATCCTCCAACCTACCAATATTACAAGGGATCATCTATTGGACACTATAATTGGTGATATTTCTAGAGGTGTACAAACAAGATCTAGATTGGCTTCATTTTGTGAGCATTTCTCATTTGTGTCATCAATTGAACCGAAGAAGATAGATAAAGCATTGAAGGATGTTGATTGGGTGAATGCTATGCATGAAGAATTGAATAACTTCACAAGAAATCAAGTATGGTGAAAGGATCAAGATGCCCAAGAGGGGGAGAATTGGGCTAATTCGAAAGTTCTTTGCAATAATTAAATCCTATGGTTAGCCCAATTAACCCCTTGTGCCTAGAAAGTGTTTCTAATCATTCTACCACACAAAAGACTTGCAACCTAAGTTCCAATCCTACTCTAGCATGGCAATTCTATGAATGTAAAGACAAGAATTGAATTGCTCAAAGTAAATGCTCAAAGTAAATGCTCAAAGTAAATAGAGAAGGAGAAACGCGATGATGTTTTGCTGAGGTTTTGGAGAGTCGCCACTCCCCACTAGTCCTCGTTGGAGCACCCGCGCAAGGGTGTAGCTCCCCCTTGATCTGTGCAAGGATCAAGTGCTCTCTACGGGTTGATTCTTCGACACTCCGTCGCGGTGAATCACCTACAACCGCTCACAACTTGAGTTGGGTCATCCACAAGCTCTCCGAATGATCACCAAGCTCCCAATCACCACTAAGCCATCTAGGTGATGGCGATCACCAAGAGTAACAAGCACAAACTCTCACTTGACCATGACAAGCCTAATGAGAAGGGTGGATGCACACTTTGCTACTCTTGATCTTCACTAATGAGGGCTCTCTTTGGGATTCTCAAATCTCAATCACCTCACTAGGACCTTGCTCTTCTTGGCACTCTCTAAGGTGTTTCTCAGTTGTTGGAATGAGCAAAAGTACCCCCACACACGAGTGGAGGTTGTATTTATAACACCGGCTGAAAAACAAACCGTTATGTGCCTCTACGGGGTGACAGGACACTTCGGTCATGTTGACCAGACGCTCCGGTCAGTACACCCCGAACTCCAGTGGTTAAGTGTTGATCGAACGCGCCCGGTCACATTTTCCCCTCACTAGAACCTTACTGATGTCGACCGGATGCTGGACCCCCAGCGTCCGGTCACTTGTTGAGCAGCGTCCGGTCAGTAGCTAGAACCTGATCAGCGTCCGGTCAGCATTGACCGGACACGTTCGATCATGATTCTCCCTCTCTGGGACCTTACTGGAGTCGACCGGATGCTGGCCCTCAGCGTCCGGTCACTTGACCTCTCAGCGTCCGATCACTTCTAGATGCTTTCACCTTGGTCAAATGAACTGACCGGACCCTAAGCCAGCGTCTGGTCACACTGGAGCCAGCGTCCGATCATTATTTGACCATCCATTCACTTCCAACTCTTGATCATATGTGAATGAAGTTTGCTCCATTGTATCAAAGGGCTGTTATGGAGCTACCTAGTGCTAGTTTTAACAAGTGTGCACCACACCTAACACACTAGACTCACCTAGGTCAAGCTACCCATTCATACCCCCCCTTAATAGTATGGCTAAAGGAAAAACAAAGTCCTAAACTACTCTAAGTGTCTCTCCAACTCCAATCGACACTTAGAACTAGTCCATTCTTAACCTTGTCGTCCATCCTTAGAAAACTGAAATGATTTCCATCGTAGGGGCATGATCACCTTGATTGCCCAATTGATCGCCATTACCATGACCTAACTTAATTGCCTCTGCAAAACATATGTTAGTCATAGTAATCACGTATTGTCATTAATCACCGAAACCCAACTAGGGGCCTAGATGCTTTCAATCTCCCCCCTTTTTGATGATTGATGACAATACTACCATGAGTATGTGAAAGAGATGAGGTTTTTACCATGCTTGGTTCATATAAGCTTTTGGCAATAAGAACAAAAGTGTTAGGCAAGCTTATGTGACCCAAGCCAACATGATGTACTCAAAAGATATGAAATAAGCATGAGTACAAGTAATGAAGCTCATTTGCATTGGAGTAAAACATGGAAGCAAAGGCAAATGAGCATAGCACAAGTGATATGACATATAAAGAATTCAAAGTAGAGCACACATGTCACATATCGCGATCACGTAGATATCACTGTCACATAAATATAGTAGAAAACATGAATGCATAATGTATCACACACATAAAAACTCCAAATGTAAATAGATAAGCTAATATAATAACTAAGCTCCCCCTAGATATGTCGCTCCCCCTAAGGCTAACATACTCGAACCCTCTCCCCCTTTGGTGTCAAACACCAAAACCTAAAGGTCAGTCAATGGGGCTACAGCGGATGAGCTGGGTGCTGAGGTACGAGGAGCGAGGTGGAACTGGGTGCCATCATCATCTGATCCTAAGCTCTGAGCCGTCTGACCCTCTATAGCTGGAAGTGATGCTGAAGCTGTCTGGGTTAGATCAGGAACTGGTGCTACTGTAGGCTGTGCTGGTATAACTGAAGCAATCGGCTCTGATGATACCACTGAGGAGGGGAGCATCTCTATAGTCGCTGTGATAGGTGCAGCTATAGAAGGACCTAGAACATGTAGGTATGGTGGAGTAGGCTGCCCTGTCAACTCGCTAAAGGTTGCTCCAAGACTCCTAGAGATTGAAGTGTCTGACACTAGCAGCGACGACATCTGTGCCGGTGTGAAGCCCGTCTAAAGAGGTGTGAACTACGGGGCTATCACTGGCAAAGCGAACCACTGGGACACCTGCTCTGTAGGTGAAGCATACTATGCTGGTGGCTGTCCCTGACTCTGAAGCCCACTAGGCTATAACGCTAGAGTCATCGAAGTGGTGGCAGGCTGACCAATCTAGGGTGAAGGCTATGGCGATGGGGCCCCAATTGCTATCACTATATGCTGCATGGATCCGAGAAGCTGCTATTGCATGAGGATCTACTACTGATGCATGGCCTATGTCTGCTACTGTAGAGCCTGTCTGCTGTTGAATAGCTAGCTGCTATCGCTAAAACTCGTCCTACCGAGTCTAGAACTGAGCAAATGTTGCAGCTATCTCCTGAGCCTAGCATGCCTGGTCCTGCCTCATCCGCTCAAGTATAGCAAGAAGAGCAGGGTCTGTCTGCGGGGTAGGTGGTGCTAAACTGAAGCTACTGGCCTCAACATCATGTCATCGTGGAGGCATATGAGGAATGGGCTGGTAGTCATCATCAGAACTGTCACTAGGGTCACTCGCGACCACCCCCTCCTGCTGAGCAAGCTACTCCTCCTCTATAGCTGCAATACCCTTGATAATATCATCCTGCTAGGCTACAGACTCTAGCACCTTTGGGCGATGGCGTGGCTAGCTAGGTGCCTATGGTGTACTATAGTGGATCATCTGAGTCAGGTTATAAGCAGGAAACTCTGTAGTGGCACCACTGTACTCAGCTAGCATCTCAGGCAGCCTTACTGTAACTGCCCTGTGGATAAGGAATGTGATCCAGTAAGCATAGGGTAGCTGCCTGTGACCTCTAAAGCCCTTAGCTATAGTGTCCTCCATCTCTGATAGAAGAAGATTCCAAATATCAAAAACTATCTGCTGCATCAGAGAGTTGAGAAGCCATAGCTATATACGAGTCAATCCCTCTCTATATCCCATCCTCAGAAGTAATGTCCTCCTCATGATAGCCTCAATCACGTGAGTAGTGGGAGTGAGATCACTGGGGTTCCTCCTTGACCCTTTGCCAAAGGGCTCTATGAAACAGTGACGAACCAAGTCCGTAGGAGGCACCATACCCCCATGAAGGCGTCTAGGAGGTGCTGTCTATCCATAGCAAACCTCATGTAACCTGATAGGCTGCTCCTGAAGCCTGAGTATCTCCCTGACCCTAGTGCTCGTCAGCCAGTAGTCTCTACCTTCGAATGCAAAGTGTATAAACCTATGCTGTGAGTCAATCTAGAGTGTAGCATAGAACTATAGAACCCAAGATGGAACATATAGTCATGTCTTTCCAATCAGATCTATCAGCCCTGGTAAATAGGATAGATACGGGCGAATGTGCTCTCCAGCTGCTACTACTATAAACTCTATCTTACACACCCTCTGTGATCTGAATACTGCTCCACTATTGAGATAGGCATTATAGAAATCCTCCTGCAAAGGTGTGTAGAACCCCTATGATGCTCTCTCATCCCTCCTGGGTGGAAACCACACCTCAAAGTCCACGAACCTCAGCTGTTGTACTTGCTTGGCCGTGGCGGCCCTTAGGTCAAGATGGGTCACTAGAGGCGGACCCTGTGGTCTAGGTGGTGGATGAGAACCCCTCTACTGAGTGTCTAGCCTTGATGTAACTAGAGCATGGGTACGACCAGAGTGGTGTAACTATGGATGAGGTGCTGGCTCTATCTCCTTGGCCTGCTCGGCCTGCTCACCCTCCTGAGTCTATTGTGCTGGCTGTGCCTCCTGAGTCTGCTCTGCTGCTTGTGGCTACTGCTATGACTCCCCCTGAGGCTGACCCTCATCAATGGCAACACGCCATCCTCTAATCATGAGAGTCCCAGCTGGACCACCATGAAGGAGCTCAACTCACTCAAGTGTAGCCCTCGCTTCTGGTGAAAGCTGATCAGCAATCCGAACCCCACTGCGAGCACCTCCTCTCTCGGCACGCTCCATGGCCTCTGCAACTATGGTGGCTCTCGCTGTCTCTGTATCTGGATACTTGTGCTTCCTTACTGCCAACTTCTTTATCACCTTGCCTTTTGGATCTGTAGGCTGGCGAGGCAGGGGCCTTGGATCCTTGTCGCCGAGACCACCTCCGACATTCTTCGTATGAGCCATCTAATGGATCTGAGAAGAGTCAACTACCCCTGACAAAGACCAACTATCACTTCCGAGGCTTGGCCTTGTTCCATACTCATGAGCTTGGCCTCGAGTTAACTGACAACTACCACTGACACCTCAACGGCACTAACTCGCTGCACGATGGAATACATAGGATATACAAATAATTTTAATTATTTATCTAGAGATACGAAACCCTAATAGAGCAAGCAATTAGGTACAAAATTGAAACGCGAGCTTGCTACCTAATGAACCGGCGAAACGGTGAGAAGAGGTATGAACGGGGAACCACCGGATCGGCAAGGCTAAGGTTCACTAGTCGGTGAGATGCGAAGGCCGAGAAATGCAATGACGGCCCTAGAGCTTTGCTGTGGCAAAGGTGGCGCTAGGGTAGAGGCTCGGTGGCATTAGAGAGGCTGTGGGAGGGCACGGCGGCATAGCACGGCGGCGCTAGGGTGGCACCGGTGCTGGAGCACGGATGGCATAGCACGGGGACTCAGCGAGCGGCGGTGAGCGGCGGCACTGGACGGTGCGGCAGCGCGGGAACCTTCACGGGCTCACGGCAGCTCGGGCAGGCAGCGGCTCGGGAGCGCGGGGATGCACAGAGCGGCGGCGCTGGCGTGGGAGGCAGCTAGGGCACGATGCGGTGGCTCGGCGTAGGTGCGGCGAAGTCGGTGGCTAGAGCTCGGCTGCGGTGCTGATGCGGGTCAAGGGTCATGGTGACGCGATGGTTATAAAGGGGTCCCCCATGGGATAGAATAGGAAACAGAGAAAGAGTTCGCAATTTGCACGATTCTTATTGACTGGACGCTCTGGTGGCAGCGACCGTACACTGCCACCCAGCGTCCGGTCGATTCCAGAGAGGTCCAATACCTCTAGAATCAAGACCGGACATAGCCAGAGTCCGGTCAATACAGCCTTTGTCTTCTCCACACAATTGGACGCTAAAAGCCTTCTGACCGGACGCTGAAACGCAGAGTCCGGTCACTCCTTCGCAGCAAGTTCACCTCCTATGAACTGACTGGACGCTGGACTTTAGAGTCCGGTGCAGCGTCCGATCACTCTTTCTTTGGCAAATCTTCAAAATCCTTCATGCTGCTTGTTCCCAATCAAGTTCCAACTCGAATAAGATCCAAATAAACACCAATTGGGACTGATGTGAGTGACCTCTCTCAAACCCTCAAGTTTTCAAAATATTTTGCCTTAGGCTATAATTCTTTTTAAGAAAATAGGCAATAAGAGGGCAATTTGAAGACAAACGACAAAATAACATTCATGCATATGCAATGCAATACTTGTAAGTAAATCTAGTTGCTTGTCAAGTTTGATCCAAGGTTAAGCTTCTTCACATGCTTTTCAATGGTTATCTTAACCATGTTAGACAAGCCCTATATGCATTACAAAACATTAAACATGTTGTATATTACAATGCAATGCAAGGGACAACACAAGCTCATTTTTTAGTGAAGTTACTAAAATCAAGCACATTGAGCTCATTCCGCAATCTACAAAATGTTGCCTCATCTAGCGGTTTAGTGAAGATATCCGCCAATTGATCCTCGGTCCTTACACCTTCTAGTGATATATCATTCTTTGCAACATGATCTCTAAGAAAGTGATGACAGATATCTAGGTGCTTGGTGCGAGAGTGTTGAACCAGATTGTTTGCAAGTTTTACCGCGCTTTCATTGTCGCACAAAAGAGGTACCTTTTCTAGAACTACTCCATAGTCTAGCAAAGTTTGTTTCATATAAAGTATTTGTGCACAACAAGCACCCGCGGCAATGTATTCCGCTTCGGCGGTGGACAAAGCCACACTATTTTGTTTCTTGGAGGACTAAGACACAAGTGATCTACCAAGCAAATGGCACCCTCCGGATGTGCTCTTTCTATCAACTTTGCAACCGGCATAATCTGAATCGGAATAGCCAACTAATTCAAATATTGCTCCTTTGGGATACCAAAGGCCAATGCTTAGTGTGTGCTTAAGATACCTAAGGATTCTTTTTACGGCAATTAAATGAGTTTCCTTAGGATTGGCTTAAAATCTAGCACACATACACACACTAAATATGATGTTGGGCCTAGATGCGGTCAAATATAACAAGCGACCAATCATAGAGTGGTAGAGAGTTTGATTAACCGGGTTACCTCCCTCATCTAGGTCGAGATGTCCATTAGTTGGCATTGGTGTCTTGATTGGCTTACATTCATCCATCTTGAATCTCTTGAGAAGATCATTAGTATATTTCTCTTGAGAGATGAAAATCCCTTCTCTCATTTGCTTGACTTGAAAACCAAGAAAGAATGTAAGCTCTCCAATCATTGACATCTCGAACTCCTTCGACATCAATTCACCAAACTCTTTGCATGAATCTTTATTTGATGATCCAAAGATGATATCATCAATATACACTTGACAAATGAAGATATGCCCATCAAGCTTCTTGGTGAATAGTGTGGTATCGACCTTCCCAATAGTGAAGCCCTTCTCAATGAGGAAGTCCCGAAGGCGCTCATACTAAGATCTTGGGGTTTGCTTAAGCCCATATAAAGCCTTGGACAACCTATAAACATGATCAGGATATCTAGGGTCTTCAAACCCGGGAGGTTGATCAACATAGACTAGTTTATTAATAAAGCCATTTAAAAATGCACTTTTCACATCCATTTGATAAAGTTTTATTTCATGATGTGATGCATATGCAAGGAGGATACGAATGACTTCTAATCTTGCAACCGGTGCAAAGGTCTCTCCAAAATCCAAACCTTCAACTTGATGAGTAACCAACAAAAAAACCAATATCACAACGTCTTTGAAACTTCCCTAGGTATTGCCGCTTCTTGTAGATGTAGCATTTGCAACCAAACACCCTAAAGAAGGAGACGTCCGGTTTCTTCCCATTGAGCAACTCATAAGTAGATGTAGCATTCTTTGCTGTTGTCACTTCTAATCTTCTTGAGCTTCACTTCAAATTCATTTTGTGCTCTCTTGGCAAACTTCTTGAAGCAAGATGCAACTTCGGATTTGTCATGAAGGAAGAATACCCATGTATACCTTGAATAGTCATCAACAATCACAAGACAATAAAGATTTCCTCCCAAACTCTTGTATGTTGTTGGTCCAAATAAATCCATATGAAGGAGTTCTAGCACTCTTGAGGTTGACATGAAAACTTTTGTTGGATGGGTATTTGCAACTTGCTTACCGGCTTGACATGCACTACAAAGCTTGTCCTTCTCAAACTTCACATCCTTCAACCCTCTCAACAAATCATTCTTCATTAGCTTCTTGAGTGAGCTCATCCCAACATGAGCAAGTCTTCTATGCCATAGCTATCTAAGTGTTGTTTTGGTGAATAGGCATGTCTTCAAGTTTACATCTTCGGAGGTGAAGTCCACTAGATATAGGTTGTTGTATCTAAATCCTTTGAATATCACATGATCATCATCATTCTTGGATACAACAACCTCCTTCTCAGTAAACAAGCATTGGAAGCCAAGATCACATAATTGTCCAACGGATAGCAAGTTGAAACTCAATGAAGCAACATATAGCACATTGGAGATGGAATGATCATTTGATATAGCCACTTTGCCCAATCCTTTGACCTTGCCCTTTGAGTTATCTCCAAATGTGATTCTTTCCTGTCCATCTACTTCTTCATCTAGTGAGGTGAACATACGAGGATCACCGGTCATATGTTGTGTGCAACCACTATCAATAACCCAATGACTTCCACTGGTCTTGTAGTTCACGTACACACAAGAGATCAAGCTTTAGGAACCCAAACTTGTTGAGGGCCCTTCACCTTCTTAACAAGTGACTCTGCAAAATTTTCTTAGGTCTATTCTTGTTGGGAGGACCTAAGAACATGACTTTCATTTTTCCACTAGAATCCTTTCTAAGCATGTAGTGAGCATTGAAGGTAAAAGGTCTAGCATGCTTGGGCAAGGGTTGTGGTGGTGGAGTTTGGCACTCATGAGTAAAGTGGTCTTCTTGTCCACACTCAAAACATCTCTTTGGCTTTGGCTTTGACTTGTGTTGTTGTTGAGCTTGAGCCTTCTTCTCTTGGTTTGCCAAGTACCCAATGCCACTTCTATCCATCTTCATGATGGTGTTCATTAGTAGCTCACTTTGAAGATGCTTGCCTCTAGTGAACTTGCTCAATCCAATCTTAAGATGCTCTTTCTCCAACTTAAGCTTCTTGTTTTCTTCCTTAAGAGCATCATTGTTCTTCTTTTCCTTAAGCTTCTTATTTTCTTCTTTGAGCTTCTCATTTTCAAGCATCAACTCACCATCATGATCAAGAGTTTCTAGCACAATGGTGTTGTGGCTTTTGATCTCTTCAAGATCTTTCTTGAGCTTTGCATTGTCATTCTTGAGCTTGACAAACTCATCATAATCATCGGCCTCAACCACTTGCTTGCTCTTGCAACTAGAACTTTGCTCAATGCTCTCAATAATCAAGTCATCACATGATGTAGCTATATCAATCTTAACAACATCGTTAGTAGCATCATGTGGCTCATTGGATAAGAATTCTTAAGCAATAACAAGATTATCATGATTAACCTTAAGAGTAGTATATTCTTCTCTTAGCTTGTTGTGGCTAGTGATGAGCTCATTATGTGTCCTCTCAAGTTTATCATGTTTTTCTTTAAGCTCTTTCTTAGAAGATTTGAGCTCCTTGAGTTTGGATGATATAGCATCATTTGCTTCTTTAAGCTCAACACTAGCCTTTTCCGCTATATCACATTTGGCTAAAAGAGAGTCATTTTTAGCTTCTAGCTTTTCATTTTTAGCTCTAGTTTTTATAATGATCTTAGTGTGTTGTTTTAGCAATCTAGCAAGATCATCATAAGAAGGTGATTCATATTCATCATCATCACTATCGCTATCATCATCACTAGTATGCTCATCATCACTACTATCATTATTGTTAGATACCTTGTGGTCACCCTTGGCCATAAGGCATAGGTGTGTAGAGGATGATGGTGGTGGTGGCGATAAAGATGATGAAGAGTTGATAACAATTGCGGCCACCTTCTCGTTGTCACTATCATCATCGGATGAGGCACTACATAAATCAATGTTCGTTAGCCAATCACCGACAATGTATGCCTTTCCACTCTTCTTCTTCTTGTGGAAGTCCCTCTTCTTGCCATCTCTCTTCTTGTATGGCTTGTTCTTCTTCTTCTTCATTACTTGAGTCATCTTTCTTGCCCTTGTACTTGTTCTTGAACTTGTCTTTCTTGGGCTTAGTGCATTGGTGTGCAAGATGACCAAGTTTTCCACAATTAAAGCAATTCATCTTGGAGATTGGCTTTCTTCTAGAGCTAGTGAAGAACTTCTTCCTGCCATCAAACTTGATGCCACTCTTGTTGAGCTTCTTTAGCATCTTGGCGGTCTTTTTCACCATGAGAGCAAGACTTTCATCATCAACTTCATCATCACTTGAGCTCTCATACTCAAGTCTTGCTTTGCCCTTCTCTTGGCTAGCTTTGAATGCTAAGTCCTTATCTTTCTTCTTGGTAGAGGATGAGCCATCTTATGGCATGATGTGCATGTACATCTCATGAGCATTGATCTTTCCAAAGATTTGTGTCGGTGTAGCGGTGGAAAGATCACCTTGATGTAGCATGGTCACAATATGCCCATATTTGTCAATGGGGAGGACACTCAAGATCTTTCTTACAACATCGGATGGTTGCATTTGAGTGAGTCCAAGCCCATTGACTTCCTCTACAAGAACATTCAAACGTGAATACATTTCATTAGCACATTCTTTAGGAAGCATTTCAAAAGAGTTGAGCTTTTTCATGACAAGATGATAGCGTTCCTCACGCTCAATCTTAGTTCCCTCATGGAGCGCACAAACGTTAGACATAGTGCATGGGTGTCTTTGTGGTTCCTCACCCGATTGAACACATCTTTGCAAAGGCCTCTAAAGATGGTGTTTCGAGCCTTTGCATTCCACTTCTCATAATTCACCTTATCGCCTTATAGGTGAGTAGCATCCCGAGGTTTTGGGAAGCCTTGTGAGGCGGTTCTAAGTATACCAACATCTAGAGCTTCTAGATACGCCCCATGCGAATTTTCCAATAAGGAAAATCATCTCCCTCAAAGATAGGAGGAGGTCCATCCCCGTGAGACATCTTGTTCTAGGCGGTTAAGCCTAAATACGTGAGAATGAGGCTCTAATACCAATTGAAAGGATCAAGATGCCCAAGAGGGGGGTGAATTGGGCTAATTCTAAATTTCTTTACAATAATTAAATCCTATGGTTAGCCCAATTAACCCCCTGTGCCTAGAAAGTGTTTCTAATCATTCTACCACCCAAAAGACTTGCAACCTAAGTTCCAATCCTACTCTAGCATGGCAATTCTATGAATGTAAAGACAAGAATTGAATTACTCAAAGTAAATGCTCAAAGTAAATAGAGAAGGAGGGATGCAGCGATGTTTTGCTGAGGTATCAGAGAGTCACCACTCCCCACTAGTCCTCGTTGGAGCACCCACGCAAGGGTGTAGCTCCCCCTTGATCCGCGCAAGGATCAAGTGCTCTCTACGGGTTGATTCTTCGATACTCCATCGCGGTGAATCACCTACAACCGCTCACAACTTGAGTTGGGTCATCCACAAGCTCTCTGAATGATCACCAAGCTCCCAATCACCAGTAAGCCATCTAGGTGATGGCGATCACGAAGAGTAACAAGCACGAACTCTCACTTGACCACGACAAGCCTAATGAGAAGGGTGGATGCACACTTTGCTACTCTTGATCTTCACTAATGAGGGCTCTCTCTGGGATTCTCAAATCTCAATCACCTCACTAGGACCTTGCTCTTCTTAGCACTCTCTAAGGTGTTTCTCAGCTGTTGGAATGAGCAAAAGTACCCCCACACACAAGTGGAGGTTGTATTTATAACACCGGCTGAAAAATGAACCGTTATGTGCCTCTGCGGGGTGACAGGACGCTCTGGTCATGTTGACCGGATGGTCCAGTTAGTACACCCCGAACTCCAGTGGTTAAGTGTTAAGCAGACATGTCCGGTCATGTTTTCCCCTCACTGGAACCTTACTGATGTTGACCGGATGCTGGACCCCCAGCATCCGGTCACTTGCTGAGCAGCGTCCGATCAGTAGCCAAAACCTAATTAGCGTCCAGTCAGCATTGACTGGACACGTCTGATCAAGATTCTTCCTCTCTGGGACCTTACTAGAGTTGACCGGATGCTGGCCCTCAGCATCTGGTCACTTGACCTCTCAGCGTCCGGTCACTTCCAGATGCTTTCACCTTGGTCAAATGAACTGACCGAACCCTGAGCCAGCATTCGGACACACCGAAGCCAGCGTCCAGTCAGTATTTGACCCTTCATTCACTTCCAACTCTCGATCATATGTGAATGAAGTTTGCTCCATTGGATCAAAGGGCTGTTATGGAGCTACCTAGTGCTAGTTTTAACAAGTGTGCACCACACCTAACTCACTAGACTGACCTAGGTCAAGCTACCCGTTCATACCCCCCTTAATAGTATGGCCAAAGGAAAAACAAAGTCCTAAACTACTCTAAGTGTCTCTCCAACTCCAATCGACACTTAGAACTAGTCCATCCTTAGAAAACTGAAATGATTTCCATCGTAGGGGCATGACCACCTTGATTGCCTAATCGATTGCCATTACTATGACCTAACTTAATTGCCTCTGCAAAACACACATTAGTCATAGTAATCACATATTGTCATTAATCACCAAAACCCAACTAGGGCATAGATGCTTTCATATGGGAATTAGTAGAGAGACCAAAGGGACACAATGTGATTGGAACCAAATGGGTCTTTAGAAACAATCAAGATCAAGATGGGATAGTGGTAAGGAACAAAGCAAGATTGGTAGCACAAGGCTATACACAAGTTGAAGGTCTTGACTTTGAAGAAACATATGCCCCGGTTGCTAGATTGGAAGCAATTAGAATCTTGCTAGCCTATGCTTGTGCCCACAATATCAAGCTCTATCAAATGGATGTAAAGAGTGCATTTCTCAATGGTTACATCAATGAAGAAGTTTATGTTGAGCAACCTCCCGGTTTTGAAGATGACAAGAAGTCCAACCATGTGTACAAGTTGAAGAAGGCATTGTATGGCTTGAAACAAGAACCTAGAGCATGGTATGAGAGATTGAGGGACTTCCTACTCTCTAAAGGGTTCATAATGGGCAAGGTTAACACCACTCTTTTCATCAAGAAGATTAGAAAAGATTTATGTGTGTTGCAAATCTATATTGATGACATCATATTTGGATCAACCAATCAAGATTTTTGTGAAGAATTTGGAAAGATGATGGCTAATGAGTTTGAGATGTCCATGATTGGAGAGTTAAGTTACTTCCTTGGTCTTCAAATCAAGCAATTGAAGAATGGTACATTTGTGAGTCAAGGCAAGTATATCAAGGACATGACCAAGAAGTTTGGCATGAGTGATAGCAAGACCATTAGCACACCAATGGGAACCAATGGCAACTTGGATAGTGATGCAAGTGGAAATATGGTGGATCAAAAATTATATCGGTCTATGATTGGAAGCCTACTCTATGTGACCGCATCAAGGCTGGATGTCATGTTTAGTGTACGCATGTGTGTAAGATTTCAAGCCTCACCAAGAGAAAGTCATTTGAAGGCTACAAAGAGAATATTGAGGTACTTGAAGCATACACCAAATGTTGGTTTGTGGTATCCCAAAGGAGCAAAGTTTGAGCTAGTTGGTTACTCTGACTCGAATTATGCGGGATGCAAGGTTGAAAGAAAAAGCACCTCAGGCACATATCAATTGTTAGGAAGATCACTTGTTTTATGGTCATCAAAGAAGCAAAATAGTGTTGCATTATCAACCGTCGAAGCCAAATACTTATCCGCCGGTAGTTCTTGTGCACAAATACTTTGGATGAAGGCCACTTTGAGGGACTTTGGAATCAAGTTCAAGAAAGTGCCATTGCTATGTGACAATGAGAGTGCAATCAAGTTGATAAACAATCCGGTTCAACATGCAAGAACAAAGCACATTGATGTCCACCACCATTTCATAAGAGACCACCAACAAAAAGGGGACATTTGCATTGAGAGTGTAGGCACCGAAGATCAACTTGCTGATATATTCACCAAGCCATTGGATGAGAAAAGGTTTTGCAAGCTAAGGAATGAGTTGAACATATTGGATTTCTCAAATATGTGTTGATGCACCCCCCCACTTATATGACATGCCTCTCCTTTGAGCAACCCAAGGTAAAAGTTGATTGGCAGGGCATACATCCTTGCTAAGGACATGTTTAGTGCATCTAGTCATCTCTCACATTAAATAGGCTCATTCATGAAAATCAAATGAATTTGATGATTATATGGTACCACTATTGCTTCTATGCTTATTTTGATCTAATGGTAGCATATGACATGTTTGTGGGCTTGTAAACCTAGTGTTTGATCTAGAAAATGAGCTCTAAGTGTTTAACTCAACATGGTACAAGATAACCCTTATTTGGAGGTGTGAAGAAGCTTGTCCTTGGATCAAACCGAGTTAAATATCTTTGGCAAATGATCTAGATTAAACCAAATTTGGGAAAATTATCCTCACCCCATTGATTGGCATTGATAATCTCAACCTATCTATATTTTGAACCTTTATGGTCATTGATGACAAAGGGGAGAAAAACAAAGATATTAGTATTATTAGTACATGGGGAGAAAACAAAAAGATATATTAGTGTACTAAGATGGTGAAAAGACAACAAAGGGGGAGAATTTGAAATAGGGGGAGAGATATGACAAAGGAAAGGGATCAAATTAAAAATTTTGAGCACACAAGTAGGGGGAGCAAGCTCATGAACTTGTATGGTACATTTGAATGTGAATTTCATATGTTTGCTTGCATGGCACAAATTTTAAATTTCAATATCCATGCTTGTGTGGTGTATGCTAGTTGTAGGTTTGAATGATGAAATGAAAATCTAGCATGCATAAGTGTATCTAGTGATTTCAATATCCATGCTTGTGTGGTGTATGCTAGTTGTAGGTTTGAATGCTTCCAAGTGGTATTGAGCTAACCATGATGCTAAGGATGGTATAATGGTGCACTCCGATTGGTATCACGCTTCAAAGGTCCATCTTTTATACCTTAGCATCATTTGGTAGACATTGTCTCCTATATTTCCTATCTAAGCATATGTGCAAGCTAAAATCCAAACTCTTAGCACATATGTAGGGGGAGCAATTGCTACCATATGGAGTTCATGAAACTTGTCCATATCCTTGTACACATAGTAAATATGCTTGGACAAGCAACATGGATTCAATTGAATTTTAATTCATATCTTTGTGAAAGGGTTGTCATCAATTACCAAAAAGGGGGAGATTGAAAGCTCTAGTTTGGTTTTGGTGAATTGATGAAACCCTAAAGTGCTAACCTAGTTTATCAAGTAATCATGAGATAGGTAGCACATTCCAAGTGGTGAAGCAAATGAAGATCATGATGATGGTGATGCCATGGTGATGATCAAGCGCTTGGACTTGAAAAGAAGAAAGAGAAAAACAAAAGGCTCAAGGCAAAGGTATAAATGGTAGGAGCCATTTTATTTTGGTGATCAAGACACTTAGCGAGTGTGATCATATTTAGGATTGATAGCCATACTATTAAGAGGGGTGAAACTTGTATTGAAATGCGGTTATCAAAGTGCCACTAGATGCTCTAACTCATTGCATATGCATTTAGGATCTAGTGAAGTGTTAACACCCTTGAAAATGTTTGTAAAAATATGCTAACACATGTGCACAAGGTGATACACTTGGTGGTTGGCACATTTGAGCAAGGGTGAAGGAGATCGAGTTGAAAAGGAGTTGGTCATGCAGTGACCAGACACCGGCCTCGGTTGGACCAGCATGTCCGGTCAGTAGAAGCTGCATAGATGTGCAGCGTCGGTCTCTGACCGAACGCTGGGTCATTAAGTGACCGAATGCTGAAAGGCTGCATCCGGTCTGGCTGACATGGTAGCGCATAGGGGAGTCGTCGTGTGACCGGACGCTGGGTGTGTTCGGTCGAGCATGACCGAACACGTCCGGTCATGAAAAGTCGTCTCTGGATGCTTACTGGAAAGGACCGGACGCTGGGGTTCAGCGTCTGGTCACTTTGAGCTACTGCGTCCAGTTGTCACTTGACCATTGAGATTGGGTGATCAACATTTGAAGAGAGGGGACACGTGGCACACATCACGTGACTAGACGCTGATGTCCAGTGTCCAGTCGATATGACCGGAGCGTCTGGTCACCCCGTGTTGTGCCTAGTGCAGGGGCACAATGACTCTATTTCATGGGGGCTTCTATTTAAGCCCCATGGTCGGCTCAAGCTCATCCTCTTAGCCATTTGCATTGACATAGCAACCTTGTGAGCTTAGCCAAAGCCCTCCCACTCATCTCTATCATTGATTCATCATCTTTGTGAGATTGGGAGAGAATCCAAGTGCATTGCTTGAGTGTTTGCATCTAGAGGCACTTGGTGTTCATGTGTTGCTATGGGGTTCGCTTGTTACTCTTGGTGGTTGCCACCACCTAGATGTCTTGGAGCAGCGAGGATCGTTGAGCAGAGGTTGGTGATTGTCTTCGGCTCCAATCGTGGTGATTGTGAGTGGTTCTTGACCTTTCCCCGGTGGAGAGCCAAAAGGTACTCTAGTGGATTGTTCATGGATTGTGTGATCCTTATCTTGTGTTGGTTGTGCAGCACCCTATTGAGGGTTTGGCATGTGATGCCAATTAGCACGTGAACCTCCAAGTGAGTGAATCGCCACAACGTGGCGTAGCTTGCCGGCAAGCAAGTGAACCTCGGTAAAAAATCATTTGATTCCAAGGTGATTGGTCTTCATTATTATTCATTCTTGTGATTGATTGGCTCCTTCCTCGACACGGTGGTATAACCTTCTTGCTCACTCTCATTACATTACCGTAAACTAGTTGTCAAGCTCTTTAGTGTAGCTAGTTGTGAGAGCTTGTTAGTTTGGTTAGTGTGGCTCTTTAGTTAGCTTTTGAGAGCACACTAACTTAGTGTAGTGTCATTGCTATTGTGTGGATAGAAACTATATAAACTAGAATTGTGGTAGGTGGATTGCTATTTTAGTAGGCTAGCGCAACACTTGCTTCGCCTCATAATTGTCTAACCAGTTTGTTAAGTGTTGTTGTAGAAATTTTTAATAGGCTATTCACCCCCTCTAGCTATTAGGACCTTTCAACAGCGAGGGCGTTGGGCTTGGTTCCACCCCAATGGCATACGTGCGGGGCACAGGAGGTTGAGGCGGAGCCGCTACTAGTCGTGTTTGGCTTGGAGGTGCTCCAAGCCGAGCTAGCCATGGACACACCCATGGTGGCGTCCATGGGATGACTGCATGTGGCGGCTAGCGACGAGGCCGACCCGGTGAAGCGGCAACAATATGGGGAAACAGGGAAGGAACAGTGGCTCACCATGAATACTGCTGCAGAGTTGGTTAGGGCAGGAATGGCTCGAGGTGGACTGGCCATGTGCGAGGTGGATAGGTGAGTCCATTATGGCAGCAGAGACGACGTTCTCGGTGAACCACTGGAGCTCCAGCGAACCTGCTTCGTATGTGACACCTATACATCAAGGAGAAGCTAAAATGAGGTCATGGAAATGAGAAAGTGCTCTAGGAGGGTGCAACCACGATGGAGCTTAGATCGGCGGACACAGTGGCCGGCGACGAGGAGATCAGTTCAGTTGAGTGCACTGGTGCACGGCAGCCAACAGAATTGCATCGAGTGGCGAGCTAGGGACCTCGGTCCGTGGTCAGTGAAATGAATTGGAGAGGGGCAAAACGTGCTCAACGAATTTGGAGGAGAGGAAGGGATGGTCATGGTGACTAGCGACAATGAAAATGACTTAAAGGCTTTGAGCTGGGTGGGTGATTAGGGCATAGGGTAGGGGCACATGTGACACAGCGTGGCTGGCAGGGGCGCGCCTGTGCGCGCGCAGGAGAGGGAGTGGCATGGCGTGGGCAGTACGTGGTAGCAACAGCTCGGTGAGTAGGTGGGATGAATGGTTGAGGAAAAGCTACGTCGAGCAGAGACAAGCGAGAGGGAGATACTGGGGATGTCAACATGGGCTTGTCCGACTAGGTTCCAAAGCACGAACTGAACTGGACAGAGGTGGTTTTAACAACCTTTCCTCATTTAACTAGTGGCCCAAACATACACTAACAAGGCCAACCAATACATCATTACAACGCACGCACTAAGATGCAAACCACAATGCAACAACATGACTCAGGTGCTTAACTCAAATTTTTTAGAATTAAATGCCAAACATTGCAAGGTCACACCAAATTTTAGACTTTGCCGATTTTATGAGAAAGGCAATTTTGATAACAAGTTCAATTTTTGAGCTGGCAAAAACCCTAGTCAACAACATTTGTTTTCCAATACCCAAGTTGCATTTTCACCTACTTGACTTGTACTTCAAATTTTATTTAAGTACCAATTACAAGTTATATTTTATTTTTGTTTATAACAATTGTTTTTCATGCTTAATCAAATAAACAAGACATTCGCTATTTATTTGCTATCAGGCATCTTTAAGCACTTTCTTCATACTTTTCCCAAAACAAGCCTTAAACAACTTTTGTCCACAAGATTATTTAAAAGTTGTTAAGCACCGAGGCAAGTTGACTAGCGACACTTATTTGTTTGTTTTATTCACAAAAGTGAGTCACCCAAGATTCATTTATAATTCCATGTGTGCTTTAAATTTTAAAACCTGAAAACTTGTTTTGCTAATTGCTCTTAGGCATTAACCTAGATGCAAAGCAAGCTCGTAACACCAGAGGTGTTACAGGAGTAAATGGTTATTACGCGAGAAGCCAATAATTGAGAATGATTAATTATTGAAAAACTATTTCGTTCATTTTCATCCGCACCTATCATGAGGTAGTTGAGGAGGAGGCGATGACACCCTGCCACCGCACCGAGAATAATGATGTAGTGCTTGCACCATAAAACAAATGAATGCTCTGCTTGTCCTATGGTCTTCTCCCTATCACCTCCAAAAAAGTCAAGAGGCACTTCCCTATAGTCTTTGATAACTCTATCCATCGAGACGCTATAATAGCTAGGTGGTATTGGATTCCCATGGATTGTTGGTGTCTTGTCGGGGACCACAGAAGAAATAATACCGTGCGCCACCAAGACTGTGGTACCAGTATTCCCAAGGGAATGTGCAACTCACATGGTGTCAAAGGCACAGTGATGTCATCCACGGGGAAGCGTTGCAATGCTTCATCTTGATTTGGGAGCTCAGTGGAAGCGCAACTGCTTCTTAGTTGAGGGGGACTAATGTTGATTGCATGCTCTGATGTTGTGGGGGGGGTACGACCCTAGATACCCATGGCAGACCACATGGGCTGTGCCCCCAGGGGCGGCCCAGCCCACAAGATGGAGCCTTGCGGGGCACAACTCTGCTCAGTGCCTCCCGCAAGACACCGGGAAGATATCCTAAAGATACTACGAGATCTATTAGGATATATATGATCCCAAGATTCCTATAATTAGTTATTACTTTTTGGTTATCTCTCAGATCTAACTGACTTGTAACCCTGCTCCTCAGACTATATAAGGCGGGTAGGGACCCCCTCCAAACTCATGCAATCTCATACGATAGCTAATACAAACCAATAGACCACAGGAGTAGGGTATTATGTCATACTGATGGCCTGAACCTGTATAACTCATGTGTCTCTGTTGCCTTCTTGTGCTTGATCACACGCTTCTCTGCCGATCAATCTACCTTTTGTGGGATACCCCTTAGAGGACTACCGATGATATTCTGCCGACAGTTGGCGCGCCAGGTAGAGGCTTGCGTGCTATTTTGTTATCGAACAAGATGACTTTTTTCATAGGCTCTTTGTCCCTCCCGTAGCCCGACTAGATCTTCACGGTCAGATTGATCTCGTGGATCATCAACAGTGACGGAGTCGGAGAGCTCCTTGAGCCGGTGCAGATCAATTCTGCGTCGATCACCCCCGCACCTACGATAGCAGATCCAATCTCAGAACCACCTCCAAGGTCATCTTCATCGATGACTCGCCGCTCGCTTCCTCGCTACCATAGGAGGCAGATTAACAATGACGATCTGATCGCATCTATCGATCGGGTTGGTCTAAAACTCGTCGATTGCCTCTCCATCGCCGAATCGGCTCTAGACACTCTGGTCTAGCGCTGACCACCCACTAATCTAGATCTGCTGGAGGCTGCTCAAAAGACTCCAAGAGTTGTGGCTCTGCCCTTTGGGCTCGCCAATGCCGCCACCACCTTCCAAGATGCCCTAAGGGGCAAATTCGCCAACCAGGTGGGAGATGTCCATCCTCTCACCGACCAGCCTTCGTCGGTCATCAACATGCTCCACATCGGCTGATGCTCTAGAGCGTCCCTCCAGACCACCCTAGAGGAGAATCTAGGCTCTAAGCCCCAAGGCTCTACAAAGACCCTCGCCGAAACCTTCACCGAGCAACTTCCTCTCCCTCCTTTCTAGGGTGGCATGATCTTCAATGTCAGCATCGATAGCCCCCCTCGGAATGGCAAGACCGAGGAGGAACACGCTGCTCATGAGAACCAGAACATCAACCATGCACAACGCCAAGCAAATGAGGTTACCCTTGTGATGGTCGAGTAGCAGCTTGACTCGCAAGGAAGGCCACTCTAGCGCAACCTCGACGACGAGTTTCTCCGTGTTGATGGCCATGACATCTACAAGACTCCAAGCACCAACCTGGCCGTGGCCACCAATGAGCTCACCCGGCTCTCGTAGACACTAGAGGTCGCGAAGGTCACCGCAATGCTTAAAGTGGTGCATTGTCATGTCAATGAGATCCGCCAGGAACAGAGACCTTCATACTCCACAACTTTGATTCGCCGATCAGTCGCCACAAGTTTCGATCGCCACCCAAGTTGCTCTACCAACCAGTGCCGCGATGATAGGCAACCCCTCTAGGGCGGAGCTAGGGGCAACCGCATTGAACATCACCGTTAACCTGACCAGGATGTCGACCAGGACGTCCGAGTGCACCTCAACAATCTTTGAGATGCATGACGATGCATCGACAAACGCTGCTTCGGTCGCCATGAAGACGAAGTATGCCACCGCAAGGAGTATGAGCAAGAGTACGGTATCCTAGACTTAGCTCTCGAGCCGCTCACCGATGGCAACACTGCAGACGACAGCGTTGATAACCCCAAGGGGTCCCCAACATTCACAAGGGCACTCCGAACACTTTAGTGGCCTTGTGGTATCAAAATCACTGGGGTCGAGCCCTACGAAGGAAGGATGAACCCAACACAGTGGCTACAGGCTTACACCACTGCTATCTGCACTGCCGGAGGAGACACCAGTGTCATGGCGAACTATCTTTCCATCATGCTCACACTAGCCGCCATGAGCTAGTTTACAAGCCTTGCCCCGAACTCCATCGGATCTTAGGAAGAGCTAAAAAAAGTCTTCACCGAGAATTACATGGCTACATGTACTCGGCCAGACACCAAGCATGATCTGAACCGCATCAACCAAAAGACGTCTGAGCTCCTCCGTAGCTACATCCGATGCTTTTTCGAGATGAGGAATTCTATTCCAAACATCATGGAAGCTGAGGTCATCACCACCTTCATCCAAGGACTCCATCACCGTGAGCTTCGCTCTAAGTTCAACTGCAAGCCACCCACTAGGATTGGCGAGATGATCACAACTGCCAACCAGTACACCGATGCCAAGGAAGCCGAGGTGCGCTTCAATGAGGATGCGGGCACTCATCGCCCAACATGCCGCTACGATGACTGCCCTAATGACCGATGCCACAACGACCGCCACTTCAATGACCGTAGTTACCATCGTGACAACGATCGTGATTGGCCAGAAGGGCCCAAGTCTGGTCAAAATCATCGCCATCGGCCAGACCATATCGTCGATGCTGTCAATGAACCTCGCGCTAAGTGCAACTACGATGAGCAGTACAAGAAGATCCTTGATGGCCCGTGCCCTCTATATAAGAATGCCAAGCACAAGATGAAGAACTGCCTCGGTTTGGCTAAGGAGTTTTAGGACAAAAAGCTAGACGACGACACCAACAACGGAGCTGGAGGTCGCCGACCACCTAGGGGCAATAACAATGCCTTCTAAGACCATGACAAGGTGGTCACCACCATCTTCGGGGGCCTCGCCTCCACCGAGAGCAGAAGAGAATGGAAGCTCGCCGCACAGTGGGTACTTGCCATCACTATAGAAGATGTTGCCGCTAACCCTAGCTATTGCCCGTGGTCTGAGGTTCCCATCATATTCAGTAGGGCCGACCAGTGGGCGGACATTCCCTACATAGGGCATTTCCCCCTTGTCCTCGATGCAACCGTCCAGAAGGTGCTTTTTAGAAAAGTGCTTGTTGATAGTGGGAGCGCTCTGAAACTCCTCTTCACCGGAGCCCTAAAGGAGCTGGGCCTCGGGTTAGCAGATCTCACACCCTCCGAATCCTCCTTTTGGGGTGTGGGACCTGGCAGGTCCTCCAAACCATTGGGAGAGATCACCCTACCAGTATAGTTCGGCACAGTAAGCAACTACCACGTCGAGCACATCAACTTCTATGTTGCCGACTTCAACACCGCCTACCACACCATACTTGGCCGACTAGCTCTAGCCAAGATCATGGCTATACCGCATTACGCGTATCTGGTGCTGAAGATGCCTTCGCCTGTAGGAGTTCTGGCCCTACGGGCCAACCTCTCCATCGCCTACGCCTATGAGATAGAGAGTCTTGCCCTCACCGAAGCCACCGACCTCTCCATCTAGATGGCCAATGTGGTCACCGAAGCCAAGACGGCGCCTGACGATGACATGGAGATCCCAGAGCTGGAGCCTCCTCGCGCCTCCACCAAGTCCAAGGAAATAAAGGAGGTTGGCCTTGGCCTCGATGACCTCTCCAAGACTATGAAGATTAGGGCTCACCTTGACCCCAAATAGGAAAGCACGCTCGTCTCCTTCCTACATGCCAACACTGACGTGTTTGCTTGGAAACCTAGCGACATGCCAAGGGTACCACGGGAGAAGATCGAGCACTCCTTGAATGTCTCACCGACCGCCAAACCGATCAAGCAGAAACTCCACCGATTCACGCCAGACAAGAAGGAGGCTATTAGGGTAGAAATAAAATAACTCTTAGCTACCAGATTTTATAAAAGAAGTGTATCATCCTGAGTGGTTAGCAAACCCTATTCTTGTTTGAAAAAAGAATAAAGAATGGAGAATGTACGTTGATTACACTGATCTTAACAAACACTGCCCTAAAGACCCCTTTGGTTTGCCTTGGATAGACGAGTTTGTAGACTCCACCGCTGGCTGTGAACTGCTCTCCTTCCTTGACTATTACTCTGGTTATCACCAGATCTCCCTCAAGGAAGAAGATCAGATCAAGACATCGTTCATCATGCCCTTCGGTGCATACTGCTACACCACCATGTCCTTCAAACTCAAGAACGCTAGGACGACCTATCAAAGGGCTATTCAGATGTGCCTCGATCAACAGATCAGCCTCAACATCGAAGCTTACATCAACGATGTGGTCGTCAAGTCCAAGACCGCCGATGATCTTATCGCCGACCTCGAAGAAACATTCGCCAACCTTAAAAGGTACCGATGGAAGCTGAACCCTTCAAAGTGCATCTTTGGAGTTCCATCCGGTATACTCCTTGGCTACATTGTCAGCTCATGAGGCATTGAGCCCAATCCTGACAAGGTCTCCGCCATCAACAATATGAAACAACCAACATGCGTTAAGGATATACAAAAGCTTACAGGCTGCATGGCTGCTTTAAGCCGCTTCATATCGTGGCTCGGCAAAAAAGGGCTACCATTCTTCAAACTCCTTAAGGCTTATGAGCGCTTTTCCTGGTCGAAGGAGGTAGACACAGCCTTCGAGCAGCTCAAGTTGTTCCTAACAAAGCCTCTGATCATGACGGCACCATGGCTAATGAGTATAGGCCCGATCTTCCGAGAGGTAGCCGGTAAGTTCGATTTGTGGAGATCTCGACGTTGGCGATCCGGCTTCAAATCAGACACGATTCGAACCCTGCAACCGTTACACCACTGCTCCGTTGGTTATCAACCAAGCACAACTTGATTGACCTCGCCAAGAAGGCTTTTCCTGCAAGCGAATCGAAGATCACAAGCAAGAAGGTAAAACACACAATCTAAAATTGCAAATATGAATGACACGAATATCAATAGAGGGTTCAAGAACTCGGTTCTAAAGGACTAATCGACACAGTGGAGGAGATCAAGAACGGGGGCCCTGGATCACTGTAAAAGGATTTGTCACCACAGTTACAATGAACGATTCAGTTTCTCGATGGAAAACTAAACTCTAAACAAAACCCAATTGTGTAGCAGCGACGGCGGCTGTGTTTATAGTCTAAGACTCGACCTAGGGTTGGGGACAGCCAGGGGTTGGGCGCCCACAACTTGGGCTTAAGGCCCGACACGATACATGGCCAAGTTGGCCCAAATAGGTGACGCAGCACCTTGCCGTGGTCACACAGAATGATCCACGGACCTTCTGGAGCTGGGACCAGATCCAAAACGACGGCGTCGTCGTCCCCTTTCCAACGCATCCAAGAACGGCCCGTTTCGATGTTGTATGAGGAAGTTATGACCGAAACAGTGACGACAGGTCTGCTGAATCCGAGGACGACGTGGCAGCTGAGTTGGAAACGAATTGCAACTTGGGGAAGACCATGGCGTCGATGTGTCCAGCATGGCGATGTCCTCATCATCCTCCCCTTCTCGAATTGGAGTCATCCTCGACTCCATCTTGGCGATGTCCTCATCATCCCCTCCTTGTAGAATTGGAGTCGTCCTCGACTCCATCCCATCATGAGCGAACTCCTGCAAAAGGTTAGTGACAGCAGGCAATGCACCAGACATAAAAGGTTGACAAAACATAGTATAACATGGTGCATCAGGATTATCACATAACTCAGCAGTAGCAGGAGTTGTAGCAAGAAAAGCACCTCCTTTTAACTTAATCCCATTATTTTTAGCAAGTTCTGTTGGAGGTTTATTTTTGATCTCATTAGCATATTTAATAATATCCGTAGGAGACAAAGGCAGCAATGTAATTTTCTTGTCCTTATGTATGATAGTGTATGTATTAGTTCTACCATGGTGTAAAGCATCATTATCAAATTCCCATGGGCGACCTAACAAAATGGAACAAGCTTGCATAGGGACAACATCAAAATTAGCAGTATCATGATAAGAGCCTGTGAAAAAGCTAATGCATGCTGATTTAGTTACCTTAGTCTTACCACTATTATTGAACCATTGAAGTTTATATGGATACAAATGTTGTCGTGTGGTCAAGCCAAGCTTGTCAACCAAATCTGAACTCACCAAGTTGTTGCAACTCCCGCTATCAATGATAGTGAGAACACGACAACCCTGCACAATGAGATACATGTGGAACAAATTGTGGCATTGGATCTTCATCTCTTCTTCATGACCCACACGTGTACTCAACACACGCTGCACAAGAAGGCTAGGGTAGTCCGCAGTAGTAGCCACGGAGTCAATGGTGATGGCCTCCTTGTCTTGATCGCCCTCGGTGGGATCTGCATCAATGTTAGCAGCAAGGGCTAAATCATCTTCAACATCACTAGCACTTACATATCCATCCTCGGTAGCAATGAAAGCGCGACGACTGGGGCATTCCTTCATGACATGTCCCATGCCTTTGCATCGGTGGCAAATGATTTTAGAGCTAGACGAGGAGGAGCTAGTAGAAGCACCCGGAGTGCCACCTTTCTTCAGCTATGAAAACTGCACATTAGATAATTTACTTACCCTGGAAGAAAATGGAGGTGTAGATGGCTGTGGTGCAACAGAAAGCTTGGGCGTCTCCGGCTCGGAACGCTGCTGAAAATTCCTCCCATTGTTAGACCTAAAAAGCTGGTGTTGTTTGCGTCCCTGTACTTCTCGTTCTGCCTTAATAGCAAGATGATACAATTGGGAAAAATTGTGCCATTCTTTGTAATCAAGTATGTTCTATATATTATGGTTTAAACCACCAAAAAATCTAGCACTAGCATCATGATCATCTTCATTTATACCACAACATGCTAAACCAATAAGCAATTCTTGATAGTATGCTTCCACTCCTTTATCACCTTGTTTTAAAGTTTGTAGTTTCAAACGTAAATCACATTGGTAATAAGGAGGAACAAAACGAGATGTCATACGTTGCTTTAAAACATTCCAAGTTTGTGGCGCAGCAGCAGCATTATTGGCATTGCAAAGATCACTCCACCAGAATAAAGCAAAATTAGTAAACTCACTAGTAGCAAGTCTAACTCTATGCTCAGCAGGAACATTATGAGAATCAAATTTTTGTTGAACAGCAAGCTCCCAATCTAAATATGCCTCTGGATCAACATTACCAGCAAAAGGAGGTAGACTAAATTTAATTTTAGCAAAAGGATCATTATTACCATGATTATTACCTGCCATACCGCGACGATTGAAGTTGAGGCGGCGACGGGCACCACCGTCAGCATACGCATCTTCATCACCAAAAGCATCCGCATCTTCATCATCAGCACGATAAGGCGGAGGGAGTTGCTCAAGCTGTTCAATGCGGGTGACCAGATTGTTTACGTTGCGCGTCAGCTCGGTCATAAGATTGCGTTGTTCAGTCATGAACGTTGCAAGCTCGCCCTTGGACACGCACTCATTGAAGTCCGTCGGAGTTCCTGCCATGGTTAGAAGATAGAAAAAGACAACACCAAAGTATTATCCCTATCAACTAAAAGGAAACAAGTGGTGGTGATGGTGGTGAAAGTGGAATGCAAAATCACAAGCGGCTTACCACCGTCTTGCCTATATTCTTACCAACGCCAAACAGGAGCAAAACCAAAGTGGCGAAGCAATCTGTTGTTGAGCGTGGGTAACAGTTGCAAGATGAACCTGTGCTGACAGAAGAATATGTGGAGCTATGGGTAGGCACACAATATGACAGCAAGGATTAGCAATTAACGAGTGCAGAGTAGCGATTGTTCAATCTGGATCCAAAGTACAAATTACAGGTGCTGGCTAAGACGTGTCGAGACGTAGCGCAACAAGGTGAAAACAAAAGACGATCGAAAGAACTCACAGAACAAGCAAATAGCCCGGATTTCTCCTTTTTCCTGAATTTTTCCCAGATTTTTCCAAATGGCACTAGTAGGAAACAAACTTTTTTTTCACTATTTTTTTTATACTTTTCTCTGAACAAGGATCACAAAAGATGCAACCACAAAAATCAGCACCTACAACTGAGGTGGGATGTGGTCTACAGAAATTCAGCACGTTCTCTGAAAAGCGTGCAAAAACTTTGACAATTTTTTTTCTATATTTTCCTGAATTTTTTTGGCAATTCTGATGAAACCAAACAGGGCGAAGCCGAGTTTGGGTCGGGTCTAAATGGTGTCAAGAAGCTACTGAAAAAATTTTAGATTTTTCTGATAAACGAGCGAAAAGTTATGCCTGTTTTACCAAAGGTATCTCAAGGTATGTTTTTCGGGAGGCACAACACGGCGGCGGCAATTAGGGCAAAGCGTCCCTAAACTCTAACACCGATCACAGCAGTAGGTATTCGCCTGATGATGTAAGGAGGGCTGCGATGCTGGCAAAATAAGAGCGGCTGGCAACCTATCTAGGGTTTGCGCGGCGGCGAGAAGTTACACAAGGCGGCTAGCGGGGCAAGTCGAGTAATGTGGTGGCTTCGACTTGTTGTTTGGGAATGGTGGATGGGATAGCAGCGGAAAACAAAATCACAGCAACGGGCGATTGAACTACGACCACGAACACAATCCTAAACCAGCAACAAGACTCGACCATGGATACAAACTCAACAACATGAATCTGAAACAAAATTGCAAAGGCACAAAGGGCGATAGGACAGCAGAAATTGAAATATTTTTGGGTTTTTTATAGACTCTAGGTAATGAACAAATATGAATCTAAGGCAAACGAGATTATACCTCGCGGTAAACCTGAAATCTCTGATAGCAATTGATGAGTACAGGCCCGATCTTCCGAGAGGTAGCCGATAAGTTCGATTTGTGGAGATCTCGACGTTGGCGATCCAGCTTCAAATCAGACACGATTCGAACCCTACAACCATTACACCACTGCTCCGTTGGTTATCAACCAAGCACAACTTGATTGACCTCGCCAAGAAGGCTTTTCCTGCAAGCGAATCGAAGATCACAAGCAAGAAGGTAAAACATGCAATCTGAAATTGCAAATATGAATGACACGAATATCAATAGAGGGTTCAAGAACTCGGTTCCAAAGGACTAATCGACACAGTGGAGGAGATCAAGAACGGGGGCCCTGGATCACTGTAAAAGGATTTGTCACCACAGTTACAATGAACGATTCAGTTTCTCGATGGAAAACTAAACTCTAAACAAAACCCAATTGTGTAGCAGCGGCGGCGGCTGTGTTTATAGTCTAAGACTCGACCTAGGGTTGGGGACGGCCAGGGGTTGGGCACCCACAACTTGGGCTTAAGGCCCGACACGATACATGGCCAAGTTGGCCCAAATAGGTGACGCAGCACCTTGCCATGGTCACACAGAATGATCCATGGACCTTCTGGAGCTGGGACCAGATCCAAAATGACGGCGTCGTCGTCCCCTTTCCAACGCATCCAAGAACGGCCTGTTTCGATGTCGTATGAGGAAGTTATGACCGAAACAGTGACGACGTGTCTGCTGAATCCGAGGACGACGTGGCAGCTGAGTTGGAAACGAATTGCAACTTGGGGAAGACCATGGCGTCGATGTGTCCAGCGTGGCGATGTCCTCATCAATGGCCAGACGAAACTCTCCTAATCTACATCGCCGCTACTTCTCGTGTCGTCAGCACAACCTTTGTGGTCGAACACGAGGAGGCCAGGCACACCTATAAGGTGCAACGTCCCATATATTTTATCAGCGAGGTTCTTAATGTGCCCAAGACTCGTTACCCTCAGGTCCAGAAGCTGCTATACGCCGTCCTGATTACTTCACTCAAGCTCCATCACTACTTAGAGTATTACAAGATTACCATGGTCACTGAGTTCCCCCTGGGGGACATCCTCTAGAACAAAGAGGCCAACAGTCATATCATCAAGTGGGATGTCGAGCTCAGCACTTACTCCATCAAATTCAGAAGCAGGCCTACCATCAAGTCTCAGGCGCTTGCTGATTTCGTCGCTGAGTGCACTAAGATCCAAGAGCCCATCGCCGCCACCTACCCCGTACCCCGAGCACTGGGTGATGTACTTTGACAGCACCCTTAACATCAACGGTGCTGGTGTGGGTATTCTGTTCATTACGCCGACTAAGGATAAGCTCCGATACGTTCTCCGGATACACTATCCAGCCTCCAACAATGCCGTCGAATATAAAGCATGTCTCCATGGACTCCGTATAGCCATTGAGCTCGGCGTTAAATGTGTCATGGTATACGGGGACTCCATGCTGGTCATAAACTAGCTCAATAAAGACTGGTCTTGCTCCAGCGAGAAGATGGATGCATATTACGCTGAAATTAGAAAGCTTGAAGGAAAATTCTATGGTATTGAGTACCACCACGTGGTACACGATCAAAATCAGCTCGCCGACCACTTATCCAAGTTAGGATCCTCTCGCGTCGTGATTCCACTAGGGTCTTTATTCAAGATCTTCTGGTGCCATCCATTAAGGAAGACAAGGAAATTTAGGAAGTTCCCCTCGCCGAGCAGCTAGTACTTACGGTACCTTTGCCGGCCGCCAATTGGAGGGAACAGTTCATCAAGTACCTCTCTAGCACCAAAGTACCCACCGATAAGACTGAAATCGAATGCCTAATCCATCGAAGCAAGCATTACGTGCTGGTGGATGGCAACTTGATGAGGAAAAGTGCTAAGGAAGGGATACTTCAAACATGCATCACCCAAGAAGATGGAGTGAAGCTACTTCTCGAAATTCACTCTGGTTCCTGCGGCAACCACGTGGCCTCAAGAACACTAGTCAGCAAGGCTTTTGGAGCTAGTTTTTACTAGCCCACGGCCATCTCCGATGCAGAAGACCTCATTCGATGTAGTGAAGGATGCTATTTTTTTGCCAAGCAAATACACGTGCTGGCACAAGAGCTGTAGACCATCCCAGCTTCCTAGCCCTTCGCATGCTAGGGACTAGATATGATTGGGCCTTTCAAGCCAGCGCCAGGTGGTTTCCGATATGTATACATCGCCATTAACAAGTTCTCCAAGTGGATCGAGTATAAACCTCTCGTCTCGGCTACTGCAAAGAAAGTAGTCGAGCTCTTCGAAGATATCATCCACAGATTCGGTTTCCCAAATAGCATCATCACTGACCTTAGAACTATGTTTACTGGCCATCACTTTTGGGACTTCTATGAAGACCGATGCATCTCTATCAAATATGTCTCCGTTGCCCATCCTAGAGCAAACAGCCAGGTAGAATAGGCGAATGGTATGATCCTTGATGCCCTCAAAAAGAGGTTGTATCAAAAAGAATAAAAGCATCTAGGCAGATGGCTCAAGGAGCTACTAGCTATAGTCTAAGGACTGCACACTCAAGCCAGTCACAGCACCAGTGTGTCTCTATATTTCTTGGTCTATAGCTCAGAAGCCATACTACCAGTGGATATTGCCTTCCAAGCAACTAGGGTGGAAAATTATGATGAAGAGCAAGCCACAGTTGTTCAGACAGAGGATGTCGACAAGGCCGAGGAAGAATGCCTAATCACTTGCATCCGCATAGCCAAATATCTAGAAGGCTTATGGAGGTACTACAACTGCAACATCAAAGGTCGTTCATTTGCTATCGGCGACCTTGTTCTCTGTAGAAAATAAAAAAACCAAAGGGATACACAAGCTCTCCTCCCCTTAGGAAGGGCCTTATGTTGTCAAAGAGGTTACCTAACCAGGGTCTCATCGCCTATGTGACTTAGACAGAATTGATGTCCCTAACTCATGGCACATCGAGCACCTCATACATTTCTATCCTTAAAATGCCCCAGATATGTACTCTCCACTTTATGATGAATACTAATCTCTTTGATCAAGTGAACTAGGAGGTGCGATCATAATATTAAAGAAGCATGGTGGGAACACCAACTCAAAGCCGACAAGATATTGGACCACGTCATTCTGTAGCTTTGCTAGATGCGCTGGATTGATCATCTTCTGAGAAATTGCGTTGAGAAATGCACATAGTTTCACGGTGGCTAATCGTACATTTGGAGGTAGAATCCCTCTCAATGCAACCAGAAGCAATTGCGTCATAAGCATGTGGCAATCACATTTATTATCCCCTTTACATTCGAGGAGAAGCCAAATGGGACCTTGATGCTGTTTAGGCATTCAAACATGCTTTCCTTCTCTTCTTTGCTAAGAGTGTAGCTGGCAGGACTTAAGTACTAGTGTCCATCATCTACCTTTTCTGGATATAGGTACTCTCATTCTTTCATACACTGCAAGTCCTATCTTGCTTCTAGTGTGTCCATAGACTTTCCATACACACCCATGAAGCCTAGCAGGTTCACACAAAGATTCTTTGTTAGGTGCATCACATCGATCGCGCTGCGAACCTCTAGGACTTGTTAGTAGGGTAGCTCCCAAAATATGGACTTCTTCTTCCACATGGGTGCGTGTTCGTTAGCATCATTCAGAACAGGTTGGCTATCAGGTCTATTCCCAAAGACTACTTGTACATCCTTGACCATATTGAATACATCCTCACCACTATGGTTGTCAGGCTTTGTTTGGTGCTCTGCCTTACCTTTAAAATGCTTGCCTCTCTTTCTTAGGGTGTGATTCAATGGAAGAAATCAACAATGGCCCAAGTACATGACCTTTCGACATTTTTTCAAAAATATACCTTCCATGTTATGAAAATAGTGCATGCATGCATTATATCCCTTGTTTGACTGTCCTGAAAGATTACTAAGAGCATGCCAATCATTGATTGTTATGAACAACAATAGTCGTAGGTTAAAGTGTTCCTATTTGTACTCATCCCACACACGCATGCCTGTGCTGCTCCACAAAAGTAGAAGTTCATCCACTAATGGCCTCACGTACACATCAATATCATTTCCAGGTTGCTTTGGCCCTTGGATGAGCACTGGCATCATAATAAACTTCCACTTCATGCACAACCATGGAGGAAGGTTGTAGATACATAGAGTAATAGGCCAAGTGCTATGATTGCTGCTCTGCTCTCCGAAAGGATTCATGCCATTTGTACTTAAAGCAAACCTTAAGTTTCTTGCATCATCTGCAAACTTCGGGAATTCTCTATCAATTTCTCTCCACTAGGACCCATCAGCGGGGTGTCTCAACATATCGTTACCTCACGGTCTTTTTTGTGCCATCGCAGCAACTATGCATGCTCTTTGTTTCTGAACAAATGTTTTAAGCGTGGTATTATAGGAGCATACCATATCACCTTGGCAGGGATTCTCTTCCTAGGACGTTCACCACCACCCTCAACATCACCAGGGTTATCTCGCCTGATCTTATACCACGATGCACGGCATACCAGGCATGCATCCAAATTCCCGTACTCCTTGTCGTTGTAGAAGATGCAGTCATTAGGACATGCATGTATCTTCTGGATTTCTAATTCTAGAGGGCAGATGACCTATTTTGCTACGTATGTAGTGGCAGGCAATTCATTTGCCTTTGGAAGTATCTTCTTTGTGATAGTCAGTAACTCCCCAAATCCCTTGTCGAATACATCATTCTTTGCCTTCTATTGTAGCAATTCTAGTGTGGTACCTAGCTTTTTTTATCCCTCTTTGACAGTCGGGTTTAGAAATTTCTTATGATCCTCTAGCATGCGCTCGAACTTGATCTTCTCCTTATCACTTTTGCATTCTCTCTGTGCATCACGGATGGCCTGACCAAGATCATCAATGGGCTCATCTTCTGCCGCTACCTCTTCTTCAGCAGCTACGTCTTCTTCAGCTTCCCCCATTACAATATCATCAAAGGCACCGCATTCAGCAAAACCATGAATAATCATGTTGTCATCATGCCCTTCTTCTTCATCATCTTCTTCCATTATAACACTTTTTTCTCTGTGCTTAGTCCAACAAATATAGTTTGGCATGAAACCCGACGTAAACAGGTGTTCATGAATTTTCCTCGAGCAAGAATAATCCTTCTCATTCTTTGTCACACCCCAAAATTTCTGATTTTGGGTTGTGCATAGAAAACACTAAATAAAATGAATTATTTTAATATTTGGATAAAATTTACCAAGTTTAGTTTGAGCTAGCGCAAATTTAGTTATAGAAAAAATATGAATTTTCAAAGTTTTCTAATTTTGATGGGTGTTTGGATGATGTGATGTTTGCTTGTTGCTTCTTTATGTGTTGAGAGTGAGCAAAGTCTTTAAAATACGTTAGTAGGTCGATTTTCCTTCTCCGGCACGTCTTTATCTTTTTCTACAATCAAATTCTTTGTTTCTCGGCTCAAGTTTTCATTGGGAGCTTCCTAAAATCTTTTCTTTGTAACGCAAATCACTCCATTTAATTCCTCGTCCGTCAATCAATCTCTACAAACTTCTCGAGAATTTTTCTAGCTTTTTCTAGAACTTGTTCCTACTTATCTATGAGCATAATTTAATTTTTAGATACTCCAAATTATCTTATCATGGGCTCCAAATACTTTATTTGGGTTCCTCATGTTCCATAATGTCTCTAGGAATTTTCTCCAAATTTTTAGAGCTTTCGGAGTATTTTTCGCGGCTTAAATAATAATTCTAGACTTTTCTAGAATTATTTTATCCACGAAATTAATTAATTTCAAAATTAATAAATCTCTCATTTTTTCCAATGCTCAAAGCCCATGTGCAATAATCCTAATAAATCCTAAAAACCCATGAATTTATTTACTAATGGGCTTTAATGATTATTTAGGTCCATTAGTAAATGTGGAGGGTGCAACATCAATTAGTACCATATTGCTAGTTGATGCAGATGTGGGAAGTTTTTCTTTCTATAAATCTGTACCAACCCCTTGAGCAAAGCACACCAAAACTATCATAAGGGGAGCCCCTAGTTTGGGAAATTCCTCGTGTAGTAAATCAGATTTTTCTCCTAATTTTCTCACCGTCGCCGCCGTGCTATCTAGCCCAGCCGTCCTCTCCTTCGTGCAACAAGTCGAGCCCACCCCTACGCAGCTGCTGTTGCCATGGTTGTGTGGTGGTTGTACGGAAGGCCAAAGGATGAAGATGAGGTAATTACGAAATTACCACCAGTTCGTAATATCATCGTCGTATATTCATTTTAAGTCCGTTTCGAATCGTCCCAATTACATTAGATTTGTATCGATGTGATCTACATGCCAGTGTCTTGTTTTTCATGTCAAGTGACTTTTATATATATGTTTAAATATTAATTTAATTAATATGCATGCAACTAGTTTTTATAAATAAAAGTAACATAATTATATACAATGCTCTTTTGCAAATAAGTTTTAATATGACTAGTTGCTAACATAAATATGTTTCTAAATTATAATATGTTTAGTCTAAACACACATCAAATTTGATTAGATGTTCTCACATGTCAGTTTGTATTTGCAAGTTAAAGTTGAATTGGCATAAATGATATCAAAATATTTATAAATAAAATATGATTAGCTTCAACTCAGTTTTTAAGTATAAATTTGATTTGTTTAATCTAAATTAATGCTACTCACATAGTTTTTTCTAATTAACATAAATCAAGCTTATAGTCTTCTCTTTTCTTTTATAATATAAAACCCTATAGTCGTTTCTTTACAACTGTAGTTCCGATTAGCGTGTTTTTTGTGTCTGTGTGTTCGTAGCAACGTGTAGAACATCTTTAAAACCTTTTTACTTGCTGTTTCATATGTTTGGTGTATTGTTCTAATTTAGTTCTATTGTTTGCTTCGTGTATGATTGTATGGATGCTTGTGTGGTACTTTATGATCATGTCCAGTCGGTGAGCTTTACGTGTTGATCAAGAAGGAGTTCTATTGAAGGTTTGGACTAGAAGAAGGATCTAAGTTTAAGGCAAGTATAGCATGGGAAATTCCTTGTTGTCCTATACACCCTTAATCATTTAATTCATACTGCATGTGTCTACCTTGACTGCCACTAAGGATTTCCTAGTACTTTGTACCTTATGCCTTGATACCTATGGGGTATTGCATTGGGTAGTATGTTGCTAGTGCTCAACTAAGGCTATGATCTTGTAACTTGACTAATGGATTATGCAATAAACACTAAAAGATGCTTTCTAGCAACATGGAACAAGGGGGTTAGAGCATTGGGCTATTTTATGGTGCTCTAGATTTCTCTCCTAAAGGACTTATCTGTAAGTGATCATCCGGGACTTACAGTACAACTATAAGGGCTATATTGCTCTGGATTTAGCTCAGTATGAGGACCTTTTCTAGCTTGTTAGAGGTTACCTTTATTGGCATAAGAATGGCTTGCTGAATCGGGTATAGTGTGACCTCTATCCCCTTGTGTATAGGCTGCGTGTCATTGTGCCATCGGGAAGGGGGGCTCTACATCTGTTTGCTGAGTCGATCTAATGGCCCTAACTTGTTAGATAAACCTTTGAAAGGCTTCATAGTGAACCCTGCCGACCTTCTTTAGGAGTGGGTCAAGAGATTAGCTACCTCGGGTGAAAGGGTAAATCACGACTCACAGTGAAAGTGTACAACCTCTATAGAGTGTAAAACTTGTATATCAGTCATGCTCATGGTCAGAAGCGGCCTTAGAACCCTTACGGAATAGATGATGAACACTGATGATACTGATGATAAAGATGCTCATTAATGGTTAATTGTTTATGCTATTCATTATTCATATTTACCTGATCATGTGTTTTCATGGGCTTGTGATAAACTTGTTGCCACCCTATTGCTAAAATCGTGACTCATTAAAAGCTAATCGCAGTTAAACCAGTGTTAGCCTTTTGAGCCTCATGAACCCCATGTTATATTTGCTGAGTATGACATGTACTTACGCTTGCTTTATTTTTCACATATTTAGATAAAAATCTTGGATGGGTACCAGATTGCTAATTTGGAGGAATTAGGCTTGTGATAAACTAGTCAGTTGTCCCTGTGGAACTGGAGTCTTCTCCCAAAGACCGGAGTTGTCTTTCCACTGTTTGCTATCTAAGGTTATATTTTTTATACTAAATACATTATATGTTAAGCATTATCTATTGATATTACATTTATTTGTAGCTATATGTGAGAATTGACTTCCTAGGCTCACATATGGTGCATATCTGGTTTTGTTCTTAAAACTGGGTGCTACATTCTTACATAGAACACATGGGCAGCATATGAAACCATTCCGTGTGTTTGCCTTGGCCACATTTAAGAAATCATGCACGCCCCTCATGAACTCTGGGGAGCGGCGGTCAGCGTTGTACATCTATTGTCGGTTCATCTGCATTACATGACATATACCATATCAAAAACTTGTAATAACCCATATTATACAACATGCATGGTTAGTAGTTAATTAAAAGATCCAAAATATCCATTAATCAACATGATTAATTAATATCCTATACCACACAGCTGTTTCACGTACTCTTGAACATTAATTTATTAAAGCCTTGATACAATGTAGACAATCCCAAATAGCACTAAACAAACTAAACCTACAATGCACTTCAGCAAAATAGGGATTTCACGACCAATTCCAACTAAAATAGACAGATCATTCTTCTACTGGTTCACTGCCTCATCATACACAGGTGCACTCTCATCAGCCGCCTCAGTCTCCTTTGCAAGAGATTTTTGGACGTGCTCAACATACTCTTCCTCCTAGTATCAACCGTCACATGATCCAATGCCATCCCACTAAAATTACAACAACAAATTAAGAACTTTAATCAAAATCATCACGAAAAATGGCTACAACCATAGCAAAACATGACAAAAAATTACTCACTTCGTGATTCGGACACGTGTAGAAGATACGCCCTTGGTTAGGACTCTTCTTCTTCACCCTGTACTCCCTCACAATCTTCTGCCCACACTTGCCGCACGCAATGAGAGGGAGGTCTGGCCTCAGTCGCTTAGGGACCCCATGCGAGGCCGAGGACCCAGAAGTAGTCGCCATCTACGACTCTCTATACTTATTTTCATCAACTACTATAAGTTTCTCATTTTGTGAACCATGAAATTAAATGAGCTATATACTAAAAAACCTTTTATTTCTCAATTTCTAAGCCATGCATGAAATGAGGCAATGAAAGGTGCATACTAGTTTTGATGAGCTACTATAAGATTCCTTCATCTACATATGCAAACTATCAAGTGATTTTGAGCTCAAACGGCATATAAATAAAAAATATCCACCATTATTCCTAATCTAGAAAATAAAAAAATTTCTATTTTTAGACCATGAAATGAGGCAATGAAAGGTGCATACTGGTTTTGATGAACTACTATAAGCTTCCTTCAACTTCATATTCAAACTATCAAGTGATTTTGAGCTCAAATGGTATATAAATAAAAAAATTCCACCATCATTTCCAATTAAAAAACCACAAATTTCTCTATTTATAGACTAAGAAATGTGTCATGCTAGTGATGAAACATGGGAGGATGAAGTTGGTAACCTTTAGAACCGAAGAATGGTTGGAGGAATGCGTCTTCAGCAATCCCGCAAGCATGAACTCTTTCCACGAGGAAGAACAGAGAGCAGACAAAGAGCTTGAAATAGCTCGGGCTAAGGAAGGAAGAAAGGAGAAAGTATATAACCTGGGACATGTAATCCCGATTTGTGGTATACACTAGGACTACAGGTAGAGTTCTAATCCCGGTTGGAGCCACCAACCGGGATTAAAGGTTTAGTCACGGCTGGTAGCTTCAACCGGGACTGGAGGGTGACCTTTAGCCTCGGTTTGAACCACGAACCGGGACTAAAGGTCCCCTCCTACTCCCCTCCTGTAAAAGCTATGCCACTAGTCGTTGGGCAGGGGACTTTAGTCCCGGTTGGTTGCTCCAACCAGGACTAATCCTGTCTTTAGTCTCGGGCCCAAAAATGACCGGGACTAAAGCCTAGAACCGAAAGTCTATTCTCTACTGTGATGGTAATCGATCTTGTGCTTCACTAGATCGATTATGCTCTATTTGAGCAGCAACAGATGACACCCCTGTTTGCACTACTATCATTGGCGAACTAAACAAAACATGTAATGATTGATTCCCTTCCCATTCTAGTGATGGAGATATTGCCTTCACGTTCACAATTCCTTTATGCAACCAAACAACACCTTATTTGATCTAATCCAATATATAAATTACTATCTTGTCATTATAGTTTTCCTCGATTCCTTATTGCCACTATTAGTAAATACGGGTGGATCCCTATGTCATTTGAGAACATTGATAGACTTCAATAATTTGCAATGGCATGTAGGAATTGATCCCCCCCCCCCCCCCTCCCTCTAATATATTTCATTGTCCTGAGCAGTACCTACGAACCATGGCAACTAGCCTTACATGGTGGCACTTAGGGGCAATTTGATAGGAGAATGATTGATTCTTGCGTGGAATCCAAAAATTTGTGCCAAATGACCAAATGGTGAAACGTCAAATGTTTCAGCCTAGAAACATTTCTCCTTCTTTGCCTAGAAACTGTAATCGGCTACATGATGGTTGCACAAACGGTTCTAGTACCGTTTCTTTTGCCTCTTTTCACTTCTATTAATTGCATTTTATTTTTTTATTTCTTTTTTTGTTGCAACAAATTAAAATGGGTTGCATTTAAGTCATTCTCCACCCACAAAAAAAATGAGGTTTTTTGAAGCATATTTCTATTTATATGATTTTCTATTGTGGATCCTAATCCACCAGTCTAGTAGGCAAACGGTTTGACAAAGTGATTCTGATTCATTGTCCAAAAAGTTTCTTGACAGAATCTGAATTCAAAACATTTCTAAAAACATCTAGATTCCTACTAAATAGACCTTAGTTCGTTTAGCTTTGTTTTCTCACGAGGCTTAGCCTTGTGAGTTGTGACAGAAGGCTGCGGCGGCAATTGCAGAGAGAGAGAGAGAGAGATTCTGATTCATTGTCCAAAAAGTTTCTTGACAGAATCTGAATTCAAAACATTTCTAAAAACATCTAGATTCCTACTAAATAGACCTTAGTTCGTTTAGCTTTGTTTTCTCACGAGGCTTAGCCTTGTGAGTTGTGACAGAAGGCTGCGGCGGCAATTGCAGAGAGAGAGAGAGAGAGAGAGAGAGAGAGAGAGAGAGAGAGAGAGAGAGAGAGAGAGAGAGAGAGAGAGAGAGAGAGAGAGAGACACACACACACACACACACACACACACACTTACTAGCGGGTCCTTAGTGCAGTTGGAGGTTGATGATATGGTGGAGGGTAGTTGTAGCATTATCAGTTTGACAATGGCTAGAATTATGATGTTTGTCGCGTGCACTAATGTTGGCCTCTCAAATAAAGGTGGTATTCCTTTTCAAAAAGAAATGAAGGTGGTATTGTTGTAGCATATGGCTCTTTGTGCCAATGAAAAGCGTGAGTGCCGTTCATTAGCTGTTGGATTGTTATGCATAGGTTGTGTTTATTTATTTTCTTGATTACATAGCCTCCTTGCTCTGTTGCATTTTCCTTACCTACTCTATCAATGGAAACGGCCTACTATATCAGTGCTATTTTCCAACGCTATGTACGCCACTCCATAACAAATGGTGGTCAAGGATAGTATCATTCTTAAGAGGAACCATTATTCTTATATAAACTCAACTTGTCAGATGCTATAGTGTGCATTGTATTTGCTTCAAGAGGAAACCATTACGTGACATTCATGAGTTTGTCAATGAATTTATTGTGAAAAAGGTTTCACAATGAAAACTATAGCATGAATGGTGCGACTAGCGCCTAGACGTTCAGTCGCAGTGTCCGTCCGGATGTAGCTCCCGCGCCGACGCCCGATGCATGCAGCTCCCTTCGCCCCACGCCTTCGTCCGTTCTGGAGCTCCCATGCCTCCGCCCGACGCACGCAGCTCCCTCACCGCATCCCATCCCGCTCCACATCTCGCCTGGTGCGCCGCGCCCACACCCATCCCGCTCCCCATCCCGGCCGATCCACCGCAGCATCCTGTCCCCGCTGCTCCCGTGTCCACGGCCTCCATCTTTGCCATACCAGGGGAGCCGCCGTAGCTAGACCACCGAGGGCTTGGGCTTCCTCCACACCTACATCTAGATGTACTTTTGCGACACTCGGATAAAATAAATTGCAACATATGTCTGAAACAGATGAGACATTCGGAATATACACTTACAGCATGGCCATTTGCAAATAATATATGCAACATGAAGATAAAACACTTGCAACATACGTCTGAAACAGATGAAACATTCATGACATACACTTACAACATAGCCATTTGCAATAAGCGCAACATGCAGATAAAACACTTGCAACATATGTTAAAACTGATGAAACATTCGTAACATACACTTTGAGATACGTGTACAGCTGAAAGGTCCTAATGGCTAGAGGGGGTGAATAGCCTAATAAAAATTTCTACAACAACACTTAACAAAAAGGTTAGACAATTATGAGGCGAAGCAAGTGTTGTGCTAGCCTACTCAAAATGCAACCCACCTATCACAATTCTAGGTTAGATAGTATCTATTCACACAATAGCTATGATGCTAATCTATGTTAGTGTGCTCTCAAAAGCTAACTAAAGAGCCACACCAACCAAGCAAGCAAGCTCTCACAACTAGGTACACTAAAGAGCTTGACAACTAGTTTGCGGTAATGTAATGAGAGTGATCAAGAAGGCTATACCGCAGTGTAGATGAAGGAACCAATCAATCACAAGGATGAATAACAATGAGACCAATCACCTCGAAATCAATGATGAACACAAAGATTTTTTACCGAGGTTCACTTGCTTGCCGGCAAGCTAGTCCTCGTTGTGGCGATTCACTCACTTGGAGGTTCACGCGCTAATTGGCTTCACACGCCAAACCCTCAATAGGGTGCCGCACAACCAACACAAGATGAGGATCACACAAGCCACGAGCAATCCACTAGAGTATATTTTGGCTCTCCACCGGGGAAAGGTCAAGAACCCCTCACAATCACCACGATCGGAGCCGAAGACAATCACCAACCTCCGCTCGATGATCTTCGCTGCTCTAAGCCGTCTAGGTGGCGGCAACCACCAAGAGTAACAAGCAAAATCCACAGCAAAACACGAACACCAAGTGCCTCTAGATGTAAACACTCAAGCAATGCACTTGGATTCTCTCCCAATCTCACAAAGATGATGAATCAATGATGGAGATGAGTGGGAGGGCTTTGGCTAAGCTCACAAGGTTGCTATGTCAATGAAAATGGCCAAAGATGTGAGCTTCAACCGGCCATGGGGCTTAAATAGATGTCCCCACGAAATAGAGCCGTTGTACTCGTTCACTGGGCACGAAGCGGGCTGACTGGACACTCCGGTCAGTTGATCGGACGCTGAGCCCCCAACGTCCGGTCGCTCGCAGTCAGCCACGTGTCCTGACTTCAACGGTCATCAGTCTTGACCGGACATTGTGCCTGAGTTGACCGGACGCTGAACACCAGTGTTCGGTCATTTACAGTAAGGTTCCAAAACCGACTTTTGCCGACCGGACGTGTCCGGTCATGCTCGATCGGACCCTGCCAGCGTCTGGTCACACTATGACTACTTACTGTGCTGACCGACAACACGACCGGACGCAGCCCTTTAGCGTCCGGTCGCTGAGCGACCCAGTGTCCGGTCAGTTGACCGACACTAGCATCTTTGCGACCAACTCCATTTCACCTCTAAGTTCTTCACCCTTTGTTCAAATGTGCCAAAGTGTATCACCTTGTGCACATGTGTTAGCATATTTTCACAAACATTTTCAAGGGTGTTAGTTCTCCACTAGATCCTAAATGCATATGCAATGAGTTAGAGCATCTAGTGGCACTTTGATAACCGCATTCCGATACGAGTTTCACCCCTCTTAATAGTACGGCTATCAAACCTAAAGGTGATCACACTCTCTAAGTGTCTTGATCACTAAAACAAAATAGCTCCTATGGTTTATACCTTTGCCTTGAGCTTTTTGTTTTTCTCTTTCTTCTTTCCAAGTCCAAGCATTTGATCATCACCATGGCATCATCTTCATCATGCTATGATCTTTGTTTGCTTCGCAACTTGGAGTGTGCTACCTATCTCATGATCACTTGATAAACTAGGTTAGCACTTAGGGTTTCATCAATTCACCAAAACCAAACTAGGGCTTTCAATCTCCCTCTTTTTGGTAATGTATGACAACCCTTATACAAAGATATAAATTAAAATTTAATTGAATCAATGTTGCTTGTCCAAGCATATTTACCATGTGTAAAAGAATATGGATAAGTTTCATGAACCCCAAATGGTAGCTATTGCTCCCCCTACATATGTGCTAAGAGTTTAGATTGAAGCTTGCACATATGCTTAGATAGGAAATATAGGAGACAATGTCTACCAATTGATGCTAAGGTATAAAAGATGGACCTTTGAAGCGTGATACCAATCGGAGTGCACTATTATACCATCCTTAGCACCATGGTTAGCTTGATACTACTTGTACATGTGCTTTGAAAAGATACCACTTGGAAATACTTGGAAATGAAAGTAATCTAATGATTTCATTTCATCATTCAATCTTCCAACTAGCATACATCACACAAGCATGGATTTTGTAATTTAAAACTTATGCCATGCAAGCAAACATATGAAATGCACATTCAAATGCATCGCCCAAGTTTATGAGCTTGCTCCCCCTACTTGTGTGCTCAAAATTTTAATTGATCCCTTTCCTTTTTCACTTCTCTCCCCCTATGTCATATATCAAGTATATCTTTATGTGTCTCTCCCTTTATGATATTTCTCCCCCTTTTTCACTATATCTTTGTTTCTCTCCCCCTTTGTCATCAATGACCACAAAGGTTCAAAATATAGATAGTATTACTTGTAGGGTCGAGATTATCAATGTCAATCAATGGGATGAGGATCAAAGTTCCAAATTTGGTTCAAACTAGAATATATGCCAAAGATATTTAACTCGGTTTGATCCAAGGACAAGCTTCTTCACACCTTCAAATAAGGGTTATCTTGTACCATGTTGAGTTAAACATTTATAGCTCATGTTCTAGATTAAACACTAGGTTTACAAGCTCACAAACATGTCATATGTTACCACTAGATCAAGTCAAACATAGAAGCAATAGTGGTACCATATAATCATCAAATTTATTTGATTTTCATGAATGAGCCTAATAACTTGAAAGGTCCTAATGGAAGTAAGAAATGACTAGATGCACTAAAACATGTCCTTAGCAAGGATGTATGTCATGCCAATCAATTTTTACCTTTGATTGCTCGAAGGAGAGGCATGTCATATAATGGGGGGGTGCATCAACACATATTTGAGAAATCCAATATGTTCAACTCATTTCTTAGCTTGCAAAATCTTTTCTCATCTAATGGCTTGGTGAATATATCGGCAAGTTGATCTTCGGTGCCTACACTCTCAATGCAAATGTCCTCTTTTTATTGGTGATCTCTTATGAAATGGTGGCGGACATCAATGTGCTTTGTTCTTGCATGTTGAACTGGATTGTTGGTTAGCTTGATTGCACTCTCATTGTCACATAGCAATGGCACTTTCTTGAATTTGATTCCAAAGTCACTCAAAGTGGCCTTCATCCAAAGTACTTGTGCACAACAACTACCTGCGGATATATATTTAGCTTCGGTGGTTGATAATGCAACACTATTTTGCTTCTTTGATGACCATGAAACAAGTGATCTTCCCAACAATTGACATGTGCCCGATGTGCTCTTTCTTTCAACCTTGTATCCCGCATAATCTGAGTCGGAGTAACCAACTAGCTCAAACTTTGCTCCTTTGGGATACCACAAACCAACATTTGGTATATGCTTCAAGTACCTCAAAATTCTCTTTGTAGCCTTCAAATGACTTTCTCTTGGTGAGGCTTGAAATCTTGCACACATGCATACACTAAACATGACATCCGGCCTTGATGTGGTCACATAGAGTAGGCTTCCAATCATAGACCGATACAATTTTTGATCCACCATATTTCCACTTGCATCACTATCCAAGTTGCCATTGGTTCCCATTGGTGTGCTAATGACTTTGCTATCAATCATTCCAAACTTCTTGATCATGTCCTTGATGTACTTGCCTTGACTTACAAATGTACCATTCTTCAATTGCTTGATTTGAAGACCAAGGAAGTAACTCAACACTCCAATCATGGACATCTCAAACTCATTAGCCATCATCTTTCCAAACTTATCACAAAAATCTTGATTGGTTGATCCAAATATGATATCATCAACATAGATTTACAATACAAATAGATCTTTTCTAATCTTCTTGATGAAAAGAGTGGTGTCAACCTTGCCCATTGTGAACCCTTTAGAGAGTAGAAAGTCCCTCAATCTCTCATACCATGCTCTAGGTGCTTGCTTCAAGCCATACAATGCCTTCTTCAACTTGTACACATGGTTGGGCTTCTTGTCATCTTCAAAACCGGGAGGTTGCTCAACATATACTTCTTCATTGATGTAGCCATTTAGAAATGCACTCTTAATATCCATTTGATAGAGCTTGATGTTGTGGGCACAAGCATAGGCTAGCAAGATTCTAATTGCTTCCAATCTAGCAACCAGGGCATATGTTTCTCCAAAGTCAAGACCTTCAACTTGAGTATAGCCTTGTGCTACCAATCTTGCTTTGTTCTTTACTACTATCCCATCTTGATCTTGCTTGTTTCTAAAGACCCATTTGGTTCCAATCACATTGTGTCCCTTTGGTCTTTCTACCAACTCCCATACTTGATTTCTTATGAAGTTATTGAATTCTTCATGCATAGCATTCACCCAATCAACATCCTTCAATGCTTCATCTATCTTCTTTGGTTCAATGGATGACACAAATGAGAAGTGTTCACAAAATGATGCCAATCTTGATCTTGTTTGTACACCTCTTGAAATATCACCAATGATAGTGTCTAAAGGATGATATCTTGCAATATTGGTTGGTTGGAGTATTAGAACTTGATTTCTTGCACTTGCTTGATTATTGGATTGAGATGATGTACTAGCCACTTGATCTTGTTCATTATCATGAGATCCACTTGCACTAACTTGATTTGTATTATCTTGCACATTTGAGTTGGAGAGCACTTGCACTTGATCATCTTCATCATCATTCACTTGCCTAGGCCTCAATTCACCAATATCTATGTTCTTCATAGCATTTGAAAGTTGAATGCCTCTAACATCTTCTAAGTTCTCATTTTCTACTTGTGAACCCTTGGTTTCATTAAATTCAACATCATGAACTTCCTCAAGAGTACCACTATCCAAATTCCAAACTCTATATGCTTTGTTTGTAGTGGAATAGCCAAGTAGGAATCCTTCATCACATTTCTTGTCGAACTTGCCCAATCTTGTGCCTTTCTTCAAGATATAGCATTTGCAACCAAAGACCCAAAAATATGCAATGTTGGGCTTTCTACCATTCAAGAGCTCATATGGTGTCTTCTCTTTCAATCGGTGACAATAGAGGCGGTTGCTACAATAGCAAGCCATGTTGATAGCTTCGGCCCAAAAGGATTGACTCACATTGTACTCACTAAACATAGACCTTGCCATATCAATGAGTGTTCTATTCTTCCTCTCAACAAGGCCATTTGATTGAGGTGTGTACTTGGCCGAGAATTGATGTCTAATTCCAAACTCATCACACAACTCATCAATTCTAGTGTTCTTGAACTCACTACCATTGTCACTTCTAACTCTCTTGATGGTTGTTTCAAACTCATTGTGAATGCCCTTGACAAATGATTTGAATGTTGCAGACACATCACTTTTGTCCACTAGAAAGAATACCCAAGTGTATCTAGTATAATCATCCACTATCACAAAGTCATATTTGTTACCACCAATGCTAGTGTATTGTGTTGGCCCAAACAAATCCATGTGCAATAACTCAAATGATTTACTAGTGCTCATCATGCTTTTCTTAGGATGGGTGTTTCGAACTTGTTTGCCGGCTTGACAAGAGCTACAAAGCTTATCATTTTCAAACACAACATCTTTCAAACCTCTAACCAAGTCATGCTTAACCAATCTATTCAATTGTTTCATTCCAACATGACCAAGCCTTCTATGCCATAACCAACCCATGCTAGACTTAGTGAATAAGCATTTAGATAATTTAGCTTCACTAGCATTGAAATCAACCAAGTATAGATTCTTATATCTAAAGCCTTTTAAGATCAAGTTAGAGCCATCTACACTTATGATCTCTACATCATTAACCCCAAATATGCATTTGAATCCAAGATCACACAATTGAGCCATGGATAGCAAATTGAAGTTCAAGCTCACTACTAGCAACACATTGAATATGCTCATGTCATTGGATATTGCAATGTTACCAAGCCCTTTGACCTTGCCTTTGCTATTGTCACCAAATGTGATACTATCATAACCATCATTGTCATTGGTGTTGATTGAGTTGAACATTCTTACATCACCAGTCATGTGTTGAGTGCACCCACTATCAATAACCCAATGCCTTCCTCCAGCTTTGTAATTGACCTACAAAAGAAGATCAATTCTTTTTAGGTACCCAAAGTTGCTTGGGTCCTTAAAGGTTAGTTACTAAGCTCTTTGGTACCCAAATGGCTTTCTTCTTTGAGCCCATCCATGGTTTACCAATAAATTTAGCCTTCACACCATTTGTACCCTTAGTAAGCACATAGAAAGAATCAAGCTTAATGGAGGATACATTAGCATATGACTTCTTGTTCATGCACTTTTGCTCTACATGACTAATTTGCTTGCAACTAGTGCAAAATCGACCATTGTTCTTCACAAAACTAGTCTTATGAGGAGCAAAGGCTGCCTTACCTTTCTTGGGGGTATAGCCCAATCCCTCTTTGTAGAGAGAAGCTCTTTGGCTATCCAAGCACATAAGCAAGCGGTCCTCACCACCATAGGCCTTGGCCAAGGTGTGAGTGAGCTTGTTGACCTCCTTCTTGAGGTTCTCATTCTCAACCATTAGTGAGGCATCACAAGTGAGACCATCACTACTAGATGAGGTGGAAATAGAAGTACTACAAGAAGGGTTAGTGAGACCAACAATGATAGGCATAGATAATGATTCATCAATTATATCACAAGTTAAGCCTATATTACAAGTTTCAACAATCTTCTTTTTATTTTGCTCATCAAGCAAAGAGGAATGAGCTTTTTCAAGCTTCTTGTGAGCCTTGACAAGCTTCTCATGGGCTTCCTCTAGCCTCTCATGAGATGCATTGAGCTCATCAAAGGCTTGCTTAAGGGCTTTTAGTTCCTTACGCAAGCTCATTGTGAATGCCTTTGACAAATGATTTGAATGTTGCAAATACATCACTTTTGTCCACTAGAAAGAATACCCATGTATATCTAGTGTAGTCATCCACTATCACAAAGCCATATTTATTTCCACTGATACTAGTGTATTGTGTTGGCCCAAACAAATCCATGTGCAATAACTCAAATGCTTTACTAGTGCTCATCATATTTTTCTTAGGATGGGTGTTTCCAACTTGTTTGTCGGCTTGACAAGAGCTACAAAGCTTATCCTTTTCAAACACAACATCTTTCAAGCCTCTAACCAAGTCATGCTTAACCAATCTATTCAATTGTTTCATTCCAACATGACCAAGCCTTCTATGCCATAAACAACCCATGCTAGACTTAGTGAATAAGCATGTAGATAATTTAGCTTCACTAGCATTGAAATCAACCAAGTATAGATTCTCATATCTAAAGCTTTTGAAGATCAAGTTAGAGCCATCTACACTTATGATCTCTACATCGTCTACCCCAAATATGCATTTGAATCCAAGATCACATAATTGAGCCACGGATAGCAAATTGAAATTCAAGCTCTCAACTAGCAACACATTGGATATGCTCATGTCATTAGATATTACAATCTTACCAAGCCCTTTGACCTTGCCTTTTCCATTATCACCAAATGTGATACTATCATAACCATCATTGCCATTGGTGTTGATTAAGTTGAACATTCTTGCATCACCGGTCATGTGTTGAGTGCACCCACTATCAAGAACCCAATGCCTTCCTCCGGATTTGTAATTGACCTATAAAAGAAGATCAATTTCTTTTAGGTACCCAAACTTGCTTGGGTCCTTAAAGGTTAGTCACTAAGCTCTTTGGTACCTAAATGGCTTTCTTCTTTGAGCCCATCCATGGTTTACCAATGAACTTAGCCTTCACACCATTTGTACACTTAGTAAGCATATAGCATGAATCAAGCTTTATGAATGATACATTTGCATTTTTGCTTTTGTTTTTGCATTTATGCTCCTTATGACCCACTTGCTTGCAACTAGTGCAAAACCGACCATTGTTCTTCACAAAACTAGTCTTGTGAGGAGCAAAGGCTGCTTTGCCTTTCTTGGGGATATAGCCCAATCCCTCTTTGTAGAGAGTGGCTCTTTGGCTACCCAAGCACATAAGCAAGCGGTCCTCACCACCATAAGCTTTAGCTAAGGTGTGAGTGAGCTTATTGACCTCCTTCTTGAGGTTCTCATTCTCAACCACTAGTGAGGTGTCACAAGTGAGACCATCACTACTAGATGAGGTAGGAGTGGAAGTGCTACAAGAAGGGTTAGTGGGAGCAACAATGATAGGCATAGATAGTGATTCATCAATTATATCACAAGTTAAACCTACATTGCAAGTTTCAACATGCTTCTTTTTATTTTGGTCATCAAGCAAAGATGAATGAGCCTTTTCAAACTTTTTGTGAGCTTTGCCAAGCTTCTCATGGGCTTCCTCTAGCCTCTCATGAGATGCATTAAGCTCATTAAAGGCTTGCTTAAGGGCTACAAGTTCCTTACACAAGCATTTGCATTCCCTTCTCTTGATGTCAAAGTGTTCTTTAGCATCTTCTAGCATGTCAAATAGTTCATCCTTAGTGGGTTCATCATTATCACTATCACTATTATTTTCATTTTATGTTCATTTTCATCATCATGTTCTTCATCACTTTCATCATCACAAGATTGTACCTTAGTGGCCTTAGCCATGAAGCATGATGAAGATTCAAAGAGAGAAGGCTTCTCATTGATAGCAATGCTTGCGAGAACCTTCTTCTTGGTGGTCTTGTTATCATCACTATCATCATCATCATCACTTGAGGAAGCATCACTATCCCAAGTGACTACATATGAACCACCCTTCTTCTTCTTGAATGCCATCTTGTCCTTCTTCTCTTTCTTTTCCTTCTTGTCCTTCTTCTTGTTCTTCTTGTTGTCATCATCATTGTCGCTATTGTATGGGCATTGAGCAACAAGATGATCTTTGCTTCCACACTTGAAACACCTTCTTGACTCTTCTTTGTTCTTGGATGAAGACTTCTTCCTTCTAGCATGGTATCCCTTCTTCACCATGAACTTATCAAATCTCTTGACAAAGAGAGTCATCTTCTCATCATCATCATCCCAAGATTCATCTTCTTCACTTGATGTTTCTTGCTTAGCTTTGCCCTTGGATGATGTGGCTTTGAATGCCATGCTCTTATTCTTGTCATCCTTCTTCTCATCTTTCTTCTCCTTCTTTTCTTCCTTCTCATCATCATCTTTATAAGTATTATCGGTCATTATATCTCCCAATACTTGGTTTGGTGTCATGGTGTCCAAACCGCTTCTTACTAGAATGGTGACCAATGTACCAAATCTCGAGGGTAAGCATCTCAAGAACTTGTGGGAGAAGTCCTTGTCCTTCACCTCTTATCCAAGTGCTTTGAGATCATTGACAAGCACTTGAAGTCTATGGAACATCTCCGGCACACTCTCATCCTCCTTCATCTTGAAGCTTGCAAACTTCTCTTTGATGATGTATGCCTTAGCACCCTTTACGGCTTGAGTGCCCTCAAATGATTCTTCCAACTTCTTTCAAGCTTCATGTGCCATCTCAATGTTCTTGATTTGCTCAAATGTTCTTTCATTAATTGTATCATGAATGGCACTTAGAGCAATGTCATTGTTTTGGAGAAGCACTTCTTCGGCCGCGGTGGGATTCTCTGGGTCTTCAATCTCAATTTTGGTTTCTACCACCTTCCAAACCTTTCTATTGATTGACTTGATGTGAGTGGTCATCTTTGACTTCCAATACGGATAATTTGTGCCATCAAATTAGGGTGGCTTCTTGGTGTTGTTGATTTGAGCCATTTTTACACCGAAGGTTGTTAAGCCTCAAATCACAGTGACCTCGGCTCCGATACTACTTGAAAGGTCCTAATGGCTAGAGGGGGGTGAATAGCCTAATAAAAATTTCTACAACAACACTTAACAAAAAAGGTTAGACAATTATGAGGCGAAGCAAGTGTTGCGCTAGCCTACTCAAAATGCAAGCCACCTATCATAATTCTAGGTTAGATAGTATCTATTCACACAATAGCTATGATGCTACTCTATGTTAGTGTGCTCTCAAAAGCTAACTAAAGAGCTACACCAACCAAGCAAGCAAGCTCTCACAACTAGGTACACTAAAGAGCTTGACAACTAGTTTGCGGTAATGTAATGAGAGTGATCAAGAAGGTTATACCGCCGTGTAGATGAAGGAATCAATCAATCACAAGGATGAATAACAATGAAGACCAATCACCTCGGAATAAATGATGAACACAAAGATTTTTTACCGAGGTTCACTTGCTTGCCAGCAAGCTAGTCATCGTTGTGGCGATTCACTCACTTGGAGGTTCACGCGCTAATTGGCTTCACACGCCAAACCCTTAATAGGGTGCCGCACAACCAATACAAGATGAGGATCACACAAGCCACGAGCAATCCACTAGAGTACATTTTGGCTTTCCGCTGGGAAAAGGTCAAGAACCCCTCACAATCACCACGATCAGAGCTGGAGACAATCACCAACCTCTGCTCGACGATCTTCGCTGCTCCAAGCCATCTAGGTGGCAGCAACCACCAAGAGTAACAAGCGAAATCCGCAGCGAAACACGAACACCAAGTGCCTCTAGATGCAAACACTCAAGCAATGCACTTGGATTCTCTCCCAATCTCAAAAAGATGATGAATCAACGATGGAGATGAGTGGGAGGGCTTTGGCTAAGCTCACAAGGTTGCTATGTCAATGAAAATGGCCAAAGATGTGAGCTTCAACCGGCCATGGGGCTTAAATAGACGTCCCCACGAAATAGAGCCATTGTACCCCTTCACTGGGCACAATGCGGGCTGACCGGACACTCCGGTTAGTTGACCGGACGCTGAGCCCCTAGCGTCCGGTCGCTCATAGTCAGCCACGTGTCCTGACTTCAACGGTCATCAGTCTTGACCGGACGTTGCACCTGAGTTGACCGGACGCTGAACACCAGCGTCCGGTCATTTATAGTAAGGTTTCAAAACCGACTTTTGCCGATCGGACCCTGCCAGCGTCCGGTCACACTGTGACTACTTACTGTGCTGACCAACAACACGACCGGACGCATCCCTTTAGCGTCCGGTCGCTGAGCGACCCAGCGTCCGGTCAGTTGACCGACGCCAGCATCTTTGCGACCAACTCCATTTCACCTCTAACTTCTTCACCCTTTGTTTAAATGTGCCAACCACCAAGTGTATCACCTTGTGCACATGTGTTAGCATATTTTCACAAACATTTTCAAGGGTGTTAGTTCTCCACTAGATCCTAAATGCATATGCAATGAATTAGAGCATCTAGTGGCACTTTGATAACCGTATTCCGATACGAGTTTTACCCCTCTTAATAGTACGGCTATCAAACCTAAAGGTGATCACACTCTCTAAGTGTCTTGATCACTAAAACAAAATAGCTCCTATGGTTTATACTTTTACCTTGAGCTTTTTGTTTTTCTCTTTCTTCTTTCCAAGTCCAAGCATTTGATCATCACCATGGCATCATCTTCATCATGCTATGATCTTTGTTTGCTTCGCAACTTGGAGTGAGCTACCTATCTCATGATCACTTGATAAACTAGGTTAGCACTTAGGGTTTCATCAATTCACCAAAACCAAACTAGAGCTTTCAACAGCCATTGCAACATGTGCAACATCTGAGATCTACCTTAGCAACATACCTCTAAAACATCTGAAACACTTGATACATACGTTTACAACATATGCTTTCAGTGCAACATGGGCGGGCGGTGCGGCGAACTGGCGCGATGGAGGTGGCCCTGCGAGATGGCCGCGGCAGGCGGGGCGCGCAACGGCCGGGGTGGGAATCCGCGGGGGCGGGAGCGAGCAACGGCGCGGGGCACGCGAAGGGAGCGGCGCAGGCTACGCGGGCAGGGTGTGCGGAGCGGTCTGTCCGACGGACGCTCGTGGCATGAATCCTCACGACACAATCCAAATACGGTACACACGGTTGTCTTTTCATCTCTAGGATCTATGTTTACAGTCTCCAATAAACATTCCTCTTGCTCTATGTATGAACCAGGTAGCTCTTGCTAACTAGACGCCTTTGTATCTTTAGCCTTGCTACGAACCCTATATATGTTCTAAATTATAGTTTTTTAACTTCATTTTAAATAAAATTTGTCAACTTTAACATATTCCATGTAGAATTTAACTAAAGTAATTCGATATTTATAAATGTCGATGCGTTTTTCTATAAACTTAACCAAAGATGAAGAAGTCTGACTCGATTTTGCTACCCAACCCAAATCTCAGAGTCCGAACCTTTTAAGAAACAAGAGAAGTTACAAAGATGCCAAAGGCGCCAGAGAATCTCACGACAATGCTTATATTTGAGACGCAGGAATCCCCCCCCCCCCCCCCCCCCCCCCCCCCCCCCCCCCCTCTGAAATTGAACTAGTTCCTATAAAATTTTGATGAAATTTCTGTAAACAGACCTAATAATATTTTCAAGAGAGGAAAAATAGTGGATTGATGCATTGAGACCGTCGGGTGTTGCTGCAAGCTATGACGCTGCAATGGAATTGACATAAGGAGGCACAAGAAGAACACACATGCCACTCCTACAGCCTACGTACGTGTACGTGTTCTATGCTTGCCAAAAAAAAAAAAAAAAAGGTAAGGCCGGCCACAGCGCAGGATCCAGTTGGCCAACAGGTTTGCATACTATTATTACTGAAATTTCCTCCTGGTAAGTCCGGGAGAAGGAATCTTGGCCGGCCGGACAGGGGCACAGGGCGTTACCGACTAGTTGACTACTGAGAAACAGAGAAGGCGAGTAATTTATATACTCCCTCATGAGACGTTCTGGAACTTTTTAGAGACACTAAGAAAATCGATATATATATATATATATAATGCGGTTGTTTCAGCAGGCCTTCCCACGAAACCTTGATGGCTCTAGAAACTTTCTGGCCGGCACTACATTAGTTTAACAAGAATGTTGTTCGTTTCCATTAAATTAATTGAGATGGAGTCCACTAACTTTGACCTCCACATCTCTCAACATGCATTGATTAACCAGCCATTGAGCCATGCTCAAACTTCGCCATGTTTTGAAGTCACCAGCAGTTTGACTGCCACACCTGCCATGTTTTCCATTAGCTTGCAAACTGTCATCTCGAACACACAAATATGCTCTACATAAACAAAACTTTGGTACTCCCTCTACCACAAAAACTTCTATTTATGTTTAGGAGTCAAACCTGAAAAACTACAAACATTATAGCTATTACATTATTTATAGTTTAGAAATGTGTAAGTTATAAGTGTTAGTTTATATTCAAAATATTTGCAAAATTTATTATATTTGAAAGATTTTATATTTATTAGAAGAGATTTGTGATCAAAAGATACGAATTGAATACCATGCGAAGTCAAATATATCAAGTATTTGTGACTGGAGAGAGTAACCTCCTGTGACTCCATTTCACAAATTGCAGCCAGAATCTGAATTCAGAAAGCAATGTAAGGACAGGGTAAACAACTGAAACTACTTGAAACCTTACACGACTACCACTTTACAATCAAAGTTCTTCGCAGTATCTTCGACCAAACAACACTTAACAAAGTTTACAGCAACCCGGGTCAAACATTCTAAAACCAGCCACTCCAGCTGAACGAAGCACCCACCATGAACATTTCTTCAGACATGGGAGCCATGTCTCCGGCATCTCCTTGGTGCACCTGACCTGACCCACCATAAATAAACCCTATCATGCCTCGGTCACATTGCACATTGCAGATCAGTGCCTTGTGGCTAACTACATTTCCATTCTTTAATTAATTCTTTAATTACTTGGCGATGCTATCTTCTTGTTTAATCTCTGACAGGCACCCATGTCGTCAAGCAGTAACATGAACCTTTGGATGGCGCCGCCAAGTGGCAAATGGTTGTGCCACCACGAACAGCCTCAGCATCCTTGGGGAAGATGATGGCATGGCGTTTAAAATATATGCAAGCAGGTAGTTAGCGACAAAGCAGATATTAGTACACTAATAAGATACTAAGCATTTGAAGCAGGCCAACGGTAATGCAGTGCCGGCGGGAGGGGTTTCATTACAATCTAACTGCAAAAACATTAGTTGGGCACATTTCACATATATATATAAAAAAGAAAGTGACCAGTAACCAGCACAATTTTTTTTTGAAGCTGTGGATCTCATACAAAATTCATGGAACCAGCAAGTGCCAAAGGCCTGCAGAAACACTATTAATATAATAGATAATTCCTTGCGAATCATTAGATGAATATTCTTGACCTGAAGAATGAACAAGGCATTTTAATCTAGAAGGAATTCAACAGCATTGTTATCACATACTAGTAGATTTTCCCATTTATAAAAACGGGGTTTCAACTCAAGAACTCAGCAACAAAAGGATTTTGCCGACGATAAAATTCCATGCGTAGTGAACAACTATGCTTCAGCTATTCTTTGTGACTCCAAGCCCACAGTTACCAAGGGGTGGGGTTAATTTGGAGCCCATGGTTACCACATCGATTGAAGCATCAAACATATCACCCAAGCTAGTTTCACAGCCGGAAACAAAGAGTTGATTTTGTCAACCAGTGTAAACACCAAACATGTCAGCCACTACGACCACATCAAACATTGAAATACGCTACGGGATACAGCATCATGCTCCCAATGCAATGCGCCCTCTTAGAATACTCAGACACCTTTCTTGGCACTAGGAAGATTTGGACATCAGAGACAAGGAGAACATGACAAGGCCCCCACTACACCCAGCATCATCTCAGCACCACGCCCTCCCCCCTTAAATTCAGACACCATCTCCTGCCCCAAAGTTCAGACCACATCGAGTTCTCACAGCGCATGCAAAGATTGCTCTCCATCTGCTCCTGT